>NC_066622.1:135087846-135706615 GCF_025201925.1 Gopherus flavomarginatus
CTGAAAGGGACTTTGAGAGGTCATCTAGTCCAGCCCCCTGCACTCATGGCAGGACTAAGTATTATCTAGACCACAGGTGGGCAAACTACGGCCCGTGGGCCAAGTCCGGCCCGCGTGACCCTCCTGCCCAGCCCCATAGCTCCTGGCCCGGGAGGCTAGCCCTTTCCTCGCAGCCTCAGCTCACTGTTCAATGCTCTGGGCGGCGGGGCTGCAAGCTCTTGCCGGACAGCACAGCTGCAAAACCCGGCCTGACCCAGTGCTCTGAGCTGCGCGGTGGCGTGGCTGGCTCCAGCTGGACGTCGCGGCTGCCTGTCCTGGTGCTCTGGGTGGCATGGCTGTAGCGCTGCCAGCCACCGGTGCTCCAGGCAGCGCAGTAAGGGGGCAGGGAACAGGGGGGTTGGATAGAGGGCAGGAGAGTTCGGGGTGGAGGTCAGGGGTCAGGGATGTGGATAGGGGTCAGAACAGTCAGAGGGCGGAGAACAGTGGGGTTGAATGGGAGCAGGGGTCCTGGGGGGGGCAATCAGGAAGGAGAGGGGAGGTTGGATGGGATGGTGGAGGGCGGTCAGGGGACAGGGAGGGGTAGATGGGGCAGGGGTCCCCAGGGGGCTGTCAGGGACAGGGAACAGAGGAGGTTGGATGGGGCAGGAGTCCTGGGGGGGCTGTCGGGGTGAGAAGCAGGGGGGGTCAGATAGGGGGCTGGGGCCGGGCCACGCTTGGCTCTTAGGGGAGGCACAGCCTCCCCTAACCAGCCCTTCATACAATTTCAGAAACCTGATGTGGCCTTAGGCCAAAAAGTTTGCCTGCCCCTGATCTAGACCATCCCTGACAGGTGTTTGGAGATTTTTAAGAGCAGGTTAGACAATGATGTAGATTCCACAACTTCCCTGGGCAATTTATTCCAGTGCTTAGCCACCCTAACAGTGAGGAAGTTTTTCCTAATGTTCAACCTAAACTGCTCTTGCTGCTATTTAATCCTTGCTTTTTGAAAAACAAGACCTGGCAGGTCAGGTTACTAATGCATTGTTTAGTGGAGAAGAAACCAATTTGCCATTTCCATATCTAAATTAATGTTACTGGAATATTGTTGAGTGAAGCTCGTTTCCCACTTTTGGAAGAGCACGGGCTGTGGACAGACATTTTCAGTGGGGCGTTTGCTTATGAGTGTGATGGATGACCCACATGTGTTAATGGAGTCAGATGAAGATTGTATATTCTTTAAGCTGTTGTTGATTTATCGCCGGGTAGTATGTCTGGTATTGCTTAGCTAGGGATTTCCTATTTTTTTAACGCTTGGGCAGCCTTAACTGTTACACCTCATGGTGTTTCTGTGCTGGAGTATGTACATATATAAAATATATCATCAAATATAGAGAGGGCCTGAGTCAAAACCCATTGGAATCAATGTAAATACTCCCGTTGACTTCAAAGGGCTTTGCATCAGGCCTGTGTAGATTATACTGTATGAGTGCACCTGGCCTCTTGGAATCTGAGCTTCCTCCTGCATAACATTTAGCCCTCAGCAGTTCCCTTCAAAGAGAGGATAAGATGCACTAGGCATGAAGAGCACTGAATTAAGTTTACAGCAAGGCAAGGCCCCTTCGTCAGCCGTCTGTTCAGAGTTACAGCTTGTGATTTAAGTCAGTTAGGCTATTTTTGCTGACACAGCCACAATGATGTTGGTGTATTTGACCATGTGTATGTTTCACACTTAGGACCTTATCCATCGATCCCACTGAAGTTAATGAAAAGATGATTCTCATTGACTTTTGCACACATTGGATTGGGCTCTCCATTTTTAAACTATTTTGTATTTCAACCTGGGTTAAACGCCTTACGTTGTTCGATTTATTTTAATTTTGCTTTCAGCACTCAAGGTAAGAAAAGGCTGTTGTTGCCCACAAGAGACATTGACACAGAGCAGCAGTTTCTTTTGTCGTGCGTGTGTGCTGTAGCTTTTCTGCCTTTCTGTCTCTCCCAATATAATGGGGTGCCTGCTAAGGGACTTACAGAATACCGTATGCAAAAGATAACAGACCCCAAACAATTGGTAGATAACGACTGTCTGGGCTGTAGGAGACATGCTGAAGATCTATTGGTGTGATAGCTGCCACACCATCCATCTTTTGACTCGTCTGCACGGCCGTCTTTCATGCGTGCTGTCCCCCGAAACACAAATAGAGATCAAATAACAGCCTGTTTTGACTCCAGACTCTGGGGTGACTTATCAAGTTATCAAAGCCTCTGATTTAATTGAAATTTCATAGATAACCCTAGACCTGCTTTTAAGTGCAGGTTCAAGTGCCAGTGGGAATTCAATTAAAATGCTTTTATAAAATTGTAGCATTTTTGCTCAGGAGGCTTATGGAATGGATCTGCTGCTGCTTATCTCTGGCTGAGCATGTGACTATGTCTAGGCTGAAGGCTACTCTACCTCTTTAGGGCTATTTTATCCTTTCCGTTGCACTGGTGTAAATCTGGAATAACTCAGATGAAATCAGAGGGCCTATTCTGCCTTTACCCTGGTGTAAAACAACAACAATACCTCCTCTTATATAGTACTTGTCATCAGTAGACCAAAGTTCTTCACAGTCTTCAATGCCTTTGTCCTCACAACACTGTCAGGTAGGGAATAACAACAGAATTAGACCCTTAGAAAGTAGAATTCTCGCCTTGTTTTTCAATCACTGCTCTTAAAACAAATGGCCTAAGCTCAGGAAGGATGTTCTTTTAAACAGAACATAGATGTATTCTGAACAGAGGATTGACTGTGACTTTGCAATGTTTTAGCCTAACCTAATAAATTCTGGGTCCTTGCTAGAATCTTGCAAGCTGTATTTGTGTCCCAACTCCAAGAAGTTTTAATAACTTCTCCAGTAACGCTGACTGCAGTGCACTGTGGTGAACCTCAGGGTATTGTGTATGTCTGATTACATTTGCTTTCAATTAGGGGCTTGTGGGTTTTGAAAAATCTGAGCAGTTAAGGCTCATTTGGGAACCACCACAAAATATCACTGGTAACCTGAGCTATCTAGTGCTTTAAAATAAAACATATAGAAATGTCGGGTATTGGGACCTGAAAACAAGTCCGTGTTACTTTATGAAAAGAAACCCGTTCCAGATACTGGGAAGGGACAAGCTGAAGCAGAGAGTTGTTAACTTTAAGTGCACCCAATGGTGCACTGGGAGGCCTGGATGACTCAGGAGGTATGGAGCCTGTCACTGGTTTGAATTCAGCTCAAGTCAGCAGTGACCAAATGTTACCATCCTCAGTGTCCCATGTCAAAGGAGTTGCTGGTCTCAGTCCTGTTTCTGGTGCCTGGATCATCACCAACTTTCTCTCTCTTGTTGGGAGCCTCAGTGCTAGAGCTGGTTGAAAAATGGGAATTTTTTTTGTCAAGTTCATCCTGTTTTTTCCATTGAAATTTGAACAGGGTGCACTAGCTTTAAATCCAGTCAAAAAACCAGGCAATTTTCTTCATGAAAATGTTTTGCAAAAAATTCATTTCATGTTTTCTGTTGAAAGAAATTTTTGATGAAAAATCAAAATTTGGACCTTTTTATCGGCTCTGCTTAGCAGAGAGGCCAGAGAGTGAGTTGGCCCAAAGAGTCTCCACAACCCTGCAGATGATTCCTCAGGGGAAGGGGCTGAGACTAATTGGGATAGCCTTGGAGAAGAGCTTTAACTATTGCTTCCTGCTGAACATGCTCTGGGGATACACTAAGAATCTAGTCTCCACTTTTGTCAGTCTCTCTCCCGCAGCTAAATCCTCTTGCTTCTTCCGTTTTCTCATAACCAAAATCCATTCTGCCCTCCCAGCTCCCATGCTGGAATCTTTGGCTTTGCCTTATTCATCTCTCAACCTTCTGCTTCTCATCCTCACCTTTCCAGTCTACCTGAAACACTCTTCCATCCCCTTCTCCAGACGTGCCACTCTCTCCTTGACTCCTTTCATCTGCTCCTGGCAATCCCCTTCAAGAAACGACATAACCTTACTTCTGCCTTCCTCTCCAGACTCCCCTCCTTTCTCAGAAGCTCTCACTGCTCTTGCCATACCAATCACTTCCTCTTTCTCCTGCTCTCAGCTTTAACCCTTTCCATCATGCCATTCCCTATGTCTAACACACACTCCTATCTGCCCAGCACTCCCCTCCTATCAAGGTCAGGCTTGACAGAGCCCTGGCTGGGATGATTTAGTTGGGGATTTGGTCCTGCTTTGAGCAGGGGGTTGCACTAAATGACCTCCTGAGGTCCCTTCCAGCCCTGATATTCTATGACTCTGTGATTCTCTCTTCCTATACATTCTTCCTTGAAGCCCATTTCTTCTGGGAATCCATCCTTCCTACCTTCTCAGTGATAAGCATCCCTCGCCTTCCCTTCCTGGAACTGTGGTTCTGCACAACGTCTTGTCTTGCCTATCTTAGATAATATATTCTTTGGGACAGCTCTGTGCAAATGTTATTTGCTTAGATGAGCCTCATCTGAAGGGCTCATCAACACAAGTAAGAACTGTACCATGACCATCTAGCCCAGTCTGTTTAACATGCAGTACGAGTTTTTGGCATTGTATGAATATTTAATAATAAAAATAAATAAGACCACGGAGCGGTTATCATTTAAAAAGTCTACATTTATCCACAGCTACCACAGTGATACCTGAGATACTGCACATATCTCCTATTGCAAGAGCAGGGAACTGTCTCAGATGCCATTGCACAATAAATGTGGATACATGTTAACTTCTTACTGTGGACCAATGTGCTGTATTTCGCTTCCATTTGATGTATGAGTTGAGGGGTGGGGTGCAGCAGTACAGCTTAAAATAATCAGGCACAAAGATTTCCCTCTCTGGCCCCAATTCAGCAAAGTACTTCAGCACATGTGTGACTTTAATATTCCCATTGTCGAGCTACACATGTGGCTTAAGTGCCTGGCTGAATCAGGGCCTATCTCTTTAGCTCCTTCACAGTGAGACCCATCTTTACAGTTAAGGGCTCTGGAGGATACAGGGGATAAAACCAGCATCCCTGCAAACGGCTTTATGTTTCCAGCAGGAGATCAGCAGAAAAGCATCTATTGTTTCCCTAGTCCTCACAATGCACAGAGCAAGCCTCTGTGGTGTACACAGTAACCATGTTATTAATGCTCATGATGCAGTAGTGTCATTTCTGAGAGTGAGAGGAGCAAGGAGTGGGTGGGATGAACAGGCAATACCAGCCAATGAGAGACAATTCCTTCCAGCCCTTACAAGCGACTCTGTTAACCTTCATTGTCTAGTGCCCATCCATATCCATTGTTCACATGGAAATTGATGGTACCAGTGACTTTGTTTTAGAAATGTTTAGCCAAGAATGAGTTAGAGAGCACAGGCTCTGAAGGTGTGTGCTGCAGCTTTAAGATGAGGCAGATACTGAGTAGCTTAGGAGAAATCCTTGAATCCATTCAATGAAGTAGTATGTTAGAATGAGTGGTTGAAAGAAGTGGGAGTTCTGCTGAGGAGAGGAGATAAAAGGAGGCTTTCAGGCTTGAGGGAGAAGATTCTTGCCTTTTCCAGATGTAGCATTTGCATTTGGAGGAGGAGAGCTGCCAAAGGGCCACGCTGATGAAGGATGCTTTGTGATGCTTCCAGAGTATGAAAAATGTGATACTTTGAAAGTTAGGTGCCTGTGGGAGTATGAGGCAAGGGATGAAGTGAACATCATAAGGATATCTCCCCTCCCTCCTTCACTTTGAGGCATGACGATCCCCAGTGCGTTATGTAATTATTACTTTTTTAACTTAATTTTTTTCATTTGCCTTCTTGTGACTCTTTTCACTGTAGCGTTGTCACAATCGTTCAGCATCCCCATTGGTGGAAATCTTCAGCGCTGCAGTTTGATGAGAAGCAAGGGTTTGGGTTTTTTTGTGAAAACATAAAATTCATGAGCTTCAACCTCCTGCTCAAATATACCCTAGCCCCTGACAGGATAAATAATATCAGAGAGTGGAGAATTTGTGCCTCTAACAAACAAATGCTGCTTTTTGACAGTACTTTGCCCAGCTTAATATGTGCTCAGAAAAACCTTTTACTTTATTTTCATTTAAAACAAACTTAAATAAGATGTTTCACACAAAACCCCCCTGCATAAGTTAAATGTGTAATTTACTAGGGCTACACGGGAATTTTTAGTAAAAGTCACGGATAGGTCACAGGCATTAAACAAAAATTCACAGCCCGTGACCAGTCCATTACTTGTACTATATACCCCTGACTATATCTTGGGGAGAGGGGTGGCCTGGGGGTGCAGCAGGTGCTGGGTGTGTGTGTGTAGGAACATCTGGGGGGGGGCCTGGGCCAGCCCCCACGGGTGGTGGGGAGGAAGCGCCATTCAGCCCCTCCCTGCTTCCAGCTCTGCTCCAGTCCTGCCCCCAGACACATACCCAGCTCCCAGCCCCATGCCTGGCCCCAACCCCAGCCTCGGCTGCTGGCTGCAGCTCCATTCCCAGTCCGAGGTAGGGGGTGGGGATGGGGGTGGGGGTGGGAGCACAGCCACACCTGGCCATGGGCACAGCTGCCAGCCTTCACCACAGCCCAGGTGTGGTACCGCTTCTGCTCCTACTGCCAACATAGGTCCTGGCCTTGGCCCTGCTCCCAGCTCCACCCCCAGCTGTGGCCCCAGCCTTGGTCCCCTTGCCCCTGTCTGCATCCCACCCTCAGGAGCCTACAGCCCTGGTTCCAGGGAGCCACGAACAGGGGTAAGGGGGGAGCACAATCCTCAAAAGTTTGGGTATTGCTACTGTAATTCCTATTTTAGGGGAAGCCCCAAATGGCCCTGCAATAAAACCAGGGAAGCACAAACTCAAAACTCCTGATAAATCTATGGATTTTTTTTCAAAGACAAGCAAAACTTTTGTGAAAAAACTTTTGGGCCTTTTTAATACATCATAAAAAAGTCAAAAAGGGCACAAACCTAATTAAAACAAAATCTTTTGAGGTGACCTTTAAAAATCATGCACGCTTTTCATAGCTATAATGGTGACAGCATAAATATCTTCATTTAATTATCTTAACATGAAGAGAACACAGGCTCACTGAGGCACAATAATAAGCATGAAACCAATCAGCACAAATTACAATGCCAATATTCGGTATCAGATCCTGTCGGATACCATCACTTACCAATGGCCTTTAGTACATTTGCTTTGACTAGCACTTGCAACACTTTCAGAGAGAATTCGATGATCAAACAGGCACATACATTACTATGGCTTCAAAAGTAACACTGAAAGGACAGTGGCAAATGAACCCAAATCAGGTTAAACAATTGCTGAATATTTATGAAACTACACATAATTAGATAATTTTAATTATATACATGTTTATTCCTTTTCTTTTTCTCTGCTGTGGCAAGATTAACTGGGATTATAAAGCCACTTTGTAGGAAATCTGCATAATGATAAATAAAACCTTATGGCTGAAATAATTAGTTCAGGGGAAGGCAACCTATGGCACGGGTGCCAAAGGCGGCAAGCAAGCTGATTTTCAGTGGCACTCATGCTGCCCGGGACCTGGCCATCGGTCCGGGAGGCTCTGCATTTTAATTTAATTTTAAATGAAGCTTCTTAAACATTTTTAAAACCTTATTTATTTTACATACAACATAGTTTAGTTATATATTTTAGACTTATAGAAAGAGACCTTCTAAAAACGTTAAAATGTATTACTGGCACGCGAAACCTTATATTAGAGTGAATAAATGAAGACTCGGCACAGCACTTCCAAAAGGTTGCCAACTCTTGAATTAGTTAGGCAAGAGATAAGTGATAGCTTTCTAGAAGGCCTGGAAAAGTTTATGACAATAGCTGATCAACCTGATGGAGTATTCTCTTGATGTACAAACATTTGGCCATGCCTTGAAAAAAAAATCCTTGTAACCACAAAACAAGTCTGAGAAACTCTACCACCAAAATGATTAAATATTCTGACCCCCTCGTGTGAGTGTGGGGATGGGGAGCTTGAAAAATGTACTTGGCATCCCTTAGTCCCAATGACCAAGCCTACTAGCCATACTGAAAACTCCCTGGGCTGGTTACTATCCTCAGTAGCACATGCCCTTTCACACTCTAAAATACAAAGGACTACAGCAGCTACATTCTGTGTATTATGTATTGTCTTTACCTGTAACATTTTGTTGAATAACTTCCCATATACATTAACTGACTCCATCTCTCTTGCTCTTGTTTTAAATTCTTCCCCTTCCTCTTTTTCTGATGTTATCATTGGTAATGAAGTATGTTTTTCTGCATTGTCATCAATGTCTGCTCTGTTCTCTTTCCTTCCACCCCATCAACTCTCTGTTTCTTCCCTCAGAATGTATTCTCTGCCTCCTCCCCCAGGATTTCCTCTCTCCTTTCTTCTCCTCTTCAGGATTTCTGTACATCTTTTTTTCTAATTAATTCCATCCATCTCTTCCTCTTTACCTCTCATCCTCACACACAGCCCCTTGCCCCCAACCACCCACACAGGTGACAAAAAAATGTACCAGACACTAACAGCCAAAGGACTAAACGTAAGAGACAAAGACCAATAAAACAGGTGGCTGGAGCCTACTGATTAAGGGTCAAACCCAGATGAGAAGCCAGTCCATCCCTAGTGGCTAGAAAAGGGGAGGATGCTGGGTGGTTTTCTATGGAAATGCTACAGTACTGTAACAGTTCATAACCTTCATCTCAACCCTTGTCTGCACTGTGAAACTCATCCATTGCTGATAATGAGTGCTGAACAAATTTTAGCTGCAAGCATAGCCAAGGGCATGTTTAGCATTGCATTGGAAACCCTTGTTAAAGCTTTCTCCATAATCTAACACCAACGTTGCCCTTGGCACTCTAAAATGCAAGGTCCCTGGACAGTGTACTGAACTTGGGTGTCTGACGGTGCTCTCTAAATAGCTGGCCCTTAGAAAGGCTAAGAAGCCTGCTATTATTTCCCACTACTGGAGGTTTCCGTTAGTGGGAAGAGTGGTAGAGGCCTTATTTATTTATTGGAATAGAAGGACCAAGGTTCTTGTCCCAGTACTCCATGTGTGATTTATATAGCAACGGGCTCTGTTGTCCACAAAACACAGATTTGTTACATCTGCTTTGAAGCGTTTATAGGGTAATTAATCTTCACTTGTGACATAAGGAGGACTAGAATGTAGATCCCCAAACAGGGAAAGTTGGTGAGCTAACCCACTGCCCCACAGAGTCTCCTCTCACTTGCCTACTTCTTCATTTTCCCATGACCTTAGGGGGAAGAGATCTACACTTCACAGCTCTTCTTTTTTTAATTGCACTTTATAGAACACAGTTTTAATACTGTATGGGATGTGTTTAATGACGTCCATGTGGGTTTGTGGGTACAGGAATTAAATACATAATGGTTCATGATGACATAATACGGAAATGCAACTCCCGCGGTGCTGGTGAGTAGGCTGTAAAGGGTTATTAATAAAAATGAATGCTTTAAATAGAAAACAAGCTTAGCAGCACTTTTTTGGCCTCAGGCCCATCTCTGAGCAATGGGAAAAAAGAAAAAAGCCTGGAATATGTGGTTGCTCGCCCCCCAATACATGGAAATAAATACATGTTACCGCCATACACTCTTAAATTTTTCACAGAGAACGCTGTCGGGCTGATGCATGGCGCTAGTTTTCAATCAGAATGCAAGCTAAGTGAAGTCTGAAGGGGTTATTTCAGCCGAGTACAGAATACATCAAACGACTGTTGAGGGTGAGATTGATGCCTTAGATTATTAAAACAGGATAAGGCCACAATGTTTTGGTTGGCAAAACATTTCAACAGTTGGACATTAGCTTTTCAAAAAGCAAACCACGTTGTTTTGGGGAGAGCCAGGAAAATAACTCATACGGTTCAGGGATGACTTCAAGGAAAATCCCTTCCAGTTCTAGAACCAGAGTTTCCAGCTATGAGGCAAAGAAATTACATAATCACCTCGTTAATATTATAGACAAACTAAATCACGTTTACTCTTCTGTATTTACCCTCGTGCAAAGCTCTTTTGTTTTATTTAGGACACCCCAAAAACCCTGTCATTATCTCTTGAAAGTGAATGAAACAACAAGGGATGATTTGGTTAACAGGTCCCAACTGACCTGTTTTGTGTGGGACAGATCTACCCAGTATACTCGCAGTGTAGATTTCCAGCCCATTGTGATTCTCATTAGAGGGAGTAACTCGAACAAATGCCACCAGCACATGTTAACGCCAATCAATCTCTTAACGAGTTCATCATCTAGAGTTCGGGTGTGAGTTTGAGATGAGCCCAGATCAAAACACATCCAAATTTGGGGGGAATTCGGATCCGGGTCCAAACTTTGTGGCTTGTATTCATCTGTGTCTCTGTCTGTTTGGTGTGCTGAGTGTATAGCTCTATCACCTCTGAAAGCCTGTGCTAAACGAAAGCTAAGGTTTCAAAGTCAAGTACTCAAAAGTTAGGAAATGCCAGAATTAAGGTTGTCCATGTTTCTCCTCACCTCCCGCGTCTTCCTATGCACATGCCCAGGGTCCTGGCCCCCCCATCCCCAGCTACTATCCAACACCCCAATTGCCTGGCTCCTGCTCCCCCTCACCCACACCAACTACTGTCCAACATCCCCATCACCTGGCTCCTGCTCCCTGCCCCCCCCAGCTACAATCCAACACCCCCATATCATGGCTCCTGCTTCCCCACCCCCATCCCCAGATACTATCCAACACCCCCATCACCTGGCTCCTTCCCTCCCTTGTTTATATCTCTATCACCTCTATCACCCCCCCGCCACCTCCCCTCCTCTTCTGCCAAACCCTGCCCCTCAGCTTCCCCCCACACTCCAGCCCCTGCAACCTCCTTTGCCAATGTCATTCCCCTCACCGCCCCCAATTCTCACCTCTCTGCATTCCAGCCATGCAGCTTTCTCCTTCTGCTCCACTTGCCTGGGTGCCAGAAGCTGGAGCACTGAGAGCACAACTGGAGAAAGTCTCCTGCTGGGCCTGGTGCCGCAGCAATCCTGAGGGGCTGTTTCCCCTCCACAACAAACCTGCTAAGATCCCTGGGTCCTACACATGCCTATCTCAACATGTGGTGTACCTCATCCAGCGCACCAAGTGCCCAGTAACAACCCCACTGCTGAAACCAGACAGTCACCGTGCTCTAATGAATTCACACAGGCAAATGATAAAAGACAAAAACACCCTGTCGCCCATGGGCGAACATGCCTCACAAAGCAGCCACTCTATAGCTGACCTCTCTGTCCTCATCTTCAAAAGAAACCTACACAACGCCTTCTAACGAGACCCTGGGAGCTTAAATTCAGAACGCTGCTTGACTCTGAAAATCACGGTCTTAAAAAGACACTGAATTTAGGGCTTATTACAACAATCTGTAACCCACCAGCCCCCTTTTTTTGTCCTGTGACTGGAGAGGTATTAACGGGCCACTTCCCATTGAATGGTCTTGTAGAATATGAGTTACTACTTCCGCTAAACAATCTGTTCCACCTCTTGTTTAGTTGTGACACTCTGAGGGTATGTCTACAGATAAACCACTACAACAGCACCACTGTAGTGCTTCCATGTAGACCCTACCTACGCCGACAGGAGGAGTCCTGTTGCCAGTGTAGGTACTCCACTTCTCCAAGAGGCAGTAGCTAGGTTGACAGGAGACCTCTCTACACCTGGGTTTTGGTCAGTTTAACTGCATTGCTCAGGGGTGTGGATTTTTCAGCCTTGGGGCTCTAGCAGTGGGACCCTGGGCTTCAGCCTCCCGGCTCCCTTCTGCTCCAGCCATGGAGCTCCCACTCTGGGCTTCAGTCTAGGGTGGCAGGGCTTCAGGAGGGCCTGTCATACCATGGTCAAGAGGCAAGGTGTGGAGTGAGCTGGGGTGTGAGGCTGCATAAGAGAGTTTGGGGCAATGGGAGGGAAAGCAGTGAGGCCCCAAGGGGTAATGAGAGGCCAGGAGATGCAGTGGGGACTAGGGGGATCTATTGGGGGCCGGGGCACCAAAATACAACTGTGCATTATTTTTATTATTGAGTCTTCAAAAAAAACAAAACCCTACATAAATAAATGACAATGATTTGGACATGTATATGTGCATATTTATTTGTTTTTCCTAGAGATAATTATTTTAGGAAAATTTATCAGAGCAGCTACCAGCGAGAGTTGGTGGCCGCACTCTGAGGCCACCAAAATGTTTTTGTTGTGAGAACCTGAGGTAAACACAGAAATTGTCAGACTGGATCAGACTCATGATCCATCTAGTTCAGACTCCTCCTACAGTGAATAGCTTCAAGATGCTTTATTGGAAGGTGTAAGAAACCTCACAGGTGGAAAATGTGGGATAATCTGACCCTCATGAGGGTCTCATTCTGAGCCCTATGAATTAGAAACAGGTTTAAGCCACGAAACATGAGATTTTATCTGCCTTCCATGTTAGCATTAACTGTTATAGTGCTTGTCTTCATTTCCAAGGTTCTTCTCAGCCTATCCCCACCCTCCCTATTCTCTTTCATTCATAATCAAGATGTTGATTCCTACCGTTGATTGGCTCGTGGTGCCAACTTTCCTCTTCCACTTGTTACATTTTTCGAACAAACACCTAGATGCTCTCTCCCAGGCTGCCCCTCGTGGTTGGGATGAATTCCACATAGACATTTTCAAAAGTAACTCATGTTTGTCTTTCAAATCCCCCCTTCAAACTTTCCTTTGATGTGATGCCTACACAAAACGTGAGAATGGTCAGGCGACCAGTGTGCTGAGAATCCCATCATGCAGACAGGTATCGTCTCTTTCCTTGTGTTCCCCTGTCTGTATCCACCTGTCGTCTCTTGTTTTAAGCTTAGATTGTAAGTATCTGAGGGCTGGGACCATCTTTTTGTCCTGTGTTTGTACAGAGCCTAGCACAGTAAGGTCGTGGCCCATGACTGGGGTCCTTAGGTGCTGCTGCAATTAAATAATAATTATAACCCTGATTAATCTTGTTAAACATATGAACATCAAATCCCTATTTGAATCTTCGTAAGGTGTTGGCCTCAGTAACCTGTTGTGGTGATGGATTCCACAGTTTAATTATGCACCATGTGAAAAAGTATTTGCTTTTGTCAGTACTGAATATTCTACCTTTCCGTTGAATTGAATGATGGAACTGGGAGAAAAGAAGTTCCCAGTCTACCTTCTCCAGACCATATGCTGGAGGCATTCACCAAGTATCAGGGAGAAAAGGCTTTGATTTGTTTGTTAAATGTACACCTCATTCCCTTCCCTCCACCCTCCCGGTGTTACTGTAGAACTGAACCTTCTCTACAGTTTGTAGAAATCCTTTGTAGGCCAGATTTCACCATCATTTACTTCCATGCAATCTCACTTTGGTCAACAGGGATTGCACAAGATACCAGTGATGTAGAATTGGGTTTGAATTGGTTTCCTACATCACATTTAAGATGCATTTCATTTGCCTAAAATCCACAACCATCAATCCACAATCATTGTACGAAGCCAAATGTTATTAGTGCAGTGGCAACCCCAGTTACTTCTTAAAAATCCCCTCTGATTAGAATGTTATTTCTGCACTTATTATGAGCACGCAGCATCAAACACTCTCCATACAATCACAGCCTCAAAAGCTTGTCTGACTTAAGTGGAACATGGCACAAAACACTGCCCCATCTAGTTGAAATTCTGCTCTGACTTTTCTGCAACCACACGCCCTGCAATGAACGTGCTATACTTGAAAGTCATTATAAATCCTGTTGCTTACTCCTAAGGGATTTTGTTGTGTTTTGTCATCGATGGTTTTGTGAGGCAGGTAAAAGGAAGGCCTCACCCGCAATTTGCCTTAACTCAGAAATGTCCAAGGATACCATAAAATGAAGTCCAGTGTATCTTTCTGAGTTTCTTCATGATGACAGATACCAAACACTTGTCTTTTGAAAGCGCAGAGAGCTGTTCTTTTTAAAATAGGTACAGTTTCCCTTTAAATAGCACAAAACATATGGGAACAGGATTATTCTTGCCACCAGCTGCCAAAAAAACATTTTTTGTTGTTCTTATGTGGAACCAAAATCTTCCCAGGGATTGTTCCTGAGAATAATACTGAAAAGAAAGTATTATATGACTCATGCAATAGCAATAATAATACTAATACTCCACTGCCCTTCCATCCAAGGATCTCAAAGCACTTTACAAATATGAATGACAAATATGAATTAATTCACCCAGCCTGCCTCTGAGATAGTGGAGTATTATTTCCATTTTAGAGGTGGGGAGGCACAAGCCCTGGGATGTAAAGTGACTTACCAAAGGTCAGAGAGCAAGTAATTGGCAGAGCTAGGAATAGAACATAGGAGTCTTGACTACTAGTTGCATCAGATTAGGGCTGTTAAACTACTCTCCTTTGTTTGAATTAGTTATCCATGTAAGTGGTCAAGTTAAACAACGCTCAGGGCTAAATGATTTGCTCCCTGGTGCAGAGCTCTCCATATACTGGTGTCACAGCCATAGGAGAGGGGCAAGTTAACCTAAATGTTTTGAGCATTTGGTAGTTGGGCAAAGTGATGTACAGAGTGTTTGAGTATCTTATCCAAGGTCAGCATGGGACTAGAACTCAGGAGTCCCCTAAGTCTTCTGCTTTACCACGAATCCACCTTTCTTCCGAATAAACACACACTTCTTGAGGACAGATGTTCCCAGGAGGACCTTTACATTAACAGATCTGTATTACCCTATAGGTTACTCATCCCACAAAACTGTACACGTGCAAACTACCTCACCTAAAGTTGCGGTTCGTTTACTCTCCTGAGATGAACTTCAATCAGCTGCATAGGAGAAATCGGAATTTCCCCCATGTGGCCAATCCACTGTTCCTTTATGATATGCCAGCACCCGAAACATGCTGGACATGTACCTGGAGTGCAGTGCGCTTTGGGAGATTAAGATTGTTACGGAGCCTAAGCTATGTATTTCAGCTCACAAAAATAAGTATGTATGGCTCCAAGTGTTCTAGCTCCTAGTGCTTAAGTAGTTTGTAAGGTTTATAAGAAAGTAAGAAATTAACCAGGGCTATGCCGACTAAGCCCAACTTCCTGCTTTTCCACCAGAAGATTCCATCTCCAGGTCATTCTCTGGAGTCACTTCTAGGTCTCTCTTAATCTTATTTGCACTCTGCTTCTGCTGCCTTCCCAGATAACCTTGGAATCTTCCCAGATAACTATGGAATCTCCTTCCTTAGAGGTTTTTAAAGTCAGGCTTGACAAAGTCCTGGCTAGGATGATTTAGTTGGTGTTGGTCCTGCTTTGAGAAGGGGGTTGGACTAGGTGACCTCCTGAGGTCCCTTCCAACCCTGATATTCTATGATTCTGTGATAACTTATTCATTATGTCCATGACTGATGAACTCCTTAATTGCAATTAACTTTTGACATGTCCCTGAGCTGCAGTTTTCAGATCCTCAGGTTTCTGTGGTTTGGATGTGGAGATTTGGGTTGAGTTTTATAACACAACAATGGCTTGCTCCTTTAAGGGCTAGAGTCCTGGGGCAGGCTAACCTTAGTTACTGAGTAGACACACCTGAGTAGGAGTCAAGTACTTTCCCTTACAGAGCAAAACGAGGGGGGGGGGACGCTCAGGGAGGACTAGGCAGAGGGCATGGCTGTTGGGAGCAAGTAGGCTCTAGCGGGGAATCCTGAGTTTTCAGGGAAGAGGCTGCAGGCAAGGAAGGCTGGGAGATCTCCAGCAGGAAGAGTGAGAACTGCGACTTGATGGGGGAGTTGTGAACATTTATGTTGAGTATTTTGTTATGTTCATAAATCCAACCCCAGGGAGACTTTTTGCTAAACTTAAGAAGAGTTTATGTGTGATGTGCTTAAGGGGCCCCAAAGAGGGGAAACAGAGGTAGAGGGCTGCACAGATATCTTTGGCCACGAGGGGACTGCGTAGGAGGTAGCTGCATGTTGAGTAGCAATAGAAGGCAGCGGTGTGGTTTGGACCTGGATCCAAACCTTCCCTAATGGTCAGGTTCATCTATAGTTAGCTGGCTGGTTTTAGATGTGGGACTCCTGACAGGTATGGAAAACACACATTGCTTCTTCTCTTCCTCCCTACTCCCAAAACTCTGTGCTCCACATCTTTAACTTTGTCATGCCTGGTGATTTGTAAACACAAACACATCTGCTTCTGGCAGATCTTCACCTTGCTGGCTTCCCCCTTAAGATTTGGTAAGGCTTTTCTTTGGTGTGCTAGGTTTTCCACACATTCTTAATCCTTACTTCATTGCATCCATTACTCCCACAGGACCCACTTTGTCTTCAGCTGTTATCACTGGCTCTGATTCCAAGCCTTGCCTATGTAAATCTGTCCCTGATTCTGAAAAACAGAAGTGGGAGGGAGAATGAAATGTTCCATGTAGCCTTTGTTCTCTGCTGAAATGCACGGCCCACCTCCCCAAACAGCGAAAAAACACAAATAGCCTTTTTGTGTATTTTAATAAGCAAAGCCGCGCAGTGCATCTGAGCTGGTTCTTTAACAACGAGGGCAGCTTCATGCACTGAGCCTCATGTAAGTAAAGCTGTCGTCATACTTAAGTCTTCCTTTTGTGTAACTTTATGTAGTGGCTTGTCTTAAACTTGTAAAAACATTTTCAGGGTGGGTATGTGTGGGTGGTGAGGCACTCCCTCGGACCTGAACACTCAGCTGCTCCATCTCGTTTGTCTCAATGAATGAGGCAAATCTCTTAAAAGCAGTCCCATATGCTCTCCTCTTATGCATCTTTCATTTAACATCTATAGAGAAGGTTCAGCCGCAGACATTTTTAACGGAGAAGTGTGGTTAGAACAAGAGATGGGGAGCCAGGATTTCTGGGTTCCATTTTCATCACAACCAGTGATCTGCTTGTGTGACCCAGAGTATGTCACTCAACCCATCTGTGTCTGAGTTTTCTCCCTTTGTTCGGGGGATCATAAATACACGCTTCACAGGGACGCTGTGGGCTGTAGTAATTCCCATTTGTAAAGCACTTTCCTCGGCTGTAAGATGCTGTGTAAGTGTGAAATATTTTTATTATTCATCATAACTGTTATGAAATATAAAGGAGAAGAAAAGCGGGTGAGCAAATGCTTGAGTAATCTGGGGAATGATTGGGAATCAGTGTCTTCTGCATGGAGAATGACAGTAACTTTTGTTTCTCACCACTCCATAGTTGTCCTGTTAACCCAAATTGCTTTGTTTAAATAAACATTCAAGATTTAACAACTCCAGCTTCTTAGGGATGGAATAACATGATTTTGCAGCCACCCTGTCCCACCATCACCCTGAACTTCATTTCAGTACGTGGCATTGAAGTTACCCCTTTGCTCTTATGCTGATGAACTAGTGCTGAAAATCAGCTTGAATTTGGCAGAGTCCAGCTCCCTTTCTGCAGCAAGGTTAATCCTTCCTTTGGTGGAAATTGAGGGTCAAACCCTCTTATTTTCCTTTCTTTTTTTCCCTTTGTTTTATTGTATGTTCTGGGATGTGGGTTTGGAGTCCTGGATGCTAAATAAATTCCTGCTTGCCAGGATCTGCTCTGTGTGCACAATTTCAACTAGCACATTTGGGGAATCAGAAAAGATGGAAAAAACGTGATATTCCGATGCAGGATTGGGCTTTGGGGGTCCTTTGCAGAGAGGAAGGGAGGGGGGAGTTATTTATTTACTTTTTGCTTACATCAAAAAACGTAAGCGTCTAATCCTGGTGGGTCATGTTGGTAGGTTTCCAAGGACTATAAATCTGGTCACTGTGCTTTTCCAAATGTTTATTGTGCTGGTTAAGCTTTTACGGGCTCTTGCTGCACTTATACATATGGTCTGAATAAGTGTAATTCTGTGTTACTGCGTTTAGCTGAGATACACAAGAGCCTCCAAGGGAATCATTAGAAATAAGGCAGCAATTGTTTGTGCTTTAGGGATGAGTTTCCTGGTTCTGCTTTAAAGCTGTTGGTGGCACCCAGCATTTTGTTGTTGAAATGCCGTTTGCTCTAACATTTGATGTGGGTGGAATTAATTTAAGACCTAAAGAATTACCTGGTTCAGATTCAGTCCAGAATTCCTAGCAGCAGGGCTGGCTCCAGCCAGGTTTTCTGCCGCCCCAAGTGGCAAAAAAAAAAAAAAAAAGTCACTGCAGCGCGATCATGCCACTCCACTCTTTGGTGGCAATTCAGCAGCACGTCCTTTGCTCCAAGAGGGACTGAGGGACCCGCTGCCGAATTGCCGCCGAAGGCCTGGACGTGCCGCCCCTGTAGCGGCCGGATGGCCGCCCCTTGGTATTGGCCACCCCAAGCACCTGCTTCTTTAGCTGGTGCCTGGAGCCAGCCCTGCCTAGCAATGAACCTCTTCCCTTTCTGAAACTCCCATATAAAGGGCCAGGGTCTGCCTTCATTTGTATCCCTTTATGATGCCTTTTAGGTAAGATTCTGATCTCATACCAGAGTGGAGCTACTCCACTGACTTAAAGGATTTACAGTGATCACGGTCCCATTGTGCAAGGGCCCACATACACAATCAACAAAGGAGACATTCCCTGCCCCACAGAGCACAGCCCATGTGGCCCAATCCCGCAATATACAACATGCAAACTTACTGCTGCACCCATGTGGAGACCTGTTGAAGTCACTGGGCACAACAGATGGAGATAGGGGGACAGGGGAGTCAGAGCAGATAATAAAACAAAGTTCAGTTTAAAAGCAGTAATCTCAGGTTGATACTTGCCTAACCCAGGATGGCCATGAGATCAGAGTCAGGCCAGCTGACATTGCAAGGGGTGCAATCAGGGCAAAACTTAGCTTCGTGTTTGTTTGCTGAAAGTTTCCATGGCGGATGAAGGGGACAGCGGGGGTGGACTGACTGAGTAGACCTGCATCAGATAAACTTGCTGTAGTGGATCCAATGTCAGGCTGATGAACAGATAACTAACAAATAAAGAAATGGGGAAAAAAAAAAAAACGCTTTTGCAGTTGGGAGTTGCAGCTGCTGTTGCTTTAAGTGTAAAATGCACTGTATGCTTTCCTCTCTCTCCTATTCAGTCTCCATACCATCCTTCTGTAAGAGCATTGGCTGAAATTAAGGTGCGTATTGTAATCGGTTATGGCAACACCACAATCTAATCTGGGAGCGTTCAGAATGATAACAAGCATAGTTGCACTCATACAATTCCTTACACTGTATAGCAAATGTGTAACATTGGGGAAGTTCTATGGCCTGTACCATACAGGAGGTCAGACTAGATCATAATGGTCCCTCCTGGACTTAGAATCTGTGAGCACCTAAGTGATGCCATCTGGGAAACACGGATGACTGCGTAACACTGACAGATCCCAGTCATCAGTGGGTGGGATTAGACTCAGAGTAGATCTTACAACAAATTGCTTTGACTCTCCCTTCTTGCTGCGAGGTGCTCAGGGTGATGAAGTCAGCCATCTCAGGAGAGGTGTATAAGTTCTGGGACAGACTCATCCTGGAAGTAGCTCTGTTGATGTCAGGGGCTGACCCCAGGGGTAAATTCCTCCCTACATCTTTGGACTCCCTGGAGCAGTAGGTAGGGCTGGCTTGTTATTCAGCTTAGCTCAGTATTGCTCTGTGCATCCTGTTTTCCACTGACACACTTATTTTGGTAGTTGCTTTGACCTGCAGGAAGAGTTTGAACCTGCCTGTGCAGAGCTCCTCGCTAAACAGAAACATTACAAAGTGCTGACTGTGCAGCTCAGAAGGCTTCCCCCTCCCCAGCCCTCGCTCAACCCGGCAATGCTTCAGTCCATTGTTTCCATTCAAAGCAATGCTGTGGCCTCCACCTAGCCCCATGTCTGTGTGCAGCTGCAGGTCTTTAGCTGTCCAAAAGTTATAGGATCCCTTACACTTCATATGGAGGGGATAAAAACAGTGCATCCATGGCCCTAGGTTGGTGGAGCAGAGAAACGGGTCAGCTAACTCTGCAGGATAGGACCCCATCTGTAATCTCAGGACCCTGTGAGTAAGACTGAGCTGGAGGGAGAGTGATAGCAGTGGGGCTGAAGGGTGGGTGTGTTGTGGATTTCTTTCTCCTACAAATAGGTGGGATCTGACAAGCATAGGGGCAATCGGGACACAGAAATGGCAACTGGCCTTTTGAGTGAAATATTTAATAGGCAGACAGTGAAAATCTCCAGCTTCTGGCCTCAAGTCGTGCATGTGATAGGCACATGTGTGATCCTCTGTGTGTCCTGTATAATCTGCTGTTGCATTAAAGTGCAGATGTGTAATCTCCGTTTTAAACATGCAGGTAGCGGAGGCTGGGAGGATGACACCTGTTACAGTTTAAGAAGGGCTTTGGAGAGGGAGTGGGGATCAAAACAGGATGGATTATCCCATTGCTTTTAGGCAGCTTTTAAGGTGACCCATTTAGTCAGCTAAACTTTTCCCAAGACTGGAAAGTCAAACAGTTAGGAACATGAGAAACATCTAATGATCCTGACTAGATAGGGTAGGGTTAGGGTCCAGAGTGACCTATACAGATTGGAGGATTGGGCCAAAAGAAATCTGATGAGGTTCAACAAGGACAAGTGCAGAGTCCTGCATTTAGGAAGGAAGAATCCCATACACTGCTACAGGCTGGGGACTGACTGGCTAAGCAGCAGTTCTGTAGGAAACGGATCTGGGGATTAAAGTGGATGAGAAGCTGGATATGAGACAACAGTGTGCCCTTGTTGCCAAGAAGGCTAAAGGCATATTGGTCTGTATTAGTAGGAGCATTGCCAGCAAATCGAGGGAAGTGATTATTCCCCTCTATTTGGCACTGGTGAGGCCACACCTGGGGTATTGCATCCAGTTTTGGGCCCCCCACTATGGAAGGGATATGGACAAACTGGAGAGAGTCCAGTGGAGGACAACGAAAATTATTAGGGGGCTGGGGCACATGATTTACGAGGAAAAGCTGAGGGAACTGGGGTTATTTAATCTGCAGAAGAGAAGAATGAGGTGGGATTTGATATCAGCCTTCAACTACCTGACGGGGGGTTCCAAAGAGGGTAGAGCTCAGCTGTTCTCAGTGGTGGCAGATGACAGAACAAGAAGCAATGGTCTCACGTTGCAGTGGGGGAGTTCTAGGTTGGATATTAGAAAACACTGTTTCAGAAGGATGGTGGTGAAGCACTGGAATGGGTTACCTAGGGAGGTGGTGGAATCTCCATCCTTAGAGGTTTTTAAGGCCCGTCTTGACAAAGCCCTGGCTGGGATGATTTAGTTGGTGTTGATCCTGCTTTGAGCAGGGGGTTGGACTAGATGACCTCCTGAGGTCTCTTCCAACCCTGATCTTCTATGATTCTATGATATACAGTGTCTTTCTGCATAACATGTGTTGCTAGTTGTGCAGAATATTTAGCATCCCCAATACGGTCTAGTACGGAGTGAGCTGGGGGGAAGGATGGTAAAGTGTGACTACCTTCATGCATCCGACGAAGTGGGTGTTCACCCACGAAAGCTCATGCTCCAAAACGTCTGTTATTCTATAAGATGCCACAGGACTCTTTGCTGCTTAAACGGGAAAGGGACTGTAAAGGATCTGAATCTGAGTGGGAGGCGCGGATCATTTCCCTGGGGCTGTGGATCCTCGCAGCCATGTTGGGTCCAGTGGCTCCTGCACATGACTATTTAAACCTCTTCCAAATGAATTTTGGCCAGGGGTTCCCGCTGCAGCTATCTCTCAGCTATTCAGAAGAAAAAGAGTGGAAACCCATTCCCTGCTTACTCCTTTCCTTTACATACCCCAGGGCCACAGACTTTAGTCCCCCCACAGACATTGAGATGGGAGAGAGGGGTGGGCAGAAAGTGGAGAGGTGTGATGACAAGAACCTGTTTCCTCCTCTGAAGCCAAATACGGGGCTGATTCTGATCAAAAGCAATCAAGTGCAGCACTTAAAGGAGCAGCATGAGAGGACTCCATCCACCCTGCTTCCAGCCGTCCTCTGCCTAGCTCGGGTGCAGCTTGTGTTCTGCACTGGAGCTCCAATGACACACAAGTGGGCGGTTTGCAGCCTGACTTGACCACTTGCCAGCTTTGCCTGCAGATGCTCGAGCGTCCCTGAACACAGAGATCCCGTGGGTTGGCAGCCCTGAGGAAAATGCCTTAAAAGTCACATGAGAGAGTGAGGCAGCCTAGCACCAGGCTGGGTGGGAGCAGTGGCTCTTGCACAGTGACTCCTACTGTGGCAAGCGTCATACTGGGATGGCCCAGGAATGCCGAACGCCTCGCCTGGGCACATGTGGGCTTGTGCTCTGTTCTTTCTAAAAGAACAGCCGAGGCTTGGGTTTCGGCATCAGCCACCTCAGCCGAGAGGTTCCAGCAGAACAAATGCAGGGAGAGCTCCTGGCCCATATAGGAATAGAAAACAAAACCACATTCATTGAAACAATGGTGTCCAGAAACCTAAGCCTCAGCTACAAATCCAGCTTGCTGACAGCCCCTCAGGCGGCTGCGGAGCTAGGGCACAATAGACTTTGGTACAAGAACCCAGAAAGGAGGAGTCTTTGTCCCCAAAGATTCCCAGCCACCAGCTCTCAGACATATTCAGACCTAGAGCCTTGGATACAGAGAGCACCAGCTCATCCCAGCAATCGCGAAGGAAAAGGACTGTCTTGCTAGTAGCTACAATGCAAGCCACACCAACTTTGCTGATCACTGTGACTATTAAAGCCAGTGCAGGTTATGGGGCCCTGTGCTCCTCATGCATAACAAAGAAATGGACCATTGCATGCGGTCTCAGCTGTAGCTGCCGTCCGAGCAGGCAGCCCTGCACAGACTGCATGGCAGTAATCTGGTCTGGAGGTGGCAGAGACCTAGGTCACTGTGGTGAAGTCTAGAGAAATGATAGGATCATCCACCTAGGACTCAGAGCAGTTGGGAATCCATAAGTGTCCCAAGAGTGTGAGTCTCACTGAGAAAAGTTGGGTAAAAGTCCTTCAAGCAGGGGTCAATATTTGCTACTACGAAACATTTACATGAAACTACAATAACCCCCTCATATGGGTGATCAACAGGGGTTAAAGGTGGGACCTTCCGCACTGCAGCACAAACCTCTACTTAACAGGGGTAGGCAACCTATGGTACACGTGCCAAAGGCGGCACACGAGCTGATTTTCAGTGACACTCACACTGCCTGGGTCCTGGCCACCAGTCCGTAGGGCTAATTTTAAATGAAACTTCTTAAACAGTTTAAAAACCTTACTTACATTACATACAACAATAGTTTAGTTATATATTATAGACTTATAGAAAGAGACCTAAAAATGTTAAAATGTATTACTGGCATGTGAAACCTTAAATGAGAGTGAATTAAATGAAGACTCGGCACAGCACTTCCAAAAGGTTGCCGACCCTTGCTCTACTACTTGAACTAAAGGAGTACCTCGGTTAACTAGTAGCGACAGTAGGCTCTTGTCTTCTTAGGCAGACTAGCCACTAGAGGGGATACAACACGCTTTCCCACTGTGTCACACAGGCTTTCAAGATGTCCCCATTTTCATTGTCTTTCCACTCCCCAGTGCTGAGAAATGTTAACATCTTGACCTAAATATTTTAGCCCATCTGTGTTGTCTTCTGCTGAGCACTTTCCTGGGGGAGCAGCCTTTTCACCTGTAACATCCAGTTCTTCCCTTGCTGGGCCTAGCACAAAGGGCTGCATTTCCAAAGTGTTAGGCCGGGTTTCAGCTGCATGATTCCCTCCCTGCCCAGAGGGCTAGAAGAAAACCTTTGCAGGCCTGTGGGCTGAAATGGGACTTAAGCCATTCATGAATTTTACCTACTGACTTGAATAGGAGTTATCTGGCTCAGCCTATCCCCAGCACATTCCAAACTTAGCAGAGGGCTTTGGAAAACTTGGTGGAAGTGAGGAAGATTTAATGTAACATTTCTCAGGAAATCTATCCCTGTTTCATAAACTCTGTGGGGCAGGGACTGCCATTTTGGTCTGTGTGTACAGCATCTAAGCACAACGGGGTCCTGATCCAGGACTGGGGCTCCGATAGGCCATCACAGCACAAGTAAATACTCACCACCATATCCTTGATATTCTGATTTTTGCAAAGACAATCAAATAAACAAAACCCATGAAAAACTGTAGAATTCCACAGATAATCTGCAACTTGAGCCATTTATAAAAATGTCAAACAAAATGCGAAAGCTTTGATTTTCAGCATCGTACTTTACCTTTGTAACAAGCTTGGTGGCAAATGTTATTCTATTCCCATTTTTTTTACATGTGGCATTGACAGCCTGATAGATTGTATCTTGATCTATACTTTTTGTCTCCCCTTTGTTGTCATTTGGAAGCTTATGTGACAGAGGCTATTATTGGGGGATCTATTGTCGTCTAGCACCACCTTGTGCTAAGAGGTTGTGTTACATCACTTTCCAGATTAAGAAATGCAAAAAGGCTGAGCTGGGAAAAACACTTTGACTTGTGTCAATATTAATCATAGAAGCATCAGGCTGGAAGGGACCTCGAGAAGTCGTCAAGTCCAGCTCCTTGTGCTGTGGCAGGAGCACGTAAACTTAGACCGTCCCTGATGTTTGTCCAACTTGTTTTTAAAAGCTTCCGATGATGGGGACTCCACGACCCTCCTTGGAAGCCTTTTCCAGAGCTTAGCTACCCTTTGTGACAGGGTCAGGCCAGATGGCTACAGGAGAGTGTTCGAAGGCAGATATATTAGTCCCAGATTAAGTAGATCCCTTTTCCCTGGGTAAGGTAACGGGCAGTTCTAGAACAAGCAGGAACTTGCTGGAACCAGTTAAGGCAGGTAGGCTAATTAGGACACCTGGAGGCAATTGAGAAGAAACAGCTAGAATCGATTAGGACAGGCTGGCTAATCAGGGCACCTGAGTTTAAAAGGACCTCACATCAGTTTGTAGCATGTATGTGAGAAGCTAGGAGCAAGAGGCTCTAGGAGCTGAGAGTGGGAAGGTGTATTGCTGGAGGTTTGAAGAGTACAAGCATTATCAGACACCAGGAGAAAGGTCCTGAGGTGAGGATAAAGAAGGTGTTGGGAGGAGGCCATGGGGAAGTAGCCCAGGGAGTTGTAGCTGTCATGCAGCTGTTCCAGGAGGCACTTTAGACAGCTGCAATCCACAGGGCCCTGGGCTGGAACCCAGAGTAGAGGGCGGGCCCGGGTTCCCCCCAAACCTCCCAACTCCTAATCAAACACAGGAGGAATTGACCTGGACTGTGGGTTCTACCAGAGGGGAAGGTCTCTGAGCTGTTCCCTGACCCACATGGTGAGTCTCTGAGGTGAACAAATCTGCCAATAAGTGCAGGACCCACCAAGATAGAGGAGGAACTTTGTCACACCTTATAATTAGAAAGTTTCTCCTAATATGTAACCTAAATCTTCTTTGATGCAGATTAAGCCCGTTACTTCTTGTCTTACCTTCAGTGGATGTGGAGAACAATTGATCACTGTCCTCTTTATAACAGCCCTGAACATATTGGAAGACTGTTATCCGGTCTCCCCTCAGTCTTCTTTTCTCAAGACTAACCATGCCCAGTTTTTTATGTTTTTTATGTTTCCTCATAGGTCAGGTTTTCAAACCCTGTTATTGTTTTTGTTGCTTTTCTCTGTATTCTCTTTTATTTGTCCACATCTTTCCTAAAGTGTGGTGCCCAGAACTGGACACAGTGTGCCACCTGGGGCCTCACCAATGCCAAATAGAGTGGGACAATTACTTCCTGTGTCTTACATTCAACACTTTTTATAGTACACCCCAGAATCATAGTCACCTTTTTTGCAGCTGCATCACATTGACAGATCATATTCAGTTTATTGTCCTCTGTAGCCCCATATCCTTTTCAGCAGTACTACCACATAGACAGTTATTCCCTATTTTGTAGCTGTGCATTTGATTTTTCCTTCCTAACTGAAGTATTTTCACTTGTCTATATTGAATTTTTCATCTTGTTGAATTCAGACCACTTCTCCAATTTGTCACGGTCATTTTGAATTTTAAACCTGTTCTCCGAAGTGCTTGCAATCCTTCCCAGCTTGGTGTCATCTGCAAATTTTAAAAACATACTCTGTGCTCTATTATCCAAGTCATTAATGAAAATATTGAATAAATACTGAACCCAGGACTGGCTTCTGCGGGATCCCACTAGATATACCTTCCCAATTTGACAGAAAATCATACTCTTTGAATATGATCTTTCAACCAGTTGTGCATCCATCTTATAGTAAGTTCATCTAAACCACATTTCCCTGGTTTTTTTATGGAAAGTATCAAATGGAACTGTGTCAAAGCCTTACCAAAATCAAGATATATCGCATCTACCCCGCATCCACCAGGTCATTAATCCTATCAAAGAAGGAAATTAAGTTGGTTTGGCATGATTTGTTCTTGCCAAATCTTGCTGACTAGGGCAGAGCAGGAGCCATGTGGGGTGTGGTGTGTGTCGTGTAGCTGTCTGGGGTGGTAAGGTTGGGTATTAAAGGACTGGCTGAAATGGACCTAATTCAGCAGAGGATCCAGAAAGATAGTGGGAGCCCCAGCACCTGACACTAATCCTCAGGAAACTGCGGCAGGTGGAGCATGTGAACTCAGCAGAAGGGGGGAGAAAAGCTGGCATTTGGAGAGACTGAGCAGCTCTCCTCTGGGAGTGATAGAGAGGGACAAAAATTGATTCCATCGCAGGTGGGCTGGCTGATTGCACTGGCATGGGCGGTTTTTAGCCCTTTTGCAGCCATGGAGTAGCCATATGAAGTACAGAGGGAAACTGAGGCACACATGGGCCTGATAAAAATATTTTTGAAAATTCCCACTTCATCAACATGAATATTTTCAATTCTGCTTTCTTCCAACATCCCACACATCTCACTCTCTTGCCCTTATCATTAGTGGCAGCTGACCTTTTCTCTAGGCACCCAGTTCATAGAGTCAGGGAACTCCTCTAGGCAAGAGCAGTAGAGCTGTGCTGGTTTGCTATGAACAGATGTCAAAGAGCTTGCCTCTTATTAGCTAATAGTCCCTTTTTCCTATTTCTGTTATGACATCCTTTTTTTTTTAAATTTAATACCATTTACATCAAAAATGTGACCACCAGAAGGCAGAGGGAAGGAAGTGGACATACCTTCTTGTAGATTAATTTTATACTATAAATAACAGTACGTGGATTTGTGATTAAAAATGCATAGGTGTATGGATTGGTTAGAACATTCTCTGTTTTTCTTTTCCATAATCAATACTGGACTAAAAAGGTCTCCCCAACATTGAAGAGCTCTATTGATCACAAACCTCTCCTCGATCCCCCTTCACTAGCCTAGATTCTTGTAAGTGGATTAGTGGAAGTTATTATCTGGCCTTCGTAGCCACTCTTCTCAGCCACTTTATCCCCAGGGCAGAGTTTAAGAATTTCAGGGTGTGGAAAGGTGTTTACTTGCTTGAATTTTAGCTGTGAAACCAAGAGTCGGACAGCTCTTATTGGAACGAAATTTCATGCTTGATCCTGTTAGGTGCTAACAGTTCTCAGCTCTTTGTCTGGATATTTGCTTTTGCCCACACAGTTCTGACAATGCTCTGAAAACCACCTCCTGCCTCTTCACTTTGTCTGAGCAGAGGACGCCAGTTCTGCTGAAATATGTCCAGTAGCTGCAGTGAATCAAAGATGTAGCAAAATATTCAGAGAGCTTATTGGGGAGCACCAGGTCCACTTTCCTTTGATATAATATTCATACATTTTTTATTATTTTTTCCAAATACAACTACAATACCAAAATACCAGATTCATCGTTATACACAAAGTAAAGAAACAGTGTTAAGGTAAAGGGAGGGCAGCGGAAGCGATATATCTTATCTTCAGAGTCTATGTTAATCATAGACCTCTAATTGCTTTTAATATTTTGGGCATTCATTTTCTGCAGAATGCCAGTCGTTCATTAGCTGCAAGGACTCAGCCGTATCACCCAGCCAGACATCAATGTTTGGTGGGGATCAACTTTTCCGTTTTTGCAGGATTAATTTTTTAATGACCAAAACTGCATATTGGAACCACACTGCCTTGTTAGTAGCTAATCTCGAGGAATCAGGAATATATTCAAGAATGAATTTTCAGGGGGAAGCCTCCAGTTTAGCATCCAGTATCTAACTGGTCATTTAACCCTCCTCATACCAGAAATTCCTGGTACCGGGGCACTCTCAAAAAATGCCTGAAAGGAGGAGAAGGTATACCCATTCTTGTTCAGTCTGAAACCAAGGTGGTTTCATATCTAAGCCTGTGTGTCTGTCACGGAGGTCACGGAAGTCATGGATTCTATGACCTTCTGTGACCTCCATGACTTCTGCATCGGCCGGTGCTGGCTCAGGGGCTGCCAGAGCCAGCAGCAGCAGTTTGTGTGTGTGTGAAGGGACTCAGGGCTGGGGCAGGGAGTTGAAAAGTGTGGCGGTGCTTACTGGCAGGTGGGCTTCCACTGGCATGTCTCTGCAGCTCCTAGATGCAGCGGCCAGGTAGACTCCACTTGCTGCCCGCAGGCACCGCCCCTACAGCTCCCATTGGCTGTGGTTCCCGTCCAATGGGAGCTACGGAGCCTGTGCTTGTGGTGGGAGCAGTGTGCTGAGCCCCCCTGAGCACCCCTTGCCCTAGGAGCTACAGGAACATGCTGGTCGGAGCTGGGTAGGGACCTTACCAGTCCCCCCCCCCAACTCCTCCCTCCAGCACCAGCAGGGGTCCAGTACCAGGTTGCCCGCCACCGCACCACAGCACCAGTGGGCACCCCAAACTGCACATCCTTGCCCACACACCCCAAGCACCACCTGTGGTCCCAGGCCACTACCTCCCAGCACCCACGGGCTGTGAATTTTTGTTTACTGCCTGTGACGTATCCATGACTTTTTTACTAAAAATACCTGTGACTAAAAAGTAACCTTACTAATAGCCACAATGATGCCTACCTTAACAAAAAAGAGAGATGATAAATTTCCAGATTAGGAAAACAGAATCCTCCCAGAGCTAGGGGGAGCTGTAATTTGTTCAGAGCCAAGCTAGGTTTCTTGCCTGTGACCCAACGGAACATTCTGAAAATATTATTGAATTTCTTAAAATAAATTTGAGAAATAGAAATAGGGAGACCCCTCAGGACATACAAAATTCTGGGAAGTACATTCACTTTCAGTATGTTAATTTTACCCAGACTGAGGGTTAATGAACTCCATCTCCCCAGATGGTTTGCCAGTTTGGCAGTAATTGATTCTATATTTATCTTAGGGATGTTCTGAGTATTTTTGGGAATCTGTGTTCCTAAATATTTCATATAAGAGAATTGCCCTTGAAAGTCCCAATCGGAGAAAAGACCTTTGTGGGCCGTTTGTTAATGCCAGATATTTCTGATTTACCCCAATTAATTTTATATCCTGAGAGGAGTACAAACGTATTCATAATGGGTAGAAGGTTAGGCATGGTAACCTCAGGCTTAGATTCAAATACAAGAGCATCATCCTCACAGAGCATAATTTTGTGCTTTGTTTAGCTCACTCTGATACCACAAACATGTTAATTTGCCCTGAGGACAATGGCTAAAGGTTCTAGAGATAAATCAAACAGAAGAGAAAATGGAGAGCACAGGTCAACTTTCCTTTGCACTATTGGTCAAGACTTTTGACTAGCTCTCTAGAAATGAAAGCCATGTTTCTCTGCTCCCCTTCGTCACCAGGGACTGGATTTTTAACCAAAATTGTTCAAAAGCCTGCACAACATGAAGGCATTTCTGATCAAAACCATCCTGTACGTTTGCTCAGAAAGCACAAACATCTGCATACCGATTTTCAGGTGACGCCTATGTAGACCTGATTGCAGGATCAGGGTCTAAATGAGCAAACTAAGGAGAAGACTGAAAGCCACGTAGTGAGAGGCAGATTTATCTACCCTAATTTATGGGGTCTGTTTTTGATTATCTCAGATTGCTTGATATGATCTGTTCTGGTGGTATCCTGGCTGTAGCTCTCCAGGCTCTGATCTGTGGTCCTTGGGGGGGCTACTGTGTTAAGAAGAAAATATGTATATGAGTCTGAGTTGAAAATGTGTTCCCTGAGCTGCATCTTGCAGGTTTTTAAATTGCAGTGTTTAGAATCAATCTATTTGCTGTAGGAGGGGCTACCTCACACCTTTTCCCCGGCAGCACCCAGAGCAGCTTCTGTATGAGCCCGCGGCACTCTGAAAGGCTGCTCGTCCTTCCTTGATGCAGCTGTACAACAGTGCCCCTGCTGGTTGCCTGTTGCATTGCAGAGGAGCGAGGAGAGTAACTTTGTTCATTAATTGCTTCTCAGCCAGGCTGTGGAAGCCTCAGGGAGAGCAGGTTAGGAGTTCCTAGATCTCCTGTGCCTGAGCATATGGAGCACCTAACTCCACCCCCGTCCACAGCCACCCAAAGCAGCTTAGGAAAGGGGAAAACTGAGAAGAAGCTGCGAACCACTCACTAGTCATGGCTCCCTGATTCTCTGACCCAACCTAGGTTACAGCAACCTGGGGACTGCTCTAATTTATGCCAGCAGCTATGGTCCCCAAAATATTGAATATTGCTTTGGGAGAGCTGGGAATTTTGATCCAATAACTTGAACTACTTAAATGTGGCCTGATCCTGCGAGGTGCTGGGAACCCACCACTTCCACTTTAATCAAAGAATCATAGAATCATAGAATATCAGGGTTGGAAGGGACCTCAGGAGATCATCTAGTCCAACCCTCTGCTCAAAGCAGGACCAACACCAACTAAATCATCCCAGCCAGGGCTTTGTCAAGCCTGACTTTAAAAACCTCTAAGGAAGGAGATTCCACAGTTATCTGGGAAGATTCCAAGGTTATCTGGGAAGGCAGCAGAAGCAGAGTGCAAATAAGATTGAGAGACCTAGAAGTGACTCCAGAGAATGACCTGGAGATGGAATCTTCTGGTGGAAAAGCAGGAAGTTGGGCTTAGTCGGCATAGCCCTGGTTAATTTCTTACTTTCTTATAAACCTTACCAACTACTTAAGCACTAGGAGCTAGAACACCTGGAGCCATACATACTTATTTTTGTGAGCTGAAATACATAGCTTAGGCTCTGTAACAATCTTAATCTCCCAAAGTGCACTGCACTCCAGGTACATGTCCAGCATGTTTCGGGTGCTGGCATATCATAAAGGAACACTGGATTGGCCACATGGGGGAAATTCCGATTTCTTCTATGCAGCTGATTGAAGTTCATCTCAGGAGAGTAAACGAACCGCAACTTTAGGTGAGGTAGTTTGCATGTGTACAGTTTTGTGGGATGAGTAACCTATAGGGTAATATAGATCTGTTAATGTAAAGGTCCTCCTGGGAACATCTGCCCTCAAGAAGTGTGTGTTTATTCGGAAGAAAGGTGGATTCGTGGTAAAGCAGAAGACTTAGGGGTCTCCTGAGTTCTAGTCCCATGCTGACCTTGGATAAGATACTGAAACTCTCTGTACATCACTTTGCCCAACTACCAAATGCTCAAAACATTAAGGTTAACTTGCCCCTCTCCTATGGCTGTGACACCAGTATATGGAGAGCTCTGTACCAGGGAGAATCAGTGACACAGGCTCTTCATTTCTTCATTGTCAGCTTTGAGGGACATGTGCCTGGCTTGATTGCTTCTGGATTTATTGAAGTGAAGTTTTCTGCCAAGACTGGGAATCCGATTGACTTTTGTGCCTGTGGCATTTGCAGAGCACTTAAGTCCTTTCCCATCTAAATACTAAACTTCTGCCCAAGGTGCTGGTCTCTTTGGATTTGTTTTTATTTTTGTCCCTTTCAGCACTTTTGATGTGTCCTGTAAAATTCAGAAAATCAGCAACTGCAGCTGGCCAAGGACAGCAAGTGCATTGCTAGGGGTGGCAGCTTGAAATAAACTTTATGCATGCATTGTGAATCGTGTGTGGGGGGTTTAGACAGTATATCTGAGGCTGAGCTTTTCACAAAGGTAAGACCATCACTTGGTTTACCACTGTCTCAATTTTCTTTGCGTCTCTGGGCCAAACTCTACTGTCAATTATACCCACACTACAACCCCAAATGAAATTTGGCCTGGTACTGTATGAGCTATAGAATTGTCCATAGCGCTTAATCTCTGACTCTGCCTAGTAGCCAGTGCTTTCCGAAAAGTTTGGTTAGTCTCTTTTTCTGCATCAGAATTTGATTCCTTTTTCTGCAGCATCTGTCTGACCTACTTAATTTAAAGCAAAAGAGGAGAACTTGAATTGACATAGATCAGTTTTCATGATCTGTGTATGGGTGCTGTAGTCTGTGTTAATAATTATATATACACTTTTAAAATGTCATCATTATCATATCCCTTTTTAACATAGAATAAGGAAATGAAAGTATGAAGAAGACATCAAAAGGCTTGTTCTACATAGAGATCAATGGAGAATTGATTGATAGTTGTACAAGATATGGGAGCTCTTTTTGCCCCAGTTCTCTCTAAAGTGTCATAGACAAAAATAGGAATCTTGAATTGGTCCTTTGATGATTGTCATTACTGAAGATTTAATTGAGGGAAAGCAGGCTGTTTAACAGAACTTTCCGCTGCACCTTAGTTATGGGATCGGTAGGGTCATTGCTCAAGCATCCATGTACCTAACTGATTACAAGAATTGCTAAAAAAGTTAGAAGGGGCCAAATTGGATAGGCACCAGAGCCTATCAGGTTGAACTATGGGCCAGGAAGGCTCTGAGTTCTAATCCTGACTCTGCTACAGACATTGAATCACTCTGTGTTTCATTGTCTCCCTCTGTAAATTATGGACGGGGCGTTGGGCGGCTTATAGTACTGCCAGCCCCTAGCATTCAAAAATCATGAGATTGCCTTAAAAATCGTGAGATTTTAAAATTATAATAAACATTGCTTCCTTTTTATTTTGCCTTCTGATTTTCGAGCCTTTAAGGGTCACATGAAGGGAGAAGGGCACGGATGGTAAGGCCTAATGGTTAGTCAGAAGCCTGGAACCAGAGCTAGGATCAGAGTCAGGTGCCAAGCTGAAGGTCAGGGCCAGAGCCATGTTTAAGGTGTAGGAGCAGGGGCCTGGAGTGAGGCAGGAACAGATGGGGATAAGGAGGGCAGGAACAGGCAGGTCCATAATAGCAGCCAGCCAAAGATTCCTCTAGTTGCTCGGACAACTTCCCAGGCCTCTCTCTGGGTTAAATAATGCTTCCCAGCCAATCAGGAGCTTTGTGGGAGGGGCCCTTTGCAGGCTAGAGCTATGCTGGCCCTGTTCTCCAGTCATTTAGGCGAGCTGCTGGATAGTGGCTGTCATCTGAGCCCTGCCCAGAGACCTGCAGGCCTGGGTTTGGGGACTGTGGTCCCTCACATCACATTTCCATGATTTACTCTGCAACCGGGAGGGCTAGACATGTACTTTCTGCAAATGAAAACTGAGAATGGCACATAGTCACCCAATCTAGGAGCTGGGACTTTAAGAACACCACCAAGTATCCTGAGATTCACAGTAAAATCACAGAGTTGGGAACACAGGGCTTAATTAGTGCATGTTTGTACAGTGTTCTGAAAAAGATACAGAACTGAGTAACATCATTTGCAGAGGGAGGGGGCAGGGATTTCCTGAAACATGGATGGCTGTTGCATTCTCCTCCCGGGAGAAGTTTGTGCCACCTGAGGATTGTCTTGCAGTTGCACAGAGGTCGTGGATCCATGGGGAAATCTGATTCCATTGTGTGACAGGGTGTACCAAGCTTTCTCCATGCCTTGCTGAAGGTGCTGCCACCTTGACACACCTGCCTGAAGGGAAAGCGTCACCTGAGGGGCAATGAGTTTAGACCTCTGAGCTCCACCTAGAGGGGCCACTCAGGCTTTGCTATTGGCAAAACCAACAAAATTTAGTCCTTCAGAGGTTAGAAGGGCCAGGAGGAGGCAGTAACCAGTCAAGAGCCACCAGGTGAGATAAGAAGCTTGCCTGCGTCCCCTAAGGGGTAGTGCTGGGTGGAGCTGGGGCAGAAGATGAGTTCCCTGATTACATCTCAGAAGTACCGTGTCTGGGCCTCGCAATCTGGTTGCACCTTCAGTTAAAGTACATGACAAACTGTTAAGTCTCGTTGTGGCTGGGTTTAAAAGGCCAGATGGCCACTTTTGAGTTGAATTTCCACTAACTGTTGCAAAACTAGCAAGAGCCCGTGCAGTAGGCTACACTTTGCTCCTGGCAAGCTGTGACATATCTGCATGGCCTTGCTGCAGAGACCCAGCCTCTCCAGGCTGTTCCTGGGGCCCATGCCCCCTAAGGTTATGACTTAGCCAGCTGGCTTCCCACTGTGGAGTTAATGCTGCTAGGAATGGAGTTTGCCACATGGAAATCTGGCAAGTTTCTAGGGGAACATGTGATCTAGATTGGCTGCCCCCTGCTTCGATACCTTCCTCTAAACTCAGCTGATCCCAGACCATGTGTTGGAGGGGTGTTGTTGCAGGTGGTTAGGATGCTAGGAAAGTCAGTCCCTGGTTCCATGCGGTTTTGGCAGTTAGGAGGCAATGCACACATAGCCTGAGTGCTGCATGTACCATGGGTACTTGAAGGATAAGTTGTTGGGCAAGTGCACATGGCCAACTATGGCAATATAGAGTTGCAGAGTAGGGAACATAATGAAGAACTGACTCCAAGACCCCTGCTGTAAGCAAGAGTGCATTAGAAGTTATCGAAGTGGTAGAAATTAGTGCTCTTCTGAACAGTTTAGATGATAAACTCTTCGGAGTAGGGAGTGTCTCTCTTTGTACAGCACCTAACACAATGGCTCCTGATCCAGGACTGGGTTTCCCAGGCACTACCACAGTACAAGTAAATAAAATGATAATGCTAAAAACTGGACCTCAGTTAAAAAGCAGGATACAGAGCCATTGTGCCCCAGAGCTCCTGTTCTGAGTGGCTTCTATAAAACACTGATATCTCGGTGTGCAGAAATTCTGCCCACCAGAGGGCGTGCGAGCTTTTGGACTCCCTTTTATTGTGACATGTTAAATTCAGAGCCCTACAAACTGGCCTCTTTCCTTTCTTTCTCTCAACAGACTGCTAAGTGGGAACAGAGCAAAGCGATAGCGGATTGTTTATTGTGGAAACATGCCACTTTTAGTAGATTTACATGCAGCTTGCTGGAGCTCCTGATTGCTCTGTATTTTTGTTTTCAGCCAGTTACTCATCCTGATGCATTGTTGGTATATGTCTGGCTGCGGCTGTAAAAGATTCGAGCAGGGAGGTGATGTGGGCCAAAGCAGGAGAGACAGAAACCAGCTGTCAGGCAGCATTTCTTCCATTGCTTTGAGGCATACCAGCAGGCTGTGTCAGTCCGATGGTGCCTGTTTCCGAGTGGCTGAGTTTGCAGTCAGGCTAGTTAGTAGCTCCCTCAAGGCTGGATCGTTCACTGTGTTGTGAGTGTCAGCCATGCATTTAGGGTGAAGTGAAATAAAATTGATCACCTCTGTTCTGCACCCTCTCACCCTGAGAAGTCAGCAGCCTCTTCTGAGAACTATAGGTGCCAAAATCCCAGATCTAAACACCCTCCAAACTTTCAGAGGACTAGAGTCTGAAACTAGATCAGGATCTGTATATCTTGATTGGGACCCTGTCTGTTTAATGATCTGGACTAAAACTCCAGAGTGGAATCCACTGGAACTTTGGGGTTGGGGAGTAAAGAATCCAAATGCATATGTGGTTCTGGACTCCACAGTTAGCTCTCCATGGAATGGATCAAATCAGCTCCCCTGATCTGAACACAGCTGAATTCTGGGCAGGTTAGAGATCTGGATCCATATTTTGTTTCTTGTGCCTCTCTCTATTTTTGGCAAGTATAAAACATCAGAACCAGTAATTCGCTGCCTGCTAAATAATCTACTTTATTATCTAGGCTCTGGTCTGGGCTTATAGGTTTTTAAGGTTACTGTGCTCCTTGCAATTACATCAGAGTTACAGCTGAGTAATGTGTTCTGGATGCAACACATGGTTCTAATTTGTAGCGTAGATAGGACTGTAAACATGTTCCATAAGGGGGCTAAAGCCTTTGAGTTTATCTTTTATATTTTTATAAGGGTTTCCCTGCCTATCTCTGCTCCTATGCCCTGCCTGAGCTAAAACAAGTGCTTCCTATGACAGGTATGTAACATGTATCTGTCATGACTTGCTTTCTGTGTCCTGCACCTTTAAATGGAGACAATTCACCTATGCTGCAGAGGCAGCTGCTATTTTTTGTTCAGCTGCGGCCCATTACAGGGAAGACGAGTGCGCGCACGTGCACACACACAGAATGCTCTCTCCTGGGGACCTTATTTTTGTTCTTTCTTGCTTTTGTTTGTTGTACTCCTGATAGAAAATGGGTTATCCAGGCTGGAAGTACATGGTTGCTCTTACTATAGGGAAAAACATATTGGTGAGCAGTTCTTGGAACTGTTTGAACAGTAAAGAGGAGCGTTTTATAATGCCACTAAGAGAGAGACAATAGGATAGATTAGATGGACAGACAGGCATGAGATTAGATTACATTGGCAGACAGACTGAGCATAAACTAAGCATATGGTTCTGGAAAGTAGATTATTTTTGTCAAAACTCAAGAAGAATAAAAATAGTGGAGTCCAATTCATCCCTGGTGTAATTCTGTTGAAGTCAATGGTTTGCACCAGCGGTAATTTAACACTATTTATGTTAATGGCTAGCCTTGTTACCTCTGTTACACAATATTATTGGCAGTATCCATGCAGTGGTATTTGAATTAGGGATAGACCGGCGCTGCAGTGGCTGACATCCCCAGAGTTTTGCTTTGGGCCCATCTCTGCTTGGAATATGAGGATTTTACTTCTCATTTGAGAAGGGGGGAGGGGTCCTCAGAAGAACGATCCGTTTGCTGTTGTGACTGGCAAGGTGACAATCAGTATTTCGTAGTGACTCTTAACCTGCATACAATTGGCCTGGAAGGCCATGTTCTGCCTCAGCAATGGCGGATGGACTAGACCAGGGGTTCTCAACCTTTTTCTTTCTGAGGCTCCCCCCCCACATACTATAAAAACTCCATGGCCCACCTGTGCCACAGTAACTGGTTTTCTGGGTATAAAAGCTGGGGCCGGCATTAGAGGGTAGCAAGCAGGGCAACTGCCTGGCACCCCATGCCAGGGAGGCCCCACCAAGGAGTTATATTGCTCAGGCTTTGGCTTCAGCCCTGGGTGACGGGGCTTGGGGTCCCAGACTTCAGCCCCACGATAGAGCTTAAGCTTTCTGCCTGGGCCCCTGTGAGTCTAACACTGGACCGGCCTTGCAGTTCCCCTGAAACCTGCTCGAGGCCCCCCAAGGGGCCGCAGGTTGAGAACCACTGGACTAGATGACCTTGAGGCCCCTTCCAATCTTACGTTTCTACAGTTCTATGTCTGTGCAGAGAAACTGGCTGCCTTTGACAACACGGCCACCATCCATGCTCCACCTCCCATACCAGGGTTGAGAACTGTTGCCTTGTGAGTATAGACCATATACCAGCTGCCACTGGAATCAGCGAATAGCCACCCTTGTAGTGTTGATGATCTACTGATCTGAGAGACCGCATGATGTTCAGAGGTGGTATGTTAAATAGAAAAGAAACTGATGCCAGATCTCCCTGAACTGGATTAGTTATGCAAGACAAAGGGAAATACCCCTGACACGTGATGGGGCAGGAGTCAGTGGCTGGCTACTATTAAAGACAGGGATAAGCATGTTAACCATCTACTGAATTTTTTTTTTAAATGGCCATTGCATGCGTCAGCCACACACTGTTAAAAAGGGTGTTTAGCGCAGCCACCCCCGCAGGCAGCAACAGGACAACATAGTCCAAAACTGGGAGGGGAGGGGAGTGTTTCTCACCAGTTGTCAAGCACAGCTGAAAATATAAGTGCAGACACAGCTGCAGTCCCTGAAAGAGAATAAATATAGAAGCCAGGTCTCCTTGTCACTTCGCGGAGTTTAGTGCACTGGAAGGAGCTGCTGCTTCCTCAGGGAAGTCTTTGCAATAATTCCATTTAGAACCCACCCCGCCACCCCCCTGCATCTCTGTGTTACAGTTTCAGTATGTTCCTCCCCAAGTGCTTTACCGTGAGGGATGTTTGCATGAAAACAGGATTATTGTTTGAGAGTGGGAGCAGAGGTCCCATTGAAAATGACTCTCAGTGGGACTTGTGTCCCTCAGGCACTTTGGGACTTTCAAAAATCTCAGGTGGAGTCCCAGTCCTCTGATTTTGCAATCTGTGATGTCCTTAACTGGGGATGGGGAATGAGCTGCAAGGAGCAGATCAGTTCTAGAGCAACAAAGAGCCTGTTTTCATGCAGGTGCCCTTATTAATAAAGAGCTGGGGGAAGAACAGTATGGAAATGCAGGATATAGAAGCAGCAACTCTGTTTCTAACTAGGCTGTTTTCCTTGAGGCATCAGCTGCTCTTTAACTTCTTGCAGAAGGAAGGGAGAGACAAATATCCCTAGGAAGATAGGATCCACGTGGCTGTACAGTGGCTCTGGTCAGAAGTTACAGACGCAGAGCTGGACTATTGGGAAGTATGTATGGTACGCCAGCACAACAGATGCTAAATAAACCGGATGGCTTGGCTTCTCCAGCTGTCTCCACTGAATCTCGTTAGTTTGGAGTCTTGTTCTAATCAGAAGTTCCATTGCAGGCAAACCGGGCTACCTCTGAATCACCCCACTGGAAACACAGAACAAAAACGTTCCAAACTTTCTGACGTCCTCATTGCTTCTGCCACATCTTAGTGCTCTTGCCTCGACCTGAACTCTGGAGGAGCAGAGGCAGAGCATTGTCAGTGGAGGAGGTTCTCTGGTTGAGAAACTCTCACCCTGATATTCCCTCAGGGCCCTATTTCACTGACCTTTAGCAGGTTGGTGAGAAGCATAGCGTTTGGTCAAGTACAGTTTAAAATCTGGGCTGTCGCTCAGGAAGCTTTTCCTTCTGGTGAGTTGGGGTGGAACATAGGGGTGGGCTGACCGTGAGTGTTTGCGCTGTCCTTGTTTGTGAACAGCTAGATTTAAATGTATGTTGTGTGCTCAGCTGCCACGCTGCTGGGCTCACATAACATCATTTAAACAGTAGTACTAATGAAACAAGCTGCCTTTGATGTAGCTTTGCTGTTGCCTCTAAATGTATCAGTTAGAGCTAAATCCTTCAGAACAGTAGCTGCACCCTCAGTTCTATGGTGTAAATGCCTTTCGGAGTGCAGAGCCAGCCCTCCACTGTATTAGCCTCTTCCATGAAATTCACACATAAATATCCTATGCATAGGGCCATATTTGGGCTGTGGGGGGAGGGGGGAGAATTCACTTTTCAATTGCCAAGAACATTCAGGGTTGCAGTACAGAGCTGCAACATGGTCACCGTCCACCATTCCATAGGATGAAATGACCGTCTCTGCAGGAATTCATGCAGTCACAGATCCAATTCTGGGTGCTGTTAATGTGCCTGCTGGGTTTTGAGCCATCAGGGTTCATGTTTTCAGGCTTTTCTCCACAATCATGCGAGCTAGAAATTTGCATTTCTTTTGAAATAAAAGCAGAGAAATTAATGGAATCACGTGACTCCATAAGCTGAGGCTTTATGAAAAAAACACCTTGCAATAAAACCATGAGAAGAGGCAACACTGCATGTGACCTATGCATGTGGCCTATTAGAACTACCCAACAGAGCTCCAGTTTTGAGTATCAATTACTCACAGCAAGATACTTGTGGATAGTCCACAGGCCAAATTATTTGGCAAAGAATTTCAAAGAATTTCAAATAACGAGAATATTCAAGACATTTCCAAACTGTTCGCTGGACAGAAAAGAGGCTAAATTTGTCAATAAAATAACTTGTGACTAATTCTACACTCAGCTCCAGTATCTAATGTTAACGAACTAGATCAGGAACGAGTGAGCGTGAGACATATTTGAGAACACTAGAGAGAGTATCAGGAAGGAGTCCGGGAAGATGAGAAAAAAGCAACAGGATGATGGAGTGTTGACATTGTTAGTTTGCTTAAATGCAGAATCCAATGCAATGCAAGTGCCTGCTTGCATACTTCAGCTGAACTATAACAGAAGGCAAGAGATGAGCTCACTCTGCTCCTCTTTAATGAGACAATCTCCCCAACAGTTGGTTAAATATCAGTTTACTGAGCCATCCTCGTTCTTTACCAGCTGTTTAGAATCTCCTGATCTGGGCTGAACACTGCATCTCTCCTGGGCTTGTTTCCCGATAAAGCACCTAGCTGGGTGTTTTTAATGGACTCTGATGGGAGCTAGAACAGAACATCCATATTTCAGAGGCAGCCTTATTACCAGAAAGGTTTAAAGTGTGTCTGCAAAAAACTCACAGCATGAGCTTGGCATTTGGGAGGCTAGATCTGACTTATGGCTGAAGAGGATCAAAGCCCAGAAGAAGCTCAAACAGGGCTGTGCTTGAAAGCCTGGGTCCTGCAGATGTAACATCCTTGTTATAGCTGACCTGCTAACATCTCTGACGAGCTGTCAGATCATTAGTCTTGTTCTTGTTATTGTAACATTCACTAAATTGGCACTTGAAATTGTAAATGTGCCTTTGATGCTCACACCCTCTAAAGTAGACCTGGCATTGCCTTGAGGGGATCCAGAGATAAGCTATGGTTGAATGTAAAAGAATTATCTTTTTTTAAACAGGGTAGGGAAAAAAGCAATAGAAAGGGGTCCCTTCCTCTTTAAACAGGCTCTTTCTCCTGCTCCAAGTCACTGAGACTGAGGCCTGGTCTACACTATGCATTTAAACCGATTTTAGCAGCGTTAAACCGATTTAACGCTGCACCCGTCCACACAACAAGGCCCTTTATATTGATATAAAGGGCTCTTTTAACCAGTTTCTGTACTCCTCCCTGACGAGAGGAGTAGCGCTGAAATTGGTATTGCCATGTCGGATTAGGGTTAGTGTGGCCGCAAATCGATGGTATTGGCCCCCGGGTGGTATCCCACAGTGCACCACTGTGACTGCTCTGGAAAGCAATCTGAACTCGGATGCAGTGGCCAGGTAGACCGGGAAAAGCCCCGCGAACTTTTGAATTGCATTTCCTGTTTGCCCAGCATGGAGCTCTGATCAGCACGGGTGGCGATGCAGTCCCAAATCCAAAAAGAGCTCCAGCATGGATCGGACGGGAGATACTGGATCTGATTGCTGTATGGGGAGACAAATCTGTTCTATCAGAGCTCCATTACAGAAGACGAAATGACAAAAGCATTTGAAAAAAATCTCCAGGCTATGATACAGAGTCCACAGCACAGTGCTGTGTGACGAGCGTAACGGAAAGCCAAAGAATCAAATGGATGCTCATGGAGGAAGGGAGAGGGTACTGAGGACTCCAGCTATCCCACAGTCCCCGCAGTCTCCGAAAAGTATTTGCATTCTTGGCTGAGCTCCCAATGTCTGTAGGGTCAAACACATTGTCCGGGGTGGTTCAGGGTATATCTCGTCAATTTACTCCCCTTCCCCCCTCCCCCCCGTGAAAGAAAAGGGGAAAAAATCGTTTCTTGACTTTTTTCAGTGTCACCGTATGTCTACTGCATGCTGCTGGTAGACATGGTGATGGGGCAATGAACAGCAGCATCCTCTGCCCTCCCCTCCCCTCCCCGGTGGCAGACGGTAAAATGCAGTAGGACTGGTAGCCGTCCTCGTCATCATCCCGTGAGAGCTTCTGGCTGGCCTCAGGTGAGGTCGGCCGGGGGCGCCTGGGTAAAAATAGGAATGACTCCCAGTTATTCCCGGCAGATGATACAGAACGGCTGGTAACCGTCCTCATCATAGCAACTGGGGGCTGAATTCCATCAGCCTCCCCACCCGCTTTCATGTGTAAAGAAAAGATTCTGTACTGTCTGGACTATCATAGCAGCTAGAGGCTGCCTCCTCCTCATTTTATCTCACTAAAAAGTCAGTGTTTCTTATTCCTGCATTCTTTATTACTTCATCACACAAATGAGGGGACCCTGCAATGGTAGCCCAGAAGCGTTGGGGGAGGAGGGAAGCAACAGGTGGGGTTGTTGCAGGTACACCCCCTAGAATGGCATGCGGCTCATCATTTCTGTGGGATCTGACACGGAGCGGCTGTGCTCTCTGGTTCTCTGGTACACTGGTTCTCTAGTACACTTGCCCCATATTCTAGGCAGGACTGACTCTATTTTTAGAGACAACATAAAGGAGGGAATGACCCGGGGGGGTCATTCCCATTTTTGTGTTTGCGCCTCTGGCCGACCTCAGCGAAGGTCAGCCAGGAGCACCCATGACAGCAGCGGACGGTACAGAACGACTGATAACCGTCATCTCATCGCCAATTTACAATGGCACAGCAGACGGTACAGAACAACTGGTAACCGTCTCTGCTACCTTGCAAAGGCAAATGAATGCTGCTGTGTAGCGCTGCAGTACCGCCTCTGTCAGCGGCATCCAGTACACATACGGTGACAGTGACAAAAGGCAAAATGGGCTCCATGGTTGCCATGCTATGGCGTCTGCCAGGGCAATCCAGGGGAAAAGGGCGCGAAATGATTGTCTGCCGTTGCTTTCACGGAGGAAGGAATGAGTGACGACATTTACCCAGAATCACTTGCGACACTATTTTTGCACCATCATGCATTGGGATCTCAACCCAGAATTCCAATGGGCGGGAGAGACTGCGGGAACTATGGGATAGCTACGGGATAGCTACCCACAGTGCAATGCTCCAGCAATTGACGCTAGCCTCAGTACATGGACACACACCACCAAATTATTGTGCTTTGTGTGGCCGTGTGCATTCGACTTTATACAATCTGTTTTACAAAACCGGTTATGTAAAATCGGAATAATCCTTTAATGTAGACATACCCTGAATGTGTTTGGTCTCCACAGCTCTGAAGAAAAGCTTCTGCTTTATAAACTGGAATTTGGAAGGCATTTTCTCCAAGTAACAGAAGATTTTCATACTCTCAGCATGTTTGCTCGCACACACTACTCTATTCTGCTGGCTCAGAGAGCTGTGATGCTCTTCCTGGAGGAAGTTAATATATAATTTTAATTACCTAATGGCTCATGAGAAGAAGTGATCAGGATGCTTCTCTGGGACTCGGGAGACATGGTTCCAATTCCCTGTTCTGCCACAGACTTCCTGTGTGACCTTGGCAGGTCATTTAATCTCTGTGCCTCAGTTCCTCATCTGTGCAATGGGGATAATAGCCTTACCCTGCCTCTCAGTAGTGTTAGGAGGGTAAATACATTCATGCTGTGAAGTGCTCAGATACCATGGTAGTGGGGACCAGATAAACATCTTAGATAGATTGGTACTAGAGAGCTGCATAGCTTTGAAATGGGTACGGCTAATAATAACCCCACCAACTGTACAGGGATCTGGTTCCTGAGGTGCATCTGCCCAAATCCCGGACTGGAAGCACTGGCAGAGCTGTGTTCGGAAATACATTTAATTTGCAGCTATACTTTCTCTTATTCAAACTGTATTTTCATTTCAGTTATTGCAGAGGACGATTGTGAGCCTCTTCCCCCAACCCTGCTTGCTACCGGGATCCTCTGTGCATGGATCTTCTCTCTCCCTTCCCTTGTGGGACACCCAGATTCTACGCAGGGGAATGGGCAGGCTAAGGAGAGGGGAGGGGGAAGGGGACAGGATAAAGTATGACATACTCCGTGGGAGCTGTTATATGCTGGTGCAAGTTAGGGTAGCCCTGAGACTGCTCTAGTTTGCAGTATGGGCTGGCCTGGCTTGCAGCACCCTCAGGATCTAGGAGGGTAGAAGTCACCCAAGACCCATCCCCTGCACCTCCCCAGATGTGCCAAGTACAGGTCTGGTGCATGTAGGTATCTGGCTCAATATTTTAATTGTGCTGTTATCAAAATGCTTTAGGCAGGTAAAACTCTCTGGAGCCCCTTCACTGCCCCATGTCCTCACTGAGGAGGAGCTCTTGGTTAGTCGTTGGTTATGGTAAATAAATGAAGCAGCACATCCACTAATGTAAAAGCTCACGTTTTTCGGAATAAACAAAAGAGACATAAATTACTGACACTCGGAGCTGTGCCTGGCCTCTAATGTATGCTCAGTTCAGCGTTCCAGCCGTCGGATTTCATCTGGACAGTGATTTAGGAGGGAAGAGCTTTTATCTAATTGCGAGATGGGGCTCTGTGGAACTCCCCAGACACTGCTAATGGATGAGATACACACACAGCAGAGCTTGCGTTTTTTTTTTGTTCTTTTTTAAGATGGATGAAACGGAGTAGTGAGATTTCTTGTCACCTTAGTTCGGCTGCTCGGGCCGGGTTTGCTTTTTACGCAGAGTCAGGAATGTTCATTTGGTGACCAGCGATGCTTTTGATTTGACAGGTAGCGACGTTTCGAGATGTGTGGGAGTTCACACTCACACTTGCATACTCTGGGCACAATTCTGTGAGGTGCTGAGCGCCCTGAGCTCCCATTGAAATTGATGGGATCTGCTGGGTCAGGCCCACTGTCTCTTCCTTTTCCTGAGAGCCAAGCAAGCATTTTTGTGCATTCCCTCCCTATCTCCCATTCTTCTGACAGAGAGAAGCAGGCCATGGCTCACACTGGAACTCATCAGTAGCGTTCCGGAGCTGGCCAGAGGAAGTTGCTTAAGAGTGACATACAGCATGAGGTGCTCTTCTGAAGGTTGGCATGAGGAGAGAGGGGCCAAGCTAAGTCCATTGACTGGGCCTGCTGTATGGTTCTGTGTGCTGGAGTGAGGTATGTGTTATAAGAGGGGAATTGCGCTGAGCTTCAGTGGACGTGAGAACCAGAGTTCAAGTACATTGGGCAGGGTGGTAACCAAGACGCTGCCAGTGACACAGCACTGCCAAATATAGATGTTGTAGCACTCTGCACAATACATATAGGGAAGTAGCTTCAGTCTGAGGAATGAATATAGACAGAGTGCTGATAACCCGCTTATTGGCAGCATGGCATGCTTTGTGCTCTGAGATTTAACCCCATTGTAGGATAGATTTCTCAGTGCTGATATGCCCAAATTCTGCTCTCCATTGTAGCAGAGTTAATACAGAGTAGCATGAATTTCAGTGGAGTTACTCTGGATTTACACCAGTGTAACAGCACAGAATTTAACCCCGAGGTTGACATGCAGTGGTAATGTCAGAATGGTAACGTGGCAGATTCTAAGGGAAAGATCTGGTACTGTTGTCTCTTATCCAGCTTCTGGCATTTTGGGGAACAATGGAAGGAAAAAGTGCAGAGAAATGAACCACAGTCCGTGGGATCAAAGAGGCCTCATCAACATTCTAGTGTTGTGAGTTAGAGAGAGTGACAGCTTAAAAGAAAAGGGGAGGAGGGGTGCTGTAATTCCTGCAATTGACTACATTTCCCCCTCGCCCACGTCCGATAAGATAAATGATAACGTGAACAATTGCATCAGTTACAAACTGCAAATGCTCATTTCGCCTTAACAGAAGGAAAGACCCTCTTTGTGTTCCAGGCCTCAGATACCTGCTGAATCAAAGATCATGTTGAAGGAGTGGGGAGACTCTTAACTTTTTTCTTTTTAGCTTAATTAAAATGTCTTCTTCCTTAACCGGCCAACTGGATGGGAGTAATTAGGTTCTGCCAGCTTTCCTGTACATTTTTATGAAACCAGGACACAGGCTAAGAAATTGGCATTGGAAAAAATGTGTTCCAAGGCCTGATGGGAATGAAAAGTAATATCTGCATTAAGAATTGCTCAGGGATTTATACAGAAGGAATTGGATCATTTCATTCTTTCACTGCAGAGGGACGTGAATAGCATCTAAATCTGGATCCAAATTTGGGTTCCACAAAATTTGTGGGGTGTTTATATTAGGGATTTGAGTTTGCCCACTAGGTCAGTGGTACCCAAACTTTTCAGGGTCGCACACACATACCTAGTGCCTCTATCCACCTGCTCTTCCCCCGGTGGCGGGGTCATGGCTCCCGGGGGGGTAGAGAGATGCGGACAGGGGTAAAGGGGCTGAGGCTGGGGCCGCAGCTGGGGGCAGGGCTGAGCATACAGCCGGGTCTGCGGGTGGGGGCGGGGCTGTGTGGCATTTCTTCCTCACCCCTCTTGGGGACTGGCTCAGGCCCCGCCATGTCCCCTTGAACATTCCTCCATGCCCCCTAAGTTTGGGGACCTCTGCACTAGGTAGATGTGCCTACTGTATAGAAGTATTTTGCCTTTTGTGTTCTGTGCACCAGAGGTGCCAGCTTTTTCCTTTCCCTGGGGGTGCTCAACCCCTGCTCTGGCCCAGGGCCCGCCCCCACTCCACCCCCTTCTCGAAGGCCCTATCCCATCCCGCCTCTTCCCACCCCTCCTCTGCCCCTGCCCTGCCTCTTCCTGCCCAGTTCTGCCCCCTCCTGCAAGTGCGCCCATGAACTGGGTGCAGTTCACGGGCAGCAACTTCACTGAGTGGGTGCAGTTCCCAGGTCGGGTAGGGGATCCCAGGCCCTCCCACTCCACCAGGCTCTGACCCAGGGCCTTGGGAGGCTGGTTTGGCTTTGCTCACGCCATGGTGTCTTGCATCAGCCTCAAGTCAGCCTCTCTGGGTCACTTCTACCTCCCTCTGCATCCCAGTTGGCCATCCCTGGGGAGCTCTGCCTTCCGGGTTTCCTTCCCTGGTCCCAATCTCCAGTGCCACAGCTCCTCTGTTCCCTTGCTTGGTGTGAGATCTCTCTCTGTCTTTCCTGGAGGTCCCAGAGCACATCCTTCTCCCTGGTATGCCAGCCCCAACTGAGCTGTCTGGCTGCCTTTTAAACCCCGCATCCATCCTGAGCATGCTCAGCCTGGGTGGAGGGGCAGGCCCTCCTGAGCCCAGAGTTGCTCCTTAACCCTCTACTGTCCAGTGTGGGGTTTATACACCCCATCCCATCTACTTTTTCAAACAGGTGGTCTCCCTTTTATTAGCCCACATTGTGACTGCAGCATTTCTGTCTGAGTGCTCTGTGTAAATCAGACAGAGGTGCACAAGCTCAGATTTGCACCTGCAGTTCATCATACAGATTAAGAAAGTCAGGCAAATTACATTGTTCCGACACAGAGAAGCTGGGCATGGCTTCCACTGAAGCTCATCAAGGACCTTCCTCAGCTGGCCAGAGGAGGTTGCTTAAGTGTGACATACAGCCTGGGGCAGGGCTGTCCAGAGGATTGAGGGGGCCTGGGGCAAAGCAATTTCTGAGGCCCCTTCCATAAAAAAAAAGCTGCAATACTATAGAATACTATATTCTTGTGGGGGCCCCTGTGGGACCTGGGGCAAACTGCCCCACTTGCACCCCCCTCTGGGCAGCCCTGGCCTGGGGTGTTCTTCTGAACCCTGGCATGTGGAGTGAGGGCCGAAGCTAAATCCATTAGCCAACCCTGCGGTATGGTTTTGTGCTCTATAGTGAGGTATGTATTATAAAAGGCAAATTGAAATGAGCTGCAGTGGAGATGAGAGCCAGAGTTCAACTACACTAGCGGCAGGCTTGTGACTGAGTGCTGATCCTATCTAACATTAATTCTAGCTGCCAACAATTATAGTAGCTGAAATTGCAGGGTACATTTAGAGTGAGAGAGCCCCTGTTCTGGAACTTTCTATCGGGTCCGACCTCATTACATTTCAGATGCTCCCCCAGGTCGTCATAAATATTTGTGTCAAAGCTCAACCTGTCTGTCTGAAAGGGAAAATGATTCTGTGTGGTCAGAAAGATTTGTGTATCCCTGGTCTTATAGTCCCTGATAGTACAGATTGTATAAAATGCTGGAGAGTGTGGAAACAGTCTCTCCGCACCATTTGGTGTGTTTCCAGGTCTGGCGAAGTATATTATTTTGATTGGTGTGATTTTCTAATTCTTAATTACAATCCCTTTGAGACTTTCCATTGGGGTGAGGAGGTCACATTTTGTAACAGAAGATACTAGCATAGGCCCCTACATGAATGATAACAATCATCCTACTTCTCTACATTGCTAGCTGTCAACATCAGCATCATTGTCTGTATCCATTTCTGAGCGTCCATTCGAAATGGCACCATATACCAATCCAAACTGAGACATGGCAGTTAGGCTGCTCTCTTTCGTTCTATTGCAGAGACTGAGTCCAGAGTTCAGATTAATTGACCTAGTATAATCTATATTTTTGACACCATTTCTTGTGTGAGACAAAGAATTAGGACAGGTCTGTTTGATTGCATACCTGTTCACCCAAAGGTAGCACCACCATTCATAGGGCATTCTGAAAAATGCCCTAAATCAGTGGGTCTGAAACGGCAGTGGATTTCTAGGTGATCCATGATGCTCCTTTTGGCACAGAGACGCTTGATGCAAGCAATAGCCCCTTCTGCCAATCCAATGAGACTTCTGTAGGTGTCTCTGCTTGTTTTTAATCTATCCAGTATTGAGTAATGCCCTTGTCTGCCTGCTGATTTCTTCATTGTCAGGTGTTTCTTTTTTTGATCACATTTTCTGATAACTACAAAAATGTAGCAGTAGGAAATATACTGGTACAGAAGGACAGAAGCCAACTGTAAAGTAATCTGGAGAAACTGGGGCAATGGAGTCCCAAAGAAACAAGATTTGAACTTATTAAATGTGAAATCCTTCACACAGCGCATTCGTATAAGTGGCAGGGAATAACAATGCAGTCACAGCCACGGGTGATATTACAGTTTTGCATAAATTAGATCTATATTCACTGCAGGGAGATTGTGAGATCCTAATTGGTGGGGCTAGAAGGAGATAGGGTAACGCGAGCAACGCTGCCTTAAAAAGTGTTCCACAATTTGAGAGATTTTAGGCTTAGGAAATTGTACGGTGTAACTACCTGCATTAGTAAGGGTTTATGACTGAGAATTTTAAACCAGCTCTCTCATCCCAATATGATAAAGTATTTGTGAAAGCTCCTCCAGGCAATTTCGGTCTTTGCTCTGCTGGTGTTAGAACCAAAGAGGATGTTTTTAAGTCTGCATGCTGTGTGCTGCCAGTCTGTAATCAGCCCAGAGACAGCCGATGGCAGCTGGCAATCCAGCACAATTTACTGGATGCTCTGATATATTTTAAGAGTTTTGCTGTTACTCGCAAAGCTTGGTTTGAAGAAGAGTGATTTTAAAAAAACCTTCCAGAGTTCATGAACTTCGATAAATTTCTTGCACTGTTACGTATTACTCTAAGTAATAAATTGAAGGGTCCTTCTGTGCTTTACTTTGTAGAAGCAAGCCGATAACAATGTTGAGGCTAATAAAACTGTTGTCTGATAGAGGAGCTGTGTAGCTTTTATAGTCAGATGCAAGGGTACTTGATATTGCCCGCCGGTTAACTCAGGACATGCTGCTGAGATAAACAGACATAGGAAATTACTGTTTACTGTGTGCTGGGTTTTGTTATCCTGACAACGGAAGATCAGATTTGATAGGGTGGTCTTTTTGGTCAGATGTAATGAAGAAAAGGACTGTAGTCACTGAATGAAGAAATCAGAATTCGTACAATGAGCTTAATCCTGCCTTCAACACACGCAATGAATTTCTACATATCTTAGAAGATCATTTACCTCTCTCAGGGCCACACAGACAGCAGCTGATTTTCAGAAATGCATCTGATGTGGTTTCATTTGTGAGAGGCAGGATCTGCCACTTAAAAGAGAGCATCAAACCATCCAGGGCAGTGGGATATTTAGCAGACTGAAATCTGCACTCGCAACGGCCATCTACTGTCTGCACCCCTACGCTCTCAGATGCAGCTTCTGTGGCACATAATGTGGTTGATAACAAAGCAGGAGCAGAAAGAGAGAGAAGTGTAAGCAATGTGTTACTAAGGGTATGTCTACATCGGGATCAGAAACCTGCGGCTGGCCTAGGTCCATTAACTCAGGCTCACCGGGCTCCGGGGCTAAAAACCTGCTGTGTAGATGTTTGAGGTAGCTGTAGGATCCTGTGGGGGTGGAGGGACCCACCAGGGCCGCCCAGAGGATTCAGGGGGTTTGGGGCAAAATAATTTTGGGGGCCTCTTCCTTAAAAAAAAAAAAAATTGCAATACTATACAATGCTATATTCTCATGGGGGGGCCCCTACGGGGCCTGGCACAAATTGCCCCACTTGCTCCGCACCCATGGGCGGCCCTGGGGGAGAAAAACCTTCTGCATCTTGGCACAAACCCAGTTTTGAGAAAAATTCTTTACAAGCTATCACTGGTTCTCAGCATCAGCTAGTGCTAAAAGGCACTAAAGCACATTAAAAGGGTTGGTTGGACAAATATTTTCCGTCAAAACTTTTTCTGGATCAAAAACTAGCAGTTTTTAAAAAGCAGAAAAAAATCATGGACAATGTCTGCTTTCCTTCAAAATTTGTTGTGTTTTTTTTAATTGAAAAGCTGAAATTAGTCTGCCAAAACCTGAATACAGTTTGGGGTTTCAGAAGTGTGTGGCCAAATATTTGCTGCTTGCTGTATTTAAAGAAGCAATAAAACAATTCTGCTTAAAAAAAAAATCCAAAACTTTTGAACCACCTCAGCTTGTGACCAAATGTCTGAGCCCATCCAGTCAGATTTTTCCAGGTTTCTGATACTTTGCTGGCTTCCTTGACTCATATCTGTCCCCATAAGTTTGGGTTCATTTAGCTTAGAACAAAGGAATAGTCATACTGGGTCAAACCAAAGGTCCATCCAGCCCAGTATCCTGTCTACCGACAATGGCCAATGCCAAGTACCCCAGAGGGAGTAAACCTAACACGTAATGATCAAATGATCTCTCTCCTGCCATCCATCTCCACCCTCTGACAAACAGAGGCTAGGGACACCATTCCTTACCCATCATGGCTAACAGCCATTAATGGACTAAACCTCCATGCATTTATCTGTTTCTTAGAGACTGGCTCCATGGGGTCCCTCACAAACTGGAGACGGTTACTGTGGGTTTGTCTTTAGTATAGTTTATGTACATACTCCACGAACATTTTAAATGAAGCTACCCTCCCCTGACATGAATCTCCCTATGTCATTGAAATTAAATATAGACTATAACTTGGCATTTTAGACGTGAAAGGGATGTAGCCCTAATGGAAAAGCTAACAACTTGGCTCTTCTGCTAGCCTCAAACTGCTGCATGAGCTTTAGGGTAGGGAAGGCTGTGCCTCCCAGACAGCCTGGCCCTGCCCCCTATCCGACCCCTACCCACTTCCTGCCCCCCAACTGCCTGCCCCACCTCAGAATCCTGAACCCATCCTGCTCCTTGTCCCCTCACTGTCCCCCAGAGACCCCACCTCCAAACACCACCCCGGGACCCCACCCCTGCTCCCCTGTCCCCTGACTGCCCCAACCCCTATCCACCCCATGTGAGTCCTGACAGACCCCTGGAACATCCACAATCCAACCCCCCCCCCATTCCCTGTCCCCTGACTGCCCCCCCCACCTCTTCCCCCTCTCTGTGCCCTGACTGTCCCCGGGACTTCCTGCCCCTTAGCCAACCTCCCCGGCTCCCCCCTCACCCGAAGCCACAGCGCATCCAGCAGCGTCCCCCGACAGCAGCAGCGTGGCTCCGGCGAGGCCCCTGAGCCCCACCCCGCTCAGAGCCGTGTGGTCGGGGTAGGGCTGCGAGCCCCAGGCTGAGCTCAGCTCCGTCCGCTCAGCCTGGAGCTCACAGCCCCGCTCCCTGATCACGTGGCTCTGAGCGGGGCAGGGCTCAGGGGCCCGCCGGAGCCACGCTGCAGCGGTATCCAGGGACGCTGCTGGATGGGCTGAGCTCCAGGAGAGGGGCGGAGGCGGGGTCGGGTCGAGTGGGGCTGGGGAGGGAGCCTCAGTCATTCTCGTGGGGGTCCCTGCGGAGCCCGGGGCCTGGGGCAAATTGCCCCACTTGGCCCCCCCCGCCCCCGGGCGGCCCTGGGACCCACAGCTTAGGCTCCAGCCCAAGCCTGAATGGCTACACAGCAATCTTTAGCCCTGCAGCCCAAGCGCCGCCAGCCCGGCTTAGCTGACCTGGGTCAGCCACTGCCGTGCTGTGTGGAGTTTTTATCCCCGTGCAGACTTACCCTTAAAAGACCTGAGAAGAAACCAAAACCACCCTGCCAGACACCATACGATATGTCACCATGAGGGAATTGAAAATCGTGTGACACAGCACATACCATTTTCTCTGCTTTGCTGGGCTTTCTTAGACTCACAGGGCCTGGACAGTGTCTAGAAAGGCCAATAACTCTTCTGTTACTTTGTTAGTTTATAGGCTTTAAAGGTGGCAGCCTGGGATTCCTGCTGAGATTCCCCCACATGCTCATCCCAGCACCAGCTGTTCATCTCACAGGGCCAAAGGGTTTCCCTTGCAGTGACTCCTCTCTGGCACCATGGGCCCCTGTGGTGCCACTGAGTGCAGGGAGACTGGCTGCCTGTGGGGCCAGCTGCCAGGGAGGAGGTAGCACAGAGGAGCTGGCCATGGCACCTGGTAGCCTCGGGGCCTTGCAGGCAGGGATGTGAGGGGGAAGGAGTGGGGGGAAGGGAGTCTCCAGGAGGTTGAGGGTTTATGGAGAAACAGGCAGAAGGATTGATGCTGTTTCAGGATCACACCCAATTGGGCCCCCAGGGCTCCAGGCTCCCACCGCTTCTCAACAGCCTGCTCACCTCTGCCTCTCACAGTCAGACTGCCCCATGCTCCTCCTCCCCCAGCCCTGGCTGCCCCTGATTCTCATTACTAGCTGCCTCAGTTTCCCCAGTTGCCCTGGCTCCCTTCCTCTGCACGGAGCGAGAAACGGGCTCCTGCCTCCCTTATACCTGTCCTCTAGGGGTCACCAGGCACTGCTTGTCACTGGTGACAAATACTCCACACGCAGCAGCCTGAAGGCAGCTCTGGAGCTAAAGATACATCTGCAGGAGTATAAGTAGCCATGTAGATGGTGAAACATGGCTTAGGAGAGTAGAGTAGAGTGTAGACACACCTGAACTCCCAGGCTATATACCCTATGTGGCTGTCTACACACCCAGGCAATGCTTCCCACATCCATACTGCAGTTTCGCTTCCTGCTGCCTCCCAGCTGCCAGAACCTTTCACAACCGTGTATGGCTGCACACCACAGTGTGGATGCAGCCTGCCTTTCACTGCGGGACACATACCCGACACACTGCCACCAGTGTAGACAAGGCCTAAGTGTGTGAGGGGGGAGCACTGAACTCCTTGTGCTGTTGAACCTGCTGGCTGGCCCGAAAAGCATTGCTTTGGTTGGGGGGGTTAATCTCCTCTTTCTTGTTTCCACTCTAGAAGGTGCAGGGAAGAGGAGAAAAGGAGAGTGAGAAATAAAATTGAGGGTTTTTTGGTTTTCATTTAATTGAACAACTGAAAATTCCTGCAAAACTTTTGGAATGAAACTGGTTTTTTTTCATTTCTTTTGACATTTTGCACAGAAAATACCTGCCTTTTTCCAGCCTGCCCTAATGTCTGTGCAGCTTAGTATCCTAGTATTTCATTAATAGCTGATCCATGTCAGTGATTCTCAAACTTTTGTACTGGTGACCTCTTTCACATAGCAAGCCTCTGAGTGCGAGCCCTTCATAAATTTAAAAACACTTTTTTATATATTTAACACCATTATAAATGCTGGAGGAAAAGCAAGGTTTGGGGTGGAGGCTGACAGCTCGCAACCCTCTATGTAAAAATCTCATGACCCCCTGAGGGGTCCTGACCCCCAGTTTGAGAACCCGTATGTGAATGTTGCCTCTCGCACAGTGGAAGGCGGGGCCTGAGCTGATTTGCCTTTTGATATCCCCTGCTTCTGACAAAGTGGGTATTCACCCACGAAAGCTTATGCTCCAATACATTTGTTAGTCTATAACGTGCCACGGGACTCTTTGTTGCCCCTGCTCTGTGCATTTGACTAAATGCAAGTTAAAGTACAGAGCCGGCATTCAGGAGAGCAGGCTTCCTGGCTCTGCCTCTGGCTAGCTGTTGACCTTGGTCCAATCACTTAACGTGTTTTAGTCTCCCCATCAATAAAATGTGATAAAGTGACTCACTTTTGTTGAATGTGCACTGATAGTTGTTGAGTCCACACAGACCTTTTCTAAATGATGCCTCTTTCTTAATAAACTGGGTGTTTGCTCACTTGAACATATTTCAAAATATAAATACATATTTCAGATTAAATGGACAGAAGAGACTCAGTATCCATTAGCAAAATATATCATATAGCTTGTATCCTGCCGGATGCTGGATGTGGCATATGGAACAATCGGGAATGGTGAAATATTTACTTAAATTGCTAGTTTCCATTGCACTGAGGAAGTCAAAGGCACTGAGGGCATTATAGCATTTGCTGTTAATTTCCTAAGTACAGTAGCATTTTGAGATGAGAGCCCTTCTCCTGTAGTTTGTACATGCAAAAAATCACTTTGCTAACATAAATCAGGATTAAATTGCTTTTAAAGGCTCATGGAGTCTCTCTAAAGGAGGCCAGATGAAGAAACCTTTCCCCCAGAGCACTATAGGTTCTCCCCTTTGTAAGTCCCATTAAGGTTTGATCAAAGACCTTTATAGGCTTTTCATTATGGCCCGGTTATATATAGTTGAAATTCAACAGTGGCTTTTACAGTCATCCCAGAAATCTAACAATAGGTGAATTTAAGCAAGAATCCACCCAACAAAGTGAGTGTCTCGAGAACAACTTAAGCACGAGGAATAATGTAGCAGTGTAGGTTGTTCTAACCCAGAAATGCATGATTTTTTTCAGCCCGAGGACCTATGCCTATGTATCCCATGACCGACTCCCTCCTCGGGGTGTCATTTCCACGACATTTCAATGGGCATTTTTTTTGTAATCCCAGCAGCACCATCTCTGGGCTCTGCTTGAGGGATGAATGTATTTCTTAAAAAAAGGTCAGGATGCCACAATCAGTACTCGAGGGCAGATTCCTGCCCTGTTTTTGTGCTGTGCTGTCTGAAGCAGTGCAAAGAGAACACAAGCCTGCTGAGGATTGCCCTGGAGTGAAGGAGTCCGTATGCCTGCCTCCCCAGAGCTCCTATGCCTGCCTGCCCACAGAACATGGTGCAGGGGGTGGATGTGGGTCAGGGGAAGGCATGACTGGAGCAGGTTGCACTCTGGCTATCCCCAGCTGGTGTGGTGCTTTGTAAGCAATCGCCTGTTTTTTCAAAGTAGAACAACCCCTAGGCTGCTCTGCACTGGGCTGGGGCAGAGAATCAGGAAGCTGTAACTATTTCACAGCTTGTCCTTCTTCCCGCTCCTGGGCCTCCCTGGGTGGCTGTTTTGGGGAGGGAATTATCCTTTGCTAGATCCTCCTCTAATCTCAGGCAGAGCTAATTCAGCTTCTGTCCTGCTATAACTGGAGCAAACACAGGGAAACAGGCAGCGGAACATCCAGAACTAATCTCCTCCCTTTGGGGGGGATTGATTTTAATCAAGGCAATTTATATCCGTGATTTTAATCATCAGTTTTAATCAACTTTTTCCTTTGTACTTCAATTATTTTCTAAAGAAAGGTGCATTCACATCTGTTAATATAATGATTAAAGCTTCTTGATGTATAACTAAATAGAGCCTTTGCACTAGATTTGGTACATACTTTTGCTACCTAGGAGGGTATGCTATAACTGTATACATTTATTTAAGCAGTTATATAGCTTATTATTTTCAGATTCCTATTTATTAATTAATTAAACATTTTTAGGATTTTAGAAAGTGGTGACTGATATATTGCTTATTTACTAGATAATTAACTTTTTGCTTATGATTTGTATCTGACTGAATTAGAATGGTAACTGGAATTTAACGAAATGCACAAAAAGCATGTAAAAAAAATTTATTAAACAAAATAAGCCTTTAATACAGTACATGACCTATTGTGCCATATTTAGGAAAGCTTGACCTCAAAAATTAGATATTTTCCCCAGTTCTTTCTTTATATATAGAAAAGCAGCCTTTAACCCAGATTTTTTGACAGAGGCTCATGGATTCAGCATATTTATTTTTTATGTAAATGATCTAAGCATTTACACTACATTTAGGCCTAATGTATTTTGTATTAAATTCAGATTTCATTTTTAAATAGACCGACTATAATTTAAATAACAAAATCAAGAACATCCCATTTAAATACAAAGAAACCACCTGGAAGGTAACAAGCCAGGCAGTTGCAGCAGCAAAGGGACAGCAGCCACTCAGAGCATGCTCAGCTCACATCAGATTTGCTCCTGAGGAAGGTTGCCAACTTTCTGATTGCACAAAACTGAACACCCTTGTCCTGCCCCCCTTCCCTGAGGCCTCGCCCCTGCCCCCATTCTTTGAGGCTCTGCCCCCACTCATTCCATCCCCTCTCCCTGAGTTGCTTGCTCTCCCCAACGCTCACTCGCTTATTTTAACCAGGCTGGGGCAGGAGGTTGGGGTGCGGGAGGGTATGAGGGCTCCAGCTGGTGGTGTGGGCTCTGGGGTGGGGCTGGGGATGAGGGAGTGCAGGATGGAGTTTGGGGTGCAGGAGGCAGCTCTGGGCTGGAGCTGAGGAGTTTGGAGTGTGGGAGGGGGCTGAAGGCTAAGACAGGGGGTTGGGGTGCGGGAGGGGGTGTGGGGTGCAGGCTCTGGGAGGTCAAAAACCAGATGCCTAGCAACCCTACTGCTGAAACTGCAGATATACTGGCTCCATATAGTGATTCTGCTGATTCAAATGCTTCTGTTTCAAAATGGCAGGGCATGGCTCCGGGACCACATTTCCAACTCCTAATCAAATCCAGATTTTCTTCTTAACCTCACCACCTCGAGGCTCACAGTTTAGAGCCTGAAGTTCTACAAGCGGCTCCCAGGTCAATGGTTGGACACTGCTATTGTTCCATAACTGGAACGCCAGCTGTAAACTTGGGAAATCAAAAAAGGTCTAATGAAAATCAAGCAAAAAATTCAAAACACTTGCTGCTCTATTCCTTTTTTTTACCAGATTATTAAGATTTCTATGAGAGGTTATTGGCCAAAGTTATTTATAAAGTTCCACGTTAATTTACCATGCTAACATCCAGTAATGTATGCAGTGATGTAGCTATGTTGGTTCCAGGATGTTAGAGAGAGACAAGGAGGGTGAGGTAATGTCTTTCAGTGGACCAATGTCTGTTTAATGAGAGAGAAGCTTTAAGAAGAGAGCTGGGTAAGCTTGAAAGCTCGTCTTCCTCCCCAACAGAAGTTGGTCCAATAAAAGATATCATCTCCCCCACCTTGTCTCTCTAACATCCAGGAAGTCGTTTGTAATAGTAATAAGATGCATATTTTTATATAGACTGTGTGCACATGTGTGTATTTGTTCAAATATTGAAGATCCCAAGTGAAGGGCACAACTGGAAAAGCAGCAGCTTTGGGAGCATTACAATAATTAATGTCATGACCTTGTTTTTAACATTTAGTATTTCTGCTATAACTAATTTACAGTAATAAAGTGACATGTCCTTGCCCACTGTGGGACAGAGGAAAATTTGGCACTCTGATAAGGGACAGCTGGGAGGTCGGCTTTCAGGAGGCACTTGGTACCAGGAGCGGCGCCAGGGTTTCTGACGCCCTAGAAGGACGGGCATTTTGCCGCCCCCCACGGGTCCGGTGGACCTACCACAGTCATGCCGGCGGACGGTCCACTGCTGGAAAGGCTCTGGTGGAGCTGTCGCAGTGATGCCGGCGGGCAGTCCTCTGGTCTAAAGGCTCCGGTGGACCTGCCGCAGGCATGACTGCGGTAGGTCCGCCGGACCCTTTAGACCAGCGCACAGTCCACCAAAATGACTGCGGCAGCTCGACCAGAGCCTTTCCAGCAGTGGACCGTCCGCCGGCATGATTGCGGTAGGTCCACCGGACCCGCGTGCCGCCCCCCCGGCAAAATAGCGCCCTCCAAAAATTCTGGTGCCCTAGGCCATTGCCTAGGTCACCTAAATGGTAGCGCCAGCCCTGCTTGGTACCTTGCAGAAACAGGGCCCTTAGTGAGGTAAATACGTTTTGATCTCCTGTGGAGAAACTCACCATGGGATGGAATAAACAGGGCAAAGCAGAAACAGATGGGGATGTGATTCTTAGGCAAGACCTTGTTTTTGTACTGCCTCTTTCCAGGAAAAAGCCTGCTGTAAACATCCATGTTGTATTTCCTAGTGCTGGGTGACCCATAGAGGAGAGGGATCACGTGGCTTTAATTGACTGTCACAATATTCCCCAAGTCTCCTGGTTCTACAGAGCCCTCTCTCACTGTTGGCTGGGATGGCTTGAGAGGCCGGGGCTCCTTCACTGTGCCCCAGTGCCATATATCTGTGCGGAACGCTGAGCACTTAATACCAAGTCTTCCTGCAGGAGAGTCACTTGATCTTAATAAAATAAAATAAAAATAAGTAGAGCAAGTGGCTGTTCTGAATTTCTTCATACTGGGCTAAATCATGAAGTGCTTATCCAGAACCCAGACTCACTGCCACCATGGAAGCATTTGTAGTAGGAAATCTCTGAAGGTTCCTAGTTCTTTTGGGGATGGGTTGCCTCTCTGTGATCCCTGCTTCCCCTGACTCCTGCTCCCTGGAAGTAAAGGCAAGGTCCCACAGTTGGTGGCTGAACTGGGGATCCTCTCAGAACTGGGAGAGGATGGGGACAATGTGTGTCACTTGCCACAAACCACTACTTACATACAGATCCCTGGACCTGGAGGATCTGGTGGAAAGAGCCATGGTTCTTATGTGCCTCTGGGGATATGCAGAGGTCTTTCAGGGGGTACATACACGCATGTCGATATTTGCTGAGTTTTACGACAGGCTACGTAAAAAGCACTAGCGAAGTCAGTACAAACTAAAATTTCATACAATGACTTGTTTATACTGCTCTATATACTATACACTGAAATGTAAGTATAATAATTATATTCCAATTGGTTTATTTTACAAATATATGGTAATAATGAGAAAGTCAGCAATTTTTCAGGAATAGCATCCTGTGACATTTTTGTATTTTTATATCTGATTTTGTATTCAAGTAGTTTTTAAGTGAGGTGAAATGTGGGAGTACGCAAGACAAATGAAACTCCTGAAAGGGTTACAGTAGTCGAGAAAGGTTGAGAGCCACTGAGGTAGAGAGTACACTGCCCCAGGGGTGTCGGAGCCCCTTTCCTCCTCTTCTGAGTGAGAGGGGGTAGCCATGTTCGGAGGCTCCCCTGATCCCAGTGTTATCTTGGAGGGTACAGTTGGTCCCCAAGTTTGTAATTAGCCTTTCATGGGCAGAACTTGGGTTGATTTCACCCTGTTGGCTTCAATGAGTAGGGCTGAAGTCAAATTTGTCCTAGGGTACTGACTGTATTACAGTCAAACATAGGAGTCCTTGTTACAGTCGGGGCTCCACTGTCACATAAGAAGTTCTCAATTTTTGCTTTACTTTTAATTCTTGCTCAGTTGGAATTTCAATGAGAGAATGGGGTAAAGCTCATAACCGTCCTGCTCTGAGAGCAAAGGTCCTACCTATCCCTTCAGCTAAAGAGGGATCTCCATTAGCTTTTAGAGGTAGAGAGTTTATGATACACAGCTGAGCAATTCAAATTCTGTCCATCAGGCAGCGGAGCGCACTCTGACACACTTCGCCTCTCTCGGGTCGTTACGCTACTTTGGACCTCAAGATACAGAGTTAACAAATTATAAAGCGCACATTTGATTGCTTCCCCCTCTCCCCAATACAAACAGATGAAGGCTTTTTTAAAAAAGCATCTTATTCATTTCTTGATATAAATTGTTGCATTGTGGACCCTCTTGAAAATTAATCTGTCCTTTCTGAACAGAGGTCCAGCTTTCAGTAGTCTCAGAATGGTCCCCATTGTGATGATATTGAGACGTCTAAGATTCCAGAATTCCTTGTCGCAAGCAAAAAAGTACTTGAGGGGGAAGAAAAAGTCTGATGACCTGACTTCAGACACAGGGATTTCTTGTTGGCCTGAAATCCTCATTTGCTGCTAAGAGTGTTAAGGTAACATGATGTAATCAGCTCCATAAGAGAAAGGAGGCACCACTGAAGAGGCAATCTTGCCTTTCTGTCATCTCTCTGTTATCTTCATAGTGTTAGTCACGTGCTGGCATGGGACAAACTAGCACAGGCTTATTTACCACACATTTTTGGCATGGCTTCAAGTGGTTTCTGACTCTGTAGTATCACAGTTGTTGCTCCATAACGCTCAGTATGTTGTGGTAGTCCTAGGAACAGTGGATTTAGAATCATGCTTTGTCTAAAAATCATGCTTTGTCAGAGTGAATGTCAGTTTGGCTCTTGAATAAAATCGGTAAGGAACAGCTCAAGTTTTAAGACACGTTCTTAAGGCGAAGCTGGTGACACCGGAAAGAGTGGGAGAGAGGTATTTTGGTGTATTGTGTTTTTTTTAAATGTCAGACTCTGATGTCAGTAGCATTGAGAAAATGGTTCTAAGAACTGCAACAATGGTTGATAATCCAATATGCAAACCATCTCAGCCTTCAGAAGGGGGAAGTTATTGTTCCTGTTACTTAGTTACTGAATGGAGTTCAGTGGTTTTGGCAGTCTGCCAGTTCATAGGAAATTGAATGATAGTTGGAGTGGTTTATTTGAAATGACATCCATCCTATAGTGCGAGTGACACCCCACAGACTCAAAGACTCATAGGAATTGAGGAGCATGGGAACATAGAGGCCTACAACATATTTAAACAAGTCTTGGCAAAAGCCAGCAAATGTGAACTGATTTTAATTTATATATTCATGTATTCAATGCTCTGAATTAACTTCCTCCACTTGGTGTCTACCGCTGTTTCACCTCCTTTGGAAACAGAGATGACAAACACCGCTAAATGGATTAGAAGACACCTGTAGCTTCTGTTTCTGCTGATGAAATACCTGATCTGTCACTTCCCACAGCAATACTCGATAGTGAATTAGGAGCTATTAGGAAAGGGATAGATAATACGACAAAAAATATAATAATGCCAGTATATAAATTCATGGTATACCCACACCTTGAATACTCTGTGCAGTTCTGGTCACCCCATCTCAAAAAAGACATATTAGAATTGGAAAAGGTACAGAAAAGGGCAACCAAAATTATTAGGGATATGGAACAGCTTCCAAACATGGAGAGATTAAAAAGACTGGAACTGTTGATTTTAGAAAAGAGACAACTGGGGGGGGGGGGCCAGGGGCGGGGTGAGATATGATAGAGGTCTTAGAGATCTAGAAAATCATAAATGGTGCAGAGAAAGTGAATAAGGAAGTGTTATTTACCCCTTCACATAACACAAGAACTAGGTGTCCTCTGATGAAATTAATAGGCAGCAGGTTTAAAACTAACATAAGGAACTACTGCTTCATACAACACACAGTCATCCTGCCAGGGGATGTTGTGAAGGCCAGAAGTATAACTGGGAGATAAGTTCCTGGAGGATAGGTCCATCAATGGCAATTAGCCAATATAGTCAGGGATGCAACTCCATGCTCTGGGTGTCACTAAACCGCTGACTACCAGAAGCTGGGACTGGACAACAGGTGATGGATCACTCAATAACTCTACTGTTCTGTTCATTCCCTTTGAAACACCTGGCGCTGGCCACTGTCAGAAGACAGGATACTGGCGTAGATAGACCATGGCATGGGCATTCTTATGTTCTTAAATATGGCAACTATTCCATGCACCTCACACTTTACGGATGCTATTTTCTCTGGTCATGGAATAACATCAAGGTCACAGATCTGTACTAAATGAATAGAAGCTAGGCCTTCTTTTACTGATTCAAAGGGTATGTCTACACAGCCCGCAGCAGTGAGACGCTCAGCCTGACTCACTAAACTTGGGCTAACGGGGCTTGTGCTAGCACTCTGAGAATAGCTGTGTAGACAGTGCTTTGAAGTTGCGGCTCCGTTGACCAATGCACGGAGGCTTGCTGCCTGGATGTATCCTAAGAGGCCTTGTGTTTAAAGAGTAATATATGCCTATTACTGGAGAACTGTTGATACCCCTTCAGAACAAGTGTGTGGAGGAGGTCACAGGTGGTGTATCTGTGCAGAGCAGTCTCTTCACCTCCAGTGTATCAGAGACGTGGTCTCCCTTGTCTCTGAATATACTACCATGAATGGGATGAGGCTGAGTAAATGGCAGGGCCACTGGAGCTCTACTTCCATAGACCCAGTTAGTGAGAATCTGTGCAAGGGAAGCACAGAAAGTCAGTGACACCCATTGCAGACTATCAGCTGGCATAGTGGCTGTGGAGGGGTGAACTGCATCCCTAAAGCCAACCCATTGGTTGGGAAGGGTGTTGGTTTTCAGACAATTCCCTCACAGTACAGCTGTATAAAACTTAATTGTACAGACTTCATGTGGGATTCAAGAGAACCCTTCCAAGGCCATGTACAAATCAAACAATGAGAATCATGGCTGAAAAACATGGAAGATCCCTTCTGGAAGCTATATACACTTTCAGTCTTCTCAGCAGCCTACATTTATTTTCATTTAGATTTTTATTGACTCAGCTCTAACACGAATCCTCTTTTGTTATTCACTTTTCCAACTGTGATGCTAAATTAGTGCTTGTCTATATTTTTTTATGATCTGTAATGGACTATGGCATGAAAGTCAGTCTCCAACGACAGGATGTGCCATAAGACTTCTCTGTAATGTTGTTAAGACATCCTTTTGGATTGCAAGTGGCATAGAAGTTGAACAGGGTGATTTAGGACATTTAGCAGAAAAGTGTCCTTTCCTGGGCAATTAAATAAAAAATATTAAACTCCTCCTTGGCAGGTGGTTTTTGATGCAGGACACAGTTTATTGTTTGATTTAAGTGCTTGATAGTGTGCTTGGTGCTGTACAAAATGCAGGAAACGATGGGGTCCCTGCCCTGAGGGCTGAAGTGGGACTTTAGAGGTGCAGAGGCTTCGTACTGGCATGGCCGCCCAGAGGATTCAGGGGGCCTGGGGCAGGGCCCGGTCTTCGGTGGCAGTTCAGTGGCGGGTCCGTCTTGGAGAGAAGGACCCGCTGCTGAATTGCAGCTGAAGAATGAAGCAGCGGCAGTAGAGCTGCCGCCGATCGCGGCTTTTTTTTTTTTTCTGCAGCGGTGCTTGTACTTACTGGGCGGCGCTCCGAGGCTTTGGCAGCACTTCAGCGGTGGGTCCTTCACTCGCTCCGAGTCTTCCGCTGCACTGAAGGACCCGCCGCCGAAGATCTGTAGCGAGTGAAGGGCCCGCCAGGGCCACCACCGAAGAGCCCCCGCAAACCTGTAGTTGCTCGCGGGGCCTGGGGCAAATTGCCCCACTTCCTTCCCCTCTGGGCAGCCCTGCGTACTGGCCCTTTGGGCAGGGCTGAATTTCTCCTATTATAGGAAAACCAGAGTCAAAACCTGTTCAGCAAAACCTACACCTGGATGATTGGTTTCTGTGTCCATTTCATCTGAGCCACAAGAATATGGGGGTTAAAAGAAAATGTTTTTCTGTAATGATTATTTTATTTCCTCAGGAAGGACAGTCTTGTGATTGAGGCTCCGGACTGGGACCCATGAGATCTGGTTCTGCCCTGAGCTTTGCCTCAGATTTCCTGTGAGATTTTGAGCGATCACTTATTCTCTCTGCCTCAGTTTCCCCTCTGCAAAGTCGGCCATTAATACTTCCTTTGTCCCATCTTTTGTCTCCCTTGTCAATTTAGATTATAAACTCCTTGGGGCAGAGACTCTTACAATGTGTACATGGCACCCCAACAGAGTGGGCCCCCACATTCAATTATGGGGTCCTGGAAATATCGTAACACAACTAATAACAACAAAAACAGAGCACCATAAGTGAGCATGCTGCCCTAACAGGCACTTTAGAATAGCAGGTTCCCATCAGCTGCAGCATACAGGCTAAGACGCTGCTCCTGCAAATGCTTATTCGCATAGGAAAGTGTTCATGAATTCAGTGAGACTATTCACACGCATAAAGTAAGCTCTTCCTGGATTGGGACTTAAATTAGACTTAACACAGCAAGGATGGCAATAAAGAGAGTGGAGTGGACTAAGTGTGAACATAGACAGGGTTGAGGTCTAATGGGAAGAAGTGAGTTCTGAAGAGGAATCTGAAGGAGAGTAAAGTTGCGTGGTACCCCAGAGCAAAGAGGCCATTCCGGGTGTCAGTGGTGGAGTGATGGAGGAGACCAAGGGAACATCCGTGTGCATTGACATAGCATGAGGCACAAGCCAGGCAGGAAGGGGTGACTAGAGAGATGTGGGGCCTGATTCTGATCTCTCACTGATGTAAATCAGCAATATTCAGTAGGAGTTGGTGTAGTAACACTAGTGTGAACCTGGTGCAAGTGAGAGGAGAATCAGGCCCACAGTGCAGGACCTTGAAGAGTTTGAATATATAATGGACTCATGTCCCCTAACAACCCTGCATCTCCATCCTGATTCCATAGTGAAGCCACAGATGCCTGTTTGTTTCTTCAGTCTGTTGTAACGGATGCTATTACAAAGGGATAAACTCAGTGTCACAGACTCAGTCGTGCACTGAAGTCACTGAGGGTGGAAGATCCTGAGTGCACCTGACAGGACCAGTCCTAGTCACTTCAGTGCGAGAGCCAGGAATCAAGAGAAGGGACCGAAATGAGCAGTGGGGAAGACAGACTCACTTAATTTCAGACCACTTTGACCATTAGCCCATATGCCATGGGAATATCATATAAAGCAAATGTACATCTGTTTGCCTGATTCTGTGTGAAATCTGCCTCCGGTATGAAAGTCCCTCCAAGAGATCCATACAGGGTCTGCACCTGAGCTGAGGCTCCTCATTGGCACAGCTCAGGGGATGCAGTGGTGGCCCAAAAGGAACTCTAATTAACAGCTGCTGTCCACAGCTCCCCCTGGAGCTAATCTGGACCCCAGAATAGATGGAGTGCGTAGTGCCACTTCCCACAAGTGCCCATTGTCATACTGTGGGGAATTCCTGGGGGTAGGGGTGGGATATATGGACTATACCATTCAGAACCAAGGATTCCGGACTTGAAGTGGGCAACATTTTGATAACCAAAAGGAAAGATACTTGGAATTCAGATTTTTTTCACCTTCTAGTTAATGACTCATGAAAAATGTGTAAACGTTTTGTGTAAACATTTTGTGCAACTCAATCCTTTGTGTCCTGTGTCCCCCTCTGTGCTCAATCCACAGAGTGTGAATCTGTTATACTTCTCTGCTTGTGAGCCTGGCTGTTTGGTTTGTGCTGTGGGGACTTCCCTGTGTAACTCCGAGGAAGCTCTGGTTCAGTGCCTGTCATCAGCTCTGCACTCCGAGACCGGAATACAGTGGTGGCCCAAGAGTAACTCTAACTTATAGGAGCTGCCCACAGCTTCCCAGGGAGTGTATTTATTTAGTGTTTGCATATTCGCCGAGCCAAGCAATAGCATTCCTAGTGGCCAAGTGGAGCTCTCGGAGCCCACTGCTGTATTTGGTTAGCGGGCACTCCTTGACAATGCGTATCATTGTTTGATCTGTGCTGCAGCTGCAGCTTGGATTGTCTCGAAGACCCCAATGGTGCTGGTTGGCTGCACAGAGGCCTCCTTCAGTCCAGAATCGGTAAAGAAGGCCCCACTGTCAAAACGGGGCGGGTGAGTAGTAGGGTCGGTGACGAGGAACTGATTGGTAGCTGGTGTTAAGCACTAATCTGCGTGCCACAGAGACTCTGCTGTCGCATCCTAGCATGGCAGCCTTGACCGCAGTGGGTGTCGTGATGAAAGACGTGTAGCTGGTAGGCTAAAAAGGTCATTGAATAAAGGCAAGCTTGGGTTGGCCCATGCCTTAATGGGCAGCCCAGAATAGATGAAGTACATAGTGCTCCAGCCACCGCCCCGTAGTAGATCCCTGTGACAGTAGACACAAAACAATGTTGCTTCTGGGCAAAAACCAGTTTGTTTATGAACAATAGGGGCTTCGCCTCAAATACAATTGCAAAAATGACTCGTGAGAAAACTGTGTTTCATAGAAATATGTGAGACTGGAAAATTTGAAGGGACACAAAAAGAAACTGGGATGTTTCTTCTTCTTCCCTGGAAGTAAATCCTGGCTATCCAAATGTCATGGGGGTAGGTCAAAAACCTTTGGGAAAACCAAATTCATTTCTATGCATATTTCTGATTTTAGGGAGCATGCCAACGTTTCAGATTATCTCCCAACTATTCTGAACTTTGCATAATCGGCGTTGGGATACTTGGTGTTTCCCAGCTTTTTGATGTCCCCACAGAATATACAGTGCTGTACAAGAGACAGTAAACAAGCCAGTTGCTGCCCAAAGAGTTGACAAAGACCTCAATCCTCTAGTGGCATCTGTAACAGGCAACCCCTGGGTCCTGACGACACAGCCCATTTCACTGGCAGGGTTTAAGAGACAAATACAGAGAGGACACTGGGAGACTAGGAAGAAGTAGTTACTATAGTCAGATATTTTCCAACCTCATTCTAATTATTCTAAAACCATTTTCCCCCAATGTCTCCCAGCTCTGTTCAGCACTTTCTTCCTCTTTTCTGTGATAGCAGCTTCTAGCCCTTCATATATTATACTGTAAGCAAAGGCACCAGCTTCCTTTGATTTGTAGATCTAGAAGAAAAGCCACATTCTCTACCCTCTTTTCCTCCTTAAAGAGAAGACAGAGATAACCAGAAGGGGCTGGGGTTTATGCAGATATTAATTAGCATTTGAAATGAACGGACTGTGAGCAATGCAAGAGTTGCCTATAGCATCGGCACCTTTGCAGAAAGCCTTTGACTTGCTTTTACCTCTGCAACGGAATGTAATGGGTTAATTCAGCAACTGGGCATTAAATAGCTTGATTTAAAGGGGGAAAAATGACACTCTTCTCCCCTGCTTTGCTGGTTGTAGATGGTTTGCTCTGTCTTGGATCACATGGTCCATTGGCCCCCCTAGTGCTGCAGAAGCACCAGCTGCTGCTACTGCTGCTGACGAGCTGCTGGTGATCAGGGTGTTTTAAGTCTGTGTGTGTCAAATGCCTTGCAGCCCTGGCCTCCTGTTTAAAGGAGGGAAACCAGAGGATGAGCCCTTGAGTCTATGGGTGGGAGTCTGGGAAACACCCTTTTCTTTCCCCACATTTCAAACACTAACCATGTCGATCTGTTGTTGCCTATTTTTCAGGGAATATGGATCCTCAAAAAGAAAATCAGGTAAGAGACCAGATTCTCCATATAATGCATGGCTATGCAGAGAGATTTTTAAGAACCTTCTGTGTACCTCCTGTTGCATGAAATTGTGTGGTAATTTGACTCTTTCCTGCTCAAGATGGTTGGAGACAGAGGCATCAAACAGACTATAACTGTGCAGAGAGAAAACTGTCTTTATATTAAACTGCCTTTGAAACAAAAATGACTAGCCCCCTGCTGATTGCGCTTATACAGATCTTTCTCCAGTCCAAGAAGGCAGCTACCTTAAATTTAAGTCCTCTTTCTGATCTATTTGTACCTGTACGTGATTCAAGTGCTGTCAGGTTTCTTTATGGGGGCGTAGAGATACTATTCTCTTTCAGTTTGAGCCTTCTTTTGTGGCCACCTGCCCTGCCAAGTTGCCTCTCCTAAGGGATCCTGTATTGTGCTTGAAATAGTCTTGCCTTGTGAGTACCTCAGTGTGAGGTACTCTTTGCTCCAAGCTTTGGGGTGTAGACTGGCTCAGAGGCCCTGGTTGGGGTGTCTGTTTTGTATCCTAGCTGCTGTTACCTTTTTGTAATTCTAATGGAACAATATAAATGACCTGAGGAAGAGCTGGAAAATTTATTTTTTGCCAACAGAAACTGGTCCAATAAAAGATATTATTTAATCTAATATAAAACCAATCCTTTTTTTTTCTCCTTCCCTTATGATATTTTTTCCAGACAGTTTTTCAAAAGTGACTTATGATTATGGGTTACTCAGTTCGATTGCCCTAAACTGGAAGTGATAGGCCTGGCTTTGGCGTTTCTGAGCACCTGTGGGGAGTTCTGAGTGTGCTATACTACTGGAAAATATCAGCAGTAATGTATTTGAAACTAGACACCCCAAATCAATAGTCACTTCTGGAATTGTTGGTCTGGGTGTGGCTTTTTTTCTTCAAGTGGTATTATGGTAGTTCCAAATTTCCTACCTACCATGCAGATCCCATGGGAGTGAAAAAGGTCACACTCCTCTGGGAGCATGACATTGCTCGGATTGATTGGCCAGATAAATTACGAGAGATTTATGCTGCACTTCTGCAGTAAACTAATACACTAATGGGCTGCTGCCATCTGGCTCTGCTGTCCTATGGATTCACTGATAGTGCCGTGCGAAACTGCTAGCTCGTTGCCTGCACAGGCCTAGAATGGCAGTAGTATTTAGAATCCCTGCTAGGGAATGAAGTGATACCTCCATGGTTACAGTGGAACCAATGAGGTACTGGCTTGCTGTCATAAGTCATAGCATGTGTGTGGCAGTTTTTTATCAAAACTCTACAAAAACTGTCTGGGTTATATTGTATCTGAAAACCCCTCCCACTCTAGAATAAAGGCTTATTACATTCAACACCGCCAATGCTCCTCTTAGCAACAATTAACTATGTGGTTTAAGTGGGCCAGTTAACTCTCTAAACACTTTAGAAAGTAGTTTAGTAAATGGCATTCTCCCTTTATCGGTAGCCTTGGATTTCCCCCTTTTAGTTAACGTTAAAACTGTGGTTCAGACCCTGCCTTCCTAGCTCACAGGCCCATGTCTAGATCATTAGATGATATGTTAAGATACAAACTTTCTTTTGTAACTCTGTTCTTTTCCAGACTTCCATAAAACATAAATCTATATGACACTCCAGGGCATGCAGTGGCGTTGTATTTTTGTTTCTCTCCCTTTCCCAACCCTCCAAAAGTGACACTCAGGTTAAAATTCCAGGTTTAATTGTTTGTTTGTTTGTTTTTTTTTTACATCTTAGATTATTCAAACATAACCAATTTACTGGTCACTTTATGCTGTTGCTCCACACTGTTTGTTTTTTTTTTTGTTTGTTTTTTTGTAGATTGGAGGGAATTATTTTCTTTAGCCAGTCTGTTTCACTTCATGTCCTAACCCAGTGGTGTGATGTTTGGGTTGCCAATCTTGCAAAAGAAGAATTGTTTACAATAAGCATTTCCATTGCTTGTTAACCAAGGAAACACTTCATTGAGCTTCCTTGTTCACAAGCTTGTCTTAAAAAAACTACATTTTTGACACTTCTGTTCAAAAAAAGAAGTCACAATTAAGAAGTTGTTTAAAAGCCCTCAGCAAGCCTCTGTATCAACACAAAAGGACAAACACAAGGAGTCTGGGGTGAGCATTGCTGTGCCACTTTCATTTCGTAGAGGTTCGCACTGTTTGGCCGTGCCTACATTATCCAGATTCAGTTCAAGTGAACGCTTCTCTGTGAACTAAAGAGCAACGGCAGCTTGTGTGTTTTTGAACACTGGAAAAGGGCTGTGTCTTAAAGCCCCAATTAAAGCACGTCTGTGAACAATTAGACTTTGCAGAGGATTTGTTTTTATTTTTAAAATGGGTCCTTGTTTCTGCCACAATGGATGTATCCAGGAGTCCTAGATTCCTAACCTTGAGGTTTCGCAGCTTAGCAAACTATTTTGTTTCTGTTCTAAACGTCACACTGACTTGCTGTGTGACCTCAAGCATGTCACTTAGGTCTGGTGCCTAACTCCCCTTGAAATCAATTGGAATTAGGTTCCTAAATATCTTTGTTTGGTCCACAGACCCCTGGAGATCTGCAGACTAAGATTTCCAAAGCAGTCTGCAACTCCATTCGAGTAAAAAGTTGAAAACCACTGATCTAGGCCTTATTCCTTGAGTTGCACTCCCCCTCAGTGTAATTCTGTCATTATTTACACACAGGAGGCGTTTGACCCCCTGCCTCAGTTTACCAGATTATACAAAGGGAATGATGATATTCCTCCTTACTAAGAATTGGGTAGGTAGTTAGAAAACCATTCTCCTTCTCCCATCCTGCCCCTTTGGGAATGGAGGCCTGGGCTGATTGCTGGGAGCTCAAAAAGGCAACAGAGCAGTAGGACCAATGTATCCTGTAACTTCAACTACCTCCTTACCCTTCTTTGGGATGCCACAAATAAGATGCCAATGATTTGACGCTCTCTCTCCTGAGTCCCTGTCAAGTCAGAGCTATGAATTCTGTGTCTGTGTTCCACCTTCTCCCGCTCTCCGTACTGAGCTCCCACCTCTTGGTACTTGTTTCCTATGCGATAACATTGCTTGTTGGCCCTTTGCTTCAATGTCTGCTATTGATTTTGGTATACGATATTGGTTGATGCTTTTTGATGTCAGGATTTGCAATGTTCTGGGATTCCCTTTTTATTGCTATACCTTAGTTGAGGAGGTGACCCTTTCTAACAAATGTTTGTGGCCAAGGGCAGCACAAAAATGCTCCATTTTCCCCTTTCCATGTGGCTGAGAGCACTGTCTGGACAGCTCTCCCAGAGCCTGCTCTCTTAAGGGGTAAGAGATCTGGGCACCTCGTGTGGCATCGGTTTAATGTACTGATCTGCTAGAACAAACTGGTTTAACTTTCTTGGCACTTGACATGAACTGTGTTCTTCATATTAATAACTATATGAGGTAAAATGCTCTTAAAAACCCACTCTGACATGTTGACTTAATTATAAATAAACTATGATCACCAGACTCAGTCTGAATATAGTATCCTCGAAATAACGAATAATTAAAAATAACTAGGGGGAGGGGTCTTTCGAAGGTTTTGGGGTTTTTTTTTTTATAGTTTTAGTCTCAACATTAAATCCCTTTATGAAGTCAAGGACATTTTCACTCTCAACCTTTATCCCCTCATCACTTTAAAACCAATAAACTGGTGAACTGTATTTTCAGAGTTAAATATTATGGAACGGAGACTGAATATTCAAACTTGTGGCCACTTGAGCTAACACAACTGACCTCATGAACTGGCTAAAAGATGCACCTAGTGAAAACTCTTTCGCTTGCAATTGTACCTTTAAGAAAGGATACACCGTATGACAACATTTGAACATATAATAGGAGAGACAAATTATTTTTATTGCACATGTGGCTGAATTCTTTTTAAGATGACAAAACTGCTTAAAAACATGCATTTAAAAAGTAGCTCTTCCAAATAAGTGCAAAAAAACAATATCCCTCTCTCAACATGAAGTAAAAAAAAAAAAATATAAACAGTCCTCCAGCAAAAACTGAACAGTTAAACAAGTCTTGAGGCTTGACTGGATGGTGTGCTGTAAAAGGCTTTTAGCCATGAATGTTAACTTATGCGCAGTGTTGTCCCGCTGGAATTCTGCAACTGTTGCATTTGGAGCACTAACACAAGTGTGGAAGACACAATAGGAATTCTATGAATGCCTTGGAAGACCACTGACTGCTTTCTTATTTTTCAGACACATGCTCATTATTCAGACCCCAAATCACCCTAGACTTTGGGGGTGGGGGAGGGAAGATTGGATGAGTTCAGAACTTAATGAGTTTGCCCAACTCTTAAAATTTTCAAACACTGGCTTTGTGGTGTTCTGAACTGGCATACAGCTTCTTTCAACTGGCACAAGTGAACAAAGTGAGTCTTATGTTGACGCTGTCTGCTTTTTGAGGTGTGGGTGGCTTTATCATTATTTGTATTATGGGAAGCACCTAGGGGCCTGCGTCGTAGACCAGAACCCCATTGTGCTAGACACTATATAAAGACAGAACAAAAAGGCAGACTCTGCCCCAAAGAGTCCAATTACATTTGCTCCAATCCTGCCACCAGGTCTGCATGGATGGAATGCCACTGAAGTCATTAAGGTTCTGCACAGACCTGCCTGCATGGATCTGATTGGGAACCCCTGCTCTGGATCATGCAAACTTCATTGCACTCTGACCCCCTTCTGACAACACAAATTACTACATGACCCCAGGAGTGGGGACCCAAGCCTGAGCCTGACTTAGGCCCCATCTCCCTAGGAGCGGGGATAGGCGAGGCCAAAATCAAAGCCCAAGGACTTCAAGACCTGCAACCTGAGCCCCATTGCCCAGGGCTGAAGCTCTCAGAGTATGACTTGGACCTCCACGCTGGGTGGTGGGGCTCAGATTTTGGCTTTGGCCCCAGCAAGTCTAAGCCAGTCCTGGTGACCCCATTAAAATGGGGATGTGACCCACTTCAGGGTCCTGACCCATAGTTTGAGAACCACTGATCCAGACCTAAACTAGTAATCTTTGCTCTTATTTGGGATATGCGTGCTATTTTGCAGCATATCAAGGGCAATAAGTTGCTTCTGAACTGTTTTGGTTGGGAGGAATTAGCTGTCACTAAACCATAGCAGCCTTGAAGGGCTGTCATCAATCAGTGCCTAAGGGGCTCCAGTGCAGCTTCAAGGAATGGATCAAGTGGGCACATCCCATGTGTTTATAATGGATGGTCCCTATTAGGTCTCTCCTAAGGCTTCGTGAGGCAAAAGGGGAAGGAATTCCTTTGCACATCCAAATTTCCATATGCCCAAGTATATGAGAGAAGCAGCTGACCTCCATTATCATTCAAACAGGCACAGGTTTTGTGCAGGTGTCCCATTTTTGGCTTTTTTTCTGACTCAAAGTAAATATAGCATTTTAAGTCTGTTTCTGGCTATTTGCACACAGGATTACATGCAGGGTTTGGATAATGTGTTAATCTAATTTGGTGCAACTTCCCATCTGTGCACTGTGAAACTGCTTAGGATGAGCCAGTATGCTAAGGGTTAAAGTGATTTAAAGCATTTGTAAGGCACATCAGTTTCCTATGGTGGTAAGTAAGCTAAGAGGAGCTATTCTGTTGTGTGGTTGGCCAAAAGAAATTTGAGATTCCTATGGTAAGATGGCCCTGTCCTTTTCCTCTTGCTTGCCTCATGAGCTGTTAGGAGGCTTGGGCAGATCTGGCAAAAGCATCTGAGTCCTGGCATAATCGGAGGCTAAGGGCAAGAGAAAGCTGGCATGAACCCCCAAGATTGTTCCATAATGAAGACTCCGTTTGGCCATAAAACTTTGGCAAATTCCCTGAAAATGTAGTTGGTTAACCTGCTGCCTGCTCAGCAATTAGTCCTAGCTGTCTGGTCACACAGGCTCGAACGCAGCCTGTTTTTATAGGGTTCATTTCTATCACAGTATCATGCTTCAAGATGTCACTTACGTTAGGGGACACAAATATTTATGGCTGCATCAGTCATGCAAAGTCATGTTATGTTTTGTTTGAGGATAAAACTGGCAAGAAAGCAGAGTAAGTTTATTTTTGGAAGGCAGACTGTTTTTTAAAATCCTTTCTTTAGGATGAGATAGGTGTTGGCTGTGAATATAGCAATTTGTTTATAAATTTGTCTGGCAGTTTCTGATGATGTTACAGTAAGGGCATTGAGACTTTGGACTTTCAGTACAGATGAGCGTTTCAACTGAAACTTATTAGTAGAATAACTCACTATATAAACTTTATTCACAATTAGGAAATGAAAGAAACAAGTATTTAATATCCACTCTAGCAATTTAAGACTATCCACATGTAAGAACTTCTGATGTGAATTTAAAAAACTCAGTTTAAATCATGAGTGTTCTAAATTGTCACCATTAAAAATTGAAGTCATGTTTCAGAGTGGTAGCTGTGTTAGTCTATATCAGCAGAAAGAATGAAGAGTACTTGTGGCACCTTAAAAACTAACCAATTTGAGCATAAGCTTTCCATGGGCTACAGCCCACTTCATGTGTTGCATGTACTTTTTTGTATTTGTGTGTGCGTGCACACACACACCCCTGCCAGACTGGGGGGGTGGGGGAAGGAAGCTCAGGACCTCTGCTTGCAGGGTGGTGGGGTAGGGGCTTCTACCCAGCGGCAGGGGGGGGCAGGTCTCAAAACTTCAGTCCCCCAGGGCATGTCTGCCAGGGTTTGGGGCTTCAGCAGGAGCGAGGCTGAAACCCCAAGCCCTGTCAGGTGTGCCCCAGCTCTCAGCCATCTGAAGATTGTCGTCTGTGGCTCAGCAAGTCAGTAAGTTTTGGCCACCCCAGTACACGTGTTCTATGGACTTAGTCTAAGCTCTGTTTCTCAACTGGCCCTTGCTATTAGTCACGTGCTGACAGTTAAGCACCAGTTCCACTAGTAGTGAGTGTTTCTCGATTGACTGAAACTCTCTCCTCTCAGGATATCTTCCTGTTAGGGGTAATCAGTATAACTTCCATGGAGAAACATTTATCCACTCCACTCTCACACACCCCTTCTCTGCATCTTCTGTTCTGTTAAAATCTCTCTTTAGCAAAAGGTTTATTTTCTGGACTCCTGTTTGAATTGTTCTCTTTGAGGGCTTTGGGTGATGGTACAATGAATATGATGGTAGTAGGCTAACATTTCTGTGCTTAATCCTTCATCGCTGTTACAAACCAAAGATCCACGAAGAGACAGAGTCGGGGGTGTGAGTGAAGTTGTCCTAGAGTCCATACATAGGAGCTGGCATGCAGTCGGGATCAGGGTTTTGTTACACTGGAGCTCCCCCTTTGCCTCATGCAGTGGAAACCTGTTTGTTTAGAGCTGAAGTAGAAAGAGTCTAGCCCTAGCTTGCTATCCTTGTGATCTTTATATGGGAATGATCAGTTTGTAGACATGGAATCTCAGTATAAACTGGTGCCCACCTTCCTTTGTTCTTATGGGTGCTGCTCCCCTTGATAGTGCTAGGCCTGTTCAAGATCCTTAGGACTATTACTAATAGGATTATCCCATCATAGCTCATTGTTATATAGATCTCTCATTGAGAGCTGTCCCAGTTAGCCTACACCTTTATTGTCATCCTAACACTTACTAAATAGTATCTTAGGTTTCTCTAAAGAGCCCCATCTGAAAGTTTTTTTTAATTAGAGTGGATGAAACACAGATAATTAAGTCTTCTCTGGGTCTGGGAAGACCGAAATGTACTAAATCCCATCAGGATGGTCAGCCCTACCAGTGAATACATCTAGACCAGGAATCCTCTGCATTTAAGAGGTAGATGTTTCAATTTTCCTTTGTAAATGATAGGTTCAAAATTGAGACTCTCAACTAAAATCTGACATGGGAGGAGAAAAAGGGAGTTAAGAGTTTTAAAAGCAAAAGTGAAGGCCAAGTCTACACTAGGAAATTAAGTTGGTATAATCCCTTGAACAATGTGTATGAAAAATCCACTTCCTGAGCGACGCAGTTAAACTGACCTAACCCCAGTGTAGACAGTGCTGAATCAACAAGAGAATCTTCTCGCCTGTATTGCTGCCACCTCTTGGAGGTGGAGTACTTATGTCAATGGAAGAAGTTCTTCCATCGGCCTAGGTAATCTCTTCCCTGTAGTGTTACAGCTGCAGCAGTTGAAGTCTAGACCTGCCTTCTGTTTAGCTCTGCTAGTCACCCTCCTTTTGCTGTCTCGCTCTCCCCTCCCCTATTTGGGGGTGGAGGGGAACCTCTCTCATTGAAGAGGAGTGTTTCAGGCTAAACAGGTGAATTTGAGAATTGAAATAGCAAAAATAGAAAATGTTTTGTAGGCTGTTGAAATCTGCTTGAGGATGGGTCAGTGTCCTGGACCTTGTAGCTCTGGCTTTGTTTTAATCTCTCCAAGGCTTCTGCAGTCTGTGACATGGATCACTGCAGCCTGAAGCACATGCTCATCTTTGTCTCCATAAATCACTTGTGCACAATGACTGCCTGTCTTCCCTATGTTGTGGGAAAGCAAGGTAGAAAGAGAGAGGGTGGGCTGGAATTCATGGTGTGCCATTTGGTCTCGGTAGGTGAGGATAGATGGGCTGCTCAGTCTTGTCAAATGGAATTTCCTAACTTGTTGTTTAATTGCTGATCTGACTTGTGACACTAGTTTTGAATGTGAAGAAATAACTTATCCTAGGATTAGCTCCTTGGCTGTGTATCCATTGTAATCACTATATGGAATTAAAAACAAAATCCAGCAGGTGCTGCCGGAATATTTTTGTCCAAGTGTTTTTCTTTATTTTAAAAATAGAGGGGGAGGCAAGCAATTAATAAGAGAGGATTTGAAAGTGTGCACAACCAGTGCCAGATAGAACAGCAACATACAAAAACTAGTTGAGATGCTGCCTGGTGCTATAAGATGGTGATTGCCAATGGGACTTGAGGGTGCTTGGCCCATCTCAGCATCTATTGGCATCAAACACAGAGGCTCGGATCTCAGCTGGATTTAGGTGCTTAACTTCCATTGAAACAGGCAAGAGTTTTTTTTTTTTTATGCACCCTGTCAATCCAATACTTTTTTGAGAGTCTCTGTCTAAGACCTTTGTTAATCACAGACAATTTTTTGATCTTGGAGAACTTTTAACAGAATAGGATCATTCCTAAACTGGTGAGTTTGTGTGTTGAAGTTCAACTTGTTCTTCCAGTTTCTGGTGTAGCTGTCCTGGCCAGGGTGGATCCTCTAGAACAATGCTCAAACACTGTCTTCAGGCCCTTGGTTTCAAATCCTGCAGTACAGACTTTCTGAGAAGTATAGTGAGTGACCCTCCTTCCACAATTTACAGTGAGTGCCCTGCTACGTCTGAGTCTGCAATGTTGGAGCATTGTGGCTTTCGGTGGAAGAATTTTGGGCAGGCTATTCAGTCTTAGTGCACTCTGTGTGATTTGCATTATTACTGTTCAGTGGAGATGTGGATCTACTTAAGCAAACTGACAGATTCAGAGTCCTGTCTGCAGTAATTTGGTGCAGGGAAACTGATCCTTCTTGTATACCAGATTTTAAACTACTTGATTAAATGAGATGTTTTGGCCATCTGCCTGAGGCTACTGAAAACACAGGCACTGCTAGGATCTTTTATTTCATGCCACTTCAGATTGCTCCTGACAGTCTGGCCTGCTGAATATACAGGATCACTGTCTTCTCCTGGGTGGCTCTTACTTCATTGGTTTTTCCATTTTACTGTGGGAGGAGTTGGGGACTAAGACAAGGTAAATGTCTGTCCCCATTGACTGAACTGTGCACAGTAAAGAGAACAATTCTAGGCAACCAAAAGTTTTTCTGTAGCTAGTCCTTCTGTTGTATGAAGAGTGAAAAGATGGGTCTGGACCAGGAGAGGCTCAGGGAGTGGGATGGAGGAATCCATGGAGCACAGACTTATTGCTTGGATACCAATGAGACAGACACTGTTGCAGAGATCCTCAAGCTCCATGGATCTGTTGAAAGGAAGCTTTCAACTTGTCCATGGTGCTCCCTTAGGAATCCTATATAAACTAGAGGAGACAACAGTAGCAAGTTCTTAGGTCATGAGAACACAACTTCTTACATGGTATCTTCAGTGCCTTCCTGCTGAGCATCGAGAGATGTGACTAATGTCTGTATGCACTATGGTTATGGTCATATCGGTCCCAGGATATTAGAGGTGTGTGAGGTAATAACTTTTATTGGACTAACTTCTGTTGGTGGAAGACATGAGCTTTTGAGCCACACAGAGCTCTTGATCATGTGACTAACATGTCACATGACTACTTGTTTCTCTGATCCTCTCCTCATGGGGAGAATTTGTGTGAGTGGGATGAGGTGTAGGGGTGTGTGTGTGTGTGTGCGCGCGCGCGCGCATATGTGTGCAACCCAGCCCAGGTCAATAGATAATATAATAATTTTTGGTCTTTTTTGCCTGCACTGTTCTGTGTATTGAAGTGTGCCAAGCATTTGGAGCAGAAAGTGCCAAGGCTCATGATGGCTCTTCATTCCTGTGGAAGTTTGTTCCACAGTCTTGGAAAGTTCTGCCTCTTGCACCATCCTTCATGGTGGAAAGTTCCATTGTACCAGAAGAGCAGAATTCTCTACCACGGACTCAATCCTGGAGCTTTAGATTTTTCTTCAGGTCTCCTGGGCCCAAGCCACTGAGGGTACCTCTGCACAGCCAGCAGCAGTGAGCCCCCCAGCCTGGGTTGGCAGACTTGGGGTTGCACTATTGCTCTAAAAATAGTTCTGAAGTCCACCTCTCGAGATGCAATGTCTATGCAGCTGTTCTTAGTGCAGTACCATGACCCCGAGTCTGTTGACCTGGGCTGGGATGCTCCCTGCTGTGGACTATGTAGACATGCCCCCAGTTCCTTTAGGATAAGGACTAAAACCTTAATCTTGACTCTCTTCTCTCTACGTCGGCTTTCCATGGACAAAGAGCAGGTTTGATGTGCTTGCAGTTGCCCATGTTACTGAGAAGTACAATATCCTTCTGTACTAGCTGGAATTTCCTAAGAGCTGATATACATGCTAGCATAAAGCTTTCTTTGCTGTAGTCCAGATGGGAGGTGTCAAAGGTGGATATGCAACAGAGGTTGAGTCATTGTCTGTCAGGTTATATAGGCTGCGACAAGGCTCTTTAGATAGCATTGCTAATGAGAAATCCAGGCTCGCTCTCAAACTGTAGACAGACTGACTAGCTGTTGGAAGGACGCATCCACTGAAGGCAACTGCACTGTGGCTGTGAAATTCTTCATAGTGCTTTCCTTGCCCACTGGTATCACCTCTGTCTAGCTCAGATTCAGTTTCAACATGCTGCTTATCCATGAGCTGATCTCACCCAGACACGGGTGCATCTTGGTTGTGTATAAGGTGAAGAACAGGTAGGCAGATGAGACACAGCTCTATTGCTGGCGTTTGAGGTCCTTGTCCTCTTACCACTTCAACTAATGGCTCTATGTAGGTGCTGAATAGGACCAAAGAGAATTGATTCTTGTGGAACTTCACAAGTTGGAGGTGTAGTGGCACAAGTGTAGCTTCCCATTGCTACTCTTTTGAGTACTTTCCCTCCATTTTCATGATCTATCTTGAGTCCATTCCCCTGGGCTCCTGCCTCACGTGAGACAGCAATGTCTCATGCTCATCAGTGTCGAATGCTGCAGAATGATCCAGGAGGAGGAGAAGCATGGATGTCTGTCTGCTATCCACTGATGAGCTCATCTATCAATGGCACTAAAGCTGTTCTTACCTCATGACCTAGCCTGAATCCAGACTGTGCTGGATCTGAGCTGGGAGAGTGTAAAGAGTGGCTGTTCATTCTAGGGACAGTGGAAAATAAGGTTGGCTTGTCTGTCTATGGATATGTCTACACTACCAAAAAAGCCTGCTCCAGTGAGTGTCCAGGTCGACTGACGCAGACTTGCACTATGAGGCTCAAAGTAGCCTGGTAGATGTTTGGGCTCAGCCTGGAGCCTGGGCTGTGAGACCCACCTCTTCCCCCACTAGGTTTCAGAGCCAAAACTCAGGCCCAAACATCTACACTGCTATTTTTAGCCCTGTAGCAGAAGCCCCAGTCAGTTGAACTGGGTTCTGACACTCCCTTCCATGGGTCTGACTTTGCAGTGTAGACACCTTTTAGTGTTTGCACCTTCTCATAGTGCAAGTGTTACTGCCTCTGATCAGAACATTGGCCCTTGTACTCATCTTTCTGCAGTTATCAATATCTAGCTCCGGAGGGAGACACACAAACCTCTCCGAATAACCACCTCTGTTGTGCAAAGCTGGAGAGCTGGCGCTGCCTTCTCATCTATGGCAAGTAATGGGCATTTGCCCAGATTAATATTTCCTCTTAGTTTGCATAGCTGTAAATGCTACTGATAGCATAAAGTTATCCAGATTCTCATTTTAAAAATCAATGCCACCACTTGGACCCTAAAATGGCAACATTATCAATACCCTTGAATATGAACGCACGCTAGCATAATATATCGACCATATGGCAAGTGCAGCCCACACTCACTGTTGTCAGACAGCTACTCGTGATTTAAGGTGACCAGACAAAAACAAAATAATCCTGCTGATTTTCCATTTTCTCAAATTGGATTAGGATGCTCTCTTTAGAATTACACACAAAGTGCATAATGCAAATCAAGCCTAAAAACAAATGTTTAGATCTTTATTTCCTTTAATGTGCAGCTTGGTTTCTCGGAAAAGACAGTAACTGAACATGGTCACTAAAATACAGATGTTAAACTAGTGCTGTGCTTCCTTTTCTACAGTATGTAGAGCACATGATTTGCTCTTGCTCCATGTCTTCGTTTAGACTCTCTGGTAGGGATGTGTTTTTGGTTGCGGGTTTCGCCCTTGTAAGAGTTTGCTACACAGATGATTTTCTGAGGCACGCTTTGTTCATGTGAAAGCCAGATGTGAATATTTTCCAAGTGGTTTGTGTGTGGGTCTAATATATGCTAGGCAGTTCGGTTTACGTGGCAAGTGGAAGGTATTTGAAACTGATCTGCAATCAGATGGTGGGGTAGGGGGTGAACCAGTGTTTTACAGGATAGCAGGCTACTGTTTGAGGAGGACAGATGCACTCTTGGCTGGACAATACAAATAATAATTGTTTGGAGGTCTGGTCTCGTTTCTTGCAACAAAATCTATATTGTATTTTAAGAACAAAAGACACTTGCAGACCAGAGTAACAAATGATCCCAGCACAGCCTATTTGAGATGAGGCTAAAATCAGTAAATAAGATCAAAATGAAGCATCCTGTAATGAGTAATGTAAAATACTTCTTTGACCACGGTTTGCCTGCTGAAACATCAGCAAGATTGTCTCAATTAAAAATGTGAGCAATTGATTAGTGATACAGTGTGTCAGTAGCTTTAGTGTTCAGAGTCTGAGTATTGGCATAGGATTGCGGGGCTCTGTTATTCAGTAGATTACAATTGGAAGGTTAGCATAGCCATCAATAGGCCTTTCCTTTATCTAAATGTTTGGGGTTTTGAGGGTGGGAGGGGTTGGAGCCTGTCCACCTTTTAAGGGCATATATGTGCTCTAAACCATTGTATTTCCCCCCCCCCCTTTTTAATTTTATTTATATTTGGATACTAGACTTTTGTTTCATCAGAACAGGACACAAGAGAATTCTGAAACCCCACAAAACAAAAGCATATGGCTATGTTGACACAACAGCTGGGAAGTGTCATTCCAGCTTGGGTAGACATACATGCACCAGCCCATTCAAGCTGGAACCTAAAAATAGCAGCCTGGGGGTAGTAGCAGGGGCAGCAGCCTGGCCATACCGCTTTTTTTAGGTATTGGCTCTGGATAAGCTTGCGTGTGCTATGTAGATCTGCCTTTAGTCCCTCACCTCTGCTGGACGTTTAATGACCCATTTTAAAGAAGCTCTCTAAAAACGTACACCAGGGTTGGCTTTTAAACATATGTGCAGCAGAAGGGACTAAATGCAATGCATTGGCTCTACCGCATGGCAAGGAAAATTCATTTGTCACCCTAATGGAAGATTGTGTATTTAAAAAAAAAAAAGAGAGAGAGAGAGGCAGGACAAACGCTAGGAATTTGGGGATTAAAAAAAAAAACAAGCCCACATCATGTTGACCAAACTAATTACACCATTTATCACACCAACCAATGAGGTATCTCAGTTTTTTGAGCAGAGACCTACCCCAGACAAGTTTTCTACCATCTTTGTTCAGTGTTTGCAGTGTCCTGGTCCCCAGCCAGAGCTCCTGCTACCACAGCACAAATAAATGTGTCTTCTCTTTTATTTTGTTTTTTCCCATCTCTCAAGTAGTGTACAACCCTAATGACACTTGACTAAGAGTAAAACTCCCAATCCCATAGCGTTCAAGTAGATTCAAAATCTGATTAAATCTTTTGTTGCTTGTCCTTAGTCCACCTGGCTTGACATTATGTAGACCTGGGTTTCAGTCCCTGCAGAAGAGTCAGTCTTAGTGCCCATGTTAACAGGGTTTCTATAACATTTTGTGATCAACTTTGAGACAAACAATAATAATTGCTGAAAATATGGACACCAGGGTGAAGCTGACCATGAGATGCTCTATTGAGGTTAGACTTTATAAATGAAAGTGGGTGGAGCAGTCCAACTTGAGTAGAAATGGGCCTGAACTACAAAGTTCAGATTAAGTCATCTCCTGACCTTGATGTTTCTCTTCTCCCTGCTGTGAGTGTCTAATGTAATAGTTTCCTGGAAAATTAGTCCATTTGGGTCAGTTGCAGGCCAATTAAGGATCACTGCCAGCTGCTAAACCACCAGTGAAGCTTCCCTAGCTCAAGTGGTACATAACATTAATGGCCTGTATACAACATTATTCTGCAGGATGTTTTTTGAGTCTTTTTTCTGGTTTTATCAACATTTCCACAAACAAACAATGGGGTGTGTGTGTGTGAGGGATGCTGAGAATGTACATGGTATTGGAATGAATGGATAAACTTGCAACTGGGATGCTGTTGTCCCATGATCTGATCATCTATTATTGATCTGAAGTTCAGTAATTTTTCATCACTGATTTCAATGGGAGAAGGTTTAGCCCAGCACTTGCTCTTAAGTGTGCTTGTACATACTTACTCAACGGGGAATCCTCATGCTCATTCTTCCCCTGCCTGGCTTTGGGTGTAATATTCCCTGCTGGTGTTCTGGGGGGCAGGGCTTCATGATGGGCACTTCTAGTCTATTTATTTTGCATGTGCAGAGGTCTTTAACCTCCAGTGACATAGGGGATTTACCTTTCCAGCTCCAGTGTCAAAGGGACAGTAGGCCCTTTAATGTGAAGCTCTCTGGCCATCGGACTCTTGTTGATATGCAGTACAGGAAAATTATAGTGATAGTATGCTGCACATTGAGAACTGCTGTTTGTGCTGGCAGCGGCAGCAGCAGCAGCAACAAAAACTCTAGAACAGCTAATGATGAGCAGGAAAAGATGTGCAAATGAGTTTCCTTATTCCACCTGTTGCTTTCTGTTTAGTCCTTCAGTGGATTGACTCACACAGTGCACGGTGAGAACTCCTGTCTTCCTCATCTTGTATCCCTACTGATGGGCATTTGACGTGGCTGCTATCCATCCAGCAACAGATGATTGGTTGGGGCTCCTCTTTGGAGATTTTCGGTGCTGCTTCAAAAAGACCTTACTGTGTGAGATGGTCTCAACCTCAGCTTTGTTCAGGGATAGGGAGAGCAGACGTTGAACCATCTTCATTTGAATTGTCATTCTTTGCAGTCCAGCTGAAAGATTATGAATGAGATGAGTCTCCCTACAGGAGCTTTGGGTCTACTAATGGGTGGCCTTATGTTTCCTCCAGAACAATCAAAATCTATTGCCTTCCCCTGTGTGGCAAACAAGGTAGAAGTCTCCAGATTAGGTTGTAAGGTCTTTGGGGGATGGATTGTCTTTTAAATCTGTCTAGACAGCGCCTAGTTCACAGCTAGGGCTCCTAGATGCTACTGCAATACAGACCATAACAAGCAGTGATGGGAAAGATCAGGTCTGTCTCTAAGCCCTGAAATTAGGCCCCTCTCTAATACTTCAGATATTCTCTGGCTTTTGCAAAAAGCCATGTGAATGTAGCATTAATTTTTTTGACTACACCTGGCAAGACAGAGCTAACAGACCGGTTCTATTGAAACGACAGGTGGGGCTGTATATTGTAAGCTTAGTGTCACAACCAAGGAGTCACAGCCCACTTCTCCGTCATCACCACCACCAGAAGGAGGAACACCAGAAAAGCCTGTCCTTAAAGGCATCGAGAAGGCTTCTGGTGAACTCGAAATAAAATCTGCTACCGTCTTTCAATCTGCCATGGCAACTAGTTTAATTAAATCTTACAAGCATCTTCTTTCCCCTCCTCTCCCCACTCCTTACAGTCTCCACCTGCAAAGGCAGAGCTGACCTGTCTGTAGACCAAGGCAGCAATATGAGTCAGACTGGAGGTCAGTAGCTGTTTCCAGTAGAGACGCACCTCTCCTGTTTCACTGCCGATTCTGTGAAATTCATCCCTGAACTGAAGGGGAATCTTTCCTAATGCTGCTCACAAGCCACTGAGCTCCATCGCTTTGTTCTTAAGGAAACCAAGTCCATAACTTGTTGGTGGTTGTTTTTTAAAGGCCTGACCCCATTTGAAATTGCAGCAGAATTCCCAAGGAATTGGATGGGGACACGCTCAGGCCCCAGATATATTAGGAGTGGCTTGCATTAGCAGGCAACTTTAACTTTGCTTCCAAATGATGGTTTTCTCTCTGTCATTGGTGCCTAACTGGTTTTCAGCAATGTAATGGAGGGGAAGCAGAGGGAAGGAAGTGAGGGGGTTGTTCATTTACCATTACCAGTCTCATTTGAAATTGACACCAAGCCCGTCGCAGAATTCCAGTAAAACTCTACCCTAGAGGGAAACCCTGGGCTGTTTGTTATGGCTTTTTGTTTTGCTGGCACAGCTGCAGAACGCTCCAGCCTCTGCCCTTTTCCCCTGCCCCTCCCCCCAACACTCTCCTTGTGAGGCTGCATGCATCACGGCGGTCTTGGGTATTTTTGTTATTTGTTGGGGGAGGCTTAAAAGCTGGGAGCAATTAGAGCCTTAAGCGTCTTGGAATTAAAAATCCCCAAGAAGGCAGTTTAATGCTAAGCAGATGTGTTGTGCCAGAACAGCTGAAATATGCTAGTTGTCTTCTCCAGCAGCGTGCTCATTTATTTCTAACTGCTATCGGGCTCTGTCACACAAGAGAAGCGCTGATCCTCTTTCATGCGTGGGAATCCAAGAAACCCAACTACTCCTTAAATTCTCTCTTGTCTTCGGTCTTGAATCAGCAGCTGGAGCCAAGAGGGAAAAGTTGCTTTCGTCTAAAAAGAGATCCTACATCAAATAAGTACAAGGTGCTATCCGACTGCATGAAGAGCTGGGTTAAGTACCAGCAGTTACTTCTGAACTGGTGGTGCTCATGTAGGAGAGCCACCAAGTGGCTCCCATTAAGCTCACTCTCTTCTGGAGCTCCAATATAACTGTAAGACCATGATGGATGTTTCCTTATTCCAAATATTTTTCATCTTCAGCTGTTTTAGTTTCCAGTGTCAGCTTGGCTCAGTGCACACTTTGTTGGAAATTCCCTTTTCTTCTGCCTCTGTTTGGATGACATTTTGTTGCTTCACTTAGAATTCTGTCACCTGTGTCTGTCTATCCAGAGTAACCTGCATATGGTAATAGGTGTTTCTGTGTCACTGGATGTATATGCACAAACTGGTAATTAAGACTCTCCATCTCTCTCACACAGCCACACACCACCATCCACAGGCAAAAGCTTGAATACATTGCTGGTATTTAGTTACACTCAATAGCAAGCCTCATCTGTAGATCTTAAAGCACTTTGAGTTGGGAAGTATTGTTATTTCCATTTTATAAATGGGGAAACTGAGGCACTGAGCAGCGACATGGCTTGTCCATGGCAAGTCCAGAATGTCTGTCCAGTCTAGTGCCCCAGCTATGGAGTCTTATGGTTGCTAAAGGCATCACAATCTGCTGTGAAGGGTAGACTCTTGTTCTGTTGGGCCAAATGAGAAAGTGAGTTCCAGAGTCAATGGCCCTCTGCTGAAAACCTGTTGATCCTAGCAATTTCCATAAACCTCTCTGTGCTCTAGTTGTCTAGCCTCACTGTGTGGAGAAAATCTACCTACCTCAGTGGGCGTTCTGAGCTTCAGAGATCCTTAGTGCTATGGAAATGCAACATATTAATTAGGCAATGTTTTTGAGTTTATATCTTCTGTTGGAGACCCCGCTGAAAGTGACTTCTTCTGCTGTGCATTGTGTAACTGGTGAAATTGCCATGGACCAAAGGCCTGTTCAAAGAATATTATGCTGTGACTCCAAATAACAACCAGTCACAAATAAATCCCTTAATGTGTATTGGTTTGTCTCCTTCAAGTGGTATCTTGCTGCTATGAGACTGATGGAGCCAAAACAGTTCTTAGCATTACATTGTGTGCCAGAATATAACACAAGGAATTCCACATATTACTTTGGTGTGTGGCTTAGAACTGTTATAAGTCATGTTAAGTCCCTCACAAGATCTTATTTTTAAGAAATCATGTATGAATTTTAGTTAATTACATCAAATTTTTTCTCAAAGCTATTTGCTCTTCCTGCCTGCTTCCAATGGGGGCAGTGTTGTTTTCTGTCTGAGATGCTAGTTCTGATTGTCAGTGTCTACACTCAAAATGGCTTAAACAAAGGTCTGGTCAAGGAGTAGATCTGCTGATTTTTAAAAATAAACATCCAACGTCCTCAACCCAAAAAGGCATATTTGAGAGAGACTGACTGACTGCTTCCAGCATCCTAAAATGAAATATTTCTTCCCTCTGAAATAGGGCATAAAGCTGACCTTGTTGCCAGACAATCTTTTAGCCTATTTAGTGAGTGAATTTACGGTAAAAGCCCAGTAATGCTTGATGCTTTTGTTCAATGCCTGCTTGAAATGCATCTTTCTTTAGGCTGTTTAAACTCTTTCCATGGAGCACGAGTTTCCTTTCTTTGTAGGAGGACTGAGACCTAATGGGTCAAGAAGTTCCCTGACTTACACTCCATGTAACTCAACTGGGGTTTCCCACAGTGTCATTATGCCTCCGATAATAGCTTAATCACCATCAGCTTCTCTTCACAGACTGTTTTTAACCTTTCTTTTTCAAAGCTGTTTTAACTCTTCTTCTCTGCAGAGCTATGAAACTGCTTGCTTGTTTTTCTAATTACTCCTTTTTTTTTTTTTTTTTTTTTTTTTTAAATTTTACTGCTGCTTTCTTCTTGGACTTTGAAGTTTGGATGTCCAGTTTCTCTGAGACTCCAAGGAAGAATGTTACAGGTATTAAATTGCATGGGGGTGTGGGGAAGAGGAAGGTGTTATTTTTGATTAACTGTTAGTATTCAGCATGCCACTGTAAGAAAATACCATTTAAAATCAGTGTGTGTTTAGTTCAGACAATGTATTTTGGGGCTTTGTGTGTGAAGTGGAGGGAGGCCATCTTATATGTTCTAACCTTCTAAGTTCCTAGGCTTTACAACATCCCTGTATATCAACTTCTCAGAATATATTGACCTCAGAAAGAATAGTCCTAAAAAGAAAAGGTGGCTCATTACGGGCTCTAACCCTTAAAGGGGATATTGTCACTGCCAGGGGATGGGAGTCTGACTCTATTGCACCTATGTGACTAGCACTGGGAAAGGAAGAGATGAAGCTGTCAAAGTACATTGGGGATAGGGTGTGCTTGGAAATGATCTCTTCACCCCACCCCTTCCTCTAAGCTGCACCATCCCCAGCCAATTGTATTGGTGCTGTGAAATGGCTATTGTGCACTACTGTGCTCTTGGTCCTGCAGTGTGGAGACTTCACAAGCATGCCTAGTGAAACTGTACTAGAATGGACCTGAATCTGGACTCTAGGAACGTTTATATCTGAATCCAACATCCCCAACTCTGGGGGGAATCTGCTGAGTGCTTGGGTGGGTGTTGTTCTTATGGCATCACACTTCAAAACCATAATGCTCGTGGGAGACAGCTGTGCAAATGGATGAAAAACACCACAAAGTGCCTGTTAATCTTGGCTTGGGAATTTGTGGGGGTTAACTGTTACTCGCTCCCCTGGTCAAACAGCTAGACCACGTTGTAATGGAGTTCATGAGAAATGTCTTCATGTAGCAGATAACTAACATGGGGAATGGCCTTGCAGAAGCAGAGTTAGAAGCTCTAACTGGGAATGTGGTTGGTTAGACAAATGTTCAGGATAAAGGGATAGTACAGGTGGATGGAGCTCAGACCAGGTCCCTTCCATTGTGAAGTGTTTTCTATATGGAAACTCTCTCCTACTCCTCTGCAGCAAGTGAAAGATGTGTTTAATGTAGCCATATTCTTCTGTATTAGAAGGTACCATCTCAAACTCCTCTTTGCTGCATAATTCTCAAGTAAGGGGGACACTTTGCACTTTCTCATAAGGTCAAAGGCTGAGCAGAAGTCCCTTATGTGTCTAAAGTGAAAAGCAGAGTTTCTCATTAGTGAGAGAAGGTCTAAGCATCTAATGCAATCCTCTCCCAGTCGTTAGTTTCCACAGACCTGGGAATCTGCACCAATGCAAGCATTTGCCTGAACTAATGCTTTTTGCCTTCACAAACAAAAGGAAAAGGGCAAGAATCACAGGGGAATGCTAGAGAAGACTCGGCAAAGACTGATTCATTCTAGCATGTATTATCTTAAGGGGCAAGTGGAGCAGGTCTCATTACACTGTATGGATTGACTTCAGCACAATGGGTATGACTCTATTAAAATAATGCTAACACTGATGGTTTTCATTGTTCATAACTGGTCCTTGCATTAGAATGGAAAACATTCTAAAATATGAATTCTCTCCCCTAAAACATCTGCTCCTTTAATATTTATAATGAATTAAATAATTCTTCACAAATCAGTTGGTCATCTTCCATCAACTAGTTCAAAAAATTCCAAGCCTTGGCCAAAAACAATACATTTTATTCCTCCAACGTAGGGTTTCATACCATGTGTCTGGAGCAGCTTAGAAGTTTGTCTCACTGAGGTCAGTAAAAGTAATTTATAAGAGGCTTTATTTCACAGATGAGGACTTGGGACTTTTCCTGGAGAGGTTCTCTGCAGCACTTCTCATGTCGATCTTGCATTCATTGATCTAGCTGATCCCCCTCCCCACATTGTCTTCTAATCTGGCAAAATTATTTTAGGGACTTTGCCACTTAATCTGCATAAAAGCTTCATTGGTTGGTCTTTGCCGCAGCCATGCTCAGAAAGGACTCCTCCCCCCCTTAAGACCTGGTTGTGGGAGTTATTGCAGGAGTGGAGTTGTCTGCTCCTTTCCCCCACCCCCTCCCTCCCACTGACTAGGTTGACCTACTTGATTTTTACACTTTGAAGCCCCTCTGACTGGTAGCAAACTGGATGCTATGATAACAGGCTCTGTGAGCATGGTCCATTGGAGGCCACCTGTTATTCAAAGTGACCACTGAGGATGGAAACTGTGGACTATGTGCATTACTGGAGGCTGGTACGTAGTCCTGGAGATGGTACTTCACTGCAGGGAAAAGAAACATTTTGGCTTGTGGACTAGATTAAGGATTTCCCTCATGTCCAGCATCAGAGGGATAGCCGTGTTAGTCTGGATCTGTAAAAGCAGCAAAGAGTCCTGTGGCACCTTACAGACTAACAGACGTTTTGGAGCATGAGCTTTCGTGGGTGAATATCCACTTTGTCAGATGCATGTATTCACCCACGAAAGCTCATGCTCCAAATACGTCTGTTAGTCTATAAGGTGCCACAGGACTCTTTGCTCCTCATGTCCAGTCATTCAAACATTCCTTAACAGAAGTCTCTCTTGAAGCTTGAAACCAAAGTCTGTTTACTAACCTGTTTCTTGTAGAGTTGCTCACAAGGGTTAAGCAGTTGGCATTGCATTTTATCCCCTCACTAAGATCACTAAAGTATTCTTTCCCCCCTCCCTCCCAAATAAAAACAAAAAGATGAACTTGGCAAGTGGCCTTAAAGGGGCAACTGTGCAGAACCACCTCATAGACTCATAGGTCAGAAGGGACCAATATGATCATCTAGTCTGACCTCCTGCACAAGGCAGCTCACAGAACCCTACCCATCCACTTCTATAACAAACCCCTAACCTACGTCTGAGTTATTCAAATCCTCAAAATTGGTTTGAAGACCTCAAGCTGCAGAGAATCCACCAGCAAGCGACCCATGCCCCACGCTGCAGGGGAAGGCGAAAAACCTCCAGGGCCCCTGCCAATCCGCCCTGGAGGAAAATTCCTTCCCGACCCCAAATATGGCGATCAGCTAAACCCTGAGCATGTGGGCAAGACTCATCAGCCAGCACCCAAGAAGGAATTCTCTGCAGTAACTCAGTTCCCATCCCATCCAACATCTCCCCACAGACCATTGAGCAGACTTATCTGGTGATAATCCAAGATCAGTTGCCCAAATTAAACTATCCTATCATAACATCCCCTCCATATACTTATCAAGCTTAGTCTTAAAGCCAGAAAAGTCTTTTGCCCCCACTACTTCCCTCGGAAGGCTGTTCCAGAACTTCACTCCCCTAATGGTTAGAAACCTTCGTCTAATTTCAAGTCTAAACTTCCTTATATCCAGTTTGTACCCATTCGTCCTCGTGCCTACATTAGTACTAAACTTAAATAATTCCTCTCCCTCCCTAACGTTAACCCCCCTGATATATTTATATAGAGCAAGCATATCCATTCAGGATATCAGTATTTCTGTGCTTCTCCTCTGACTTTTAAACAACCCTCCCCCCCTTCTCTCTCTTGCTATCCTGAGTGTCTTCGGAACAAGGTGTCTATTTTGGGAGTGCTACAAGTTTGTAGAGCATGACAGGTATGGCCCCCTGAGCCCATGGCATTGTAGTGCAGAAAGACTGGGACCTGTGGTCTATCATGGCACTCCATCTTGCTAACGTGCAACTTCATCCTGGTCAATACAGAGTCTTGACAACGACTCCACTTTATGCAAGTTGGACTTAGGCAACCTAAGTGGTATTTGGTCGGATTGTTGCATTCCTGCCCATACTTCCTCTCCTGGTCATGTGCATCTCTTCACTCTGCTATCCTCCAGGAGGGCTCAGTTTTTAGCCAAGCATTGGACACTAACCAATTTTAATATTCATTCCTTTGCTACTATAAACTAATGTATTCATGTTATAGGTAGTATCTGGAGCCCTCAACCAAGAAATGCTTCACTGTGCTATTTACTTTTAAAAACATAGTAAATACCGTTCCTATCTCAAGCAGCCTACATTCTCAAAGACCAGAGAGAACAGGTGCACAAGGCAAATTGGTGGGCGGGGAGTGAATTAATAGTAATAGGATTTGGTCCTATGGACTAATTCTGTGTGTAGTTTGGCTTCATCTAGCTACAATTGTAGCTAGAATTGCTTCTCAGCGCCTGCTTAGCCATGATCCAATGGCAGTCCTGGAGGCATCACAACCTAGCTAGACTTCCAGGGTGGGCTTGAAGGAAGATAATGTGGTGGCCTGAAAATGAAAGCATCTCCTTTACTTATCTCACTGAGCAAGAAGAAGTTTTGTGTGTTGGTCTGTCTCCAGGTACCAGGCCAAGTAAGGTGGGTTTTCTAGAGAGCTGAAAATCTGCAAACTAGTAGAGGCCAAATTCTACCCACAGATGCTCTCACTTAGCTTGTGTTGAAAGCCACGTGCACATCCGAAGGCAGGAGTCATTACCAGGGGGAAAAAAATGGGATTCTTGAGACCAATTTATCTTTGTCAGCACGTAATAGAAAACACACCCAGCCATTGCAACCCTTTCTCTCTTTCCCCCTCCACCTCCCCAATATCTCCCTTGTTGATATGTGCACACAAAATAAGGTATCCATCTTGGCCTCCGACTGTGCCAAAAAAACAAAAACAAAACCCTTTTGGGTAAGTATAGATGAAAAACCAGTATAGATCCTGCAGGTCTCCAGGCCAGATTCAGCACTGGTATAAACAGTGATATGACTTGCATGTTGGGTGCAAGTGACATAGTAGTATCACTTGCATTCAGTGTGTGGGAAACACATGCAGCGTAACTGGGGTGGAGAGGGGAGAAGGATGTTACAGGAAACACAGTTAATGGATTGGAAGGCCCTGCTTTATCTGTTAGGATTTTTGCCATTGCTCCTAGAACCAAATTAACCTTCAGTTAAGCTGCCACTGACTTCAGCGTGGACTGTACTTGCTTTTGGCCCCCACAGAATCCCAAATTGAGGCAAATTAACTCCCATGCACCCTCAGGGATAGACTAATCTGGGTAAGGTACAGGTAGCCTCTTGTACCCACCTCCTGGCCACCTTGCACCCCTGCCCTTGGTATATGTATGCTGATAGAAGGTGTCTAACTAGGAACAACTGAATGAAATTAAGAGTAAATTTTAGGAGAGCTACATGGGAAGAGTGAGTGAGAAAACAAGACTCCATGGATATCTCTACCCAGGAATAAACAAACCTGTGGTTGGCCTGGGTCAGCTGGTTTGAGCGTGTAGAAGGTCCCAGAGCTCAGGCTCCAACTCAAGCCTATACAGTCTAGACAGCAAGTTTTAGCACCACAAGCTTGAGTCAGCTGACCCAGGCCAGCTGCGGCGCACTTATCTCCATGTAAGTGTACCCAGTGAGAATGAGGTGAAAGAGGTGGTGAAAACCCCTTAGATCGGTCTATTTTAAAACTAGACTGGATAAAACCCTACCAAACGTCCTATGTAGTTACCTTCAAAGCAGTAAACTAAATACCAGGTCTTCCAGGCTTTCCAAAAAGGGAAGGAGATGGGTGTGGTTTTATGAACTTGGGTCTTCTAGGGAGCAGATGTGAGTGATTAACTGGATTGCCTGGTACGGCAGCTCACTCTGTCCATGCGCCATGTATCTCTTACACCCCTGATGCTTTCTAACCCTCTGCTCTTTGTAGTCAAGACCCTTCCATTGAAATTCTACAGCATTCTCCACCATGAAAAGTATCCCATTCCTTTTGGGACACCGGATCCAGATTTAACTCTGGAAACAAAGCATTTCTTTTCAGTTGGTTGCTGACTATGAGCCACATCCTGAGAGGTGCTGAGCAACCTTTGCTCCTGTGCAGTCATTGGGAGTTGTGTCTATCTGGCTTCAGCCCCACACCCCCAATCAGACCTTATACTTGAAAGCAACATTTCCCACCATTTGAAAGATAAGCCCCCATTCAGGAGCAAGGAACTAATTGTAACCCTTCCTTCCCTTATACCTTGCCAGCTGCTTTTCTAAGGGTACATCTTCACTACCCACCGTATAGGCGGGTAGCAATTGATTGCTCGGGGATCGATATATCGCGTCTCATCTAGATGCGATATATCGATCCCCGAACGCGCTTATATCGATTCCGTAACTCCTCCAACCCGAACGGAGTTGCGGAATCCACAGGGGGAGCCGTGGACATCGATCCCGCGCCGTGAGGACGGTGAGTAATTCGATCTTAGATACTTCGACTTCAGCTACATTATTCACGTAGCTGAAGTTGCGTATCTAAGATCGATTTTCCCCTGTAGTGTAGACCAGCCCTAAGATTGCTTTTAACTACAGGTCTTCCATTCTTCCCCCTCCCACCCCCACTCCCACAGCTAGTCTCCCTCACACTTCAGGAAACCCTGCTCTAAGGAATCCAATATGAACACATTGCTGCAGCAAGCAGAATTAGGGCAAATGCCAAAGTACTTAGGTGATTTTACACTGGTGGGAGACCCTGTCTGGCAGCTGCTTGAATGATGTCCAAGTGGCTTAGCACATCTATGTGCAAAATACTTAAGGAAAGTTTTCTTAACTTTTTCTACCTGTAACCTAGTCATTTGGACTCCATAAAGTGTGAGCCAACTTTCCAAGAAGGGGTGGGGGAAGGCAAATCTATCCTTTTTTTTTCCCCTTCGCTCCCCACCCTCACCTCTAATTTTTCTTGGCTCTGTCTTAGAAACCAGCAGATAAAAATAAGTCCCAAAACTAACAAGCTAATCTTGGCAAAGGGCAATATTTAACTTTTTTTCATTTCTGTAAAGACTTTATTGGAAAATGCTGCAAAAAGCATAAAGGAGGAAAGGAAAGAAACTGAGTGTTTGAGGAAGAAATCGGTGCAGATGGCAGCGAGGCCAAGTTCAATCCTTGTGTAACGTCACTGACTTTAATGACGCTACACCAGTGTTGAATCTGGCTAGCTCTGTATAATTACAGCATATGCTGTCTCCTTCGCCTCTGTGCACTATTCTTCTCACCACCTGCTTTAGAGCTGCCTGTCCTACATTTTTGAAGAAATATCCTGATTTGCCACTTCTGCAGAACTTGTAAAAATGACCAGATTATCCATTCTGCACGTCCCATATGCTGGGGGCTGGGTATATCCCTCAAGAACAGATTAGAGGAGCCTCCAGACTAGCCCTTCTCCCCAGCTGCACATGCAGCATTTGGCTTGGTATCCCTGCAGCTGCTCCATAGCAGCTGCAAAAAGGGTCCCAGAGGGAGATGACACAGCTCTGGGCTGTAGTAACTCTGCCAGATTGCTGCATCCGTATCCAAAGGGGCGGCAGGGAAGAGTGGACACTATTATTAGGCGAGGTGCTGGATATGGGAGAGAGGGTGAGGTGGCACTGCCGTCTGTGGCTATAGCTTCCTTGTTCTGAACTTCACCGTGCAGCTCTTTGTGTGGACACTGAGAGGGAGTGAGTATGAGTGTGAGAGAGGGGGGCTTATTTATCCCGGGGGGGTGGGGGGGACTGGCAGTTCCAACATGACTTCCTGGATCGTTTTAAGCTTTAAGTTGAGACTGTGTATGTTCTACATTCGTTATTCAAATCCATCAGGTTTTCTGTTCAAGTTGTGCTGGCTGTCCCCCCTCCCCATATCAAGAGTTGTGGTTTTTTTTTTGTTTTTTTGTTTTAAACCCTATGACAACGCAGTTTCTGTTTCTCCTCCCGCCCCCCACCAGCCAGGAGCCCAGACACCCACAACCCCTCCCCTCCAGCCAATATACCTGAACCCCCTCCCCCAAGAGCCCACTTGCAGGGCTCCCCCTTGCTCAGACACCTGTCCCCTTCCCTTTCCCCCTGCCACCCCTCCAAGCCCAGGCACCCAGAGAAGAAACAGCCTGATGTTCGATCCCAGGCTTGCAAGGAGTTTCCTGCATGTTGCACTTTTCTTCCCTCAGGGCATGCTGGGAACTGCTGCTGCCAGGATCCCTCTAGCTTCCCTCCCTTCCCCCACGCCCCCAGCAGTGTCTTCTATGTGCAATCTGGCTCTGCCAAGTCCAGTGGCATCTAGCAGCACTGCAGACCACTTCTGTGGGGGTGGGGAAAGGAAATTCTGCGCACACATTAATTTCTGCAAAAATCTGCATTGTGCAGTGGTGCAGAATTCCTCCAGGAGCAGCAAACATATGTTGGAGGGGGAGTGAGGGGAATGCTAGATCTTAGGCTGGTATAGAGTCCAAGGGAAGCATTTGGAAGCACCTTTGCCTGGAGAGGATGGGGTAAAGCATTGAAGTTCCCTACAGCATGTCAGTTCTGTGGTAGTGAAGGATTGACTAGCCTGCCTAAATGCAAAGGGATTTCCTCCACTAGAGACTCGTGTAATTCTGTACATGCTTAAAGTTAGCACATCTGCATCTCTGCTAAACTGTAAGCACTACAGACCCAGGCAGGCTGTAGCAGGCTGGCAATATATGCCTGAAACGCCCTATCTTGTGAGTGGGGGCTTAAGTAGGAAAGTGGCTCTAAAGTGCTGGTGGAGCAATCAAAAGGAAGGAACTTTGGGAAGTATCCAAGTCAGGAGAAGATTTGAACTGAAAACCAATATGAATATTTTGAGAAAGGGGAGAGCTGGACTCTATAGTGGGCATGGTCTGTGATTAAGAAGGTTGGGAAAGGATCTGTGTGTGAATCCAGGCTTCATGTTCAGTATTTAAAGGACTCTTCTGGTAAAATGCTTTGAACTTATAGGACTGGATTTTATTTTATTTTTTTCCCCCAAAACTCCTCAGTCGCTTCCACTAAGACTAATGGGAGATGCCCTGAGTGTTTGCACACATCTGAAAATCTGGTCCTTTCACCATAAGTGCTCAGTAATTGCTGTGCAATAGCTGACAAACTTCATCAATGGGCCACCCTTAGGCAGGTCTCTGCTGTGAAGATCGCTTTCAAGAAAGAGTCTATCTGGAATACTCAAAAGAAAAAAAAAAAGTGCAGCAATGCTCAGGGCTTATTCCCCAAGTGTATTGTCACTTTAATATGTCTACATACATGCGTGGATGATTTTTAGGTCTTGACTGGGGGAGGGTGCATTTTCCACTCCCTTAAGATTTTAGGGAGGGGTTGGAGCAAGCAAGAACAGTCTCAATGATTGCCCCAAAATCAGCTAGCTGTTAACATGAGAAGTGCAGGATAGAAGGTCTTCATCTTTCTTTAGAGAAACTAAAGAGTTGGAGAGGCTTTTGGCGTTAGAACCATTTTAAATTAAAAATAAATCTCGATGCCACCTTTTCTGTGGCTAGGGGCTGGTGTTGGTGAAGAAATACATGTGGGCCGGGGGGAGAGAGAGAGAGAAAGCGGGGGGGGGGGTGTATGCATTGTGATACATATATATAAAAAACCCCATTTGTAACTCCTCCTGCAACAGTTTCCAGAGATACTGAAGGGGTTACCTTCTTATAAAAAGTCACCATGATTCTGGATCTGAGACAAAAGTATTGGTTTCTTAGTATGGGAAAGCACCAAGATGCAACTCGTCATGTGGAAACTAGTGATATTTTAATGTCACTCATTGTATATACTGCCAGATACCTTGCAGAAAATGTACATGGGGGTAAATCAGTGGTCTGCAAGCAGGTTTCAGGGAGTCTGCCAAGCAGGGCCAGTGTTGGATTCACTGGGGACTATGACAGAAAGTGGAATCTCCACTGCATGAGGCTGAAGCCTGGGTCCCTGAGCACCTCCACTCAGGGTTGAAGCCAAAGCAATGTAGTTTCATGGGGGCTCCTATGGTCTGGGACCCCAGGCTGTTGTCCTGCTTACTACCCCATAATGCCAGCCCTGGCTTTTATATGCAGAAAAACAGTTGTGACACAGGTGGGCTGTGGAGTTTTTAATAGCATGGTGAGGGAGGCCTCAGAAAAGAGGAAAAGGTTGAGAACCCCTGGATTAAATGACAGTTGTATCCAGTAGGGCCAGAGAGACCCCTAAAATAGCAACACTATCAGCTACTTCCACTAATCCTTTTCAGAGAGTGCTCACTGACAATTTCTGTTTGGCTTCTCTTGAAAGATTGTACTGCTCAGCTTTATATTAATTCTTAAAGTTGGAATCTGTAAACACTTGGTATGTGATGATCATAAAAGGGCATTATGAAAACCATGCATGGTATGGATTAAAAGAGCTGACACCTTTTATAGGCCTGATAGCAAAATACTTTGGCAAAGACCAGGGTTCTCAAATTTCCATATCCAGACAACTTTGTGTCCTGTCGGTGGCTTAAATGATTGGCCGTTGCAGACCATAGTTATGTTGGCTATTGCACCACAGCAGAGGAAGAACTGGCTTGGTGCTGCTGGCCTGCATTGTTATCTAGGAGACTTGAGGTCAGTAATAGTTGTCTGTCGCTGAGAGCTGCAGAGGTAACTATGCTCTCCTGCTTGGGCTGGGGGACAGGTTGGGGATATGTCACTTAGCAGCCAGCCATCTGTTTGAAAGAGTGGTACAGACAGTCTCATCAGAGACTATTATCCAGTCCCTCGAGAGTGACTTCATCCTCCATGTCCCAGGATGGCTTGTAAAGCTGAGCCCTATGGAGAAAACAGTCATCCTCAAGACTTTAACCAGAAACGGACACAAGATGAAAATAACCTCACAGGCAAGCAAACTCTTCATTGCTGTTCTGAAATATGCATCCTGCTACTGGGGGTCCTGCAGGCTGGGATCAAAGGAGTTTGTGAAGGTAGAAACAATGTCTTGGTTCATCAAGCAGATTCTGAGTTTCTTTCCCCCTGCTTGTCAGTGATTTAGCAGTGGCGTTCTCCAGCATTTGACAAACTAGATTAATGGGCTACAGAGGTGAAGAATTTAAACTGAATGGTTGAACAGTCAACTTGTAATTCTCATATGAGGTGCTAGAGCCTGTGTGATAAGTCAGATCTAAACCTGTGCGCAGGGACACTGGAATTACACGCTATTGCTGACCCAGTCTAATCAATAGTGTATTCTTTGTGCAATGTTCACAGAATCATAGAATATCAGGGTTGGAAGGGACCCTCAGGAGGTCATCTAGTCCAACACCCTCTGCTCAAAGCAGGACCAATCCCCAGACAGATGTTTTGCCCCAGATCCCTAAGTGGCCCTCTCAAGGATTGAACTCTCAACCCTGGGTATAACAAGCCAATACTCAAACCACTGAGTTATCCCTCCTGTTACTTAACTTGCTGTTAATTTCAAATCATTTTATGCTCCCTCAGATCTTAAACTTTCAGCATGCTACAGTTTTTTGCACAGACAATGCGTGACTGCTCGGTAGAAGCTGTTATGGGGTGGGGAGTATCAGAGGCTTTGGCATCTAGGGAGGGAGCCATTGGGTCTCTTGACATACAGGAAGAAGGCATGTGAACTGGCTGTGGCTTTTGCTACCTAGAAATCATCTCAGGCTTTGGAAACAGGCAGCCTCACCTCTTTAGCTACCCCTTGTAAATGTTACTGAGGGAAATATTTCTTACATAGCCTCTTGTGAAGAAGTCCCAGAGTACAAACAATTGCCCCAGGCCTGCAAAGTGCTGAGTTCTCTTCTCTCCCATTGAAGTCAAAAAGTTGAACCTACTTGGCCCTCTGCAGGCTGGATGTAAATGAAACATGTCTTGAAATGCAGCCACTTCTGGGTTGGAGGGCAGCAGCTGATGCTCAACACAACAGTAGAGGGAGGAGGAAATTTTTGTCCAAGGTCATAGAGATGTGGGATCTATCACTCTCGTTAGAGGTCCCGTAGCACTTCTTTTTTTAAACAAGCCTGTTTTAAGTCTCCTTTTTTTTTTTTTTTATATCAACGTCTTGTATTGTGCCAATCGCTGTACTAAATAAGGGCTTTTCTGCACAGTGCAACAAAGTGCACCAGAGGGTGTGACTTGTAAAGCATTGTGAACTAGGTATCTCTTTAGCAGACAAGTTTGGGCACCACATGTTGGAATTCTTTACAAATCGTACCCCATTAGCGCTCTGTGCCAGGACTGTGTACACAAGCTCTAGGCTGGATCCACATAAAAACAACTACTTAGGACTTGGTTTACGGTATCTACCTTGGAAGGATAAACTGCCAAGTTTCAAACCTGTGATTGGAGGAAGTCCAGGTGTTGCATATCCAAAGCTTAATTGTTGTAGCCAGATCTTACTTCTGTATCTGGAGTTAAGGAAGAGGCCTCTAAATGCTGCTTCATGAAGTGACACTACTTTCAGTTCAGTTGGCAAAGCTCCTCCTCTAGCATCTGTCTTCTGGCTCAAATGACCATGAATAATATGTGAGTGTTTGCCGATGTATACCATAACCTGGAGCAGCCCTGTTTTGTTGGTATCCAGCAGGGATGGTTGTCCTCATGGCTACCATTCCTGCCACTGGACCCAAGATTGTGCTGGACTTTTTGTTTAACTAAAAATTTACGGTCTAGAGAGATGGGTCTCTGCTTTATCTGACTCCCTGTCCATCTCTACCTCCCCCAGAACTGGTAATTTCTATTGTTTGTTAAATTTGCCAAAATACTTTAAGAAAGGAAAGTCGCTCCTATACAGAACTGTGCTGTGCATTATCTAAAGGAAGTCACTGTCCAGAAAAATCCACTATTGTCGTCCTATGGCTGACACCAAGAACTGTAAAAATAGTACCCCTGTCTGATTGCTCCCTCACAATTATTCATAATTTGCACATATAGGTGCATGTATAAATATGTTGCATCAGTGGAGACTTGCGATTCTGGTTGGAGAACGCATATATTTTCTCAGTTAACAGTTTATGGCAAAATCAGTCCCGCCCTGACTGTGTAAGAGGCCTTTTAGGAAGTTATGGTGTGGAGAAGCATGTATTGATGCTCTATGGTCTGTAGGTTGATTACTTCTGTCTCCCAAGCTTTTATCTGCCCTAAACTTGCTTAAAAAGAGATATGATGTAGCTTGAGTAAATATTGTACTTTTTCCCCCCCTACTATTCTTGTAACTTTCCTACCAAAGCACAGTTGTGCAGTAGCATCTAATATCTGAGAGGCTACCAAGTTTCTGACATTGACTAGATTGTAAGTAGAGTGACCAAATGTCCCTATTTTACGCTCGCGCGCTCTCTCTCTCTCTCTCTCTCTCACACACACACACACCCTTCACACTCACATGCGCGCGCACACACACACACACACTTCACACTTGCTGTCTGGTCACCCTAATTGTAAGTGATTTTTGTGATCCCATCCTAGTCCCCTGTGGATATTGCTTCATGTTAGAAAACTACCATTGAGTTAGGCGCATGTCTGCACAATTGATGGACACTCTTCCAGGAGAGCCTTGAGCTGGGTTAGTGGAGGTTACTTTCAGTCAGGATAGAGGTGCAGTTGGCCCAGTGTGTGTGGGCCTAGGATTAGAATAGCAGGCGGTGTTGCCGGTCTGGTCTGAGGTACATGGCATTACATTTTGCACAGCTCTTACCTGCACTGGACTTCATAGATTCCAAGGCCAGAAGGGACCTCTGTAATAATCTAATCTAACCTCCGGTATAACAGAGGCCATAGAACTTCCTCAAAATAATGCCTAGAGCAGATCTTTTAGAAAACCATCTTGATTTGAAGTGATCAGTGATGGAGAATCAACCCTGATTCTTGGTAAGCAGTTCCAATGATTAATTACTCTTACCATTAAAAATTTACACTTTCTTTCCAGTCTGAATATGTCTTTAGCTTCAGTGTATAGCCACTGGATTGTTTTATACCTTTCTCTGCTAGACTGAAGAGTCTGTTAACTATTTGTTCTTCGTGTATGTACTTACAGACTAATCAAGTTTCCCCGCCCCCCCCCCCCAATCATCTTCTTTGTGTTAGACTGAGCTCCTTGCATCTATTTTAACACATTATAAGGCAAGTTTTCTAAATCTTTAATTGTTCTCATGGTTTCTCTCTCTGAACCCTGTCCAGTTTATCAGCATCCTTCTTCAATTGCGGATGCCTGATCTGGACATAGCATTCCAGCAGTAGTTGCACCATTGCCAAATACAGAGGCAAACTAACCTCTCTGCTCCTACTTGAGATTTCCCTGTTCATGTGCCCCGGGATCGCGTTGGCTCCACTGTTACCCTGGGAGTGCGTGTTCAGCTGATTATCCAGCAGGACCCCCAAATCTCTTTCGGAGTTGCTATTTCCCAGGATAGTTGCCCATCCTGTGAGTATGGCCTATATTCTTTGATCATAGTTGTATGCATTTACATTTAGGCATATTAAAACACACATTGTGTGCTAGTGCCCAGTCCAGATTGCTCTGAATAGCATAGGGCCAAAAACCAATCCCTGCAGGACCCCACTAGAAAACACATCTGCGTGAGGGCTATTACCCTTTTACAATTACATTTTGAGATCTGTCAGCTTTTTATGCATTTTAATGATTGCCATATTTTATTTTCTAGGTTTTTTTTTAATAAAAATAGAAATGTCATGGAGTAGCAAGTCCAGTACCTTACAGGAATAAATACAGTCTGTCAACACTGTTACTTTTATTAACCAAACTTGTAAGCTCATCAAAAAATATCAAGTTAGTTTGATAGAATCTATTTTTTCCATAAACCCATGTTGAGTCTCACTAATTTATATTATCCTCCTTTAATTCTTTATTAATAGAGTCCCACATCAGTCACTCCATTATCTTGCCTGGGACCAGTGTCAGACTGACAGACCTATAATTATTCAGGTCATCCTATTTACTCCCTCTTTAAAAATTGGCACAATATGAGCTTTCTTCCAGTCTTCTGGAACTTCTCCACTGTTCCAGGACTTATTGAAAATTAAGATTAATGGTCCAGTGAGCTCCTCATCAGCGCTTTTAAAACTCTCATGTGCAAGTTATCTGGACCTACTGATTTTAAATAATGTCTAACTTCAACTGCTGCTGTTTTAACCCCCACCTCCATCCCTCCAAGATACTAATGGAATGGAAGGAGTGTCGTCATATGGTGCATCAGTCCCCCTCTCGCATCCCTCCCCCCCCAAGTACTTATTCAATATCTTTTTTTACTTTTGTTCTTATTGGAAATCCTGCAGTTTCTGCTAGTAATGAAGCAGTACTGTTGTTGAGGGTCTTTTTGTTCTTAATCTGCTTAAACAAAAACGCTCTCTTCTTCTTCTTATCCTTAACTCTGATGGTGATAGATATATGTCCCTTTGCTTTCCTTATCAAAGTTCCTAACGTCTGATTTATATTCATTACTACTAGCTAACCAAGGGGAAGTTATATTTTATAGCTGCCTTTACTTCCCCGCTAAACCGGAGGGGAGGGGTGTGTTCTATAAACCATATAATCACTGGTCTGAACTCTGTTCTGATCACATTTTATCAATTTGCAGTCATAATCACTTATACCTACGTTACCATTAACTTTTAGTTCTCTGATCAGTTCCTCTATATATCTGTCAAGACAGGTCTAGTATAGAATCCCCCCCATGTTGGCTGCATTTTTTTTTTGAGTTAGGAAATATCCTATCTAATATTTAGACATTCCAAGGATGTGTTGATACTTACACTGGAGATCTTGTGTTGCATGTCTTTCAAATTGAAGTCCCCTATGATCACACAGGTTTTTTGCCCTACATATTGATAAGCACATCAGGAGTCAGTCATCCTGTTCTTGATGATACTCCACTCATTGCTTTTGTGAGCAGAAAATTCACTGGCAAGAAAACGAAATCTTTTTAAAAATGTACTGAAAAATTGCTCCGGGACTCTGTATGTTGTGTGAATAGTTTAGCTGGACACACTTAAGGAATTTTATTCTGAACCTATTAAACCTGGGCCAAAGAAGCAATCAGTATTGCGTTTCAGGAAAAGCCTGGACTCAGTGGCATTTGAATGAGGCATTAGGTACCTGCCAGAAGAAAGGAAAGGGAAATTTTTAGGCCTAACTTTGTCTGTAGAATCAATTTACATACTAAACAAAGATGGATGTGCAGGCACGGTAAGTACCATGCTGATCGTGATCCTCCTGGTTGTAATGAGTTAAATATTCCATTGATTGCCTGGTTTAGTGGATAGGGCATTGAACTGGGACTCGAGTCCTGGATTCTATCTCAATCCTGCCACTGACGCTGTTCTTTTGCCTCACTTTCCCATCTCACCTTTTGCTCGTCTGGTTTCTTTAGATTACACCAGGAATCTCCGCTATGTAGAGTGCTGGACACCATTAGGACTCCAATCTATTGCAGCTTTGTCAAATGTTTCATATGGCTAGTGCAGCAGTTCTCAAACTGTGGGTCGCGACCCCATTTTAAGGAGTCTCCAGGCCTGGCATTAGACTCACTAGGAACAAAGCGAAAGCTAGAGGCCCACTATCCAGGGCTGAAGCCAAAGCCAGAGGGCTTCAGCCCTGGGTAGTGGGGCTCAGGTTACAGGCCGCCAACCTGTGGCTGACGCCCTTTTGGCTTTGTCCTCTTTCCCCTCCCCCCCCATCTCTGGGTCATGTAGTAATTTGTTGTCAGAAGGGGGTCATGGTGCAATGAAGTTTAAGAATCCCTGGTCTAGTGTCTCTAAACAAGGTAATCCTTGATGCTTTGTTTTAGGAGGAGATCTACATTAAAAGGACAGCATCCTTCTCTTTTGTTTTTTAAATTAAAAGGTGAACTGTTGGCTTAAATGCCTTCATAGTCTTTCTCTCTGCAGTGGTGTGTGTGCAGAGCCTTTCTGTGTCTGTCTGTTCGGCAGTGGCGTGGCCCTGTGCGCTTTTGTTGATGTTGCAGTTGAGTGATGAATTAAGGAGATTCTTGCGTCTCCTGCAGCTCGTTACATGGCAGAGAGCTCTCGCTCCATCCCTGGCGTTGGAACGCTCCTGTCTTGTAGCTTGGCTTTAAAACATATGATTTGCATTATTCAGAAAACTAAAAGAAACCAATCAGAGGGATGCTGGTATGTTTGGGGTTGGGGGCAGGGAGGGAGGGAATATGCAGGAATAGGGAAGAAATATCTCCTGATGGTTGAAAAGTCCAGCACGGAGAAGACTGAAATAATTAAAGCATTTCATGCTAGCTTGCAAACGTCTTAAAAAAACAAACAAACATTGGAAGGGAAAGAGAATCAGACTGTGTAAAGATTTCCGCTGTTCATCTCGTACAAGGCAGTATGTGGAGTTCTGCATCTCTTATAATTGGAGGGTTGTTGTAGTGGGTTTTTTCTTTTTTTTCGGACGAATGTGCAAAATGCTTGGAAAAGGCGGGTGGGGGTAGTGGCTGTCTTAATAAGAATCTGGCTCTGTAACTTTTCTTCTGTTTCAAGTAAACAGTCTCTCTCTGCCCTCCCCTCGCTCGCTCCCTTCCTCCACCCCTTCCCTTCCTCAGTCCTGCTCATGTGTTTCTATTTAAGGGCTGTAGTGCACACGAATATGATTGGCATCCACAGCCCCCTCTTGACTTGCAGCTCAAGCCTTCAAGAGTGGAGAAGGAGCTGAGCCTCTGAAGGGAGAACTATTTATTTTTTCTTTTTGTTTCCTGGGGGGAAATAGCTCTGCTGTGGATTTATGCTGCTTCTACCCAGGATTTTTCTATCTGAATGGGGACAAGGATTGTGGCAACCATGTTGGGAAGAGGTTTATTTTCAGAATCCGTCATGAAACTTTGATTAATTCACTATACTTAAAACTTTTTTTCCTTTTTTTTTTCTTCCTCTCTAATGTTCCTCGGTGCTGCTGGGTTGTGGGCCAGAGGAAGCTGTTTCTATATGGCCAGCCATTTGGGGATATGCTGCGAGCCAAGGTTTTGTTCTGATTGGCTTGACGGTGGTGACAAATTGGCCTATCATGAATTGGATGGACGGAGGTCGCTCTCGAGGAGCCATGGCTGGAAGCTGGCTTACAGCTTGCTTTTTCCCTTCCCCAGGTGCTGATGCTAGTTCTGAACCCATGATCCTGGAGCAGTATGTGGTGGTGTCCAGCTATGAGAAACAGGAGAACTCTGAGATCAGCCTTCAGGCTGGGGAAGTCGTGGATGTAATAGAGAAAAACGAAAGCGGTGAGACACTTGTACCTATTTTTCTCTCTAATAGTTTGGTTGTTCATTCCCTTCTTTCATTCTCTCATCATTTCATGTAACTATACATTAGCTCCATCTGGTACTGTCTGGCTGAGGATGTTGAAGTTTCCCCCTGTTGGTTTGGGCTGGGGGCCAAAATGTTGCCTTCTGCTGTAAGAATGTCTCGTAAGCTTGTTTGTTAATTAGCCAATGTACATTAACAGAAAACTAAGGCGGGAGGAGAGAAGGTTCCACAGCTTGTGCACATACTTAGAATAATACGTTGCCCTGCTGTCACTTTTTTTTTTAAGGGTTTGTCAGCATTTCCATTACTAACAACTGTTTTGGGGGGATTTATACACGGCTGTTAAAACTTACTCTGGGATGAAGATTTGGCTTGACAGCTCAGCTGTTGGCCCAAACCGTAAAAGGGATGAGAGACTGTGTAGATTCAATAAAACTTTAAAATTGCTACTTGCATAAGTATTGGCGTGGCCTTTTTCAGGCAAAGAATGGAAGCCTCCCTGCTAGCAATGCAGGCATAAAATTTCCTTCTTAGGCTGCTCCTAGAATAATCAGTTACCATTCGGAAAATGAAATTTTGGCAAGTGATTTGGTCAAAGGTTGATATGTAGTAGCTTTGCCTCCTGGAGTCTGGTTTTTTTTCAGACACTCTAATGAAATGCTTCAGAAGCCTGTGTACGTGTGTAACGCTGAAAAGGTTAACTGTTGGCTAGACTCGTGCCAATTTGCCTGCTTCTGCATGTGCCCCCTCTCCTCTGTCCCCTCCTCACGAACCAAACCAAACGGTTGCCTAAGATTTTGGGTTCAAAGACCTATTTTCTCGTGCCTTACCCAGAGGAGCCATTGCCGACTACTAGGTACATTCACAGACCAAGGTCCTAATCTTCAGAGATGAACACCTGCAACTCCCATAGTGGGAGTTGTGGATGCTCAGCTTTGCTGAGTATCAGATGTCCTGATCTGATCTGTGTCAAACATCCACTCTTTCAAAGTTGACTCCGGGTTGGTTTGGAGTGAGTTCTGTATGTCCTGAACCCTAATATTTTCACTGGGCAGCAGTTCTGCAATTTTACAGAAGACTAATAATCTGAGTATGTGCAAGTGATGCTCCCGAGGAACTGTTAGCCTCCCAGGTGACTAGAGCAGTGTTAAAGGTGTAGTGTGGGTTTGGAAAATACGCCAACGCTTGCTAGTGAAGCCATATGGTACACAATACTATGTTTTTGCAAAACTAATATGGAGGCACTAATAAGGAGCACATTTCTACGTATTAAGAGTTGATTATGGGTGAAGGAGGAAAAGATGCCATAAAATAGCCACTATTCTGATTGTGTTAAGATAGGGGTTCTGTTAATTGCCCAAGTGATGGGAGTTACCTAGGTGCATCCCAAGGGCAGTATGTAGACCCCTTATTGTGGCAACTCTCCTTCACCTTCATGGTACATTCTCCTCTATTTTGGATTCCAAAAATAACCACCAAGGAGATTTGGACTGTTCAGCAATTCAAGGGTGTCTGGTTTCAAGCAGAAAAAACAAGGGAATTCCAATTCAACCTTCCCTGTTGTGCTGAGGAAACACAGTTCATATGGTTTTAAAGATCATGGTTGTTGCTAAGATGGAATGTCAGTGTTAAGTGAGATTATATGGTCAGGAAAGCAACTCCTATGAAAAGGTGCCTTTTTAGAGACATATCCTGCTCCATTTACTCACTGAAGTAAAATTGCGAGGGTTAGGGTGAAAGTCCCTTTTTAAATAATCATCTGTAAAGTCCAATAGAATAGTCCGGTGAGTCGTTACCCCCATGAGGGTCATGAAAGCCAATTGGGCAGAGAGGGGTTTGTAAGGAGCTGAACACTTCGTAATTGGGGGAGGGGGGAATCTAAAGCAAGGAAAATCCCCCCCCCCTCCCCCCTATTCCCTGCACACTCTTACTCTTCATGGTCAGGTATTCCATGTCAACATCTCAAAACTCACACAACTTTTTAGAGGCTTAGTGTTGATACACTTTTGACTTTTACTTGTATAGTATGCGTAAGTGGGACGTAAAGGGTTTTGACTTTGAACAAAGGGGTCCTTGGTCACGGACCTAAAAAGACTGAGAAACACTGGAGTAGTTTTATAGTCACTCTCCTGAGGAACAGAGGTAGTTGATGATTAGTGGTGGGCAAGCATCATTAGGTCTGGATGTTCAACTAAATCCCTGGCTGACACATTGGGCTGCAGCTTTCCCAAGAACAAAATTCATCTCAAACTTTTCAGCAATTCCTGGCTTAGGCCAGGTTGGAAATACCACAGGAACGGCCTTTTCCAGGGAATCTTGTGTTTTCTGAGTTGGCTGAGAATACAAAGCTGAGAAGTTGCACAAAATAGAAAAGCCGCCAACAAAAAAATTGAGAGACTTACTTCTTTCAAACTCAGAACAACCTCCTCCCCCTCTCCTCCCAGAAATTCTGGTGAGTTGTGGCTAATAGTTTGGATTTGACTTTAGTTTATCCAAAACCTCTTGTCCATCACTAGTTGGCATATAGATTATTTTCTTCAGGACAGTGTGATTACACAGACCCAAAGAAAATTGGATTATTGGACCTTTTTTAAAAAAAGATACAATTCATAGATATATGCCTTTGGTAAATGTGTGGAAAATACAATCAAACTGGATTCATTCATTCATTCAGACCCTGATTGGTAGATTCACTTCTCTCCCTCTGGTCCAGGTGAAAACCCTAGTAAACCAGTCTGAATGTAATTTGAAATGATGTTAGTTTTGAACAACCCACATGCGCAAACAGTTTGGATAGCGGTTAAAAGTTTGAACCACACGGTTATCAGACTGACCATCTTGTTCATTAGACGTCCTTACTACTTTCCTACTACCTTTTGATGAAAGACTGTTAATGTAGTATGTAAAATCCCATACAGTACACGTCCGGCTCTGTTTTAGTGGTGCTTTAGGGAAGCTGGCTATGAAATGCATAGGTAGTTAGATTTTTTTTCCCTTTAAATCACTATAATCAAAATAGTCCCAGTAGGATTGTGTTGATACCACCCAGAAATATCAAGTGGTGCATGGGTTTTTCCCCTCAGAGAGAGGAGCTTGGTAAACAAACCATTTGTTCCCTTGGTAAAAAGCCCAAGGCAGCCCTATTCGCTGAATGGATCTGTATCTTGCATGCCAATGTTATGAAGTAAAGCTTTTTATATATGGTGCTGTCTTTTTTTTTTTTTTTTCTCCCCCCCCCCCCCTTTCTCTGTGGCTTTGCTTCAGCTTTTAACTGTCCTTTGCCAGCAGTCATACCAGGCTACCTTCTTGCAGTGGTCACCAATCCATCAATCGCATCAACCGGTTGATCCTGGGGACTCTCTCAGTCAATCGCAGTCTCTCTGGTGCAGTGGGGCTGCCTGCTGCAGCCCCACGCCGCTCCTGGAAGTGGCCAGCACCCCCCCACTACCCCTGGCGGGGGGACATGTGGCTCTGCACACTGCCCTTCTCTGCAGGCACTGCCCCCAAAGCTCCCATTGGCCAGCAACTGGGAACTGTGGCCAATGGAAACTTTGGCGGCAGTGCTTGCAGAGAGGGACAGTGCACAGAGCCACATTCCTTCCCCCCCGCAAGGGGCACGTTGGTCCCTTTGGGGAACTGCCAAAGAGCCTGCCTTACCTTGGTCAGTGGTGCCTCAAAGCTAAGCGCTGCCCAGCGGGAGGCCACACTCCAGCCCTAAGCCCTTCCTGGAGCCAGCACCCACCTCCTGCACCCCAACCCCCTTCCCACACTGTGAACCCCTCAGCCCAGAGCCCACACCCCCTCCCAAACCCCTTCTCCAGCCTGATGAAAGGGAGGGAGGGTTGGGGAGAGCAAGCTACTGAGAGAGCTGGGCAGGGCCTTGGAAGGGGTTCGGCCTCAGGGAAAGGGCGGGGTAGAGCCTGGGTTGCCCTTAAATTAAAAAAGTGATCTCGGGCATAAAAAGGTTGGAGACCACTGTTCTAGAGCCTGAATTAGGGATACTATATTCTGTATCTGTACCCTTCTGGCAAGGTTAGCAATACTTTGCAACCATCAGGTGAACTGAAAACAGAATGTGGCAACCTTAATGAGTTCTAATTACAATCTCTTGGCCATTGGGATTTAGCATGTAACTTTTCAATGTGTCTGTGTAGTAGACCTTGACCACTGTGTCCTTAGAAAGCTTTCTCTTGTGACCCAAGAATACAACTTTTACGCCGCAAGGTAACAATCAAGGATGAGACCTCTGGGCCTAAACCTGTGAGAGTCTGTAAGTTTCACTGAGTGCTCTCCATTATCATCAGAACTAATGGGCATTGAACGAACTCAGCACATCAAATGATCAATGCTGGATAGCGTATGCTAAACTACTTTGGTACCTCAGCAGAACTGAGGACCCCTGGGAGGCTACCATCACTGAGTAATCATGTGTTGCACTTAAATAGTCAAAGACAACATTCAAAGCAACATGTTTTTTTCCATAGACAAGTGATGGAATTTGAATCCAGACTTTGCAATTTAATTTTCCCAAAGTTTAGGCACATCCACACCCATAATTTGGATAGGGCTTATACCTAACATTTCACCTTTCTTTTTATCAGCCATAGTAAAATATACTGTCTGGTAAGAGAACGTCTTTATTGCTGTGCCCAGTGCAAGTTCAAGAGATGTCCAGGTTGTAAACCTGAAAAGTCCTCCATTAATATCACAATGTCAATGCAAGCTCAATGAGACGCATGAGGAATACATTTTGAGACCCTTCCAGCCACGTTATATCAAGCCAGTGGATCACTTCATGCTGAGTGTCACTGCAGCTGTCGGTGTCCACTTTTATGGACATTGGGGTACTTTAAAGTTAAATGCCCACCTGGGATGCACAAAAATCTGTCTTGAGACCTTCCTCTGACCTCTGGGTTTCTGTGTAATGGAAGCTATCCTACTTCATGTGTATATTTGGGGTATAGTCTCCCCTTTGGTACGTGCAGTTATTTCCTTTTCATCATTCACCATAGGTATGTGCATAAAGAAAATTACAGCACTTGACATTCAAAATCAATCTTAACTGTAGCCACAGGTTTTCCTAGGCACTGTCTTTTCCATCTCATTATTGCATCTGTTAAATGTTTTGAGTATGCATGTTAGTAAAATCTTCCCGCAGAATGTTGTTCAAAATTGAGCTCTGTGATAGACTGCATTTTTTTTTCCTGTGGTTTTTTTTAATTTAACTACTCCAAAAAACCCGTGCAGCAAATTTTCTGCTGTTTGCCAGTCTTCACAGTACAAATGACCGAATCAGTATATGTAGAACTTTTGCTTAAAAAAGGAAGGAGGGGAAAAAAATTGGACTTGAGCTAACTTCATTCTTGCCAAGTTTTGTTTGGATGTGGCTTGAAATGGTCAAGTTATAAATTGTGGCAGTGCTGTTTGTAATGGAAACCCTGACAGACCGTTAAGTATAACTGTATGATCAACCGCCTTTCATACTGCTCTTCCTCCTCTTCTCTCCTGATCAGAGGAGTGGGATTGAGGGCTCTTTATACATAATCCATTGGGATTTACTTTTGTGGTGGTAGAAACATGGGATGGCATTTTCAGCTGGCCTGAACAAGCTCATAGTTGTTTCCTTTGCAATTACATAACTGCAGACCTATTTCCAATATTATATTACACACAATATGTAAAATAAACCTATTATGGCTAGTGTAATTTTATCGGGACCCAAGGGAGTTTTTTGGCAAGGGAAATTGCTCCTTTCTTGTAGCTTGCTGAGATTATCTTGTGGAATATGAAGTTACATTTTGGAGTGTTTAAGTTTTTATCTCAAATGTCTGTGTTCCAAATGGCGTTCTAATCTAGGAATTCCAAGATTTAATGGTTGTCCCCTACAATGTTAATGGATTTTATGTATACCTGGAAATATGCTCTCATTTATCATTGCACAGGTTCACTCATGCTTCTTGATGGATGCAGTCTTAATTAGGAAAACTATACAAAGATAAAGGAGGAGTCCATTTAAGACTAAACAGAGTCTGCTTCCACCAAAACTTTGCCTCTCCTGATGGAGACCTTCTGCCTCCCCCTTCTCCACAGCCCACCCACTTCTGTCTAGAATACTCTTAGGGAATGTGTATGTGTTGGGGTTTTTTGGTCTTGTTTGTTCTTGTCCCTGTGGCACAGTGTATCCCATCTGTGCGGGCTGGACAAAATGACCTCCTGAGGTCTCTTCTAACCCTAATCCTCTATGATTCCATGATCTGTGCACAGGGCAGATTGGCCCCTAGGAATAGAATATGGAGCAAGGAACAGTCAGGCAAGGCTCCACCCTCTCCTGTTCATAATCACTGTTGTGCCTGAGCTTCCACAGACCTGTAGATCTTGTATCCAAAGATCTTGCCTTTGCCAGTGAAGATACCTGTCACTTTCACATTATCCTTTGCTCCTGGAACAGCCTCCCGCTTTTCATGGGCTGTACATTCTTGCACTCCTTTTGCAGATCCTGCCTCATAACTTGCTATGATTAGCATCCCTAAAATTCTGTGTCATATACTCCTGTTTTCACTCCAACCTTACATCTTCAAAACGAAGGAGAAGGAAATGGGTGAAGACTAGACAGACCAGGGAAACAGTGTAACTAACACAAGTTGAGCCGTGCACCCGTTAGTGCTATGTAGACCAGGGGTAGGCAACCTATGGCATGGGTGCCGAAGGCAGCACGCGAGCTGATTTTCAGTGGCACTCACACTGCCCAGGTCCTGGCCACCAGTCCGAGGGCTCTGCATTTCAATTTAGTTTTAAATGAAGCTTCTTCAACATTTCAAAAACCTTATTTGCTTTACATACAACAATAGGTTAGTTATATATTATAGACTTCTAGAAAAAGACCTTCTAAAAACCGTTTTTAAATGTATTACTGGCACGCAAAATCTTAAACTAGAGTGAATAAATGAAGACTCAGCACACCACTACTGAAAGGTTGCTGACCCCTGATGTAGACGCTAGGAAACACCTGTCTTCAAGCTTGCAGTGTAATACAGTACTGGAGAACAGTAAGCAAAGAGCCAAAATGTTTCTTCAGTTTATGTAGAGAAGTAACCTTTTTTTTGTTTGTGTTTGTTGTTGAAGTAAATTGGGTGAAGTGCTGAATTCTTGGGAAAGCTCTGATGTGCAGCAGCATGCAAACTCGCAAATGCAGTTACCACAGTTTCTTATGAAATAATTGCACATCCACCAGCTGTACGTGTAATACATTTGCATGCAGAATTACTGTGTTTGTGAGACGGCAAACACTGTTTCAAGTGCAATTGCATATTCTTCTGGAAATCAGGGTCCCTGGTTCTCTGCTTACCCTCCAGTCCACATTTCATGAGAGATGGTATGGTTGAGTGGATGTGCTCTTGGACTGGGACTTGAGACTTGGTTTCTAGTCCCAACTTTCCTACTGACCTGCTGTGTTAAACTTTGGGCAAGTCACTTGACTTCTCTGTGCATCCATTTGTCCTCCCCCTGTTGCCTGCCTGGCCTAATTAGATAGTAGAAAGGACAGTAAGCTCTTCAGGATTACGACTATGTGTCAAAGCAGCAAAGAATCCTGTGGCACCTTATAGACTAACAGACGTTTTGGACTAACAGACTATGTGTAGAGTGCCTAACACAATGGGGCTCTGATCTCAGTTATGCCCTTTAAGTGTTACTGGAATATAATAATCTGCCTCCTTAAAAATAGGAACAAGAAGTGCTTCAATATATGAAGAGACTTTCAGGCCCCTTCTTCAGCACCACTACTGGTCCCCACCTGAAGTGCAGGCTTGGGTAAATGGCTAAAATTTTCATTTAACTCCTTAGATGTTGTCCAGCCCCTCTACTAAAGGAGAAGATAAAGAATACACTTCAGTATTTGGGCTGAATGACCTGGACTTGTTATAAATATGTTCTCTCAGTGGGCATGAATTGCTAACTTCTTGTCAGAATAAAGTTATGGACAGTGTGGAGCTAGGAGGGATCTAGTTTTTGAGTAAATGAAAGACGTGTCTGCGTTATGGCTGCCTCTGCTTGGCTAAACTAGGTAGCTTAACAAGGATCAACACCTTTAATGTTTTGCAAGACAAAAGCCTCATGGTGTGATATTGCATAGGATATTGTAGGACCATTTTGATGTTGTTCAAACTAGGCTGATTGAGTTCGCCCTCAAAATGGGAATATTGCTGGCAAATCTGGGATGATGTCCAGCCCTAAGTAGTGTAGGCAGATCTGCCTCCATTTTCTTTACATGCTCAGGCACCCAGCAGCTAGAGGACACGGATTCTCTGGACATCGTCAGTTGTTATAGCTGTCTAGACTGCATTTAGATAGAATAAACTCAGTGCTGCTGAGTGTCTGTCTCATAATTGCAGTGCTATTGTCCTTAGCTCTGGTTGCCACACTGGAGAGGATCTTGGAACTGGCTTCATGCTGCTACTACAGCCTATTTGAAAAGCACTGAATCAGGAGGAGGAGATCTTTATGTGCACACCAGAAATTGGCTGGTCAGAAGGAGGAAATAATCCTTCCCCCGCTCTCCTCTGCACCATGATTCGGGAGTGGGAGAGAGGCTGTCTAATGGCTATGCCTTAAGCTGGAAGCAGCGGGGTGAAAGTCTACAAAATATGCAACGGAAGAGGTTAACCCTTTCTCTTCCAACCATTTATTTTAGTCAGTGTATATTTGGGGAATTTGTTTGACCACTTACGTTTAGCCAGGATAATATCATGATTAAGGCACTAAAACTTAGATTCAATTCCTGCCTCTGCCACAGACCTCCACTGTGACTGTTGTCAAGCTATTTAATCTCTCTGTGCTTTGGTTCCCAATCTGTAAAATGGGAATAACAATGCTTTCTTTGTCTTGTCTACTTAGACTGTAAATCTTTGGGGCTGAAACTCTTCCTGTAGTTTTTTTTTTAATATTAGGTATATCTCCAATTATTAATTATCTCCTAGAACCAGAAGGGACCTTGAAAGGTCATTGAATCCAGCCCCCTGCCTTCACTAGCAGGACCAGTTTTTGCCCCAGATCCGTAAGTGGCCCCCTCAAGGATTGAACTCACAACCCTGGGTTTAAGCAGGCCAATGCTCAAACCACTGTGCTATCCCTCCCCCCTGTGTGTTTCTGTAATGCCTACCACAAGGCCCTGGTCTCAGCTGGGCCATTTCGGTGCTACCATATGACAAATGGTAAACAAGTGTGGTGCACAGTGAACAGTCAGAATGTAATGTGTTATGGTGGTCCGGTGTTGTGCAATAGTCTTGTGATATTTTTTTTTTTATTTTGGTGTTTCTATGGTGCCTTGCAAAATGAGTCCTTGATCTCAGTTCGACCTTTAAAGTACTACCAAAATTGCAAAAGACAAATCAGTGTGATGCAAGATAGTCGTTAGTTTTGAATGTGTCATGGTGTCTCGTTGTGCAACAGTCTTGTGATATTTTTCATCTTGGCACAACACCCTCAAGAACTGAGGATTTTTTGAACGTGGCTCTTTGTATAAAAGATCTGAAGGGAATGCACCAAGAGGAAGACAAAACAGGAATCTTAGAGCAGTCAGGTATGACACAAAAAAGCTTTCTCCTGTCTATCCCAGATAAAGCAGACATTGTTCTTCTTGCCCTACAATTTTTTATCAATTAAAATACTTGGATTAATGTCGTCTGTCAGATGGAACAATATGGAATCTTAGGACTTGAGAGTTACAATGGACTCTCATGTTGGTGAGCATGAGATTTGTCTGTTCCCCTGCCAATGATGGATTGTCTCTACAAATAGATACGATAAGATATTGTGCAAACTTTAAGTGACCAGTGCTGTGTGGTTCCCCTCTCTTCCCTTGGGAGGCTTTTCTGTATTGAGACTTTTACCTAACTTTTTCTTTGATGGGTTAAGTCCCATAAGTCCTAGTCATGCTACCTATGTGATGCATAGTTCCTCTGACTCCTTGGTGTTGAATCAACTAATAGCCATTTATAATCATCTGATATCACTATTATGCACTGCAAATATTTTTACCGGGAACACTTCCCCCAGGACTGCCTGGTTGCATGCTCTGCACTAGCAGAAATGGTCATAGTTAAGTAGTTAGTCAGAATGATGATGGTTAAAGTGACATGGGTCCTGCTTGATGCTTGAGTTGGTCCATGCAGAATGATGCATCACCCATTTTGATCAGCCTTAGTGCATCTCTGCATAACAGCTCTGCCTTACTAATGTTTGATTTTTATTAATGTGTTTTTCTCGGATTCCTTGGGTAAGCTCTGCCTATGGTAGGGAAGGTGGTGCCTGTTCCCCAAGTAATTTAACTCCTGTCTGCTTATCCAACAATTTTAAAGGAAGGCAAAAATATAGAGGTATGGAAGAAGAGGTGATGGGATCGGGAAGTTCTAAAGCATTGGCATCTCCCAGGAAATCCTACTTATCGCTACTTTCCCCTGCTGTGATCACCTTTAATTCCATTGCTTCATTTTAAAAAACAGTTCTTACAGTAAGCTCATTCTGGAAATAGTTTTTAAAAAAAAATCAACTGCTAGTGTCGTCTTGATGATCTTGTGTGTTGCTCTCTTGGCTTGTGCAGAAGAGCCTGCTTAGAATACAAATTCCATCTCGTTATGGAAGCATTTAAAGTCAAACATCTTTGACTTTTTTTTTTTTTTTGAATATGTTTGTTTCAGCTCACTTCAGCTCTTTTTCTGTGGGGCACACCCTACAAAGCTGGGTGGAGAGGTCTGTTGGTGTTCAAAACACTTGGTGGCTTGCCACTAATTTTTTTTTGTTGTCTTCTCCCCCTTCCCCCGTACTCCAATAGGTGCCTGAGACTCCAGTCCCATGAATAGGGCCCTTCCTTTGCTTCACTCCCAGCTGTGTGACAGAGGAGGATCATGGAATTAATGCCTGAAGTGCTCTAATTCCGCAGGAGTGGGGATTGGAACAATGTGGTACAACTCCTCTCGGAAGCCCATCTGCACTGTCAGAGCAGCTTGCATTTTTTTGGTGGTGTGAGTGAGGGGCAGGAGGGAATTGGAGCCTGGGAGCTGCTTGTTCCCCATAAGACTTCATGGGTTTCCCAGCAGTGACTTTGTGGCTGCCAAATGAGGATGGAACTCCCTCAATATCCTGCTCCAACTTCTACTTTTGATGCTATTAGTGGGCGGCATCACAACGCAATGTGAAGGGTGTAGACCCACTTCTGGGCATGGAGGTTCTGGCATCTGCAGTGTTGAAGAGTTCCGTGTGGATTCCTTGGGTCTGCAGGCTGAGATTCTTTCCATAATACTTTCCTACCCTCTTGAGGGAAGCTTTAGGAGAAATAACTCAGCAGTGGGCACCCTGTAGGATTTTCTGTATGTTTCCTGGCCTTTCAGGCCTTGTACAGCATGGCCTACAGTAACTTACTGTCTGAACACTTAGGTCTGTACAAGATTTCCCCCACTCCTTCCATGAAGAGCCAAAAACCTTAAAACATTGTCATTTTGTAGGCACCATGCGAACAAATTATTGACATTTGATTATATCTAAAACCTTAATAGGAAGAGTTTGCCCCAGCCTTGAAGCTCCCTAGAGAATTGTAAATACATATTAAAATAAAATATGCGCACACAGGTGGCTTTTACCTACCAATGATTAAACCAGTAGACATGTTTAGCGGAGGTTGGCCGCTGTTACCTCACTTTTTAAACCTCTCAGTGATCGCATTTAGTAAAGACACTGCAGCATTGTTAGTACGTACACACCCTTTTATCTCACTCAGCATAGCAAGTAACAATACCTCCTACGTGCAGTCTAGAACACAGACATGTCAAGTTCTCATTTATCCTGTTGTCTTCTAAGATTCATGCAGTGAGATGACTTCTTAACTAGGTGTTCCAGATCTTGTTTTTAAGGTCTCTTCTTGCTTCCCAGCCTTCTAACCGGCTCCATTCTAGACTGTTGCCCTCATGGCCAAGTAGGTAGGCAGTTACACAAGGCACTCAGCTTTCACTGAGCATTCTTGCTCATGGCCCAGGATGGTAACCTAAAAGGAAAAATAATTGCACATAGCATTCCTTGTTGGATCTTCACTCGTTACCTCCTCTATTTATACGGACATTGCCAATTTTGGAACCATGAAACCTCCCAAAGCGAAATGATTCTAAGGAAAATCTGCTTTTCATATTAGAACACTTTGATTGGGTTTCCTGTATCCGCCAAATAGGTCACCAGCTCAGCAATGCTTCAAGAAACTGACCAGCTCCAAGAAGATCTGAAGATATAAAGGACTTCCAGTTAGTTCTGTGATTTCACTGAGAGGGTTAAATTTCTAGGGTTACAGCAGCTGAAAAACCATTTTTTTCCCCTGGTCTTATATTTATTTAAAAAAAGCTTTTGATGCAAGTCCAGTGAGGTTGTTAAATCAGAGATTCTCCTAGGCAATCTAACATTTTCTGCCTTTTGTTCTATTAATCAGAAAAGTGATTATTCTGATTACACATGCAAGTTTTTTGTTTTGTTTGATAGTTTGAAAAACTGTCCTAAAAATCATCTAAAGAAAAGAATGATGGTGCGTATTTGTGTCAGTTGAGGACAAGATTAATAAAGCATAGGGTGACTGTTTTTCCCCAAGCTGTACAGAAAATAAGCAGCTTCTATTATTATCTTGGCAGTAAGTTGGAAGGAATAATCGTTAACAGACAAGTTTCAGTTACAACCAGAAATTCATTTTTTTTTCACGTTCAGTTTCCCCACACCTCAATTACTCAGCCCTCTCAAATGAAGCAAAACCTGTAAAAGTAATCACCTTGCTTATTAAATTCGTAGACTAATTGGAGACTTGTTAAGGGTATTTTTTTGGGTGTTGGTGGTTTTTTTTCTTTTGTCTAAGGCTAGAAACTTGAACTTCGTAATGTTCTTGATTGTAAAGATCTTACTTTTTCTTTTGGTAGAAAAGTTTTGGATCATGGTTGTGTTAACGAAAGTGATTCTGGCTCATGTTTATTACGGAAATGGCTGCCTTGGTCCTCTATTATACTGGCTGGTTTCTCTTTACTGCTTTCATTGCCTGGACAGTTTTTTTGTATCTTGGTACTAATGACACATCATCTGAAAACTTCACCTATGAGGCATCAACTTCAAATGGGCCATAATTGTGTTGAGGGAGTTCTTAATTTCTTGGTAATAGTGACACACACTTCCTACACTTCCTTTGTGTTGAGTATGAGTTCACTCGCTATGGGGTACAACTACCATTGTTGTCCTTTAAATGACTTGATACTCAGTTCAGCTTGTCACAGCCTTGAAGCCCTCTATAGAATTTCAAACAATATAGATGCATAGGTGACTTCCCCTACCGGCGAAATGCGGTCACCCATGGGATGGTGAGCAGTGGCTTTTAAAGGGTGGATAGCAACATTACACACAAGTTTAGTGACAGGAAGACTAAGTATAAATACCAGAGTGCATTGAAACTGCAGAGCAAAATTAGGAAAGCAGACGGAAATTATGTATGAACAAGAGACTGCATAGAACACTAAGGGAAAATACCCCATCTTTATGAAAAGTTCCATGGATTCTTCTAAAAACCACAATGATGGAGGTGCTATTTACTACCATGCTGGACTTTTGGCTTAGGGTTTGAGAACAGGAATGCTGTACTGAATTGCCAACACTGCTTTGTGCAGCACCTGGATGGTCCTTGGAGACTCCTGATCTGATCTGGGGTGCACAGATGGACTGAGCTGATGTCTCCTGATTGCACTGATTCCAGGTGACTGGGATTACCACTGGAGGTTAGGCAGGATGAATTTGAAACACTGGGATTAAACAAGTGATTAATCTATTTATTCTTGAAGTCTGCATTTCAGTTGGTGAGGAGATCCACCATGCAGACTGATTCACAGGAGTTAAGGTGAACCTGTATGCATGGCTGAAAAGTGGGACTGATAATCCCGCTGGGGCCTGTCTCTTCAGTTTTTGCAGACAGCAGGAGGGGGGACAAAATGCATAGCTCAAGTTTACTGACATGAGTGGGCAGGTACTGCGGGAGGGAGATCTAATAGCAAACAGAACATGTAGAACAACGTCTTCAAGGAAACTGGAGAAGGGAGCAGAATATTTAGAGTAAGTGTGCTACAATTTTTGGCAATAAACTTTGTAACATGAAACCATAAAAAAAACCCCAAAACAGAAGTTACTCCACCCCATTCCTACTCAATCTCCCATTTAGCAGACTAACAAGACTGCCACGTGCTCGTGACAATGTTTATCATATTTGGGAGGAGCAAAAGCAGCAGGCAGCCATTTTCCTTAACTACAAGTTAAATTACACAGCCAGCAATTCCAGACATCTTGGTGTGTGTTGGGAGTCAACGGTGTGTTTTTTTTGTTTGTTTGTTTTTTGTTTTTTTTAACTTGTGATTTTGTTTTTTAAAATGACAAATGGGCAGCCAGGGCTTGGTTGGAAACTGGCAAGGATATTTTTGTTTTTCTCCTCTGCAAAAACTTCCAGGATTGAGGACCAGCCACATGAAGGAAAAACATTTTCCCCAAAGGATATCCCTTGCAACCCATCCCTTCCTCTCACTGTGAGAATGCTGTCTGTGGGGAGAAGGGTGGGTATTAAGAGACTAGATGACTCTAGGGATAGTTCATAGGATACTTCGCAGACACTGGTTTGAAACTATGTTGTGAGTGGCCTTTGTGGGGAGATAAATTACTGCTCTCAGGCTGGTTTCTAGTGGATTATTGTCTACATCACAGAAACCAGCACCACATTTGGCACCTTACTTTGCAAGTGTTAGCAAAGAGGCCAGAACTAAGTGGACCACAGAGCCTTTCCCATGTGTTCCTGCACCAGATGCACCCAATGTTGCAAAGCAGAAGGAATATGCAAGGTTAATGGTGTCACTTGATTGCTCACAGAACATGTGGTGAGCTGAAGACACAGCCATGGTCCTGCTCACCCACCAGACCACTAGTGGAAACATGCTCTGCCCTGCAAAAGGCTGGCATGACTACAGCTTTCAGGGTGTGCTCCCTGGTGGGAATTTTGGCTGAGTCAGCTGTAATGTTTTTCCAGGGGCTTTTACAGCAGTGCAACCTCCTCTTCTGCCCTTGTCACAACAAGCTGTTGCTTAAAGCCCTAGTGTCATCTCCAATCCGTTTCACTAATCGTGCAGTAAATTTTTGGTTTGGAAGACAGGTCAACTTTAAGTTTTCCAAGCTTAGCTAATATTGATGGCATATCTATTTAAATAATTTCATCGTTGTTGAAGTCACTAGTGTTTCTCTCTAGCATCTGCCATGACCTCTACATGGGAGAGAATTCCCTGTGAGACGGGCGAGTGCTTGCTTCTCGGATCAGCTATGCTCATGACTGAAGACTTCGCAGCTCGCAAGACCTGGTGTCTCTAGTGAAATGTGGCTCTATTTATTTTTTAGTTCTAAATGTAACCAACGTTGTAAATTGGATAGAACTGGAAGTTTGCCTCAGTCATCCTGAACTATGTGAAATTGTAGGCTTTTTTTCTTAGCTATTCCAAAGCTCTGACTAGTCTTGAGTGTATGGACTATGCTTGCACTTATAAGGTCTAATTCTGGAGCCAGTTTCTCCACTGGAACCTTATTAGTGTTTTGTCTTATCAGTGAATTGGCAGGAGAGAGGCTGAATTGCTTCAGCTAAGCATTGACATACATTGGCTAAACTCTCTCCACTTAAGAAAGCAAATTTTGCAACTCTAGTACATAGGATTTAGTAGGAGGCAAATACAGAGGTCAGAATTACTTATCACCTGACTTGTAAAGTAAAAGTGAAATGGGCTGAAGGGAAAGTGGGATTGAGGATAAAGAGGGAAGTGAGAATCCTTTGTAAGTAGCAGTGTTGAATAGCTTACACCTTAACTCAAACGCCTTACTCAGTTGTCTAGTGGGGGTTGGTCACTGTAATAGGAGGAACGTCTGGAGAGGCCTTGGTTTTGTAACTATCTAGATGGAAATAACGCATTCACTTCCTCTCCTGTGCTGCCTACTTTTCTTTGTTCTGTGTACATATGGGTAACTCTGGGCAGGTTAGTGAAAAAGTTTTGTGTGCAAGACGGACAGAAAACAAAGGAGCAGTTGAGATGGACATCTGTCTGTCTTCCTTGCTTTCTGAGACCTTAAATGACATGGTCGGACATTGATTTTAATGCAAAGCCCTTAGAAATGCTATCTAAGCTCAATGGGAACAAGAGGTGCTGATGAGCCCCTTTGAAAACTTGCCAAAAAATGTTGTGCCTAGCATCTTCATGCATTTAAAAGCAAAAGGACATTAAAACGGGCCTTTTATGACACATGCTTATGGTGGTTGAAACCCACTCTTTCTACCTGGGTGTTTTGTTTTTAATAATCCCATTCACTTCTGCTCCTCTGTGCCTATTCCTCTCTTGCTTTTGTTAGTCTTCCTAGTTTGGGGAAAAATCAGAATATAATGAACTATGGTTCTTTATTTTAACTTTCTCATTCCTCCTTTCTCTACCCTTCCTTTGTCTCTTACCTTCTTAACACATGGCTCATTTAATGTAAAGTTGGTGGGCAGGTACCATAGGCCAAACTGAGTGTAAATGAGAACTCCACTGAAGTCAACAAATCATCTTAGATTTAGCTTTCTGTAACTGGGAGCCAGATTTGCCTCCATGTCTCCTCCTTTTAATCTGTCTCTAGTGAATGCAAAGTTACAACACTGTTTACATCCCAACCAAAATTGGAAGCTCAAGTTTCCCAAGAAGCGTAGTACGTCGTGCTTGTTGTCACTGGCTCATGCCTCTCATTAGCCTCTGGATGTTCGTTAACACAACATGGTGCTTATCGAAAAGAAACACCTATGATGTTTCCCAGTAATGTCAGCGAAAAGCAACATGCACGTGTGACAAGAAATGGCCGAGGTTTATGGATGGCTCAAAGGAGGCACCTTCTGGTTAAGGAAACCTTTCAGTTGACAGGCACAACAATACAGTGCTGAACAGGGGCCTCTCCTCCTAGGCTAATCTCTTCTCCTTGTTGGTTTGGAGGGCATGGAAACTGTCATTTTTGGACACTTGCAGAAATTAAATCATAAATTCTGTCACAAATATAAAAGCATAGTTTTGTTTTAAGGCTCCAAAGAGATGCCATAGCAGCATAGTCAAAATTTAGTATGTTGGCAGATAAGAACTGCTTTTGTGCAGGGGCATCAGTGCAGGCTTCAAGCCAGCAACTTTCTGTGTGAGCCTGTAACTGAGATGGTCCTTTTGTATCTCAGAGCCAAAGACAGTCTCTAGTTGGAGGTTTTTGTTGTGTGCTTCAGTTTTACCTTCTCATCCACTAATGATTGGACATCCTACTTTAATCAGCAGGACCCTAGAGCCTGTGACAAGCTACCCTGGGGCTACGTTTGGCAGGAAAAACTCATTACTATAAGGAACCTCCATGTGTTCCTAGCAACTTAGCTTGTAATTACTTCAGGGGAAAACTTGCCAGTCTGTAGGGCTGAGGTACTGGCTCGTTCATCTTACTGGGTTCACAAATGTACCAATTCGGTCATTCTTGATGGCAGTATATTTTCATGTACACCTCTACCCCAATATAACATGACCCAGTATAACACAGTAAAGCAGGGCGGGGCTGCGTGCTCTGGCAGATCAAAGCAAGTTCGATATAATGCAGTTTCACCTATAATGTGTAAGGTCTTTTTTGTTTGTTTGTTTTTTGCTCCCGAGGACAGCATTATATCTGTGTAGAGGTGTGTAACCCATGTTTTGTTTCTGTGTTTGCTGTCTCCGATAAAGGCAGGATTCTTGCCTGCTCCTGGAAAGGGGCATAAGGAACTTGTGTGGACACCTACAACTTCAAACATCTAAAATTGTGTTGGGCAAACTTACTTGTTTTTAAAGTGGCTAGTTTATTCATTATTTAAAGCTAATGGAATTTAATTGAAATACAGTTGTGCAATAGGTCAATAGTAATGAGAATTTCTTTCGATCTGGTCATGGTTATTCTTTATATTGTATACTGTGGAACTACCTTGTGGTCTCAACCAAATCGAGGCCCTGTTCTGCTTGGTGATGTACACTTACTGACTACTTTTTTTGGCTTGTGGAAGAGACGTGCATGTCAAGGTGTTCCCTCCTACCACATCATAATTGGTACCAAAGATGCTAGTCTTGGTGGAGAGGCCTATGATGTTGTCATGGAGACTGTGGAAGAAGGGAAAGAATTGACAAGGATTTGTAGGGGTTCTTAATGCATGTCAGTTTGTTAACAAGAGTTAGGCCAGCTGTAACCCTAATGACGTGAGACTTTGTAGAAGCGAGGATTGTGTGAGGCGAGCAGAAAAAGAACTGTGTGAGAAGTTATTACGACCTTGCACTGATCATTAAACCTGTAGTTTGGCGCCCAGAAGCTGAGAAAAATAAGATAGTAGGATGGCCTATGCATAAACAAAATGCATCCGTTGCTCATCATTGTCTGTAATATTGCTTGCTATTGTCTGTAACAAAGGTATAAATGCTTGCTGTAATTGTTTACCTGTGGAGAGACCTGTCCGGGACTGGGGCAACCCAGTGTCCTAGGGCACTCCCTCCCTCAATTAATATTGCTTGAGAAATAAATAAAGTATTTGATTTTGCTGCACCCAAACTAAAAGCGAGAACTGAGTTTTTCTCCGACAAGACCAAATTTGCCATTCACCCTAGCTATGATCTGTTCAGCCTGACTTGAAGCATTGATGGGGTGGTATGGAGAACATGACTTGCTTCTGTTGGTGTATTTGTTCTCAGACTAGGTGGAGGACTTCAGGCTGATGTTTCCTAAGAGAGTTAGGCCCCCAGTTTTCAATACTTTTTTAAAATTGGGATAATCAAAGAAGCCTAATAGAGAAGGCTCTCCATCAGGCACTAAATTTTCTCCTCCACGCCCCTGCTTGTTTAAAGGAGGATCAAATGGGAGGTGATCCATTAAATAGATGTGATTCAACATTTACTTCAGCTATCACGTAATTTTTTTTTTTTTTTTTTTTTTGCAGCATCTCACTGAAGATTCACATTTGTATAGCGTTTATAGGAATAAGCTGTAAATATCTATATGGCTCCTGAACTATGTTTAAGAGCTATACGTGGGTCCAAGATGAGACATTAGGATATAGATCCAAAACTTCTAAAATGTGAGGGGGTGATTTTTTGATTCATGTCTGTCCTTGCTAGTTTGATGGTTTCCCCTTCCCCCAAATTCATTGCATTCAAAATCACTTGATTCATAGAAGATGCAACCATTGGGTTTCTGTAGAACTAGTTTAAGCAGTTGAATGCATGGCTGTATGAGAGTCCTTTGGCAGAGCATACGCCATAAGCAAATATTAGCAAGTCTGAATAGTCGCATGTGGCTTCATCTTTCATGATGAAATGCTTTTATAAAGCATACACATTTCAGATAAGCTTTACCATCATCCCTTCCCCCTCCTCCAGATCCCTCCTGAAAACCTGCTTCTTCCATAAAGCTTTTGAAAAATGACCACTTCAAAAACATAAATATCTCCTACCAGCTCTGGTATGTTGTGTGCCTATTCTCAATAAGCAGCTATCCCGCATCCCCAACCCATCCTCCATACTGTTACAATTCCCTGCATCTTGGCCCCCTTTTTTCACACCTAGAATGCAGCCTCTGCCCACTGAAACTTGTACATCAAAGCTGGCTATAATCTCCTCTGCAGGCTGGAGAGTGATTGATCCTAGGTACGGTAACCCTTTTATAGACAATATTTTTAACATTCACTTGTCTTCTTGTGGTACATATCCAAACTATGTCATGAAATTCTGCATGTAAGTTTATTGAAATTCTCTGGTTTTGAAGTTTTACTGCTGAGTTTAGAAGGCAGCAAAGGTACATTTTTTCAAATCAAAAACCTTATCTGAATGTTGAAAACTTAGATCAACCTCCAGGTGAGCAGCTGTGTAAGCTGCAGATACATTGCTTGGAATTTCCTCTGTTATGTGATATTTTTATCTGTTTAATACCAAGTACTAATATAACCAAGTTGTTTTTTTTTTTTTTTCTCTCACCCCTGAGCAATGTAGCTAGGGCAACCTAAGCTTTAGGTGTAGAGCAGGCCTTAATGTTTGACATAATAGACTTTCCCCTTGTAATGTGAACCAGATTCTACCTTTCTTCAAGATGCGCTTTTCAGAACTTGCCATGAGGGGTTGTCTGCTTGCGTTTCTACTGGATCACAGGAGCTAAATTGCCTTTCAGTGGTTCGCCATGAACCTTAAGAGCAAACTGAAGGTCCTCTTCTTTCAATTCAAAGCTTGGTGGTTTTAGCAGTTGCCACTTAAGCTGCTGCAGAGTGTGTGGCGCCAGCACCATGGAAGGAACATACGTTTGTGCTATTAAGCCATGCAGTCAGGAAGGAGCAACCCAGATTCCTAATGGAAAAGTTTTTGGGAGATGGAATGTGCTCCCACATATCTGTCCTCCTTTATTTTTCCGAAGAAGAGAGTGTGCTGAAGCCATGAATCTTGTCTTTTATTTAAATGTCCTGCCTTTCTTCCTGAAGGATCCCAAAGCATTTCCCGAAATGTGAGTCAGTCGCCAGTGAAATGCAGCAGCCAGCCAATGCAGAGCGTGTTCCGGTGGGGTGGGGAAGGGAAGTACGCCTTTGCCAAATGAATTAAACAGGGTGTACGCCTGTCTGCTAGGTGGAGCTGGGTTGAGACCACCAACTTGTTTCACACAGGCAATTACACAGCTCTCCTATTTGAATTACTCTACCCGCCTAGGCCAGATTCAAGCCAGTCACCTAGAATTAAAAGGTTTCATATCCCATTTCAATCCCCTGAACTATCGTCCCAGAACAATAATGAAATAGTGATACAATTCCCTGTGGTGCAGGTTTTATTGCCTTTTCAGCTCATTTGGTACTGTGTGCATTGTGCACCCATTTGGAACTAACCTTTATTTGTACACAAAATCAGATGCGCTGTTAGTCTTTAGAGAGCTCCTGCCTTGGTGAGGGGTTTTTGTACGGACTATTTAGCTTTGACATACATGCCAAACATCCGAGTGCTGTCTGTTTTTGTTCTTTTCCCCTTGCTTTCGGGGGGGATGGTGGTGGTTTATTTGAGGATGGACTGTTTTTGCTGGGAATGATTGTAAACTTGAAAGACTGAAAGTTTGTCAAGGACAATTGTAGACAATAGCATGAGAGATTAATCCAGGCATGTAGTCTGGCTGAATTCTGCAGCATCCTTTGTTCCCCTTTGGATATGTATAAATGGGAAATCCAGTGATCTCTTTTGGTTTGGAAATCTGAGACCATGCTGAGGTGTCATTGTGGGAGGGATAACATAAGGTGGGGAGGAAAGGCGCCAGAAAGAGTTTACACTTGTTAATTTAGACCAGACTGTGTCGGGAGGGTCTGGCACATCACCTAAGTGGGATGGAAAGCGCTTCTGCATTCTGTTCCTAGCTCTTCCACTGGGTCTTCCACTGGCAAATTACTTTGACTTGTCCATGCCTGAGTTTTTGTTTGTATTTGTGAGCCTTAGGTGGCACTCCTGTTGTGCAGCTGCCTAATTTTAAAAATAATCTATCTAGAAGATAGGTGTTTATAAGAGATGCTCCTACCTTGAGCAGAGGGTGTTATGAACTGCAATTATTTGTAAATCACTTTGACATTCCCAGATGAAAGATGCATTAGTCCTTACATTACACTACTGCTAAATCATTTTGGCCTCTACCTAAGGAATATCACGCGTCAGTGGACATTATCTGATTCATTATGTATTGACAGTTAAATACTGTGGTGCATTCCAGGCTGGTTATACAAATTATGCTACCACTATACCTCTGGAAACATGCCATATAGTCTTGTTTCAGTGACTCCCTCCCAAATATTCTATAGTTGTGCCGTCTGCAGAGTACATCCATTGTTTTTGTTATACAGAAGCTGCATTCAGATACTCAGAAAGCAGGTTGTTTCTCTGAAGAGACAGCAACCTGTTCTAAGATGCAAGAGGACTTTATTATCATATATCGAGCAGAACTATTTTCTTTAAATCAAGTCCCAAATAGAGAGCTAAAAATGTAATTGAATCTGATGCAGAGAATATTCTGTCGCTGTTTAGTTTCTGTAAACCAGCCTCTTGCTGCAGGTCTCATTCTGATTCAGAGCAATGAGGCAGTCAGTGTGTTAATCCTGTTGGATTTTGGATTCTGTGAGTGGGAATATCGGCACTCTTGCAGAATCTTCTTCATTTATAACTGTCTCAGGCCTATGGCTTTTATCTGCCAGTTTAGAGTCCTCTTCTTAAGAGCACAGGAATTATGATTGGCTGCCTAAAGCAGTCTTGAATACACTTGAGCGGCCAAGGAATGTGCCCTTAATGGGGGTGCCCCAAATGCATTTAGTATATCTGTATTTAGAAGAGCAATCTAATCTATTGAGAGAGAGCTTCTAGCCATGCATGTGTTTGGTTTGGACTGAGTTAGGCCTGCACTTGGAACTGGAGTATGTCTTGGCCGCAGGATATGGTTGTGACAGAATATTCTGAATTCATAGGAGTCAAACCAAAGTTCAGTTAGCTGGCTTCCCTTCTTAAAGATGCAGTGGTTTCCTTGCGTGTGTTTTTAGAAACCGTGTACTTTCTTGGGTCAAGGCTACTTAAAAAGAACCCCTTTTAAAATCAATACTCTTATCGTGCAGTAAGAAGCCTGTTACTTTCTCTGAGTGAGGGTTTTTCTTGCTCATGAGACTAATCGTGTTGATTAAAGCCAGGTATTTGTAGCCCAGGACACTTTGCAAAACTTCTTTCTATGGAGCCTCGGCTCTGGAACTCTGCTAGGAGAAATGAGGATTCTTAATCTTGCAACCTTCACCACAAAAAGCAAGCGGTAGCTTTTTTGCAGCAGCCTTCCTGCCATAGCAATGCTGAAGGATCCTTCAACAACCCTGCAGAGTGGATAAATGCAGGGCCGGTGCAAGGATGTTTTGTGCCCTAGCTGAAACTTCCACCTTGTGCCCCCCACACCGCCCTGAGGCACCCCCGCCCATGGCAGCTCCCCCCTGCTCCGTCTCCACCCCAAGCACACTGTCGCTGCTTCACTTCTTCTGCCTCTCGGACTTCGGCGCCTTAGCTGATTGGTGCCGCAAGCCTGGGAGGCGGGAGAAGTGAAGCAGTCACAGCGTGCTCAGGGAGGAGGCGGGGCATGGGTGAGCTGGGGTGGGGAGTTCCCCTACGTGCCGTGCTCCCCCTTACTTGCTGCAGGCGGCACTCCCCGCGCTTCCCTGCCCCAGCTCCCTCCGCCTAAATGCTGGTGGTGACCGGGGCGGTCGCTGCCGAAGAAAATGGTGCCCCCCAAATCCTAGTGCCCTAGGCAACCGTCTAGGTTGCCTAAATGGTTGCACCGGCCCTGGATAAATGGCAGAAGTAATTCAGTCTTCAGACTCCATGTGACTATACGTTATTTTATAGCTGCCCAGTTACAGGAGTATGTGGAAACAGGCATGTCAGTGTTTCATTCCTGCAATGTAGTTGGTCCCTGCTAATTTGGTCCTGAGGGACTCATGTGAAATAATGTTACATTTCATGGCGGCTTTTTATGGGGACACATATATCCATTAAGCCCTGTACTGGAGATCCTCACATGCCGTAACCTCTAACTAGGGCTTGATCTCACTCTTGATATTTGGGAGTAACAGGCTACTACATAGAAGTAGCCACCCTAGCTAACTTTAGCACCCAGATGTTTGGCCTAGCAAGGGGAAAAATTATGGAAAACCAGTTTTTTTTGTTTTGTTTTTGTTTTTAAACCTAGAAATATTTTGTTTTTTTCCTTTTTCTACTGCTTGCTCGTGTCAGTTCCATTCTAGGTGTGTGCACATGCCCGCATGCACAGTCATCAGCTTTTTGCCTTAGCGGTATCTGTAGGGTGGGCAGTGGCACCTTTTGGAGTACCATGCTCATGTGTCGGTATATCAGGTACTGCCGGCCCTACACACTCAGTTCTTTCTTACCGCCCATGATGGTTGGTTGGAGCACCTTCTCCTTGCCTTGCAAGTGGCTAGCAGTTTTCTCTGACTCTCTCATTGTTGTTTGCCTTGTACGTAGTTGTTTGCTTACAGTAGTTAGTAAGTAAGGTGTTAAGTATTGTATGTTAGTAAGTTAATTACCCAGCAGGCCCAAGAGGATGTTGGCTTCAATAGAGCAGTGTTGTAAACCCCACAACCGTGAACTTCGAGCCTCCATGGATACTGCTTGTGAGTCAGGTACAATGGAATCGACATGAGCAAGCACTCAACGTAAAAATGGCTATCTACCTTTGGGAACTATCGTTCTTTGAGATGTGTTGCTCGTGTCTATTTCATTATCCACCCTTCTGCCCCCCTCTGTCGGAGTTGCCAGTAAGAAGGAACTGAGAGGGCAGAAGGGCCAGAAGCAACTAGTATACTGACCCGTGAGCACAGTACTCCACAGGGAGCCACTGCTGACCTGGTCAGTTTTTTTCAAAAGTGACCATGAGTACAAAGGACAAATTGTTTAATCCAAAGAATTAAATAACTTTTTGAACTTCTCTTGTCTCCTGTGCTCCCCCTTGCCAGCTATTTAGCTAGGATAAGGCATAGCTCGGTGGTTTGAACATTGGCCTGCTAAACCCCGGGTTCAGTCCTTGACGGGGCCATTTAGGGGTCTGGGCAAAAATCTGACAGGGACAATATTTGGTCCTGTTGTGAAGGCAGAAGACTGGACTGGATACTTAGAGGGGAGGGATAGCTCAGTGGTTTGAGCATTGGCCTGTTAAACCCAGGGTTGCGAGTTCAATCCTTGAGAGCCATTTAGGGAACTGGGATGTTAAAAAATCTGTCTGGGGATTGGTCCTGCTTTGAGCAGGGGGTTGGACTAAATGACCTCCTGAGGTCCCTTCCAACCCTGAGATTCTATGATACTCTCAGAAGAGCTGATGCAGGATTTTTTACTTCCTTTATCAGCATCTTCATCGTTAATTTCAAAGACATCACCTGGTGTGATAACTATGCGTTTCCAGCTGTATCTCAGAAAATTTGCAAACTGGGTTGAAAGTGCATTCCATAAATAAGTACTGACTGACCGAGACGTGTTTGCTCACCTCCTGACTGAGCTGGAAAGAGTAAGAACAGAAATCTGCAGTAGGGTCAAAGGGCCCATTGGTGGTCCATCAATACCATGGTGCACAAGCATGCTCCTGAGATGATTTCGCAGTTCTCTAGGAAGTAATTTCTTTCTCTGAAATCTGTAATGTGGATTTGATCATCTTTTGGCATCAGTTCAGGAAAGCACTTAAGCACATTCTTCAGTCCTAGAGCGACCACCTTTTCAAAATGCAAAATCGGGACACATGCAGGAGCCTCGACCCCAGCCTCCAACTGCTCTGGGTTGGGGGCTGATGTTCCCAAGAGCTGCCCATGTCCCTGCCCCCCAGTTCAGTGGAGGGTCCAGGACTCTGGGGCTGCCCACCAGTGGCCTGAACTCCCTGGACGGCTCTAACTACTGCCCGCCTCAGGCTTCTGGCCAGGGGTGGGACCTCATGGTGGCAAATGCCCACCTCAGCACCCACACACACACGCGCGTGCGCGCACCAGGAAGAGGCTGGTGTTGCACCTGAGGCTCAGGCAGGCGTGGAGCAATGCTGCAGGGAATCGGGGACAAATTGTACAGTTGGGGACTGTCTTGCCCAATTTAGGGATGGGTTGTTACCCTATTACGTCCCCTTCCCTGATTAGGGATGTTTGTAGAATGAGCCTTAATTATCAATCCTACTATTTAAAGGGGCACCATCAAGTGATTGGGCCCCAGATGTGGCCTCCCTATAATAGACTACAGAATGGACATCTATGGTAGCCTTGGAGGGTGCTGCTTCAGCAAAACTGTACATTGGTGGAGTGAAGAGAGAACCCTTAATGGAAATTCAAGCTGACTCCGGAAGGAGAGGGAAGGCCAGTAATGGAAACACCTGCCTTCCTTTTGAGTGAATTCCCTCTCCTGACCTTTGATTATAAGGGGCCTCATTGATACAGGAGGCATAACAGGCAGCGGTGAGGTGATTTTGTTCCTTAATAGAAGGAGAGGGGTGTGAGGATGTATGTACAGCAGAGGATGTATGTACAGCAAAGACAAGAGTTATTGTGTGCAGCATCTCTTCAATCCTAGAATGAACTGATGCAGAACTAGACTATTGGAGCAAAACAAACACTCTGGAATCACAGTAAACTGGCCAGAATGTCTGAGTGAACTAAACTAACGGGGAGAGAGAAGTAATTCTCTAGACACACAGTGCCTGGCAGTGGGCTGTATCAGTGAGTGTCCTGTAATAACTGACTGCTAATGTACTTAACGTTGGGGAGTATCCCAGTGACCATCCTCTTCCCAGAGGCTAAGGATTAAAGAAACCAAATGCAAATAGTGCAAACTAAGCAAGCTGATTAGATACTCTTCACAGTGGTGGAAAAAAGGTGAAAAGAGCATCTCTGCTATATACCTTAATGGGAAAAAAATTCCAGATACTGAAGGGCTCTTTAATTACTGGAGAAAGGCATAACAAGAATCTGACTGGAAGCTGAAGATGAACAAATTCAAATTAGTAACAGTGTGTGAGTTTGTGTGTGTTTGTTTTAAATGGTGAGTGTGATTTGTTCGTATGGTTAATGTACCAAGGGTAACTGGATGAAATATAATGGTGTGTGATTATCCAGGAAATCAGACTAGATTTAATGGTTCCTTAGGGCTTTAAACTCTATGAATCTTCCCCACCTCCTTGCCAAAAATATATATAAAGATATATATTTAAAAATAAAACTGAGTAACATCCATTATCTCAGCTCAACCACCCACCATTTCAGACAGGCCCAGATGGCTAACACAGCTGGGTTCTAGCAGAATGGGGATCCTAATCCTGGAAAAAAAATACAAAAGGGGGTCTACAGTTGGCTGAAAAGACAGATGTGCTGCTAAAAAAAAATCTCTAATCTTTCTGTAGGGGTTGTCCCCTGCCATCATTTATACTCAAACATATATGGGGCTGTGACAGGTTGTACCTAGCCTATGCAGCTCTCTACAGGAGGCCCCACAGTCCTGCTATACCCCGCCCTAGGAAGCAGCCAACTAACAGTATAGGAGCAGTGAAGGGGGGTCCTCAGGCCCTGCCTACAGAAGCAGCCAATCAGAGCCCAGCAGACTCAGATAAAAGGAGCTGCAGGGCCTTAGCCAGTCAGTTCCTGGCTGGTACCAGAAGAGTAAAGATGGATGCTCCTTGGGCCAGGAGGTGGAGAAGAACCTGAGGATGCTGACCCCGGAGTAGGGTTGGAGATAAAAGGACCCTGGTAGGAAGAGGCCTAAGGAAAGGCAGTATATGGCTGCTGTGCATATGGTCCCTGGGTTAAACCCAGAGCAGTGGACAGGTTCAGGCTCCCCTACCAGCCACAGGTAACATGGTATAACCCCCAAAAAGGGGCAGGTCTCTTTTTGGAGTCTACCCAAAGGCCTGAATTGAAAGGCCCTGGAGCTGGGGCTGAAGATGCTAGTGAGGGGAAATAGACTGCTTATTTGATTTTTCAGGAGTGAACATATTTTAGCCAAACAGTAAACGACTTCAAGGTGACTGACCCAGGGAAAACCTAAGAAACAGTTGTTGTATAACAACTATCGTGAATGGAGATAGTACTTTAAGCAGACCACTTGTCAATCAAATCCTATTCAAAGCAACCATTTTGAGTGACATTTACCACTGGCATTTTCTAGTGCTAATAGCAATGATAATATCGCCCGCAAATGCTGGGGGTGATAGCTAGGTATTATATTTTCACAGTTCTTATATAGTCATCAGTATATCTCTTTACAGTAGTGCTTTATAAAGGTCAGTATCATTCCTGTTTTATAGATGGGGAAACTGAGGAACAGGGGGGGCACATGACCTGCCAAGGTCACCCAACAGGCCAGTGTCAGAGCTAGGACTAGAATTCAGGTCTGAGTCCAAGTCCAGTGCTCTGTCCACTAAAACCAGTGTTTCTCAACCTTTTTGATACCGGGGACCGGCTTGCTGCCTTCCTAAACTGTGTCCGGGAGATCATGAGGACTGGTACTAGTCCATGGAATGGTAGTTGAGAAACACTTCAGTAGACTATAAACCTGGTTGTGCCAGACTCCTTCCCCTCCACACCAAGTAGTCGCAGCTTCGCTTATCAGTAGGGCCCTATCAAATTCATGATCCATTTTGGTCCATTTCACAGTGTTTTTTAATTGTAGGGATCCTTCCCCAAAAAACGTGTGTGTGTGTGTGTGTGTGTGGGGGTTACGATACTGCTACTCTTACTTCTGCGCTGCTCCTGGTGGTGGCGCTGCCTTCAGAGCTGGGCAGTTGGAGAGTGGCGGCTGCTGGCAAGGAGCCCAGCTCTGAAGGCAAAGCCGCCACCAGCAGCAGAAGTAAGGATGACCCGATATGGTATTGCCACCCTTACATCTGCCCTGCAGAGCTGGGCCCTCAGTCAGCAGCCACATCTCCCAGCTCTGAAGGCAGTGCAGAAGTAAGGGTGGCAATACCGTGACCCCACTAAAATAATCTTGCAACACCCTTTTGGGTCAGGACCCCCAGTCTGGGAAACACTGGTCTCCCCCATGAAACTTGTATAGTATATGGTAAAAGCGCACACAAGACCAGATTTAACAGTCCATTACATGTTTTACATGACTGTGCATTTGGTAGGCCCTTACTTATCAGGGAAAGGAGGGACCTGTGAAGCCCTGAAAGCAGTAGTTCTTAAAAAGGGTACCTGGTCAATAAATCCATCCATGAAGTGACTCCCTTCAGAGCCTGTTTGCTGGGGAAGCTCCTGTGGCTTTCTGATGAAAATTAAAGCATTTGTCCGATCCTTGCTGGAGCCCCAGTGTAGGTTAGAGGTGGAAATAGCCCCTCCCCAGCTTTGGGAGTCTCTCATCAGAAGTCTTTCCAAGACTACCTTCACCAAGCTAGAACTTAGAGAAATCTCATGTGGTGATACTTGGCAGCATGTGATACGTTTGGTCAACCTCAGACCCAGAGAGAACTCTAGTGTCTGTCTAGCCAGCAGCCTCACATGTCTTGTCTGCCATGACTGATACCTAAAGAGACATCTCCCTCCCCTACTGCAATGGCTTTGTTGGTCCCCATCTGTTTGGTTTGTGCCCACTGACTAATCCTTGTACACACCTCCAGCGAGTAATTAGAGCTCACACTTCAGTTGACTACAGCCATTTCAAAGCAGGTGCTAGTGATGTAGTAGATTCTAGTTCCACTTGGCTCTCTTAGAGATGCATTGTTGTGCACATCCTGCACTCCCAAGGAACCTCTCCTGTAAGGCTGTTTTTTTTTTTTCAATAGAAAAACAAATACTGTGAGGTTTCTGTGTTGTGTTGAGGTTTTTTGTTTATTTGTTTGGAACAAACTTCCAGACACTTCCCCATTTATGACATGCATTTGAGTAGACTTTGGGAGCTCTTGGGCTTTAATTACAATTGTATCAAGTAGACCTATTCAAATTCCTTATTTACAAGTCAGATGTCGTTTTTGTTTTAAATTGCCAGAACAGTGTTTCTGTGGTTTTGTGTGTGAGAGGCAAGCAGTGATATTAGGCTTTGCCCCTGGAGAGCTTTAAGATCTAAATAGACAAGACTGGAGATGGAAATATTACCTTTTTTCACCTCTGGGGGAAGGGGAGGGGCACTGAAACAGATTAAGTGACTTGTCCGAAGTCACACAGGCAATTTGTGGCAGAGCTGAGAATTGAACCCAGAACTCCAGTGTTCTACCACAACACCAATTCTCCTTCTCCTCATGTGGAGGGAAGTGCAGGAGGTGGAGGGAACTGTTTCCAATGGATTCTACTCTGAAATTCAGCCAGTCAAATGCCATTGTTCAAATATAATTTAAAGAAGAATACAGGCATCTGTTAATTCCCTACACATTCTCGATACTTCTATGGGAGATGACTAGTCTGTTCATCGGACTACATGCAACCTGTGAATTGGAAGAAAACATTAGCTTATCTGATTTCAAACACTATCTCACAACTAGTGACATGAATCTGGTGGCTTCATTCTACCCCCACAGTGCACATGTATCCAAACGAAGGGGAAAATTCACACCCAACTCAGCCCCGTTCCCGTTTACTGCTCAGTTAAGGAATAGAAGCTGAATGCCAATGGGGTGCTGCATATAGCATTCCCACCCTCTGGGATTTTCCTGGAGACTCCAGGAATTAAAGTTTAATCTTGAATTAGATTATCTGATTACACCCACAGGAATATGTCAAACCAAAATTGGCAACCTGCCTGTCAGAATTTGAGGTGCATTTGAGAGTTGGAGGTGGCAGGCCCAGGACTGGCATAGAAGCAGGTGGTGTAGGTTTGGAAACATGGCCAAATCCAGCTCTGACAATCCCCTGTTCCGCTGACCTCAATGTGTATCGGGTGAAAGCGGAGGATGTGATGCTCTTAATTCCCCACTTTCACACACAATCGTCACCACCATCACCCCACCCCAGGGAATTAATTTGAAGTGATTCCCTCTTAAAAGAATAAACTTGGTGCCTCCAGATCATTTCTTAACAGGTTTAGACTCTCCTTGCTATGCTGTCTGTCTGCTATATTGTATATGGCATGTGTGTGATAGGCAGCTTGTAAACAATTTTTTTAATTCATTCCAGGACTGCGTTACTCTTGCCCCCATGTTATGGATTTATTCCTAATGAAAAGGAATAAATAAAGCCCCCCGGTGATATTTGTCTTGTCTCCGCTCTGTGAAATGCGTGGAGATTGGCAGCATATCAGTGCCACATTTCATTAATTTGTCTCACTGTTTAGCACCAGAGTATCAGCCTAGCAGATCTCTGCAGCAAACCTTCTGTGATTGCTTACTACCAATTCAGGCTTTGATCAAATGTGGCGAGGCAGCAACAACACTGGAATGTCTAAATATTGACTTATTGCACATAAGGTCGATTGCTACAATAAGTGTTTCTGAAAGGCCAGGCTATTGCACTCAGTTTGTGAGGATGTGGAGCAGGTATAATGAAAAATTCTTCTTCGAATGATTGCTCATATCCATTCCAGTTAGGTGTGCGCGCTCATCGGAAAATTTTTACCTTAGCAACTCCGGTGGGTCGGCAGGTCACCCCCTGGATCTGGATATATACCCCTGCGGACCCGATCACTCCTCAGTACCTTCTTACCGCCCGTGTCGGTCGTTGGAACAGTGGAGCACGGCTTAGCTGTCCTCCACTTCCTTAGCTTCTCCTTGTTCATTTGATCTCTTGTTGTATATAGTTGACTTAGTCTATAGTGTAATTAGTTTTATAGTAGGTAGGTAGGTAGTTTAGTTACTGTATATAGTTTAGCGGGGCTTGGGCTTTAGCCCTTCCCCGCACCCAGTGCCGGGGCCCATGCCCGGTTCACCAGGGTTTAAACCGTGCTCGGCCTGTAAAAAGCCGATGCCCACAAGCGATCCCCATGACTCTTGCCTAAAGTGCCTCGGGGAATCACACATTTCCGACAAGTGCCGCATTTGCAAGGCCTTTAAGCCGCGGACTGAAAAGGAGAGGGACTTTTGCTTAAAGACTCTCCTTATGGAGGCAGCCCTCAACCCTCCGTCTTTGGCACCGAGTGCTGACAGCGCTCCTCCAGCACCGGACTGCACCAGCTCCGCCAAGACACCTCGGCACCGGCCTTCTCCGGCACAGGGACCTGATCGGAGGCCCTTAGCTTCCTCCACACCTTCGACACAGACTCGTTCGGATCACCCGCCACCTACTTCTGCTGCGGCACCGACGACTGTGGCGCCGTCGAGTCCGGTCCTTGAGAGCTCTCCGGTGAGACCTGTGGTCGAGCTTGCGGTCCCCTCCACGCCAGAGACATTCTCCTCGTCCAGGGACCTTATCGCAATGACTGAGTCTGCCCTGCATCAACCCTTCGGCACCGCCGGTGCGGGTTCTGCATTCTAGAAGCAAGCCTGCCACTATGAGACCTACTTCACTAGAATCGATGAGCCAGCACCGATCTAGATCCAGGTCCCAGCACCATTCATGGTCTCATGGACGGTCCCGGTCTCGATGCCGCTCTCAGTCCCGGCACCCCTCACCTAGGTGGTACCGGTCGTACTCGCAGCACAGATCCAGCTCTCATCCCGCCCGGTACTCTCGGTACCGCTCCGGCTCTAGGCACCGCTCCTGGCACCGAGACTCTCGCAGCTGGTCCCACCGCAGACGTTTGAGATCCAGGTCAACCTCCCGGCACCGCGCTGGTTGCAGGTCCTGGTCTCAGTCTTGGCACCGGTATGATTCCCAGTACCGATCCCCGGCACTGAGGAGATCTCCAGCGACTGGAGCGAAGGACTCATACCAGCCTCGTTCGGCTCCTCCATGGCCATCCCAACACCTGTCCGTGTCTTCTCAGGCGGATAGTGCATACGCCCCAGACACCGACGTGCCTGCTGCGTTATTCCATGAGCCCCAGCCTCAAGATCATGGACCGCAGCAGTGGGGGTTCTGGACGCCTTGGGCATACCATCAGGCCCAAGGCCCTCACCTAGGTCCATCGCGCTCGACCGCCTCAGAACACAGGGTGCCGGAGGCCACGATTACCCGTCCTCCTCCTCCTTCCTATGGAGGAAGAGTTGACCCAGCCTCAGGACTCCGAGCTCCCCAGGGAAACAGACACAATCCACCAGGCGGAGCCCTCATCAGACCCGCTCGTTCCAGGTCTCTCCTCTTCATCCTCCCCTGACGAGGCTGTAGCTGGAACTTCATCTGCCAGCCCTCCACCAATTGACCTCAGGGCCCACCAGGACCTCCTCAGGCGTGTTGCACAGAACATGAATTTGCAGGCCAAGGAGGTCCCGGAGGTACAGGACCCAGTGGTGGACGTATTGTCATCGGATGCCCCCACTAGAGTGGCCCCCCCATTCATTAAGACCATACAAGCCAATGCCACTACGATCTGGCAGTCTCCGGCCTCTGTTCCGCCTGCTGCGCTAGGTGTAGAGCGCAAATACATGGTGCCCTCCAAGGGTTATGAATATCTGTATGTCCACCCTCCTCCTTGCTCTCTCGTCATCCAGTCGGTTAATGAGAGGGAGCACCATGGCCAGCAGGCTCCAGCCCCTAAATCAAAGGACGCAAGGCGCATGGACTTGCTAGGGCGAAAAGTCTACTCTATGGGGGCCCTCCAACTCTGCGTGTCCAATCAGCAAGCCCTCCTTAACCGCTGTAGTTACAACACCTGGGCGGCAGCGGACAAATTTAAGGAGTTGCTTCCACAGGACGCACGACAGGAGTTCTCAGCGATCCTCGACGAAGGGAAAAAGGTGGTAAGAACTTCCCTCCAGGCTTCCCTGGATGCCGCGGACTCAGCCGCCAGGACTCTGGCCTCTGACATGACTCTGTGCCGTATCTCGTGGTTGCAGGTCTCCGGCCTCCTCCCGGAGCTCCAACACACTATTCAGGACCTTCCATTTGAGGGCCAAGGGCTGTTTTCGGATAAAACTGACCCTAGGCTGCAGAGCCTAAAAGACAACAGGGTCATTATGCGCTCATTAGGAATGCACACACCCGTAACTCAGCGCAGGCCCTTCCGACCCCAACCGCACCGTCCTTACCCTCAGCCCCAGCACAGACAAGACTTCGCCAGACGGCGAGGCAGAAACGGTCGCTGCAGGCAATCGGGCAGCCAAGGGGGCCAGAACCAAAGCTCCTTCAAGCCTTCCTCGGGGCCAAAACCTTCCTTTTGAAGAAAGGATCCGTCCCCTCCTTTTTCCAACCGTCTTTCCTTTTTTCCTCCCTGCGTGGTCCCAGCTAACATCAGATCATTGGGTCTTACGCATGCTGGAACTTGGATATCACCTCCAATTTATTTCAAACCCCCCCCTTTTATCCCCCCCCTCGTCCCTCTTCAGGGACCCCTCTCATGAGCAACTCATCCTGCAGGAGGTGCAAACGCTCCTCGCCAAAGGGGCCATAGAGGAGGTACCGGAGCAGGGCAAGGGGTTTTACTCCCGCTACTTCCTAATCCCCAAAGCAAAGGGAGGTCTCAGACCTATCCTCGATCTGCGGGAACTCAACAGATACATGATAAAGTTGAAGTTCCGTATGGTATCCCTGGGGACCATTATCCCATCCCTGGATCCTGGAGACTGGTATGCCACCCTCGACGTGCAAGATGCCTACTTCCACATAGCCATCTTCCCACCTCACAGGAGGTTCCTCCGGTTCGTGGTCAACCGGCAGCACTTTCAGTTCGCGGTCCTCCCGTTCAGCCTCTCTACAGCCCCAAGAGTATTCACCAAATGTATGGCTGTAGTCGCCACCCACCTTCGCCGCAGTCGGATACATGTGTTTCCGTATCTAGACGACTGGCTCATCCATGGGACCTCCGAGGCGCGAGTCCTCAGTCACATCCACATTGTCAAGGACCTTTTCCTACATCTAGGTCTAATGATCAATGTGGAAAAAACGACTCTGATCCCCACTCGGAGGATAGAATTTATTGGCGCCACCCTGGACTGCACCCTTGCCAGAGCCTGTCTACCACGGTCACGGTTCCAGACTATGGCAGCCATCATCCAGAGGCTGCAAGCGGCGCCGTTGACTTCGGTGCGCACTTGCCTCGCTCTCTTGGGTCACATGGCAGCCTGTACGTTCGTAATGAACTACGCAAGACTGCGCCTCCGGCCCCTCCAGTCCTGGCTCAACTCACAATACCATCCAGCCAGGGATCCTATGGACATGGTCATCACCATTCCCCCGACCGTCCTAGACTCTGAGTGGTGGCTGGATCCCTCCATGGTGTGTGCGGGGCTCCCATTCCATCCGCCCCAGCCCTCGGCGTCCCTGACAACGGACGCATCATCCCTGGGTTGGGGGGCTCACCTCGGGCACCTACGCACCCAGGGCCTTTGGTCATCTCAAGAGCTGACCCTCCACATCAACATCTGGGAGCTGAGAGCGGTCCGCCTTGTTTGCCAGATGTTCCGACAACACTTACAGGGCCGTTGTGTGTCAGTATTCACCGACAACACAACGGCCATGCACTATATAAACAAGCAGGGCGGCACGAGATCTTCACCCCTGTGTCAAGAGACCTTACAACTCTGGGACTTCTGCATAGCCCATTCTATACACCTCATCGCGTCCTTTCTCCCGGGAGTTCGGAACACACTGGCGGATTGCCTCAGCAGATCCTTCCTTTCCTACGAATGGTCCCTTCGTCTGGACGTTGCTCTTTCACTCTTCCGGAGGTGAGGGTTTCCCTGGGTGGACCTCTTTGCGACCCGCGGGAACAGGAAATGCCAGACGTTCTGCTCCTTTCAAGGCCTCTCACCGGGTTCATTGGCGGACGCCTTCTTTGTACCGTGGACGACGCACCTGCTCTACGCCTTTCCACCATTTCCACTTGTCCACAAGGTCCTACTGAAAGTACGCAGGGACAAAGCCCGCTTGATCATGATAGCTCCAGCGTGGCAGCACTGGTATACCATATTGCTAGACCTATCCATAGCCGACCCTGTCCCCCTGCCTCTTCACCTGGACCTGATCACCCAGGACCATGGCAAGCTGCGTCACCCGGACCTTCGCCGCTCCACCTCACGGCATGGCTCCTGCGTGGCTGACCCAGTCTGAGCTGCGTTGCTCTACCCCAGTGCAACAGGTGCTCCTGGGTAGCAGGAAGCCTTCCACTAGAGCGATATATTTGGCCAAGTGGAAGCATTTTGCGTGCTGGTGCGTGGAGTGGAACTTCCTTCCCACCGAGGCCTCCATTTCCAACATCTTGGATTGCCTCTGGTCCCTTAAACAACAGGGCCTGGCGGTATCATCTCTGAGGGTCCATTTGGCGGCCATCTCTACCTTCCACCCAGGGGAGGATGGCCGCTCGGTATTCTCTCACCCGATAGTGTCTAGGTTCCTTAAGGGCCTGGAGCGCCTCTACCCCCAAGTACGCCGCCCTGCCCCTACATGGGACCTTAACCTGGTTCTTGCCAGACTCATGTCCACCCCATTCGAACCATTAGCAACTTGCTCCCTCCTCTACCTCTCCTGGAGAACCGCTTTCCTGGTGGCCATCACATCCGCGAGACGAGTCTCGGAGCTTTGAGCCCTCTCGATAGATCCCCCATATACTGTGTTCCACAGGGACAAGGTGCAGTTGCGACCACATCCAGCCTTTCTCCCCAAAGTGGTATCGGCTTTCCATGTTAACCAGGAGATCTTCCTAACTGTCTTCTTCCCAAAACCACATTCATCTCGCAGGGAGCAGCAGCTACGCTCCCTAGACGTCCGTAGAGCGCTCGCTTTTTATATCGAGCGAACTAAGCCATTTCGCAGAACCCCCCAAACTCTTTGTCGCGGTGGCTGAGCGTATCAAGGGCCTACCTGTCTCCTCGCAGTGGATTTCCTCCTGGGTAACGTCTTGCATCCGTGCCTGTTACGACTTGGCTCACTTCCCCTCGGGCCACGTGACTGCGCACTCCACCAAGGCTCACGCCTCATCGACTGCTTTCCTCGCTCACGTGCCCATTCGTGAAATCTGTCGCAGAGCAACCTGGTCCTCGGTCTACACCTTTGCCTCCCACTATGCCCTGGTCCAGCAGTCTAGGGATGACGCAGCCTTCGGCTCCACAGTATTGCACTCTGCGACATCTCACTCTGACCCCACCGCCTAGGTAAGGCTTGGGAATCACCTAACTGGAATGCATATGAGCAATCACTCGAAGAAGAAAAGACGGTTACTCACCTTTGTAACTGTTGTTCTTTGAGATGTGTTGCTAATATCCATTCCAAACCTGCCCTCCTTCCCCACTGTCGGAGTAGCCGGCAAGAAGGAACTGAGGAGCGGTCAGGTCGGCAGGGGTATATATCCAGTCCCATGGCAGTGCCACTCCAGGGGGCGACCTACCGACCCACTGGAGTTGCTAGGGTAAAAATCTTCCGATGAGCGTGCACGCACGGCGCGCACACCCAACTGGAATGGATATGAGCAAACATCTCGAAGAACAACAGTTACAAAGGCGAGTAACCGTCTTTTACTGCATCACTGTGGCTTTGTGGAAGAAACCTTCCCAAAGCCATCTAGATTCTACATGGATGTGCCACTGAAATCTTAGTTCATAATGGGAAGACAAAATAATGAATGCTAGGAATAGTGGTAGCACGTCATTTGGTGAAGAGTGCTATCAGTCCATCAGGTTTCTAAGAAACCTAAAACTTTAATTTTTTTAAAATAATTATTTGCCTCTGGTTGCAAAGAAAACGTGACTCAGTGGTGCATTCCAGAATCTGCAGATGGCTGAAACCAGTACCCTGAGAGATGTGAGGTACCCTACTTCTAAATTCCAGAAGAGCTGGGTTAAAAAAAAAAATTCACTGCTCATCCCTTTTGGCAGAAAGTCTGACTGTGTATGAATCTGAAGTAGAGCACCCTCTGTTCACCCCCCCCCCTTTTACCATCCACTGCAAATACTAATATAACCCTGTCTTGGGGTCCAGGGGGGTTCCAGCCCTTCCCAGCTCCACACACGTGCTGCAACATCCAGTCAAGAAGGCTTATATTAGGTTTGATCAAAGTTAAACAGATCAGTCTTAAGTCATATCTGGCCCTTAGGCTTCAGGGCCATCACTCTCAGGGGTTTCTAACTCCAGCTCCAGGCATCCCACTTGCCTCAGCCAGCTCTGCTGTCCTTCCATTCCCTTGGACCAACAGCTGAAGGGTTGCTCCAGGGACTTGCTATAGCAGTTAGCTTCACTCCAGTGTGGCCTTTGCTGCCCAGAGCTCAGCCTACCTCAGTCTTTTCTTCCCAGCTGCCTACTAGTAACCCTTTCGGCCCAGGTGTAGCCCGGCCCTCTTTAATTAGCTGGATTGAGCTCATCTGCTCCAGCCCAGGGGAGCTGGGCACAGTCTATCCACAGACCAGCTATCCTGTGACAAGCCCCATTCAGCTTCAAAGTTCATAGGTGTTGTCTTCTCGTGGTGAAAGTATCTTGCCTACTCAGCACCTTCTTGTCCAAGAGGATTTTGGAGTTTGTCATGCTCTCGATGAAACCTTACTTGCATGTTCTGTCAAACATGGGAGTACTGTGAAATAATCAGGCCTCCATCCCCAATGTCAGTCTTCTTCATAATAGAAATTGGTATGGTTGACGTTTTTTGGTTTAATCCAAAATCCTAATGGAGTCATAAATGTGTAAGTTTTATGTGTGAACAAAGCCTTCAGGAAAAACATGTATGTAGCAGAGGCATTCAAAGCCTCAGGTACAGCTTATTTAAATACAGTGCCCTCTGTGAAAAGGGCAGTGACTTTGTGGACAGAGATCACACACTTCTTGTTAGGAGGCCTGAAAAGTTATTATAGGGTCTTCCATTCACACTTTCTCGAACACTGCAGATCCATGCCCTCCCCCCTGTTGATGCAGTATAGGTTGAAGTGTGCTGTGCCCCAACAAACCTTACATTTTTTTTCAAACCTACACATGTAAATTTGAATCTCCCCTTCGTTGGGCTCATTTACAGCTTTTTAAGTGTTGTAAAGGCTGGCTGACGGGGAAAGTCCTAGAATGTAAAGTCACAGGTAAGACAGAATCTTCCTTTTCTTACCATTTCTTCTTGCCCCCCCTTTTTTCTTTCTCTATTAGTTTTTAATTATCTTAGCTTGCAGAGACACCCTGCTGCTATAGCTTTTGCAATATGTGCTATTCACAGGACACTCCTATGCTGGGAACCCTAAAAATTCATACTGTTAGATAAAGCACATGCCAGAGTTTGGATCGCCAGTTACCCACCATTCAGGGACGTTCAGCAACATGATTTTGGATTGTGCCCATCTCCAATTATAGTATCTGGGTGTATTCTTAAATTTAGAAAATGGTCTGAAAAAAGCTTCAGGAAAAATGGAATTGGGGTTTTAAGTTGTTTGCATGGCCTTATTAAACTCCCTAAGTATGTCTTTGTTCCTCACAGCCCAGTTAATTAATTAGTATTTGCTAACTTGCTGGCTGTTCTGCAGGCTGCTAGTCATCACTCTGGCACTCATTTCCTAAGCTGTCACTTCTTCGTCCTTTGTGTAGTCAGCTCTGAGACATGGCTCACCAAAGCCCCTGGAGAACATGATTGGAATGAAGCTGAGAAGAAAAGCAATAAAGGAGTTAGAGGAAAAGCCGACCATTCAGTTAGGTTTACGTCAGAGTTTGTGGTAACATACCACATGGATCTGTAATCTTGCTAGCTAAGCAGGGTTGTGCAGGAGCTGTATTTGGAGGGAAGATCTTCAGGGAACAGCCAAACACTTCAGGAAGTAGGAACAGGGATTTGGTAGGTGGCTCTCTGTCCAAGTCTGCATTAAAATTATACTTCAGAGCTGGTAGTGCTCTGGGATGCTACCAGCCACCATCTTTTGAGAGGGAAGGAAAATCCAAGACCTCAGCAGCTTGTAGCCATTAAGGAGCCAATGAAATCTTTCACGAGAGAGAGCAAGTTGTCATGGTATAATTCCCCACTCTGAACCGTAGCGTCCAAGAGATGGGGTACCAGCATGAATTCCTCTAAGCTCAATTACCAGCTTAGAACCTGTAGCGCTGCCGCCAACCAGGAATTCCAGTGCCTGGTAAACTCTGGTTCCCCCGAAACCTTGCCCGGGGACCCCCAAGACCCAGACCCTCTGGATCTTAACACAAGGAAAGTAAACCCTTTCCCTCACCATTGCCTCTCCCAGGCTTCCCTTCCCTGGGTTACCCTGGAAGATCACTGTGATTCAAACTCCTTGAATCTTAAAACAGAGAGGAAAATCCACCTTCCCCCCTCCTTCTCTCTCCCCATCCCAGACTCTTCCTGAGAGAGAGAGTAATCCTAACACAGAGAGAAAATAACCTCTCTCCCCACCTTCCCTCCTTTCTTCCCACCAATTCCCTGGTGGATCCAGACCCAGTCCCCTGGGGTCTCACCAGAATAAAAAAACAATCAGGTTCTTAAACAAGAAAAGCTTTTAATTAAAGAAAGAAAACAGTAAACATTATCTTTGTAAATTTAAAATGGAATAGGTACAGGGTCTTTCAGCGATAGACACTGGGAATACCCTCCCAGCCTAAGTATACAAGTACAATTTAAAATCTTTTCAGCAAAATACCAATTTGAACTCCTCCCAGCCAAATACACATTTGCAAATAAAGAAAACAACCATAAGCCGAACTCGCTTTATCTACCTAGTACTCACTATTCTGACCTTATAAGAGCCTGTATCGGAGAGATTGGAGAGAAACCTGGTTGCACATCTGGTCACGCTCAGAACCCAGAGAGAACAACAACCAAACACTAACAGCACACACAAAAACTTCACTCCCTCAAGATTTGAAAGTATCCTGTCCCCTGATTGGTCCTCTGGTCAGGTGACAGCCAGGCTCACTGATCTTGTTAACCCTTTACAGGCAAAAGAGATATAAAGTACTTCTGTTCTATTAACTCTTACTATCTGTTTATGACAAAAGTGTATGTCCAGTGTTCAGCCACGTTCCCAATTGGATTAATTGGGAACTTAACTCCTTAAGTTTTACCTTTATTGCAGGTGTATATTGCGTTCTTCATTTCCTGACTTAAACTGTTTTTTGTATAATGTTGCTTTGCTCTGTTTATAAAGCACCCTCAATCCACCTTAAGGCTGCACTTGCATGGGAAGGCTTAGGATCCCAATATATTCCTATCTCTCTCTCTCTCTTCCTCCCTCCCTGGGGTGGTTGTGAGGTTTGCACTCTGGTAAGATGCTTCATCCAAAGATCTCAAAGCACTTTACATAGTCTGCATTGTTATTTGCCATTAACTAACCCACGGTGCATCACTTACTGGGTTTTTTTTTTTTAAACATGAGACTACAACTGGAGTGATTGTGTCAACATACACAGGAAGTAAATGCCAGTTATTCAATACTGTAAATGAGGACTGTTTCTTATCAGCTGGCTCTGGGGTCTGTGTAGCTTTTTTTAAAACCATTAGGAAGTAGTTTGTAATCCTTAGATGAGATTATCACAAGCCTTGTTTAAAAGTTTTATGTTTTCCTAATGAAGGCTCGAACATGGAATGTATGTTTGCTTTCAGATTAATCTATCAATGTAAGGAAATAACTTTTTTCTGCATTTTGACTATTACCTTCTTTTTGCTTGCTGTGTCCTCCAGAAACCATAAAAGCCCAACTACTAATGATGACTGATGGAAAACCTTCATTGAATCATGTGATGGCGGCTTGGTTTATTTTCCCTCCTCTGAGCTGAGGTAGTTCCTTTCCAAGTTTTCTAATTATATGGAGATATACCTCTCTCCTAGAACTGGAAGGGACCCTGAAAGATCATTGAGTCCAGCCCCCTGCCTTCACTAGCAGGACCAAGTACTGATTTTGCCCTAGATCCCTAAGTGACCCCCTCAAGGATTGAACTCACAACCCTGGGTTTAGCAGGCCCAATGCTCAAACCACTGAGCTATCCGTCCACCTTGCTGTGTTGCTAGCAGATGCTTATGCCTATGCCTATGGCTTTGAAACTTTTTACAGCTGACACTGTCTGTCATCTTTGACAATTTCACATGGGTTAAGGAATGAATGAGTATGAAGAATGCACTCCTTACATTCTTAGAAATGGTGCTTCCAGGTTAGCTGTGGGGACAAGCTAGCAGTACAGTGTGGCCATGAAGCAAGGGAGAGCTTGCATTGCTTTCCTCCTCCCCTTTGTTGTACCAGTTAAACCTGTTGAAGGCAGTAGTGCTGCACAGATGTTGTCAATAGCTTACTCTGGACACATGGATCGTTATTACTGGTGGTGGTTGAGATGGAAAGAACCAAGCTTGATTCTCAGATCCTAGATAAAGCTAGAGGGGAGGAATAATGTGAGCTGAGCATGTTTGATCTGGAAATCATTGAGATGTAATAGGTATGGAACTCCACAATCCCACTTGAGCAGAGCCACTTCAGCACAGAACACACTTTAAAAATGTGTGTATTTTTGTAAATACGCAACCTAAAGAGGAATGTAATGCTGTCTGAAGGGGGGAATTATTGTGTAGTTCTCCAGTTCAAGCTAGATCAACCTATTGGCAAAAACACTTATACATACAGCAAAAATATATTTTAGTTTTCTGGAAGTGGGAGACAGAAGGAACTTGGTGGTAGCCAAGGATAGCGCAGGGAAAGTGATCTGCAAACTTCCCCATACCACTTTCCCTGTGCCCATAAAATGTGATCTGCAGCCAGCATCCCCTGTGGTTCTACTCATGGGGCCTCTTCAGAGAAGGAAGGAGGGGAAAACAAAAAACAAAAAACTGAGACCATTAGACTTATTTCAAGTTTGGTCCAACCCCGGTCTCCACTAGTGAAATGCTTGTGCATGTGTGAAATCAGTGCGTGTTATCTAGTCGTCTTAATTTTACTGATTGCTACTATAACCATTCCGAAAGGTGCATGTGAATCGGTCATTTCAAAATCCATTGCAGAAGATAGTGGATTATGAAGGCTGGTGGGACCATGTGACAATCTAGAGTTTGAGTTCAGGGTTCAAGAGTCCCAGCTCCAGTCAAATTGGACAAAAAGTACATTGTCGGAGAGCTCTAGTCAAGGAGGAGGGAAATGTCTCCTGTCAGCTGATTAATCTCTCTCGTACTGGCCAACTACGTGTTTACTCTTGCTCCTTCCCCCACTGTGTATCCTAGCGGTTTTCAGACTGTGGATTGAGACCCCAAAGTGGGGTCACGACCCCATTTTAAAGGGGTTGCCGGGAGCATGGGCTCTCCTCCCCCTCCCCCAGTGGGTCATGTAATAACTTTATTGTCAGGAGGGGGTCACGTGCAATGAAGTTTGAGAACCCCTGGGTATCCTATGGGATGTACTGTGCCTCTGCCCTATAGCAGCATAGAAGGTGCATGGTTGCCTGATATAGAGTAGCTGGTACACTTACCTCATCACCTACTATAGTCTTACTATTTTCAGTGACCTCTTCGGAAAGAATGTCCCCCCCATCCCTCTTTAATGGCCAACAAACCAGGGAATATCTTGTCCAGGGTGACCTAAATTGATTTGTCCATGGTACCGGGTGCTGCCTGTGAGGACTAAGCTGGCAAATATACAAGGACATATACAGTATTTCCAGAAAATCCTTTTGCTATGAATGGATCTTATTTACTACAAATATTGTACAATACTTGCCATTCATGGGCAGCAGGCTGAAGCCAGCCTGCTCACACATTGTAGCGTGCCTGTCTAAAGATAGCTCTGTGCATGCCATGATTGATAGGCCATTTCCTTTATGACTAAAACACTCATTTTCTTTGCTTGCTCCAGGAACAAAAGAAACTAAGGCAATGATCTGCTCCTTGAAGATGACTTGGGTTATGTGGAATGTAGCCTGTGTCATACAAACGGATTTGGCTTTTTTTTTTGTTAATTTGAAGAATATTTAGTGTCCAAAGAAGTTTTTTGTTTTTGTTTTTTTCCCCAAGAGGGTATTGAGAGAGGCCTGGAGCCTTTGGAAAACTGGGGGGGGAAAACTCCAGTTGTGACACCACCTGATGCCAACTGGCCTATGCAGCCTGCTGGCCTCTTCTTCACTGTGCTATAAATCTCCCAATTCCAGCCCCCTTTGCAGTGCTGGCTAGCCCTTGGAAGTCAGACCCATGTCTTTTGGCAGTTGGCCTCGCACAAGCTAGCCAGTGATGCTTCACTATGCTGCTGGCTTAGGGAACCTAGCGTATGGGCTTGGTCTGAAGGAAAGCCTTGATTTTCATTTTGCTAGGAACTGGGATTAATCAGGCTTGCAAGCCAGTCTTGGCAAAAGCAATTAGTATAGTGGGCAGTGCACTGACTTGTCTTTTTTAGTGGGGGCAAGGTGTGCAGGTCTGGTGTATGAAAGGACTGTGTGGTCTTCTATTCTGTATAGGTTCTCATACTGCACTCCTTGCTATAATCTGAGTGCTTTCCAGGAGTGCATTTAAATAATGGGGCCAAACATGCGATAGATTTTTTTTCTCTCATCCGCTGCCTGTGGGGAGAAGCACATGTAATGGAGTGTCTTGTTTTGGTAGGGTTTTTGAGTGGGTTGGTTGACTGTGATTATTTGGGGTTGGTTTTTTAAATTAGCATAGCATCATGTATATGTTTAAGTAAAGTCAAAGAAATGTGCCTTGCACTTGGGGCAGGAGATGTGGTGGCTTGTGATGACCCTTAATTCCTGAGAGAGTTCATTCCATAGATTCAGACCTGCCCCTGTGTAAGTTCGGTCTCCCACAGACAAGCTTTACCCGTGTTGTAATACATGCCAATTCTCAGATGTATGAAAATTGGCTCAGTTGCATCTCGCATTCCAATTTTGATCCACAAACTTTTCTTATCACTTAAAAAATCCCCAGACACCAGTCAGTCAAATCTTACTAGCCATTGACAAATGTATGTAGAAGAATATAAGCATCAGTTTTGTTCCTTTTATTTTGTTTTGGAATAAGTCTGATTCATCAAATATGTGTAGGGCTGTCAGTGCATCTCTGGCTTCTGATACCATTACAAACCCATCAAGTGTTGTGCATGGGGCTATTTTGACATGACCCTAACATGACGCTGCAGCATTTCCAGGACTGTGTTTTTAATACTTTCACAAACATCCATTGTTTTTTTATTAGTGCCATAACTCATAAACTATAGCAGTTAAGAGTTGTATATCATCCAATCTTTTCTATTTCTATCCATTCAAAGCACTCTTAATTTTCCAGAACTACCAGGAACTGCAATTTGAGTCTCTGTACAACAGTGGTAGGACAAAATATACATATCAAGGGGAGAAGTGTAATATGCATGTACTGAAACGCTCTGAGAAATTTAAATCCAAGCAAGCTGGATGTTAGGCCAAAACCCACAGAGTATATGAGCAGGGCTCTGCAGTTCTGGGCATCTCTGAAAGCAATCTGGCTAATTCGGCTAGCATTCCTCCGGGGGAAGCTCACATTGCAATGGTCATTAAGACATCCTCTCAGGGGGTGAAATATGCACCGCATACCTCCCACACCAGCTCAGCTGTCAATGTCAGAGCTGAATTATAACAAGCAGGGTAAGAGGTAGTGAAGGCACATCTGAGAACAGTAACAGAAGGGAAACAGAGGTCCTGGTGCATGTGGGCAGTAGAGGTGCAGCAAGAGGACAAATGAGTGGGGAGGCAGAGGGATTAAGATCCCGAATCTGGAACCAAAGATCTAAGAGGCTTTTAAAACACTTTTTAAAATGCCATATCTTGTTCTCCTACATGTAACACCCTGAGTTCAGGATTCTGACTCTTCCTTATGTATCAGAGGGGTACCTGTGTTAGTCTGGATCTGTAAAAGCAGCAAAGAGTCCTGTGGCACCTTATAGACTAACAGACGTTTTGGAGCATGAGCTTTCGTTGTTAAATACCCACTTCATCGGATGCATGTAGTGGAAATTTCCAGGGGCAGGTGTGTGTGTGTGTGTGTGTGTGTGTGTGTGTGTGTGTGTGTGTGTGTGTATATATATAATATATATGCAAGCAAGAAGCAAGCTAGAGATAACGAGGTTAGTTCAATCAGGGAGGATGAGGCCCGGTTCTAGTAGTTGAGGTGTGAAAACCAAGGGAGGAGAAACTGATTTTGTAGTTGACAAGCCATTCACAGTCTTTGTTTAATCCTTGCTGCTGTTCACTGCCTCAATAACCCCTACAGCAGAGTAAGGAATGCAGCTCCCTCTCTGTTAGGCGTTAGTGGGATTATCAACTGTGGCTGGAGAACCATAGACCCTGATCTCAGCTCTTGGCCTTTCCACCTTTTTTTTAACAGTTAACAGCTCCATAAAGCAAAACATTTGCTGGCAAGCAAAACAAGCAAACCTAGCGAAACCCAGCCCTCCCAAGACCCCCTCTCTCAAAACCTCCCCTTTTTTTTTTAAACACTGCTTCCATCACCAAATTAAGCAAAGTTGCTTTAGACTCTGCTCTGTGTTAAAACACAGCTTTGTTTTTGAATACTCCCTAAAGAGAGAGAGAGAAGAAAACAATATTTCAAAGAGGACTCTGCGTGTGTTTCCTGCTGAGGGTGTTCTGTGAGGGCTGGACGCTTTCAGGCTAATGTTCCTGCTACATTTTTGCAGATCCTCCTAGTGAATGTCTGTTTGTTGAACTTTATGGCAAAGAGCAGGGTTGTGCTTCTCAGTCTGTTTTTCATGGATGTGATTTCTTCACTGTGTGCATAACCGACTCATGACAATGTCTTGGGAGCACCTATCTCTGCTCTGTAAAATGCAGTGTTTGTGTATAGAATGCTTGGTCAGGATGTAAGCACATTGGCTGCTGCCAGGTGAAAAAAAACTATCCTGGAACCGGAGAAACTGTATAACATGATTACCTGGTAGGTACCAGTCTGCAAAGCTGTGCTCTGGATAGCCGGTGGTGGTGGTGGTGGTGGTGGTGATTGATATCCAAAAAGAATACTTTTGGCTACATTCAAAACAGATATGAGCCTTCTGATTATTTGTTTTCCCCTGCCCCCTCTAAAATTCCCTGTAATTGTCCTGTCATTCCCACCCATTGTCGGTGCAGTGGCAGCAGGTCAAGGTTTCTTGACCTGTCAGTCCATGATTCCCAATGGGGTTAGCTGTTTCTTATGGTGGGGGGAGAAGGAGGGAGAGAGAAAGAGATGCTCCCACTCCCTACCCCTGCCGTCTCTCATACCAGCAGCACCCTGTAACCTGTTGTGATCCACGGCCAACTGCCTTTGAAACACCAGATGAACCAGCACAATCTTTGAAACATCATGGGGCTCACTGGTACCATGGACTAGCCCAGGGGTCGGCAACCTCTGGCACACGGCTCGCCAGGGTAAGCACCCTGGCGGGCCGGGCCACTTTGTTTACCTGCCGTGTCAGCGGGTTCAGCTGATCGCGGTTCCCACTGGCTGCAGTTCACTGTCTCAGGCCAATGGGGGTGGTGGGAAGCCACGGCCAGCCCATCCCTTGGCCCAGACCACTTCCCACAGCCCCCATTGGCCTGGGACGTGAACCGCAGCCAGTGGGAGCCCAATCAGCCAAACCTGCCATCACAGCAGGTAAACAAACTGGCCCGGCCCACCAGGGTGGTTACCCTGGTGAGCTGTGTGCCAGAGGTTGCCAGCCCTTGGGCTAGTGAGTTGAACTCAGGGTGTCAGGGGTTCTAATCCCAGCTCTGACCCTGACTTGCTGTGTCAGCTTGGGCAAAAAGTTTATTTCCTCATGTGGAAAATGGAGATGGTGATAGACAAGGGTGTTGTGAGTCTGTAATCAACATTTCTGAAATATTTTGCAATCCCAGGATGGAGAGAACTGTAGTAGGGCTAATCACTTGACACTAGTGCTTTGGGAATTGGCACAAAGGGTTCTGGAGCACAGTTGAGCTTGACTGATGGCCTGGAGCTGAATCTTGGATTTCTGGGGTTGATTATGAGGATGTGAACAGTTGTGCATCCTTGTGACTGATATTTAAGTACTCAAGCAATGCTCTAGCCACAGGGTATGTATGCCCTCTCATCCTGGTGTTAGATCTCTTCCTTCTATTTAAAAAAAAAATGCTTCTTACCTCAAAGCTGGCTGTAACCAAATCTGCAGTGAGTGCAGCCTGTGAAATGGTGGTGTGTATTTCAGAGATGAAAGCCGCCTTAAATATTTCACTAAGTTGATTAATTTATTCTTGGGCTAGACACCTCTTCTGTACGGTGACTCATGGTCCAACCTCTACTCCTAAACTACTGCAGCCAGCTCCTTGTTTTCAAAGTGCTCTTGCACAAAACACCATTTTAAAAAATGGAGATCCGTCTGCTTAAGAATTGGGTTGATTGGGCAAAATCCTAAGGAGAAAGTGTCACTTTAAAAAACATTGTTTTATATGTTGTATTAGTTTTAATGCTGATGAAAGATGCTGGATTGACAGTCCCTCTATTAGCAGAATTTAGCTAGCAGAGATCATGGAAATTTCCATCAATGTACAAAAATTAGATTAGATTACTAAGAAGTGGGTGTGAGAGTGGATTTAATGCTGCTGAACTCTCACTACTTCCCATTTCTGATGCTCATGACTTCCACACCCTTTGTTGCTCCTGCATATTCTCCGAAGGGTTTGCCCTGAGAGTTAAGGCTAGATCTGTGCGCCAAACCAGTGAATCTTAATCTGTTCCCTTCTACATCTCTCTTCTAAGGAAGAGAAGTGTTAGAGAACTGTTCTAGAACTTCAGAAAAAGGAAAGTATCTGAAATAACTATATGTGTGTTGGAATTATCATGATCCTGAAAACACTCTTAAGATTGGTCAACTCATTCTCAGTCTTGAATGAAACACTGCGTCTTTGAAGGAAAATGTCTAAGTCAGAAGAGCAGGCCTGCATGCCAGGTTTTGAAGAGTCCTGATTGTGTCTAATTAGGAATAACTCAAGAACAGTTGCCTCTGTATAACATGGTCTAAGTCAGCAGAGCCTATTGTAAAGGGAGCAGTTTCTTAAATGCAAGTCACGTGTCAAATGTTCCGATTTGCTGCTCTAGCACATACCTTGTTCCCAAAACTTCTGGGTTTTGTGTTTTAAAGTAGCGTTGACTAGAAGAATACATGTAACTCGCTCCTGTAGGTGAGATTTTTGCTTCTTTTTAAAATGTTGTCCAGCCCCCTTTGGGGTATAATTGTTTACTGTGTCAAATTCTAAAAACATATATCGCTCTCTCAAAGAGGATACTAATGAGTGAATTTTAGTGAGTGTCAAATTGCCTGCGAAATCCCTGGCTAATCAGGGCTCCACTCTACCAGGTCAGACAGCTGGTCTGCAAAGAGGCTTCCCATATACCGAAAGCAGCATTCTGTAGCTAACTGAGCAAGGGAACCTGCTTTTTATCCATTCTGAAATACAAAGACACACCCTAAAGGCCAACCTCAAAATGTGCTAGACATTGAAACCTGGGAACACGTTGCAATGGACAGCGCCAGATAGAGAAGTTTGTGCCATGAGGCTGCATCCACTTTTTGAGGAGTGGCATGTAAGGTCTTTCTGTAGGAGAAGAGAGCACATCCTAAGGCCCACTTCTCAAGCCCTCCCCGTAACTACTACACTTGTAACTGCATCTGCAAATCCAGGAGTGAACTCGCTTCCAATGTGAGAAGCCATAAAAACAAAGACCCAGAATTTAAGTCAATACTAGCTGAACACTCATCTGTTGAAGAGATGGGAGAATCTGTCACCACAGTGGGCCTTAAACTCGCCAAATTTTTTTTTTTTAATTCAGAGACGTGTAGTATCCAAAGGGGAGATGGATTGAGTCTTCAAATCCTCCCATCCAAAGGTCAGGGTGGAGATAGGAATTTTCCAGGTTATTTTTTTTCTTACTTTTTTTAATGTTTTACATATTAATGTTATGGAAAAAGTAATATTTTTTTCCTTAATTTCCCTCTAATTCTGTTTTTTTTGTTGTTGTTTTTGTGACCTACTTCCCTTATTTTTTTCTTCCCTCTCCGCCCCTCCCCCTAAAACTTTTGGAATGGCCATGTTGTATCAGACTATTAGCCCATCTAGCCTGCTGTCTGTCTGACAGTGGTTGGTGCCAGGTGCTTCATAGGAAATGAACACAACAGTGCAATTTCAAGTGATACATCCCCTGTCATCCTCCTCCCAGCTTCTGGCAATGAGAGGTGTAGGAACACCCAGAGTACGGGGTTGCATCCCTGACCATCGTGGCTAAGAGATCCATTAATGCCTATCCTCCATGAACTATCTAATTCTCTTTTTAACCCATGTATGCTTTTGGCCTTCACAACAACCCCTGGCAATGAGTTCCACAGATTGACTTTGTTGTGGGAAGAAGTACTTCCTTGTTTCTTTTAAACCTGCTGCCTATTAATTTCATCGGGTGACCCCTCGTTCTTCTTACCTGAAGGAGTAAGAGTGGGAACATAGGTCCTCCTAATATTGGTGGTAAACGAATTTTTGGAGACAGTGAATTTTCATGCGTTGCCATCCTAACACATGTGAATTGGTAGCCATGGATGAATGACTGAGGTAATAGATTGTGAGATTGTGGAGCTTTTATCCCTAAGTAACCAATGCAGATCCAGCCCATGTTCCTGACCTGTTAGGTAGCTAAATGGGATGAGTTGTCTGTCGGGTTCCATTTTCTAATCATTCCACAAAACCCACCATCACAGTTATCGATCAGCGTCACCCTGGTAGACAGACTCGGCACAGACCAAAGGATTGAATGGGCATGGGGACAAAATCCCCTACCTATTGCAAGAAGTAAATAGGGTCAGGACTGGGGCATGCTGTTACTACAAGACTTATATATAGCAGTGTGCGGGGGAAGCTTGCATTGCTGCTGATGCTGTCCTTGGTTTGTGAATACATGGCGGATTCCAGCCACTACTTTTCTGTGAACAAAGCTCCTATTAAAATTAATTTGAAAAGAAGTATTGGATCACACCTCAGAGTTATGCCATCTTTGGCATTAAATCCTGATTTAGTGTCTGAGATTAGGCTGAGCCTGTAAGGGTTAATCCAAGTCACAGTGCACTGTGTAATTTTTGCAGATGGTGAGAGCGCAAGAGCTAGTCTCATACTGTCTTGGCAGCACACAGATAACTTAGCATAATTCTCTGCAGATGTTGCTGTAGAATGGTTTTAATAATGAATTCTGAAGTCAGGCTAAACTCCTGAACAGAGAGAGGGGGAAAAAACACAAAAGAAATGCATCACTTGATTCTGCTGTAGAAAAAGAAGTCTCTTAGCACAGTTCCTGTAGCAGGCAGGGTAGGGGGGAAGCATATCAGTTTGCACCACAGTAGCCCAGACTTTGCTCAATTGAGGGCCACCTTGGCTACTTGCCCATGGCCCACAAGCCCCATATAATTTGCACAAAATGGAGCAAATGGCAGCTGTCCTAATCTCTCTCAGAGGGGTCTCTCTGGCCTGTGAAACTACAGTGCTAGCATCCAGTGCTCTGTTATCTGAATGGAATGTTGCCTCCTTGAACCTGTGGTCTCCATCTGTGGATTGCATTGTGAAACTAGTCTGCGTTTTGCCTACCTTCTGGTTAAGCGTCTGTCGGCTCTTGCATTAGAGGGAAATTTGCAACGTACAGAGGTTATAGCTTGGACTTTCCATCATTAGGCCAGTTCTCCATTTGTGAGCAATGAAGTAACTCCCCAACTGAAATGGAAGTTGTAGAAGTGGTCGCAGACTTGCTCGTGTTTGACAGTTGCAGAGGTTGCCTCACTTTTCAGTCAGGGAGGTGATGTAGAACAGAGGGGCAAAGGCAAGGTGGCTAATGGGAATGAGCATAGGGAAGTGAAGACTATATCACATCTGAGATGGAAGCAAAACTCCAAGCCTAAGGTGCTCAAGTCCAGGGGGGACCGGATAATCTCAGTCCCAGAATCCTGAAAGAATTGCCATGTGAAATTGCAAGTCCAGTAGGAAGGATTTTTATTCGGTCAAATCTGGGGTGGTGCCACATGACTGGAGAATAGCATACACACAGTGCCTGTGTTCTTAGTATGCCTGATGTAGGGCAACCACTATAATTTTCCATTCCGATGGGTAAGCCAGATAATTGTGTTGGGAGTAGCTGTGATGCCTCCCTTCTGTTTGTGAATCAGGTATTGAATCTGTTCCATGGTCTGTCCTGAGTGACCGCAGTCGCACACTGGAGTGTCCTTCATTTTCTATTTGTGCAGTATTTGCCATGATTTGCACTTATGCGGTTTAGGGTTGCTCAGGAGCTTGGCGGGAGATCAAAGCCAGGTATCTTCTGTGTCAGGTCTTTCACGAGATGTTTATTTGTGACTCCTGTGAACTCCATTCAGTTTTCCAAGCTTCATCAGGGTTAAAGTTGCATTGGCAAATGTTAAACGCATGGGTCCAGAAGAGTTTGTGACTTAAGGCTGTGGTGAGAGATGTTGTTGAAGCCCTGGTGGCTGGGGAGAGACGTTCATCTTCCACGATCCGCTGGAATTCCCGAAGGGTTGTGGTATCACGGTGAATGGATGGGAGGACAATGTGTGGCAGCCAATGAGGTTGACTATTTAAGGAAGGGAGGGGGAAATCAACCTGGGCACCTACAGACCCATTAATCTGACCTCAATAGTAGGTCAGGCTTTTTAGAACAAACATTGATAGTAAGAATAATTAAAGAAAATGGGATAAAATGCAGCACGTGCTTACTATAGGCAGATGTCAGACTAATCTGATCAGCAAACTGATTTACTGGACAAGGGAAATATGCGAGATCTCATTTATTTGGACTTAAGTATTGGGGAAAATATTAAACAGGCGAATATGGAGATTAGTACAAGAATTGTAAGGTGGGTAAGGAACTGGCTAAAAGGGAGATCACAGTGGGCTATGCTGAAAGGCTAGAGGGTGGTTACTAGTGGAGTTCCTCAAGGCCCAGCCTTGGAACTGATCTTATTCCATATTTGCATTAGTGACCTTGGCATAAAAGGTTGGAGTGTTCTAATGAAACTTGCTGATAAGACAAAGTTGTGAAGCATTGTCTGCACTGAGGAGGATCAGAATATCCTACAGGAAGAATTGGATGACCTTTTGAGGACTGGAATAATAGAAATGAGATAGGTGTGTGTATAGAGAAAGAACTGGAAGGGACCTTGAAAGGTCATTGAGTCCAGTCCCCTGCCTTTACAGCAGGACCAGCTACTGTCCCCGACAGATTTTGCCACAGATTCCTAAATGGCCCCCTCAAGGATCGAGCTCACAACCCTGGGTTTAGCAGGCCAATGCTCAAACCACTGAGCTATTCCTCTCCCCAAGTGAATGGGGGAGATGAAATGTAGTAGTATGAAGTGTAAGGTCGTGGCTGAGGGTTTCAACTGGAAATGGCAGAGGAGAATGACCTGAGTGTATTAGTAGATCACAGGATGACTGAGCTACCAGTGTGATGCGACTTGGGGGAGGGTGGAGGTGCAAATGCAGTCCTAGGAGGTATCAAGAAAGGTATTTTCAGTAGAGATAGGGAAGTATTAATGCCATTGTACAAGGCCCTGGTGAGACCACATTTGGAGTAATATGTACAATTCTGGTCACCCACATTCAAGAAAGATTAATTCAGATTGGAGAAGGGGCAGAGAAGAGCTATTAGGATGATCAGAGAAATGAAAAGCCTGTCCTATGAGAGGCTTAAACTTGACTTGTTTAGCTTAGTAAAACAAACTAAGAAGGAATAGGATTTCTCTCTAAGTATCAGGGAGGAGAAAAGCTATTTACGTTTGAAGGACAGTGGTAACACGAGAACAAATAGGGATAAAATGGCCATAAATAAATTTAGGCTGGAAATTAGATGGTTTCTAACCATCAGAGGCGTGAGGTTCTGGAACAGCTCCCTACAGGAGTAATGGAGGTAAGAAACCTTAACAGGCTTTAAGATGGGGCTTGATATAAATGTATTAACAGGATAATATGATGGTGTTGCCTTACTAATTTTTAATGCAAATCTCCATTTGAGACTTAAAAATCAAACCATATTTGAAGAAAAATGAATCAGTAGTGTTGGAGCTGAGTGGGCAGGGGAAGAAGTTATTCTGTTGTAACTAGCCAATTCCATACATGTTTAGTTGAATCTTCTATTTCAGGTTTTATGGAGGCCTTGCAGGGATTGTGGGCGCTGCTTAGCAGCGCAGGTGCTTCATGACAGCTTGTCATCTGAAAACTCCTCTTGGGGGCATAGGTCTAGCTCAAGGAATTTACAAGCTGTGCTAGGAGGTAGTGGAGCCTGGAACCAACTTAAGACAAACAGGGCGGGGTTGGGGGGAGAAATAACCAGAGCTCTAAGAAATGTAATATAAAATATGTTTTCATTAAATCAGTATTAAGGTTGAGAGCACACACTCAAAAATTAAGACTTCTATTATAATTTTTAAGTTGGCCACGTTGGACATGCAAGGTTATAATCTAGTCCTTTGCACAGTTATCATCTTAATCTTCTTTGGAGGAAGGGTTTATATAAACTCTTCTAGTCTAATTAGTATCAGCTGATTTGTTAGCTTCTGGCATACTGACTGTGTGTTTGTTCACTATAAATGTATGTTACATTTCATATGATAACCATGTTAATACGCTACTGCTCAAAAAACAAACAAAAAAAAACCCAAAACCAAACAACAAAAGTCTGTTTTTGAAATTACTTGGCTATGTTAACTTCTCTGTATCCACTGCCATGGGTGAGCACCATGTCAGGGAAAATCTACCTCCTGCTGGGAAGGGAGAACTAAATTTAAACTCGGACCATGAATGTTGTGAAATAAAGTTTCCAAATCTCTCTTGGGCCAGAAAATAGAAATCCATGTCTCTGTGGCGTTACATAGCAGCTGTGGAATGGCTGGCCAGTGGATGTGGTTTCTTGGGATGCATGGTGTATTCAGTCCTATAGAGTAGAAAGGAGTGGGTTTAATACCTGTATATCCTTCCGGTGAAATCTTCCATCGTAGCTGGACCTGGAATCAGCACTTGGGGTTTTTAACACCCATGTTGAAAATGTGCTTCAATTAAGAGAGAACTGAAGTCATAGATTAGCTGGCTTGTGGCAATAGGCTCTGCAGCCTCTTTCATAAGTAGGGCCCTACCAAATTCGTGGCCTTGAAAAATGTGTTGCAGACCATGAAATCTGGTCTTCTGTGTGCTTTACTGTATACAGATTTCACAGGGGAGACCAGTGTTTCTCAGACTGGGGTGTGTGTGTCTGACAGGGCCATCCAGAGGATTCAGGGGGCCTGAGGTCTTTGCTGCCGAAGACCTGGCACTTCGGTGGCAGGTCCCGGAGCAGAAGGACCCCCACCGCCAAAGACTGGAGCAGAAGAAGCTCCAGGGGCTTGGGCCCCGTGAGTTTTTTCCAGAGTGAGTGAAGGACCCCACGCCAGGGGCCCCGAAAAACTCTCATGGGGGGGGCCCCTGCAGGGCCCAGGGCCTGGGGCAAATTGCCCCACTTGCCCCCCCTCTGGGCGACCCTGGTGTCTGACCCAAAAGGGTGAGGCCGAGGGTTGCAAGGTTATTTAGGGGGCGGGGGGAGAGGGTGTTGCAGGATTGCCACCCTTACTTCTGCACTATCTTCAGAGCTGGGTGGCCGGAGAGTGACGGCGACTGACTGAGGGCCCGGTTCTGCAGGCAGCAGGGTAGAAGTAAGGGTGGCAATACCATATTGGGCCATCCTTACTTCTGCGCTGCTGCTGACAGCGGCTCTGCCTTCAGAACTGGGCTTCCAGGCAGCAGCCACAGCTCTCCAGCTGCCCATCTCTGAAGGCAGCAGTCGTGCAGAAGTGAGGGTAGCAGTACGTGCCTTCCCCCCACCCACCCCATCCATACCCTTGTGACCCCTGCACAACTCCTTTTTGGGTCAAGACCCCTACAATTACAACACTGTGAAATTTCAGATTTAAATAGCTGAAATCATGACATTTACGACTTTTAAAATCCTATGACTGTGAAACTGACCGAAATGGACCATGAATTTGGTACGGCCCTGTTCATAAACTCAACCTGTTCCTGCAGCACCTCACTGGATGGGTTCTGCACACCTGGAACCTCACTTGTAAGCATTCCACCAGCGGTCCCCACCACTGTTCTGATCGTAAGCTCTCCCAGACAGGGACTGTCCTTCACTCTGTGTGCTGCACCCAGCACAATGGGGCATCAATATCGATGGGGGTCTCTAATAGCTACCGTAATGCAAATAGTTCATTGGTCTGTAAAGTGTTGGGAAGTAGACAGACAGAAGGTAGCTGTGTGGTTTCCTTCATACCTCTCTGGAGACTGTAGAACTAGGATATCAGAAATACTTTGCACTAACAGTTCTAATACCACAAGCTGCTGGTGTATCTGGTGTATCTAGTCCCCTTTATTATTAATATCACAGTTTTTGTTTGGGTGGCAGCATTGTCTAGTGCAGGGATCGGCAACCTTTCAGAAGTGATTTGCCGAATCTTCATTTATTCACTCTAATTTAAGGTTTCGCGTGCCGGTAATACATTTTAACATTTTAGAAGGTCTGTTTCTATAAGTCTATAATATATAACTAACCTATTGTTGTATGTAAAGGAAATAAGGCTTTTAAAATGTTTAAGAAGCTTCATTTAAAATTAAATTAAAATGCAGAGCCCCCCGAACCAGTGGCCAGGACCCAGGCAGCGTGAGTGCCACTGAAAATCAGCTCACGTGCCGCCTTCGGCACCCGTGCCATAGGTTGCCTACTCCTGGTCTAGTGACTACAGTAGGGCATGAGAAGTTTGTGTTTCGGGTAGCACCCAGAGGCCCCACTTCACTAGGCATTGTACAAATATTTATGAAAATAGTCACTGCCCAAAAGATCTTACAGTCCAATCAAATATGCAGCAGATGTAAGAAAACAAGAGGCAATAGGGGCGGGAGGACAAGGATAATAGTGACATTGACCCAGTTAATCTGTGTGTGGTTCAGAGACGTGCATATTTGTGTGTTTTGTGATGGAATAAATAAATGGATGTCTCCAATCCCCAGTGGCGCTCTAACTAGCCATTATTAGCCTGCAATTTTCTGTAGGCGGCATGGTAGAAGTGGGTTTTAAAGGGGTTGGAAGGAGGCTGGAATTGAGGCTGGAATTAATGCTTTACAGACTGAAATCACTACTGAATCATTGCATAACTGTTTAAATATATTTAACTTCTCTATTCTTCCATTTTCCCCATCTCCATAGTGTAAACTACTCGAAAGTACCTCCAGTGTGTAGAATTCAGTTACTGTTTTGATATCCTAAGGGGAGAGGTGCTCTAGAAACTTTTAAGTTATTAATACTTCGTATCCCCTTTTGAAGTGACTTTACAGAAGTCTTGGTGGAAGGACTAAAACTACTGCCTTTGACTTTTATTAGAGACCAGATGGGAGTGAGGTAACATCTTTCATTGAACAGAGTTCTGTTGCTGAAAGAGACACGCTTTCAAGCTACTCCTGTTGATTTTTATTGTTTGGAGGTTGTTGGGGTTTTTTTTGCCTTCTGGTGCTAGGGTTTGTGTGGCCCCTGCTGTTTTCTCTTTAAAATGTGTTGACTAGAGCTGTGTCACTAAGACTTGTTTTAACTGGTTGGATCAAAGAATCTGCTAATGGGATTCTAGTTATTGGAACAGGGACTGTGGTGAGGACAGAACTAAATTCTGAACTGAGTTCTGCTACTGAGTCCCCATGTGGTCGCTGCATGAGGGCAATAATGGGCCCCTCTGGAAAGGTCTGTGTAGTCTCCTGATAGTACAGTAGAAATGCTAAATAGTGCTACTGATGTCTGCTTCTAAACTGCTGCAGGGCACCTCAATTCTGCCCCAGATCATTGACTTGCAGAGCTGTAACTGTTTTTGTTTGTTGGGATCCTGCTGAGCATCAGAGTTGTTTTAGGGGGCTATTCCTTCCAGTGCTGATGACTTCTCTTTCTCTCTTGCAGGTTGGTGGTTTGTGAGCACAGCAGAGGAACAGGGCTGGGTCCCTGCCACATACCTGGAATCCCAAAATGGCACTAGAGATGATTCAGAAATTAACACATCCAAAGCTGGGGAAGGTATGAATTCTTTGGTATCTAGGGGAATCTTTCAATTAGTCTCTTGATTTCAGAAATCGGACACTTTTTTTTTAAAACAAGTTATCAACGACCGACTGCGGTGACTGCAGGGTGTGATTCTTAAGCCAGTTCACTGGTCACTTTTGCTATCTAGTAACAGCAAATTCACTGCCATAGAAGAGATCAGACTTGAGTACCAGGCCTGAATTTCTTCCTATTGGGCTGAGTGCACCAGGGGATTCTAAAGCAAAGAGTGCCATTTGTTAATGGTAGCAAATGACACTCAAGACCTTCAGTCTGAGCAGCCTGTGTCCTTGCATATCTTGGATATCCACGTTCTGCCATTGTGGGAGACAATTTGCACAGTGAAGAATTTCTGTCAAGATCAGTGAGTGTCTTTGTTTAAGGAGAAGAGTCTCCTGAAGATAATTCTAATATTTATTAGAGATGCTCAAGAGAAGGAAGAGTGACTTCTGCTCCTCGCTTTTGGTAACTTTTTCTCTGTACAGAAGTTCAGCATGTCTATGTTACACTTTTTTTTTTTTAAGTTGCCATTAGAATTAGATTTCATTGTTTGTGGCTGTGGGTGGAGGGTAAATCGTGTTAGACTGTCTCACTCCACTAAAGCCGAAGAGTCACTTGTCATGGTACGAAGTAGGCTTACATGTGTTCTAGCTGCATCATTTTGGCTAGGTATACTTCAATCAAGCTCTGAAATGGGATAGAATGATTACACCTGTGTCATCCTACTTAACCACTTCTTAATGGAATATTCATGCAGTAACTGTGTACAAAGGACACTGTTTTATTATGATTTACTCAATTCTAAAGAATCCATCTCTGTAGTACCTGGGTGCCCTTTATGTAAATGTCCACATACAAATGAAACGAAAGTGTAGCTCTCATTCCTGTCTATGAACTTCCTATCTGAACATGCTTTGGGGTGACTGCCAGTCTATTAGGAACAAACACACACAATAGATTCTTTATACTGTGCCCCAAGGGTGACAACTCTGGTTTATCCCAATCTTCCATGGCCCTGTAACAACTTTCCTTGGTCTAAGCAAGCCATATCCCAGGCCATTAAGGGTTCGTAGACAGAGGCTATGATCTTGAATTGGGCATAAAAGTGGACAGGTAGTCAATGAACCAGACTGGGGTGACGTGTTCTCTTCAGCAGAAACAGCACAATGTTTTAAAAAACAAGAGCTAGCTGCTTTCACTGAAATTGTGTTCACACATTTCATGTCTGTCTCTTCTGAAATCTCCCCCGTTTCCTTGTCTCCTAGGACACATTAGATGTTTCTGACCTCGTAGTTGTTTAAGCCTTTCATACCCTTAATTAATTTCTACATGTCCTTGTTCATCCATATTACCTTGTTTAAATTACTTTTTCACTGAGTTGTTGCCAGATGGCACATGTAACCCTGAGGCACAGAACTTTCTTTGAACGGTTCCTGTATTTCCCCTTTCTACCCTCACTACTTTGTATTGCTCTCATCAGTTATGCTCCACACACTCTGCCTTCTTCCAGAATTGGATCTGCTGAAATTCGAGACGTTATTCTTTGCTTTTTCGGTCTCGCTTCAATTCCCATGACAAATAATATTACGTTATCTCTGCTGTTGCTTTGATGTGCCTCAGCTCTCCTTTTCTCTACATTTTTAATAATTATTTCCTTTTATGTCATAACCACATAATCAAAGACTACTTCTGTTCTTTATTTTCCTCCTATTTCTTATGTATTGAGGCCATTCTTTACCTTGCCTCATAATAGAATGGCTGCATGATGATTATTAGAAGCATAAGGAAAAGTAAAAAGTTTCATATGCTTTACTTAAGAGACAAAGAAGAGGGCATATGCTAGGGGTTTATGAAGTAAAGAATGGTAGAGGAGATAAAGCAGTCTCTCTTCCATTTACCCTTTTTCATAATACACAAAAAAGGGGACCGCCAATGAAATTGAGAGACAACACGTTTAGGCATGATAAAGTAAGAATATAGAAAGGTTAGGGGGTTTGAGAGAGCCAGTGTTCCAACTGGAGTTAGAGCAAATGAGTTTGATTCTCAGAGCTTTGTCTTTCTCTCCTGAAATGTAAGAAAAAAATTAAAAAGAGATCAAAGTAAGTCTGTTTTATGTAACAGACGATAAATCTGTGGAACTTACAGCCACGGGATATTATTGAAACCAATATTTTAGGAAGACTTTTCGTAAGTGATTAGATGCTTATATTGATGAGTAACATCAGCAGTTTCCCTAGCTGTAGCAAACAAAATTCAGCGCTGGATCCAAACTTCATCAGAGCTTAGGGCTGTTCAGAGCTAGTGTGGGCCTTCAAGGTCCAGGATATAAAAGGATTGTCATGAAAGAACAGGAATATATCTCCATTATGTGGAAAGGTTTTTATATCTTTCCATGTAGCATCTGCTGTGGACCACTGTTGCTGACAGGAATGCTGGATTAGATAGAACAGTAGGGAGTTTCTTGTGTTCACTGGCATGTCTACAGAGCTCTTCTTTGATTTATTCCTTTTTCTCTGGTAGAGTGTCTGAGCAAATCCCTCGGTTTGTATCTGGATAAATGAAAACTGTAACTTGAGTGTGGTGGTTTCCCCCACACCTTTAAGTTCTCTCTTTCTCTTGTTTCTCCTTCTGATCAATGCTTTCTAACACTGCCCTACTCTGTTTACTCTTGGTTTAGTTTTTAATTCTGATCTATCTTGACTATAATCCAACCACCACTTTACCTCCTGCAGTACTCCGGTATTCCATCCTTTAACATAATTACAGCAAAATGAAAGCCTTATGCAAGGAAATGTAGATTGGAGAATCTTACCAAATTAAACTGGTGGGGGGGAAATGACATTAAGAGCAAGGTGTGAAGACTGCTAGTCTCCTGTCTAGGACCTGAGTTGTAAATCCCTTGTTCAGAAGCCCAAGAGAGTTCAAGTAAGCCTTTTCCTGTAACAGAACTTAGTTTTTTGGCCAAAACTTTGTGGTCTATAAACTGCAACTCACACTTTAAAAAAAAAAAAAAAAAAAAAAAAGTTACTTCTCCTATTCAGACCGTTGAGTCCCTCCCACCCTTCTCACGTAAAACCCTCTGGTTTAGAACACTTTGATTCCAGCTGAAAGTAACTTGGCTTCTGACAGGAGTGGGAAAAACCTCTGATTACTCAGAGGAGCCAAAGCCCCAGAACGAAGGATTCCAAGAATATGCAATGACCTGTATTTCCTGCCACTTCTTCTCTGAGCACTCAAACTCCCACTGAAGCCAACAGGAGTGGTATAAGCGCACACTCTCTCTGGATAGTTCTGTTCAGGGTGATATATAATTATTACTAATAATAATCAATATTACCGTAGCACCTAGGAACTCTAGTGGTGTATGTTCTGCTAGGCACCGTGCCGACACAGAACAAAAAGATGGTCTCTGTCTCAAGCTTATAATTTAAGACAAGAGACAACAGATGGATACAGACAGAAGGCAGAGTACAGGAAACAATGAGACAATATTGGTCAACATGACAGGCTGTGTACTCGTCAGACCAGCAGCCTCACCGTTAAGTTTTTTTTGTTGGTATCATGGAAAGGAAAGTTTTTTTTTAAGCAAGCTCATGAGGTATCTTTGCAGTAGCTTACAAGGAGCTCCTCCCAAGTGTGAGGGGCAGCATGGGAGAAGGCACGAAGATGCTTGTTTGAAAACTTAGGTTACTAATTATTTATTTATTCCTTTTTAATATCTCTCTGCTCTCCATGAGCAAATCGCTCTTCTCTTCCGTTTTCTGTCATTCTCCCCATTTTGATCCTCTCTACAGCATGGTCATGGAGAGCCATGCTCTCAGCTTTGGTTACTGATACAGGATGTCCCCAGACTGACCGAACGTAGGCATTACTGGATACTAGGTAAAAATATCAATAATTCAGAAGTCCTGTTGAAATTCACTGTCATTGAGGCTCCTAAGTCATTTAAGGCACCTTTTAAAAATTTTACCCAACTTCAGTAAATCCATACTGTTGTATTTTTCACTTAATTAGCTGTTTTGAAGCTTAATATTTTGGAAGAAGGAATATAGAATATATCTCACATACCTTCTTTAAAGCAGCAATGAATTCCTTTTTATAATGCCGACACTAGTATGGAAGCCTTCCCCGTTCAGTGGTTACTATATCAAAATCACAATACATGAGCAAGAGAGTGAACTAAAGGACAGTCCATGTATGTGACCTGGTAAACTGTGTTTTCTGGCATTTCAATCAAGAAGTATCCTCTGTGCACAGCTATTTTAACAATACCATTTTCACAAGTGTCTTTTTTTTCTTTGTTATAATTTTTTAAAGCATAAACTGTTACTTAGTGTGAAACTAATTCTTAACTCTGTCATGTTCACTTCTTGAACCCCTGACCCAAGGAGTGTGGATTGGGAGCTGAACTTCCCCCAAAATATGGGAATGTTCAGAGATTTCCATTTCAGTTTAATTTTAACTATCCATTTCTAGTCAATATTTAGGAAAGCTTCCTGATTTGTGTGGGTTTTTAAAAACAAACAAACAAACATTTTGCCTGGACAAAGATATATGTTTAAAAAATCAGTTTGTAGTAGAAAATGTATTTTCTCAAAAAAACAAAAACAAACAACCCCCCCAAAAAACAACACACCATATAGTAGTGATAGTATGTTAGTGCTCAGATACTACAATGAAGAGCAGAGTACGACTTACCGTATATACTCCGTTCATAAGCTGAATTTTTTTAGTAAAGAAGAGAAGCACCAGAGAAGGGGGTCGGCTTATGAACAGGTATAGAGAGGGAGAGATGGGATACCACTCACCCCACCCCACCCCCCAACAGAGGGAGCAAGGAGAGGCAGCACAGCCAGAAGGGAAGAGGCAGGGCCAGAGTCTCTCCACTTCTGGCCACACTGCTCTCCCGCCAGCCTCCAAAGCAGCTGCAGCTCCGGGGCCGGCAGGCTAAGGCCATGTCGCTCGGCCCCGCCCCCAAAGCAGGCTGTGGCTGCCCGGCCCACTCCGCTGGAACATGCTGTGGCCGCTTCGCCCAGTCTGGCCCGCCGGAGCAGGCTACGGCCGTGCTGCCCAGCCTGCCAGAGCAGCTCCAGCCAGGCCAGAGACATCCTCCCCGGATAAGGTGGGAGGAGTGTGGGGGTCCCAGGCTAGGGATGGGGTCATGTGTGGGGTGGTCACAGGGGTTACTCTCCTGACTCCAAGCTTCTTCTCCACCCCTCCCCTCCAATAAATAAATAATTCCCCACCAGTTGCTGTCCCGGCCAGTCAGGGTGAGCAGTTGGCGCACCGGGACACTTCTTGTTTACTTAGGTTTACCTCTGTGCCTGCGGGCACTCAAGGTAAACAAACCATTTTGGCCCCCCAGCGGCTTATCCTGATGGCCCGGGAGCCACAGTTTGCTGACCCCTGAATTATAGTGTCAGCTTATGAACGGGTTATAAAAAGTGTTTTTTTCCATTTTTACTTATCCATCTTGGGGGTTCGGCTTATAAATGAACCGGCTTATGATCGAGTATGTACGGTAATAGCTTTCTATAGGTCATATAAATACTTACTTTAAAATATATACAGTATCACAGCCCCGGACAAGATCGAGGCCCCAGAGATCTTGCATCTGAGTAGAGGAAACAGCAATAATAGCTCTTCAGAATTTCAAAGTCCTAGACACGCATTATCTAATCCAGGGTGTAAAAACTAAAATTCTAATTTGTTTTAAAAAGCCAATAGCAGAGATGACTAGTAAATGCAATGACAGTTCTGTTGCTGTATGTTCCTGGGGGCTCAAGAAGTTAACTTGTTTCCTGTATTGTATAAACTAAAACCCAAGAGTGCTTTGCATTCCACCTGATCAGTTCTTGCTAACAAGACCAGTTCTCATAATTATGTTGTTTTTATTCCCCACCCTCCATCACTTTTCTTTTTTTTTTTTTGTGTTTCCATCCATGTTCCAAACTAGTTTCTAAGCGACGCAAGGCTCACCTGAGACGCCTGGACCGGCGATGGACGCTGGGCGGGATAGTCAACAGGCAGCAGAGTCGAGGTGAATAGCTTCCTGTGGCGTAGTCCCCTTAAAAGCATAAAAGCTGAGCTCTGCTGCTGCTCCTCATCCCCTGCCATGTAGCATGCCGAAAGGGAATGATTGGCATGTCTTTGGTTGACCCAATCTTGTTTACTAGGTGATAGACTTAGGCCTGAGCTGCAAAATTCAGATGTAGATTTCAGACATCAAAGTATTGGTTTTGAGGGTATCTGGAGTCAAAGTTTGATTCAACCCACTCAGAGATGAGCCAACAGCAAAACTTGGCCCTGAAGTCTGACTCCCCACCCAATCTGGGAGCAGTCCAATCTGGTGTTTGCTTCAGGCACATTTCTACTCTCTCTCTCTTTCCTAAGTTTAAGCAAATAAACGAGTGATACTTTTTACAGTTCCTTATCAGAAAAATGGAGAAAATATCTGAAAACACAGGGATGCGTGAACTGCAAAAGCATCAGAGATTGAGTTTGGATGAGCACCTGGATGCATCCTCAGACTTCATCCAGAAAATTGAGACCTGTAGAGAATGTATAGCTTTCTGGCAATGTTTTTGATGTTTCCGGTCAAACCAGTAATGTCACAAAGATGGTCCCCCTTTTGGTGTTTTTTCTCCTTGTGGTTTCAGTCTCAAACACTCATTTCTGTAGAGGTTCCCCAAAAAGAATATTGGAAAAGAGAACTTGATCTCAAGGATTCAAACTTCCCTTTTTAGGGAAAGTTTTAGATAGAGATTGGAATGATATTTACTAGGCTTCCCACGATCTGAAGATTTTTTTTTTAACAGAATGCTAACCATTGACATTATGATTGGATTTTTCCAAAGAACTTCAGCCATGAGACATTGATGAAATAACCAGAATTGTGGATTAAAAGATTTACCTCTCTGTGGGATAGTCCTGACTCAGCAGGTTCTTGGTGTCAACCCAATGCATTAGAGGGATGGAAGGAATGAAAGTGACTTTCCTCTATTATTGCTCTTTGCTTAGAGGAGACCTTTGCAAGGGAATGGAGCCAGACCTATGCACAAGTAAATCCTATCTTCATTACAAATAAATGAATGCTCTTAAAGGTGCTAGTGGGTGAGGAGAGGTGAAAGCAAAACTTGTGAATTTAGATTCCACTGCAACATGGATGTTTCTGTATACAGGGAAGGAAACCCCAGTTGTCACCAAAGCTGTGTGGTTGGTTACAGATGGTTGTATTATTTTTGGCCCCCTCAGTGGTTCCCAAAAGCAAAAACATGTTTTCATAACAGCTCCACCATCCAGGAGCCAAAAATACCATGAGAAGACCAGATCTTGTTCCTTGCCCAACAAAGGGGTCCCTGAGCCAATGAAAAGCCTCTGAAGAATATAAGTGCACATACTAGACATGAAGATGCTGAAACCAAAGCACTTATTTCTGTGCTGCAGAAAATGGGAGGGTTTTTTCAGTTTGAATGTACATAGCCATTATTAGATACTTCTAGAGTGACTCTCTCTCTGACCAAGAAACTTGAATTCCCATGAATAACAGCAATTTCCAAATAGCGTTTTCACACTGAGCAAAAAGACATTTCTTGTCCTATGTATTATATTGCATGCAGAAAATGACATTATACTATTTTAAGTTTGCAAAATCAAGCACTGAGAATTAGGAAATGCTGACATTTAATGTACCTGTGCAGTCTTAATTTGGCCCCCTTGTATGTATGCATTATGATTTGTCTTTAATTTATATGATCACATAATGCATACGCACAAGGGGGCCCATTCCCACCAGGCTTGACCCTCTCTTCCCTATCCCCTCCAACCTGTCCCTGTCCTGTCTCTTCGCCACCCAAGGTTCCTCATCCCACTCATAGGCTCCTTCCCTAGCTAATGTCAGTTTTCAAATCCTAGTCTCCTTGCCCAGCTTTTCCCTGTCCCCTACTGGTTTCCAGTCGCAATCTCCTTCCCCTTGCTCCTTGTCCTGGTCTAGCCAGTGTCTCTCTTCCTCATTTTCCCCTCAACCCCCATTCCCCAACTCTCAATCCCAGGCTCCCCCAACTCCTGGTTTTCCCTCTTCCCCTCCCTGCTAGCCTCCACTCCCAGTCTCTCCAGCTTCTTGTCCTAATCTACTCCCCCTGCCGCCTTCCCCATGTCCAGCTCTTGTCCCCTCTGCATTTGAATCTGGCGGCTTCTTCATTGAGAACCCAGGAGAGACTCTCTCTCTGCTCTGAGCTGAGATGCCCAGATCTGAACCCAGCACAGCCTGCACCACACTAGTGCTGCAGTTCTGGGGAAAATCTAACTCAGCCCAGGGCTGGCGCACGCTCAGTGCACCTATAGTTTCCCGGGAATTTAGCTTGAAAAGTGTGTCTCTGCTGAGCATGTGCAAACAGCAATTTTTCAAAGGCTTTTAACTTGGCAAGACCTGGGTGGATTTTCACAGGGACAGCTAAAGACACACACCTGACACAAAAGCCATACCCCCTCCAAATTCCCTATCTCTGCACCAGAGCATTGAGGAGCTAGCTATATTCAAAGAAAAGGTCACCAGAATTTGTTAACATAAGCCAAACAATGTTTTTTTCCCTCTAGCCTTGTTCTGGGAAACAGCTGGACCATTTTAGCTGATATTTTAAAAAAAGAAATCAGCCTGAGACCCCACTGCTGTGGAAAATTTCAGCCAAAATGATTTGGCAAAGTCATAAGCAACTGAAAACACGGTGCTGTAAGGGGAAGTGTTGGGCAAACTTAAATAGGCTGTTCTACCGACCCAACCTATACCAAGTAGTCATTTAGAAACTAGAATCTGGGTTTGAATCTGGAGACTGTCTCTAAAGGCCAAGGTTTTTCAAAAGTGACTAGTGACTTTTGGATGCTCCAGCTTCTGGGTGTCTACCTTGAAAAGGGGTTTGAGTTTCAGAGGTTGGGTGCTTAGCACTTTGTGACAATGAGGCCCCATTGAAAGGGTCACAAATTGTCCACTCAAAAAATCACTATTAGTTTTTTGAAAACCTTGGCCGTTATTGTTTAGACTCAGAAGGCAAAAATATTTTGAAGAAGGTGCTGTAATGGGTTCTGCCCTCTTCTGGGTGGAGGTCTAAGGATTGTAGCAAGCTCTGCTAGTACTGTTGACCTAGCTAATGTAGTTTCAGATCAAGCAGCTGAAGGAGAAAGTCAGCAGTTCTCATCCGTTTTCTTGACCTGTTGCTTTTATAGGGCCTCATAAAGGTCTGATTTTCAGAGAGTTACGTTTTATATATTTTACTTGGTACCTCTTTGCCACAAGTTAAGGAAAATGTAGCATTTTTTAGTTAATTCTAGTGTAAACTTGCTTCCAATCAATTCAGGATTGTTCCCTACAATCATAATTCACTGAGTAGCTTGTATGTGTTCTACTGGCCTCTGCTGAATGGGGTCAGAATTACTTAGCTTTGTGTCATCAGCCCGCTATACAAATTGCTAAATGATTCTCCTTTAGTTCAGGAGATGGAGCCTCTACCATTCAGAGCAGGTATGTGTGGCCAGTACCTGGCATGCTGTGGCTGCCACTACGATACAAATAACTGGTATGAGTTTCAGATGCTGTGGTAACAAGAGCAGTTATGCTTCAGTAGATAGAAACAGCAGGAAGAGGTGAACTCTTAAAGAAGGATCTAGCTTTCTTACAAAGGACCCTCCAGTAGTAAGGGAAATACCCTGAGGTAAATATATGACCAGTTTCTTATGCCTATTTTGAATCAAATTGAGGAAGTTTAATATCCCAGAGGACTGCGCTGGATCCATTAATAAAGATCAAAGACAGTAAATGACTTAAAAATATCTTGCAGCACCTGTTTCACTAAGCCCAAGACATCTGCAAAGATGACAGCTGTAATCTGCTCTTGCAGAGAGCACCAGCATTTCGTGCTGGACCTTTCTTTGTAAAACAGTTGATGGAAATACTGTGTGTGATGTGCCCAGGCTTAATGTAATCGGTTAGGTAATGCTCTTTGCACAGCTGCAGAGCTTGTACTGTACATTGTGAGACTTACACTTCCTAGCTAGAAAGCTTAAAAAAAATAAAACTGGAGAAGGTGCAATATCAAAAAATGGGGGATGTGAGGAGAAAAATGTCTTTCATAGTCTTCTACAGTTTCTGACTTAAAAGGACAATCTGTTTGCAAATGATGCATGTTCATTTTGCCTCCTACTAGAGGGGCACACTTCCTGAGACCAGAATAGAATAGTTCATAGATTCATAGACTTAAGGTCAGAAGGGACCATTATGATCATCTAGTCTGACCTCCTGCACAATGCAGGCCACAGAATCTCACCCACCCACTCCTGTAACAAACCCCTAACCTATGTCTGAGTTACTGAAGTCCTCAAATCATGGTTTGAAGACCTCAAGCTGCAGAGAATCCTCCAGCAAGAGACCCATGCCCCATGCTGCAGAGGAAGGTGAAAAACCTCCAGGGCCTCTGCCAATCTGCCCTGGAGGAAAACTCCTTCCCGACCCCAAATATGGTGATCAGCTAAACCCTGAGCATGTGGGCAAGACTCACCAGCCAGCACCCAGGAAAGAATTCTCTGTAGTAACTCAGATCCCACCCCATCTAACATCCAAGTTGTTTATGTAGGGTACAGATTAGGAACTGCTTACAGGGTGACTTCACAAGAAGCAGTTTCTGCAGTGGCAATTCAGTGTATGTTAACTGTGAAAATCTGCCTACCTCAGTTCTTCTACAGCTCACATTTGACCGTGGGCTAGTTATTGCCTTATCAGCTTTGTGCACAGAATTTTCAGTGAACCACAATTTAATCCTGAATCTAACTTGGTTGAATGTTGTGTGTGTGTGTGTGTGTTTGTTTTCTTGTAACAGAACTACTTCACGCTAGTGGTGATCACCGTATGTGGCTAACCTTCCCCAGAATGAACCTGATTTGTTAATGCAAAATTGCTCTGACTGTATCCTGTTTACTTTGCATTTGAGCAGGCTCTGTATTGTGCTCCCATGGTGTGCGTACACACAGGCATGTTTTTAAATTCTGGGTTTAATTAAGCAACTCAAAGGTGTTTGAGAACCACTTATGTGTATGGAAGAGATCTTCTCCAACGCCTGTTGCTTCCGAACCCTAGTCTGCTTTGTTCTTAGAGCGTAATCCTGTAGGCCGTGGTTCAAGAGTAGCTGTACTAGTGAAGCTGTTCAGTAAAGGAGTTTAAATCTTGGAGACACTTTGGAGAAGGAAGGAATTTGGGTCTGGTGAAAAAGCAAGAAACTTAGGAAAAGAGAGTTTAGAACTTGGACGTCTTGTGACTTTAATCCTGGGTCTCACTGACTCTGGCTGCGGTTTTGGGGAAGTCCATTAGCCACTCATTTTCTAGGCCTGTTAAAGGGGGATAATACTTTAAGGAACTGGCTAGTGTGCATTTGCACCACTTTCCCTTCCCATATGGAATCAGGAGTACTCCACTGTGTAATACAGGCCCTATGTTGAGAAGTTAACAGGTTTTCCCTTTATTTCTCTAGTAGGCATGTGTACCATACCGACTCACTGTGAAACCTCCAGGTGGGCGTAGATTTTTATTGCAGGCAGGTTGTGAGGATTGATTTGCTGATGTTTTGTATGGTGTTCTGCAATTTTAAAGTATTGAGTTGTTTGGCAGTTGTCCCTCCTGCTCTGGCTCAGCAGGAAGCCCCTCTGGCTCAGCAGGTCACTGGGGAGTCTGTCCAGTTGCCATTGGGAGTTAGTGTATCAAAGACTGCCAGGGCAGAGCAATATGCAGCCTTTCACCTGGCTCAGGCAGATGGCAGATAAGCACAGGCCTCTTGGCCTAAGGTAGGTAGGTGTCCCGTCCCGTCCCCCTAAGGGTGGGGAGCTGCAGTGGGTAGAGAGACCCAGGTACACCCTACTCCACCCGATCCCAGCCCAGAGCTTTACAATGGCAGAGGGCTCCGCTAGTGGATCAGCGAAGGTCCAGCCACAACACGCTGATCTGACCGCGGACAGCAAAAGCAAACTAAAGTCTGGTTTCCCTGGGCTACTTCCTACCACAATCCGGGAAGTTGGTCCGATGTCCGCGAGCCCTCTGTCTCCTTGGGGTATTTGGCCGCCGGCAATTTCAGCAGCTTCTCTCCGGCCTCTGGTGGCAGGGTGCTAGCCAGTTCAGTTGCAGGGCCTGAAGCCTGCAGCTCCCTCCCAGCTGAGCATCAGGTCCTGCCTCTCTACTTCCTGCCTCTGCCCAGCTGGGCACAGAGTGGTCCCTTCCTCTCTGGCTCACTCCGCCTCACTACATGTGTAAATAAGTACTTCTGAGAGCCAGACAAACGCTTTGCATGTTCACCTATCCCTGAGTTGCCTTATAGCCTGGCTGATCCTTTTCTGTTTTCAGGTAGCCTCTGGCCCACTGCATAAGGATGCTTTGAGCCACTAAAAGTCAGATCTGCACAGTGCAATTTCAGTATTTTGGCCTCAGTTTCTTGTTTTCTCACTGGGGATCCAAGGAAAATAGTCAAATTTTATCGCCCCTTTGCCTATTGAGGAAATAGCATGTGCAGTAATTCAGAATTTAAAAGAAATCTCGTTATTTCCCCAGTTTTGTGTATTGGGATTTTTTTAGTCGTTCTGTGTTGAATAGACTTAATCAAAAGGAAAAGCAGAGGGGAGTCTGTTCTCCAGATTAGCAGCATTGTTGATAATTGTGGAGCAGTTAGGCCAAAAAAAAAAATCAGAAATAATCAGCACAAAAGTCCGTTTTGAATGAATGTTGCCTTCTGGAAAGGAGAGACTTTTTCCAGAAGTAGGTCTGACAAAGGCGGCGCGGGGGCAGGGAGAGAGAGAGTTAGACTGCTGACTGAGGGGAAAGTATTTATTTTAAAAGAATTCTTCTGTGGTTTGGAAAATGCAGGATTTGAGCCTTTGCATTTTTCTTTGAAATCTTAATTGGATAATTCCCAACCCAACCCCTCTCCTTTCCAGTATTTCAAGTGAGGATCAGGTCACAGTATGACAGTGATGCATAGAGAGACATCAGTTACGTAAAGGGTATTATTCCCTGACTTGGTTCTTAAAACTCTGGAGATACAGTAGGAGTTTAGAACTTGGAGCCAGGAACTCATGAGTTCCAATTCTAGGTCTGCCATGGATTCAATTTGTGGATCTATGAATATGAAAGCGAGTTGCCAACCTTGCAGGTATGAGAGGAATTGTTTAAATAGTACATGGCACTTTAGACACAAGGCTCTGGCCTCAAACAGCTTATAGTGAAGACAAAGGAATGGATGCAGCTTAAGTGGAATATTGCTCAACAGCTGTCAGGAATACATCTTGTTATACTAGGAGATTATTCTTCAAATTGAAAAGAGTAGTTTGTTGTCCTGGGAACTAAATTAATGTTTGGCGAAGCGTGAGTGCAGGGTAGATGGTGATCAGTAAATGTTTTGTTCTGGAGGCATTAGGAAAAGTGCTTGGCACCTTGGAGGAGAGAGGCTGTTCCAGATGCAGGGGACAGCATGAAAAAGGCATGGAGCTGACAGGGGAAGATGGTACTGGCGTTCACAGCTTCTGGTTCAGGCCTCAGTCTTGCACCTGCCCAGTGCTCCAAGCTCTCTACTGCAGCAGACTTGGGTTTGCTAACCTAGTGCTTGACCATCTACACTCATTCGTAACCCCAGATTAGGAATTGCTGAACTCTGTGTCCCAATCTCAGGCTCCAGTGTCTGCTGCATTATGTGGGCCTCAGTCCAACCACCTGTATCCCAGACTTCCTAGCACCCTCCCAAAATTTGGCCACTCTAGACCTTTGTTTGTGGTGCAGTGTGGGGAAACCTGACATGCCACCAAACTTGACTGTCTGGATGAGATGAGTAATGTATATACAAGGAGAAGGTTTTCTGTATTCATCCCCCCTGTGTTAGTTTGACCAAGTCAGAGTAGCACTGCTGTATTTAACTTCCCATTTGTACAGACAAATTTCCTATTAACTGTCATAATTTGGGGTCAGTGACACTGCACCTTAATTAAGGCACATCTTATTCAAAACAATTTTGTTCAGTGTCAAATTACCAATATTGAATCTTTATCAAATATTGCTGTCAATTGGTTACTGTCCATTGTGGTTTTTTTTAGATTGAGTAGGTTATCATAAAGCAGTGCAAACCTAAAAAGCACTGCATACAGCTTGTTATGCTGGGAATGTGTTGGACATCACAACTCCAGTGTGTAGCAACAATAATTCAGGCCGATTCAATAGAATAGTTAGTAGCTCTTGTCTCCTGCCCAGCAAAACTTACCAGATCATGGCAACCTTTAATATGAATGAATAGTACCATGTACTAATAAATTACATAAATTTATGTATGAAGGCTTTATGTGGAATGTCACTATTGCAAATTCCTATTTTACTCCTGTGATAATACCTATACCAGTATTTCAGAACAACTCTAAACCTACACCTTTCAGCTAACGTCCTGGAGCAAACGTTCCCAGGCCCACTATAGGAGACTTAAAAACAATTGGAAAAAGGAAACTGTCCACAAAACACGCAAAACAATGTACAGAACATTGGACACTGAGGGCATGAATGTATACATGGGTAAATGGGCAAGAAACAGTATTTAGCCCACTGAGTCATTTTCAGTTCATAAATTATGCTTTTTCTGGGATGATGGGTAAACATCTTCCCCATTAAAAGACAAAAAGCAGAGGAATGCAGTAGAGAGAGCAGGCCTGGTGCAGGACCTGAGGCCTGAACCAAAGGCTGTGAACCAAAGTCGACCTGGCCGTGGCAAAATAACACACCAGATGTTTACATAAATACGTTTCAGAAGGCTAGTACAGAAACACCCCAATCCAGTACAAGATCAGATGGTTTGACTGAACAGTGAATAAAGATGGTTTGTCTGCAATATCAGGAACCAGGGGAAGTGTAACAAACAGATGTCTTGAAGTACGTACGGTAATACGTAAGTTGTTTCCCAGTTGTTTGTCTCAGTCTATAAATGTTGTGGTACCCTGCCTCAATCCTTCTGTGTGGCCTGGGAGACAGCAGAAACTCCAGCTGCTGGCTGAGCCCCTCCTTGCTACTGGTCACTCATGTGTTTAGTGTACCTGTAACCACGGAGCCAGAGCACTACAACTGTGCTTTGAGGACAATAAAACTGTGCAAGTTACTTTTGTCACTGAACCTTACAGGGAGTCTTTCTTTATGTGTAACATCAAGGTCTGCTGAATTAATATGCGGCACTATCTGCTAATACTGATAACCTTGGAGCTCCAAGAAGCACAGAACAGCATTACTGAGGCAACAGCATTCTAGCCATCAATGCTTAACTTCTGCTAACTCAAGTTCTACTAACCCTGGGCTTACATTGCAGTATAGACATGCCCATAATGATCAAATCTTGATGCACTAGAGCAGGAGGTCTCTGTGTGGCTGCAAACTCTTGCGTGTGGCCGCAAACCCTTGCGTGTGGCTGCTCTGACAAATTTTCCTGAACTATTTAACTTTAGGAAAAACAAAAATATGCACACATACCTGTCCAAAACATTGTAGTTTATTTATGTAGGGTTTTTTTAGACTCAATGTACAATTGTATTTTGGTACCCCTTGCCCGTCCCCCCTCACCCTGCTCCCTACCTCTTGACCACTGTGTGCAGAAAGGCCAGCCCTGCTGATACCCAAAGCTGGAGCCTCATGGCTGGAGTTGGGGGGCCCTGAAGCTCAGAGCACACTGCTGAAGTCAGGGAGTGAGGGGGCTGAAGCCTGCCCACTGGAATCCTGCAGTGAAAGATGTGGGGGCGAAGCCCTTTCCTGGAACCTATAGGTGCTGCACGGAGGGGCTATTGTTTTGCCCCCTCCCCCAAGTCTACCCAGGAGGGTCTCTGTAGGCAACCCCCCGCCCCCAATGGCCACATGAGGCTAGAGTAGCCACATTTGAGAAACACTGCACCAGAGAGTCTGGGGATTGCCACAACTTGGAGATGAAAATCTAAGCACCAGAGACTTGTGGGAGGATCAGTGTGTGGTTTGCTGTCTTAAAAGGTTTATGCTGTTGCCTAAAATTGTGGTTTCCAAATGAATGAAATAACAGTCCAGAACTGTGATGGAATTCCAGAAGGTACAGAAGGTTGTTTCTGCTTGTTCTTCTATAGAATGGGTTATCTGTGTTTGTCTTTCCGGTAACGTCGTGCCTCAATCATTAAATGGCCAATAGCTTAAGCATTTTGATCAGTAGCTTGGAATACTGGATGCCTCACTGATCAATCTCCTGAATGACAATGTGTCCATGTGAATCAACTGATTTATTTTTATTTTTTTTAAATACATCATTTCCTCCTCCTCGAGTTAGTCTTAGGAGAAGCAAACCAGAACGACGTTCGGGTTATAAGTGAGCCCATACTTCAAGAGTGCAGTTGAGGTTAAAAACCTCATGTCTGTGTGTTTATGGTCGCCCCTTCACCACTGACAGAAACCAAATGTGTGCAACCTTGTAAATGATTGTAATTCGTGCTGAGAAAGCACTCTGCAAGGGGAAACTTTAATGATGGCTTCCTGTTTTTGAACTGTAGGCTTAAAAATAGATCTGCTAAACATACATCATAGGAGCCTTAATTTCGAAATGGATTTTGAACTCCTTTGCAACATGCTGCCTCATGAGAGCACTTTTCTTCTTTCTTCCTTTTCGAACACTTTCCTCGTTAATTTTTTTCCCCTTGGCATTTACCTATGGGTTTGGGGGGCGGGGGGTAATGTTCTGAAGAATCTTTCTTCAAACGATGACCTAAACCAAAGTAATGAGGCTGAAAATGTGGGTGGTAGAACTTGTAATCAGCAAAATTGCACATGTTCAGCTCTGAGCACCTGAGTCTTAGCTGAACCATCCAAACCTCTTGAAAGGCTGGGCCCAGAGATGCCATGTGGACTGCCCTTCTTGTGGCCTCTCAGGACTTCAGTTTCTGGTATGGGCCAGAGGCCAGAACTCAATTCAAAGGGGCATAAAAATAGAAGACTAATAGAGGTGGAGAGATAATGTTCACCAGAGTTTTTTGGGACTGGAAAGCTTCAATTTTTGTGTGTGTAGTGGGGGGAGGTCCAAGCAAGGGTTATTTTCACTGAATTTTAGGAAGGGAAAGCAGAACGCGTGGCTTTGAGTACAGAAGCGGGGAGTTGGTAAGCCTGGGTTTTATTCTCAGTTCTGCTGCAGTAACTTGGGCAAGTCAGTTAGGCCTGGTCTACAGTACAAAGAAACACAGTGATGGCCACTTTGTGCTCTAACAGGGCTTCATTTTGCCTCCTTGAAAGGAAGGGAAGAGTTTTATGGTTGTGTTAGGGGAATGTTTTGATACTGGAGTCATATAGGCTAAGCTTCTAATATGGGACCTTGTTCTGTACACGTGGGCTTTGCCTACACTAAGATTTTTCTCTAAAATTTCCCTGCTCCGCTGGCCATAGCAACAGTGGGAGTCCTAGTGTAGACAAGACACCACCAGCATTATCACCCCCACGCTAAGAGGGGGTTAGACAATGTGATGGTTTAAAATACTAGGCGCCACCTGAAGCCTTGTCTGTACTAGAGCCCCTACCAGTGTCATTGCACCTGTGAGGGCAATGGTGAAAAGTAATGTAGTCAGTCCTAGGCAAAGTGGAGCCATGGCTGTAACCCAGGTAGGCTATAATCATGTTTAAACATGGGTATTTTAGTAGTGTTGTTGGGACTGTTACCCTTTTTCTGATGCCACTTCCCTGCCAGTAAATGATGACTCACCTGGTGAAACATGGAGATTTAAGGTGTGTAAAGTGCTATGATGGTCTGATGGTAAAGTACCATCATCCCCGGTTTGCATTCTCATGTGGATGGCTAGGTTTAACAGCACTGGAAAGGCTGATGTGATATTTGGTCATTGACTGCTTTAAGCAGCAATCAGAAAGTTCCTTTGGATCAGGGAGTTGGAATATCCGCAAGTGCTCGGGTAGCAGCACCTCTCATCTGACCATTTCTCCTCGTCTTCTGCAGAAGATAATGGGTAGAACTTCCAAGGAGTCAGACTCTTCTGACCACAAAGACGAATCAAGGTAGGGACACCCAGAATGAAGAGCTAGTTAAATAAAAATGTCTCCAGCTACATGCTGTTTACATGTAGGGGGAATAAAATAAACAGACGCTTTTGTCCTAACTCTTGTGGCAAGAGTGTGGGCTGGTAGTCTGTAGTATAATGGGGCTTTACGACATGGGAGAGATACACAAAGTGGACCTTTGACTGGCTAGTGGTGATGTCAGCCTCCCTATGATTATAATCTCCAGTAAACACATGGTTTAGCTCTTTTGCTGCGACTTTAATAGGAGAATGCTAGAAAGATACCCTAGGCAATATATTTCTGGGATGATGTTCAGTGGTTCAGGTGCCTGAACTTGCTTGGCCTCCTGCCTTCACCATATATTCCAGGCAAGTTCTAATCACCTAGAAATCATCTGCATCTCCACTTAGTGCTCTGGTCTTCCAAGATAAAAAATGAGCTAGTTTAACCCACTCATTCTGCAGTATCGCTTTTTGAAACTTGTCTCTCTATGTAACCAAAGCCATTCCACAGACCAGACACCCATCCGGGGAAAACTCTCTCCATCCCGTGATTTGATTCTTGGATGGATTGATTAGCTGCAACTGCAGTAGTGAGCCTCAATCTAAAGCCCAGTTATTGTTCAGGAAAAGTACAATATACTGACTGTGCTATTTAGGAATGACACTTTAGGAGTCACTTAGTAGGAGTTACCATAATAAATTACTAAAGCAGCTTCCCTGGGAGCAGTTTTTTTGTTTTTTGTTTTTTCTTGAGGAAGTGAAGGTTTTGAGAGTTCAGTACATTGGAATCAGAGGACCCAGGCGAGGAAGGTTGTCTTTTTAAAGATGCAGTTTCTCTGCAGCCATCAAATGTCCTGCCAACATTATTCTTTCTGAGGTATTTCTTTGTCTTGGTTAAAAAAAAAAAAATTTCCCCCCTTGCATTTTCCTTATTTCACTTAGCAACAAAATATAATTAAGTCGCAAAACTAAACAGATGGAGGTGTCTCTATTTGACTCCCTCTCAAAAGAGCATTTGCCTTAAGCTGCTGCAGCCCTTTTCCCACTCCTTTCATTTGCCATTTGTGCAATGATCAGGAACTCTGGATTCACTTAGTTTCTTGCCCTCTCTCCTTCAGAGAGACCCCTACTCATTTTCCCATTTCTAACCTTCCAATGCAGTGGCCACCATTTAAACACACTAGGAGGACTGAGTGGAACACCCTTAGAGTGTGTCTACACAGCACCTAGATACCCACGGTTGGCCTGTGCTAGCTGACTCATAGGGCTGTTTAACTGTTGTGTAAACTTCTGGGCTTGGGTTGGAGCCTGAGCTCTGGGACCATCCCACCCCTCAGGGTCCTAGAGCCTGGGCTTCCACCTGGCCCCAGAAGTCTACACCACAGTGAAACAGCCCAATGAGTCTGAGTCAGCTGGCAATGGGCCAGCTGTAGGTGTCTGGCTGCTGTGTAGACATACCCTTAGTGCCTAGCTATTCTCCCCTTCGGTCATTCACAGGAGTAGCTACTAAACATGCGGTTACCCCCATCCTATCCTGGGTTCAGCATGATGCTTTGGCACCATTTCGTATCCCTGCTAATGCTCAGCAAGAGTCCCTGGCAATAGGAAAAAGGTTAATTTTCTTTTTGGCTTTGAGACTAACTTACAAAAATGCTGAGTATGAGACTGATGAAAATACTGTGCATTCAGTATCCTGAAGGTGACAGCATGCTGTGGTGGGTAGAGCTAGGGACTGAGAATGAAAGGGTTTTTTTGGTTTCTATTCTTGGCTCTGCCACTCACTGTGACTTTGGGCTCCAGTCTAGTGCTTCTGTTTTCCCACGTGTAGAATGGGGCAGTAATTGGAGATGGGCAGGGGATGCCACGTTCCAGTCTGCGCCATACTTCTAAAAGCGTGTGGGTGTTTGGGGTCAGGGTATGCCTCTAGCCCTTCTCTGTTGACAACACATACCCACTTCTCATACATGTGAGGCTTAATGAACATTTGTGAGGCACTTGGAGGTGCTATGTAATAAAGTACAACAACTTTACTCTGTGCTTGCGCTTTTTAAAAAAAAAACATCCATGTCGTGATTATCCCTGTAGAGCCACATTGTTTCCAGAGGTGTGAAGAGAACAGATGGGCCAGTCCCTCTGAGTTGGGCAGGCGTACGGGTTGCTCTCAGCATCCAGTGCTCGAGTTTCTGTAATACCAATACTCAATGCATCCATATGCAGACTCGGAAGAGCCAATTGGCTCTAGCACCCTCAGTGACGCTTGGCTGCTTTGGCAGCCAGGCTGATTCCATCAAGTTACTGTGTGCAAACTAAGACCAGCTTGACATCCTACTCTCGCTGTCTCCCTCACTTGAGAGAGGCCTCTCTGAGACCTCATAGTTACTGGTATGGAAGCGCATTGTGATTTGTCAGCAGGTGGGCCGTGTCAAGGAACTAATTATCTGTCATGCCGTAAGCGTGCCTAATCAGTGGGCCACTGAGTAGGGCTCCACCTTTGCAGTGGCTCCATGTAACATCTGTGCAAGCAGCAGAACAGAAAAACAGCTGGACTAATTCTACCTCTAACTGATGTTTGTCTCTTTTTCTCTCTCTGCCAGAAGAGAAATATGTCACAATCCAACCGTACACCAGCCAAGGGAAGGATGAGATTGGGTTTGAAAAAGGGGTCACCGTGGAGGTCATCCAAAAGAACCTGGAAGGATGGTGGTACATAAGGTAAAAAGCTTCCTGCAGGCAGATTTATTACAGCATTTATGATCTTTGGGCCTTCTGATAATTAGCTTCATATCCGCATCCTGTATGGTTCTGTCTAAAGAAGAAAATCTGCATTATTATCCAGAATGCATACTAGGCAGAAATGTAAGGGAAAGTTACAGAAGACCAATAAACAATATTTGGATTGATTGTAGGAACGGAACATGGACTGTGAAGTCTGTAGACCTGCGATATTTTGGTAGAAAATTCTTACCTTTTAGATTTCCTTCCTTCAAATTAAAACCCATATCCCAGTCAGCAAGTGGCAGTTACCTAATACAAGTGATCATTTTAATGGACATGCAGCTGATTGAGTCCTTTTTGTGGGAGTCAGTTGTGTCTCTCTGCAAAGTAATGAAAACCAGATTCACCAAATAATGCTGGAAGGTTGCTGTTCATAATCTATCAAGTTGCTTGAGGTAGTGGTTTTTTTTTTTTTTTTTTTCTTTTTTTCCCCGCAGGAGTTTGGGAGATCAGCCTGCTGGCTGCAGAATAAATAGTCGTTGAGACAGGTGCATTCATCAGACTGCAAATAATAAAAGTAGTATCATACAGGGCCAGATTTTCAGCTGTTTGCCTCTCCAAGTTAGTCATTGCATGCAATTGTAAACTATATTCCACAAACAGATACAGATATCATGCATGCAAATTAGATGTGCAGTTCTGCACGGGGGGGCGGGGGAGGCATTTTTCTCTTATGACAGCCGAACTCCCTTGATAGGAGTACAAGACAACCATAGCCTAGGCACATCTTGTATACAGATGTATTGTATTGGGACCAATACTTGTCAAGAATGGTCTCTTCATGGAGGTGTTATATAGTAGCTAGTACTGTAGTGCCCCAATCATGACTGCGGTCTTTGGTGCTACTGTAAAGTTTGGGGTGTTCAGCTCCTGGGAGTGGTGTTTGGGACCATTTCTGTTGATTAATTAGAAAATAGAGGTATAAAGGTGGTGAAGGAGAATTCTGTAATTCATGAGCCCTATAAGATGTCCTTCCTGCTCATCCTTTTGCATGTAGAATAGATTTTGTGTGTGTTTTTGCTTTTCTAGTTGGATTCTGCTTGGCTTATAACTAAAGGCAGCAGAGACATGAATCGTGATTGAGAAAGCACAGTTGGAACCTACATTTAGTTCTTTATGCATGATAAACATGTTAGTTGTGTATCTATCTTTGAATCTTCCTAACAAGTATCAGAAGGGTAGCCGTGTTAGTCTGGATCTGTAAAAGCAGCAAAGAGCCCTGTGGCACCTTATAGACTAACAGACGTATTGGAGCAAGAGCTTTCATAGGTGAATACCCACTTCATCGGATACAAGCTCATGCTCCAATACGTCTTAGTCTATAAGGTGCCACAGGACTCTTTGCTGCTTTTCCTAACAAGGTGGCTAATAACTAGTCATGCAGGAATGAATTCGCACTAGACAGTATGAGCAGGGAGTGCCCAGGCTTGGTCGTCTGTCTGTCTGTGTGTCTCTCTCTCCCCGCCCCCCGTAATCATTCACAGGACTTGAATCCAAAGTTGAAGACTGAAGAACAACACATGCAATCTTGTTGGGAAACATTATTATAAAAATTTTTGACTTATTTCCGAACTAGTCTGGTTAACTAGAACTAGTCCGCTGGTTAAATGTTGTAGGTGTCTTTTCATCTTTATAAATAACAGTGCTGCAAGCAGCTTGCTGGATCTGTTTTGTGCTTAAATTTTTCTTGTTTTTGTGTAAAGTTAAGTGGGTGCACTTAACTCTGACAAAAAGAGGAGACCCCTTGTTACTCTACCTAAACTTTTACAGCAGAAATGTCTTTAGGCCCAAGTTAACATCTTTCAGTGGGTTTAATTGCACTTTTTTGGATCAGAAACCCAATCCCGGAAGGTTTTATATGTTCTTGAGTCAGTGAAGATTGAGGATGTTCAGTATGATCCAGATTTTGTAATCTGTCTCCTCGTAGTTATGCAGATCCAATTTGGATTCAGAGCATTTCTGAATTTGAAATGATTTGGTGGGTCTTAGTAGCCACATTACAAAATACCACCACAGTTAATGCCAAACTAGTGTCTTGTTTGGTAGCTTCTATCAAAGGCCAAGGACTGAAGTACCCTTTCCAAGAAAGACGTAATTGGAGCCACATTGCGAAGCTTTTCCTGCCATGACCCGATACCGTACCCATTCTGTGGCTGAAGAGGACTTCATTGTCCAGGACTATTAAACTCAAAGCCTTCACCAATATTGTACATTGATTTTAAAACATTTTAAAGGCCTTTAAGGATACTTGTAGAGCTGCTTTGAACAGTGCCTCCCTAGTATTCAGCAATACCTCAGTCCAAGTGTTTGGGTATTTAAACTGAAACGCTCCTTATTTCGTATTTTGGAGGGAAAGGCTAGGGAGGGGGAAGTCCATATGAATCCGGTTGCCATTTCATCTGTTCCATTGGATAATATGGGAACAGAATAAGTGTATTAAAGTTTAGCAAGTTGTTGGAGTTTTATTTTTAATCGGGTCTATCTTAAAGATGTTAACAAGCTCCACCTTAAATATATAATTTCCCAAAATTCCTGGCCTTGTGCTGATCCTCATTTCCTGTCTTTCCTTTTTTCCCCCCCAGTTTGCTTCCCTCTGGAGTAATTCCAGTGCTCTGAAGCTGGAAAGCAGATGTTAAGGGAACCAGTGCTCAGACACACAGAGGCACTTTTGATTTTTTTTTAAACATTCCCATAGCTTGAATCTTTTTTTCTTCATGTAATATTAAAACAGAAAAGGGTGTTTTACTCTGTGAAGCCAAATCAGTGCTCCTAATCCTGTAACCCTACAGTTGTATTTTCATCCCTGTTGCATTGGAACACTTGTATTTCTTCTCTCTTTGCCCTGTTTCATGTTGTGACTTGAGAGGCACTTAGACTTGTGTGTGTTGAAGACTCTGAGCTGGAATCTTCATTACCGCTTTATTGAGTTCAGCCGTGGATCGGTGTCACTTGCCTGCATGATCATATTACATGCTTAATAGCTGAAGGTACAGTCAATTATTTAGATGCTGCTTTATATCAGTTACCATCTGGAAGGTGTTGGAGCTCTTCTAATGCTGACAGATAAGGGTTGTCACTTTCTTTTGACCTACAAGTTGCTGATCGGGTTTTTTTGTTGGCATGCCCTAGATTTCCTGGACTACTATGAATTTTAGACCTCTTGTGAGAGAGGGAGTTTGCTGTGCTGTAAAGTGAAGTGCTATTGGAAGGAAAATAGGATAAGATTTGAAATGCCTGGTGCAAGTAGCAAACGTAAGTGAAGGCGCAGGGCTGAGGGTATGCCTACTAGGGCTGGCTCTAGGTGTTTTGCTGCTCCAGGCAAAAAAATAAAAAAATAACACAACCTCTGAGAGCGCAAGTGTTGCCTCTAGAATTGTGCCAGCCCAAGCACATGCTTGGTTTGCTGGTGCCTTGAGCCGGTCCTGATGCCTACCGTTGGGAGGTGCCATTGCAGCACAGGTAGGCATAACTGAGCTAGCTCGCTAAAAATAGCAGTGAAACTGGCAGCATGAGTGGAATCATGGGTTAGTCACCCAAGTAAGAGCTGGTCTGGAACCCTTTGTAAGTACTCCAGTGGCTAGCCTGTGCTGTCTCTTCCTCTCCCCCTCCCCCCAGGCAATGCTTCCAGGGAGAGAAGCTAGCTCACATACATCTATAGGTGCTGCCATCACACCTCCTGACTGCATTATAGACATACCATGAGAGTCAAGTGATCTAGATTTTATTCCTGGATCTTCCTACATGACTTTGGCTATGACATTAATCTCTGTTCCTTGGTTTCCTTACCTGTGAAATAGGGAGAACGAGTGTTCCCTAATGAAGTATAAACACTTTGAGATCTTCAGCTGGAACTACTGAATACTGTTCCAATGCCGGGCAAAAAATATATGTACCACTTGGACTAAGTACTTTGGTTTTTTTGCTGTCCTGATAGTGACGGTTACATATCGCTACTAGTTAGGTTACGCTAACACAACATAACAAGTAGATCCAATGGGGAGACAGTATTGGAGCCGATAGCTAGGTGGTCAGTAACCTTGTGTGGCTTAACCAGTGACTAGCCCTAGATTGAAACGGTGTAAGGTCACATGAAGCTGTCTGAGCCAAATGGATTGCATTTTGCAATCCAAACATCTAAAATAGATAGAAAAAGGAACAAACCAGTGCAGTCTATCCATTAGTGCTACCTTTCTGATCTGAAAAATGTCAACTCTTGTAGTCCTATATGGACTTAGAGCTATGCAGTGCATACTCTTATTTGATTTTGTACTGTGAGTTCTATGTCTGAAATCAGATCACGTGCTGTATAGATTGACATAATTCCCAAGTGAGAACAATACATAGTCAGCAAAGAACAGGAACTTCAGATATTTTGAAAACTTCAAAATAACAGAGGATTGAGGAAGGTGGGGAAAGAGTGTGATCACAATAACCCTACTCAGGGGCTTTCTGTTCAAAACACTTCTGGGGAGGAGTAGAGAGGGGCCCAAGTCATGGAATTCAGATCCAAATCCATACTGTTCAGATTCACTATGAAGACTGGCCAAAGCCAGAAAGTTTGGCTCTGGATATGGATTTTTCCAGTGCCTGTCAATTTTGGTCTTGGGGTTCCAGTTCAGGGCTATTTCAAATCAAAGTGTGCTAGAGCAGTGGTTCTCAACCAGGGGTCTGGAGCCCTCTAGGGGCCCATGAGCAGGTTTCAGGGGTTCTGCCAAGCAGGCCAGTGTTAGACTCGCTGGGGCCCAGGGCAGTAAGCTGAAGCCCCAACACCCAGGGCCGAAGCCTGAGCAAAGTAGCTTCGCGGGGGCTCCTGTGGTATGGGGGCCTCAGACAATTGACCTGCTTGCTACCCCCTAATGCCGCCCCTGGCTTTTATATGAAGAAAACCAGTTATTGTGGCACAAATGGGCCGTGGAGTTTTTATAGCATGTTGGGGCTGGGGGAAGCGGTGACTCGGGGGAAAAAAAAGGTTGAGAACCCCTGTACTAGAGAGTGTGAGGAAAGGGTTGCTCGTAACCACATCCTGCTATTTACAAGAGACCTTAGCAGGTGCTTGGATAGTAATTTTGAGACACTCCTTTCATGCTGAGACCAGCTGAGAGATGTTCCAAAGAGAGCTGCCTCTAGCCCTCCTTGGCATAAAGTGGGATTACTCTTATTCAGGGCCTGGATGGTGATGGGGAGAAAGCAGGGAGGGAAATCTTGAATTCCTGTTTTCTCTTTATGGGAATCCTCCTACAGTGCCTGGTGTGTTCAAACCCTGCTGTATTCAGTTGACATATAAAAAGATTTCCAGTACCTCTGGGTTGAATCTGCAAACTTCTAAGAATCCCTGGTATGGTTTTCTAATACTGGTTGCTTCAGGGAGCACAGTGTGCCAAAAATCAATGATAGTTTCCAAACTGTGCGCTGTAGTTGACTGTGGCCCTAGTGAAGGACCATAATTGTTGCATGCTGAAGTGTTAGAAAGTGGGGACTGGATTGCATAGCCGTAGATTCTTTCTTCCATATAGAGAAGATTCAGAAGCCGGCTTCTGAATCTGTCGCAAGGTGGATGTAATCATTGCTACTCTGTCTAGACATACTGCTGCGAATAGCAGTAATTGGGTCACTTGCAAAGACTCAGGGTCACAAATATGGAGACCAGTCCTTTTGTTTGACTTTGCTCTTTTGAGGTTCAATCCCTTGCAAAACCAGGTCTTTTGAACCCTTGGATTAAGCTGGCTGGGGGATTTAAACATGGGAGATTCCCCTTCTTTTCCTTCCTCTACAGCGGTTAGGGTTAGGCTGCTAAGACTTGGGTTAAATGTTATAAATACTGGCTTTTGTAATGGGTGTTCCAAGTAAAGCTTTTTAGATACCATCCTTATTTAAAGACATATTCTCCACTTGATCCCTGCTCAGGACTCCTGATGACATCAGTCAGTACTTTGACTCAGTAAATCAGAACATAGTAAGTCGAATACCCTAAAAGAAATCTCACAGCTAATCTGACTCTTCATGTCAAAGCTCACTTATGTGAAGAATTACTTGCCTATCCTTGTATTTTACCAGTCGTTTCTTTTGCTTTCTTGTGAGTCTCCATTTTTGTTAGAGAAGCCTCAGAGCCCTGCCATTTTAACATTTTATTTCCTGCAAATTTCCTGAGCACCAGGAATTAAATGGTGCCTGCATCCCCACTTACCGTTTAAGCATCTGCCCCAGGTACTTGAGAGATTAAAGAGAGCGGAGTGTCACTGAGTTACTCTGGAGCAAGTTGGGGATTCACTAGGGAAATCAGAGTTATCCATGTATTCCTCCCTGGAGCCTGATTGTAATCTGGAATCGCTGATGAAGTGTCAGTAATAGCAGGAGTTAGAAAAACCACTTTCCCAAAAGGCCAGCTGTGGAAGAATGACAAACTTCAGCCTGGGAAAGTCTGAGCGTTCAGCTTTATGTTCCTTGACCATATTTTGTATTTGGTCTATGTTCAATTAAAAAAAAATCCTCCTTCAAATAGTCTCAGATTTTTTTTTAAAATTAGGTTTTGAGCTTGAATTTTTTTCTAATCAAATAGTTGCTCCACCTTCACAATGGCACAAAGACAGGCCATGGTTCATACCTGCTGCAGATAGGAGGCATTTCTGTAAAATGCTTCACATAGGGTCAGGGATATAAAGAAAATGGGAGTGAAATATATTCAATACAGAGGGAATGCACAAGGTCAGTGAAGGCCTCTGCGTTGGGGTGAATGTCACCCTTAACTGCGATAACTTGTCCTTTGCATTATTGGCATGAGAGATGCAACTTGGAAGAGAGAACAGATCGTATATACAGAATTTTCATCAACCTGGTGGGTATTTAGCACTTCCATGTTTAAAACCGTCTTTTTATCCCATTTCGTGTAAAAGCTGCACGCAGCCAACCTACTACTAAATTTTCCCTTATGCCTCAGGAGTAAGCTAGCTGAGTAGACTGTGAGGTGACTAATTAAAGGCAGTGGATGAGTTGAGACCATAAAAACATAAGACAAAACCCAACTTGTGGTTCTAAGATATTGTCTACATTATTTTTTGCCTTAGCAGTTGTATCTGGAAGGACTACAAAGGCTGTTCTGTGTGGTAACAATATTTTCTTTTCATCTATGTAGGCATCTAGGTAAAGAAGGCTGGGCCCCAGCATCCTACCTGAAGAAGGCTAAAGATGATCTTCCATCTAGGAAAAAGAACTTAACTGGGCCAGTGGAAATTATAGGCAACATTATGGAGATCAGTAACCTGCTGAACAAGAAACCATCCAGCGACAAGGAAACCCAAGCAGAAAACGAAATGGTGGAATCCCACATCACAAAGAAAGAAATTAGCTTACCCATCTTGTGCAATGACTCTAATGGCAATGCCATGATGACCTCAGACAAGCAGGCTTCGAAACTGGCTCAGGGATCCCCTGCTGTAGCGAGGATCGCACCACAAAGAGCTCAAATAAGTAAGACCAGAATGTATAGCTGGACTGCCATCATTTTCATAAGAATTCCTGATTTATCTTTGTGGGGAGGCCTGTGGCATGTTACTTGCTGAAGTAGCCTCACTCTGAGTCTGTAGAGAATGAGTTGAATACAGACCATGTTCCCTGAAGCAAGGACCTAGGGGTTATAGTGGACGAGAAGCTGGATATGAGTCAACAGTGTGCCCTTCTTGACAAGAAGGCTAATGGCATTTTGGGCTGTATAAGTAGGGGCATTGCCAGCAGATTGAGGGACATGATCATTTTCCTCTGTTCGACATTGGTGAGGCCTCATCTGGAGTACTATGTACAGTTTTGCACCCCACACTACAAGAAGGATGTGGAAAAATTGAAAAAAGTCCAGCGGAGGGCAACAAAATAATTAGGGGGCTGGAGCACATGACTTATGAGGAGAGGCTGAGAGAACTGGGATTGTTTACTCTGCAGAAGAGAAGAATGGGGGAGGGGGGATTTGATAGCTGCTTTCAACTACCTGAAAGGTGGTTCCAAAAAGGATGGATTTAGACTGTTCTCAGTTGTAGCAGATGACAGAACAAGGAGTAATGGTCTCAAATTGCAGTGGGGGAGGTTTACGTTGGATATTAGGAAAAACTTTTTCACTAGGAGAATGGTGAGGCATTGGAATGAGTTAGCTAGGGAGGTGGTGGAATCTCCTTCCTTAGAGGCTTTTAAGGTCAGGCTTGACAAAGCCCTGGCTGGGATGATTTAGTTGGGGATTGGTCCTGCTTTGAGCAGGGGATTGGGCTAGATGACCTCCCGAGGTCCCTTCCAGCCCTGATATGCTATGATTCTAAGGGCTGCTCTCTTTACTGCATTGTGTCTAAAAGCATCTGTTACTTTGTCAGCCAGGAAGCTCGCTCATGTTGGTCCTATAAGGGAAGAATTTATTTGCCTTCCTAGTGATAGGAGATAAAAGAGCATAAGATAATGCATGGTCCCCAGAACACACAAGAATGAGAAACATGGGCTAGTGATAATGCTGCAAGTGCAGAACTGTATGAGGATTCATGTGCTGTGTGAGGAGTACGTCAGCAAGGTTGTGTGCGAGCGAAAGTAATCCACTCACAGATTCAGTTGTAGGGTCAGGACTCATGTTTGTAGTTTTGTACTGATCCAAGATGTATTCATTCTCTAGCATCAGTACCATTTCATCTCACCAACCGCAGAACTATGCCTGATGCAGTAACTTGTCCTAGGAAACAATTCTGAAGTTTACACAAGTCCACTGGTTTTCCTCAGAGTTGGTTCTAAAGAGAGACCTTGAATAAAACCTTCTATTAAAACAGCACTCTGGTGACCAGAGCAGATGACTAGAAGTTGGGACACCTGGCTTCTGTTCCCTCCTTCATTTGCTTACTGTTATCTTGGGGCAGGTCACCGTAACCGTTGTGCCTTGGCTGCTGCTTCTGTGAGATGGGGCTAATGATACTACCCAACATTTGCAAAGAGCTTTTATACATTGTGACTAAAACAGCAGTGTTAATGTTACTGTTCTAACGGATTCAGTTTACTATGGAAAAACTAGATACAGGGCCAATTTCTCTGCTGGCCCAAGTCCAGTGAAGTCAATGGAGTTATTTCAGCGGAGATTACAGCCCAGCATTTTTCAAAGATTGTACAGCGGTGGCCTTTGAAAACTTGCTAATTTATATTGGCAATAAATTACTAAGGTTACCTCTGTAATCTCCAGTGTTCTCTTATACTTTTCTATACTCACTCTTGGAAATACCTTGATCATGGCAAATAATGGAACTTTCTAACAGCCATTACAAATTTAGCTATCTAGGACAGTTGGCAGCTTCAGAAAGCTTTTGCTTAGCACAACTTACACAGCTAAATAAAATTAACTTTTAAAACTTTTTTCCCCCATAGGCTCTCCAAATCTAAGAACTAGGCCTCCACCACGGAGAGAATCCAGTCTGGTTTGTGGTTTTCTTTTATTCTTAACTATTGCGGCGGTCGTCTAGACACACAGCTTTAGAGCAACCCTCTCTCCCCCTACGCGGGGCTTCTGAAGAGATTTTTTTTATCTTAAACACACTGCATATAATAGAGAATAAAATGCACATTGTGGAATTTGCTCCAACATTCATTGGGGACATTTTTCTGAGTCAGCGCATGTTTTGAAAAAAACTTGCTTCACATGTAAGCGCTATTCTTGGAGGGGTGCTTTTTCTGTCTTTATTTTTAAATATTACAGTGCAGCTATCACTTACAATAACTGCAGTTGGGGAGGTGTGAAACTGGATGGGGTGGGAGACAACTTGTTTATGAAAAAATTTGTGATCTCTGTTTTTGTTTTGGGGCAATTTTGCACCCCGGGACAACTTTTTAATATAAATTCAGTCATATTGGGCTTTGTGTGGAAACATTTTTTCCATGGGAAAAGTTAGCATGGAAAAACACGTTCTTCATTTGGAATGAAACTGCCCTTTCAGTGTTTTATGCACAAAGTTGAAGGCCCAACTTGGTGTGGTGCTTTGCTCCCATAACTCGTACTGGGACCCATTGGACCATTAATTATTAAGCATTAATAAGTATAATAGGGTCAGCCTTTGAAGAGATGATACTCGAGCTATATAATGGTAATTGTAACAGTGCTCACATGCTACAGTGGCGGGGCCATGTAGTTCAATTGGGAACAAAATTCTTAAGTGACAGCCATCACATTTTCACTAGCCAACTACGTCTTGCTGGGATTGTGGCATAATTCAGAACGATGCACAGAATATTGAGTGCATTGTGTAAACTCGCCCTGTTTGAATCTTTCCTTTTTAAAAAAGGGCATAAGGACGAACAATGAACAACTCCAAATACAAGAGCATAAATAGTATTTATAGATTTATTTTTCCTTACTGGAGAATGGCTTGTCCTCTTACGCCAGTGAAATGGGCTTTTAGCAAGTCACTAGGACTGGCATTTCCCAGTGGGACGAAAGAACTGCATTGTTATGTTCCTCCTTTTTTGTTCTTCTTTATGCCCTGAGATGAGCTTGCGTGAAGGACCCTACGTTCAGACTCTAATCAGAGCACCCAGCTAGGGTTCAGTTACAAAGTACCCGAGTCTCAAAAATGTACAAATTTTGAGAGCTGTTCTTACGAGATTTCTACCAACTCAGAATGAAATCCCACGAGACTTTGGACACATTGAAACCAGAATATAGACCCCTTCTAGTTTTTCATCCTATCATGAACAAAAAAATTGTGGAAAGCAATCGCAGAGTAGAACATTTGGAATCTAATTGACCTAAATGTAAAAGTGGGTTTGGATGCAAAGTGTTGGACCATCTTTAGTTGCTATGTCATGTCAGTGTAACATCTCGCATGACAATGAGGACCAATAATAAACCCTTGATTCTCTGAGCTTATCCCCCCTAGAGAAGGGTCAGTGTCCTGAGCGTTACTGAAATGTTTACTCTTCCTGCAACCTGTAGTCTGACTCTGCCCTTTTATAATTTCAAAGTAGATAAATTGAGTTCTGTGGAGGAGTAAAACCTTAACGTCCTGACTGCTGCACCTGGATGCTAAAGTGCCCACAGCTCTTTCAAAAGAGTAAGGACTTTCCCAATGACCTTTTAGCCAAAATTGTCCCTTCCACCTTTCCTGCAGTGGTGTGCATCATGCCTATAGCAGATAGAAACTGCTGTCCACCTTCAAGGTGGCTACATTTTAATGCTGTGGCATCTGTTTAATATTTAAGTCTGTTTGGTATCTTGTGGGAGGACAGGGAAATGGGAATTGTCCTGCTATTTGGACTTGCAGAACTCAGGGCAGACCCATGAAAAGCAGAACTGTCCCCTGAATATGAGGAAGACCTAGGAACCCCATTAGACCGAAGTTGCATCAGTCAAATACTTATGTTTGTAGCAGAGTCTCTCTTGCTTGGAGCAGGAGCAATGCGAATTTGGATTCACTGTGTAATGTGTAGCATTCACCTCTCCCAATTCTTTTATCCTACGTGTTGATCTCAAACTTCTCTTCCGGACATTTATTTAACTGAGAGCTCAGTATGGTTAATATTTACGCTGTTTTCCTCCTGAGTTTTGTTTCCTTTGCACTAATTATTTCAATTAGTTTTTATTCTGGCAGGAATGCTTTAATTAACTCCATGTTAACAAAACACATGTGAAGCATCAAGTATGTTTGCTGTTTTCAATTAGCTCAGTTTAAATTCAAACCATTCTAAAATGTGAAGGCACGTTGTTATACTGCATCCTATGCTATATTTTAACATGCACAGTGCTGAAATGCAGAATTGAAACATTGCTAGGCAAGGTTAATACTTGGGCCAAAATACCTCTGGCAGTTATGTTAAAATGATGCATGTTTCTTACTATGAGGGTGGTTTAGAAATCAATGGAGTAGTACGTTAAGATGCAGTATTTTGCTTCCTTTCTTCAGTTTCCTGGCTCAGAATCTTGCTGCAGCTATCTGTTGTCTTTGTAACTAACTGTCACAATTCAGACGTGTGTAAATCACATCTTTAATGCAAGGAGCAGATTTTGTCTTTAAGGAACCAAAGATCCCTTCAGGTTTTTTCCATTGGGACTCTTTTGTGCTTATTTAATAATGAGTCATGTCATTCATTAGAGCGCTAAGCTAATCATGGACACGGCAGATATATAAATGCTTAGAGAACGGAATCTTTCCCAGTTTCTTTTTAAGTCTAAAATATGAGAGGAACCTAGTAAAATTGTCTATGGTTTTAGGATTGGTTAATGATGACATGGGGGTTTGAACAAAATTGCTTGTTCTCCGTATCATAAAGAAATAGGGAGCTAGGGCCTCCGTTCTGACATCCATCTAACTGCCATTGGTATTTTAGCTGAGTAAATGCATAAGTTGTGAGCCATTTCAGTCAAGGGATACTTGTGGCAGGTGCTAAGGTTTTATGGTGAAAGACACAGATATGTATGTTTTTTTCCTTTTAATTCCAATTAATAAATAGCAATTATTGGCTTTTAGATTTTTACGTGCGGCTCTAGTGAATCTGGATCACTTAGTCCGTGATAGCTGGGAAACAGGTTCCATCTTAGGCGTGTTGTTGCACAAAATTTCCCATATGTATTTCCTTTGAAGCCATCTGGTACTGTCGACCATCAGACGGAATATCAGGCTAAATGGACCATCCATCTGACTAGAATGGCAACCCCCATGTAAAACCCTTTGAATATGAAAAGCACTATTTAAATGCAAATTATCAAGATTATTATAGTTAGTGAAAGAGGTACTAGAATTGTACGTAGTTAGTAAAGCTATCCCTTTTTAAGCCTTGCCTTCATTTACCATTTGTTAGAGACAAGATGGGTGAGGTGATATCTCTTATTGGACCAACTTCTGTTGCTGAGAAACAAGCTTCCGAGCTTACACAGAGCTCTTATTCAGGAGGAATAACTCAAGAGAAGCTCTGTGTGTAAGGTCGGAAGTCCCTCTCTCTCTGTCTCTCAATCTCTTGTTGGACCGATCTCTGTTTGAAAGAGAGAATCTCAACCGCCTTGTCACTTGAGTATCCTGGGACCAACACGGCTACACAACACTGCAGACCTTTTGTTATAGAATGCCTGGTGCTTATCACTAGGAGGTAAATTAGGAGTAAGGAATGCCACTTGTTCAGCAGCATTGGAAAAATGGCAAATAACTGTCCATGCTGACACATTCAGCCCCTTATTGCTAATTGCTCACTAAACAAGACTTTTCTTTGTTGCCACAGGGCTTCCAGTTGCCTAAACCACCTGAGCCGCCATCAGTGGAGGTGGAATACTACACCATTGCAGAATTCCAGTCTTGTATTTCTGATGGAATAAGCTTTCGTGGAGGACAAAAGGCAGAGGTGAGCCTAAACGGTGCAACCGTACAAAATAATAATGCTTTGCAATGGTAGAGCATTGTACAAATGTTAGATAATGGCTTGAAAGAAAAAAAAATCCTAACCCGTTATCTCTCCAGACTAATGACAGTGTTCATCATCATCCTTTAGGTTATTGATAAGAACTCTGGTGGCTGGTGGTATGTACAGATTGGAGAGAAAGAAGGGTGGGCTCCAGCATCTTACATTGATAAAAGGAAGAAGCCCAATTTAAACAGAAGAACCAGTACTCTAACCCGACCCAAGGTCCCTCCTCCAGCACCTCCCAGTAAACCAAAAGACATGGAAGAAGGAACAGTTCCTGGGACTGTTTCATCAGGAGAAGTCCAGGACTCCCCACAAAAGCTCAGATATGAAGAACCAGAGTACGATGTGCCTGCCTTTGGCTTTGACTCGGAGTCTGAGGTGCATGAAAGCCATGGAGATGATAGTTCCTTGGAAAAACGTCTGTTTCAGCCACTTAAGCCATCTCCTGTCTCATCCCTGCAGAGGGCAAAGTTCAGAGTTGGTGAGTCTTCAGAGGATGTTGCTCGTGAAGAAGAGATTATCTATGAAAATGAGGGATTCAGGCCTTATGTGGAGGACACTTCATCATGTAAAGAATCCAGCGGAGACTCGGATTCCCAAAAAAGCTCCTCTGTGTCTTTAATTCGAAGAAACTCTCCATGCTCCAGTTCTCCCAAATCATCGCTCCTGAAGCTCAAATCTGACAAAAGCATTCAGCCCGATCTTGGAAAATGTCACTACTCCAGGAATGACGAGATAAAACCCAGATCAGCCTCAGATGTTGGCTTACGTAGCATGCCAAGAACAAGTGCGAAGAAGGAGCCTGGACAGAGCCCCTCAACGAAAGCAAAGCCAATGGTTAGACCTAAGCCCTTCCTCAATAAGGCAGATTCTCAGAGCCAAGAAAAAATGGATATCAGCACTTTAAGGCGTCAGCTGAGGCCAACTGGGCAGCTCAGAGGTGGACTTCAAGGTTCAAGAAGTGAAGAGTCTGAAAGCCCTCCACAAATAGCTCCTGAGAGCCAAGATGACTCCCTTAAAAGAAGCTCCGCAGATCTCATTACATCTCCTTCCCATGCCATTTTTTGCTCTAACCATCCAGCCAAGCCAGAGCAAGAGAATGACACAAAATGTTTTTATTTGACCTCTGACTCTTACCAAAAGGTTCAGGATTCTGAACTCTGCTTCCCAGCAGGAGTGGAAGTGGAAGTGTTGGAAAAGCAAGCTAGTGGATGGTGGTACATGAAATATGGAGATATGGAAGGGTGGGCTCCTTCCCACTACCTCGTACTTGCCGATAACCAACAAGAAGAAACTTCAGAGACCAGCATCTCGCTGGCCAGGAACAGAAGAAATGAAAGCAAGTCAAACAGCTTGGAGAAGATAGAGAAAAGAGTTCAGGCTTTGAACACCATCAACCAGAGCAAAAGAGCAATGCCCCCAATTCCAAGCAAACCCCCTGGTGGCTTTTCCAAAACTTCAGGGGCTGTGAAAATGAGGAATGGAGTGAGACAGTTAGCAGTGAGGCCACAGTCTGTGTTCGTCTCCCCGCCCCCAAAGGATAATAACCTGTCCTGCTCCCTGCGCAGGAACGAATCCTTAACTACTACAGACCATCTAAGGGCTGTCCGCCGGAATTCCTCTTTCAGCAGTGCGCGATCACAGCCTGGTGACTCGAAGGCAAAGCAGACAGATCAATCGGGCATAGAGGGATTGGAGACAACCTCCAACCTATCCACTCAGCGCAATGGAATCCCGGTGTCCACTGTCTGGCCAAAGCCCCTTGAAAAATCCCAGTTCATCCACAACAACCTCAAGGATATCTACGTTTCCATTGCAGACTATGAGGGGGATGAGGAGACGGCAGGGTTTCAGGAAGGTGTCTGCATGGAGGTCCTGGAAAGAAACCCAAATGGTTGGTGGTACTGTCAGATCATGGATGGTGGGAAACCATTTAAAGGCTGGGTGCCCTCAAATTATTTGGAGAAAAAAAATTAATGTTGCAATATCTTTAAATTCTCTAATTTATACTGTTCCTGCTGTGTACATCTGGAAAAAAAATTGCTACACCCACAAATTTTTTCCCCATGCTCTAGTTTGTGCAAAGGGACTGACTGATTATGCTGTGCAGTGTTTGCAGAGCTTTATGGGGTTAACGTGGCCTGAAGGAATTTAAGCAAAGAAAAAGATGATAGTCAAATTTTTTTTTTGAAGCTGTTAATAATCCTGTGTGTAACAGGGTATGATATCCCATCTTTCCTGTTAATGGTAGGAAACCAAACGTGTGCCTTTGCGAGAGATACAAACTGATGTATCCACTTGAGGAAATCGTTGGGGCGGAGTTTAGTGCCAAACTTAGACGTTTTAGAATCTCGGCTTCCTCTCTCCTTCCTCTCATCTCCACGTGGAATATCCAGAAGTTTTGAATGTGTTTTCACAACTTTTAACTGTGCAAAGTGAGTGGGAATTTGATTCTAAAATGCAGAGGAGAACCCCAGCCCTTTCTAGAAGCTCAGATTTTTCACTCTTCTCAACAGTCAGTTCCAACGTTGGAGCCTTTTCATCGTAGAGAGATTTGGTCTCTGACTTCAACCACAGTTTGTCATTATTACTAAACCTCAGAAATGACATTCAGGAGGCATTTTGGGTTTTTTTGGCTGCCTTTTGTTCTGTCTCTAGGCTCTTGAGTTGACACCAGGTGTTCTTATGGCCTGTAGGGCTACCAGGTGCTTGCAAACACACCACAAAAACAAACCTATGGACAAAACTTTGTGAACAATGATTACTTTAAATACTCCTTGTTTAGTTCAGTGTGGTGACTCCTGCCAAGAGATCCAGGTTGATTCTCTTTCCTGAGCTGGGTTTTTCCAAATTTGTCACAATTTTTAAGTATTCAAAATGCCTCTGAGGCCTCAAAGAAGAAAAACAATCAAATTGGAGCACATTGACAGAACCCACAAAGCTGTAAGTTAGAAACAGCCATAACCTGTTGCGGCATCAGTGTTTACAAAGGGTGTGGTGGAGAAGCCATGGAATTCAGTCTGCACAATCTTTAATTTGTATATTTTGGGGGATTTGTTTTTCTTTCCTGTGCATTCTGGGTATTTTTTTAATTGTGCATTGATTTACCAAAAGACTTTTCTTTTCTTTAAGTGAAAACTAAAGTAGGAGTCAATTCTGTGATTGGATTCCCACTTGAATCCAGAAAGTACATTTGTACTGCTAAGAATGCATGGGATTTTCAAGCTCAAATAGAGATCTAATAACAAAGGAATTAAGGCTACAATGTGACTAGCTGCCTCTTTCCCACCCCATCCCCACTTTTCCTTCATGTTATTTATAACTCTAATGCTTTAAAACGTGACCCATGGGTGGCGGGGCGGGGAATATACCACCATTTGGAAAGGGCTTGGATTAGACTGGTTCCTGAGGTAGCCAGTTACTGTACTGTAAACATCAGCCACTATAAATCCATACTGTACTCCAGGAAGTCTTGCTTTTGGCGGTTTTTTGATGGGTTCATTAACCATTTAAGTGAAGATCAATATCCAGTTTCTTTAAGAGGCAGCATTTCTGTGTCCTGTTTTAAAGGGGAAAAGTCAATTATTTCACTGCTCATGTATTACAAAATGATGATACGTGCCCTTTTATTTTCCAGCCAAACTTCATACCAGTTATTGGCATTGGGAAGATAAAGGGTCTGATGATTTAGTTAGCTGGAACCTAACCTGAGGTGGGGCCTAAAATAGCTCAGTATTGAGTGGGTTGTAGAGTGTTTTCTCTGCCAACAAAACAAAAGACAATTTACAAGTTGTTCTTGTCTTTATATTTTTTTGGGATTTTGGGTTTTTTAACTAATCGCCACGGAAACTTTGAGGGAAAGATGCCTACAGTCAACATGACTGACGTCCCTTTGCTAGCTGAAAAACCATTACGTTGCAATCAAAGGCTGCAAATGGAGTTCTGTTGAAACCGAGATGTCCCCGAGTAATGGTGAGGGAGGGTGTTCTACTTGGATCCAACGTAAGTCGTGAGGGGGAGGTGTATCTACACTACCGCCCATATCAAAATGTGTAGAGACCTCTCTCTGCCTTATGTTTTACTATATATATGTATATACCCAGTTAACCACATCTTACTGGATGTCTGTCTGAGGCGCTGCAGTCCCATCTCTCATGCTTCTGTCCATTTTTAGTTGTACTAATATGGTTGCAGTCATTAAAAACTGCTGGAGCTGTTGTGAGATTATAATAGAAGTATTCTATTCTTCTGCTGGACAGTATTAAATAGAGCAATACATAGTTATCTGCTAGATTGCAGTACTAACAGTAGTGACTTAGTGACTTGTGTAATGTTGTTTTGATTTACTTTAACAATAATGATGCGGAAGTGGTTCATTATTTTGAATTAATGCACTTTAACAATAAAAAAACCAAAATGGAAGTCAACACAGCGAACTAAGTGCATTATTTAAAGGTGCAGTATATAATTTTCATTTTTTTAAAAAGCATGTATTTATTAAAAAATAATTTATAATTATTTAAAAATATGCTGAAGTTTTGTTTTGACAGCACTTTCATGCTGTCATCTCCCGAGGAGACAAAAAACACAGCTCCCAATACTTCTGCATTGAGCCACTGAACTCTCAAAATACGGAACAGCATGACTTGAGTTCTTGCCGAGAGAGAGAGAGAGAGAGAGAGAGAGACGTTTCTGATTAGAGAGCAAACCATTTAGGAATATTCAGATTGTATCCAACAAAGGAAAGACCACCGATGCAAAGAATCTCTGAGTGGGAGGAGACCTCTGGTGAGGCCATTGGAGCCTGCATTGGAATGGGATTGATTTCATTAACCCTAATCTTCCCCTTTCTGTGTGGGTGTCAGGGTAGCTTTGAACACCTCCACAAGCCTGGGCTCTGAATAAGGTTGTGGAATTACTGAGGTGCTCAAACTCCGCTATGACCTGGTGATACTCTCAGGCTCACGCCATTGGAATCGGGGCCATTGTTAAACTTTAGTTACTAAAGTCATTGTCTTGTATCCCTCCTTACCTGCCAGTACACTAAGTATTTCCCACTGTGCCTTAAGCCAGAGTTGCTTGTTCTGCCCTAATTGAGGGACTTGGTTTGGTCTTGGTCTTTGTGTGTACATTGTGCCCAGCCAGTTATCAACAGCACAGTTGGCTGTGGTGTAGAATGATTTATCAACAAGGTACAAAAGAATATCAGGACCTGCAAGTGCTCATGTCTTGCACAGGTTTTCTCAAGCATCTGTTCTGCTCCACAACTGATGATTACTCCTGTGAAGCTTCTTTCAGATTTCATAGGAGAAGGCAGAGTTGAGAAGTTCAGATTCTGGGTAATAGCCTCCTCCCCATAAACACTACACACATGTATGCCCAACAGAATGGAAAGTGACAAATGCACTTGAATCTAACTGAGAGAGTTTGTGGCTCAGAAATGAATCTGAGCCACATAAACATCAGATCCAGATTACTCACTATTCGGGAATGATCAGATCTAGGCTTCACTTAAATTCAATGGTTGTGTCATAATTTTCAGGTTAAAAGGATGTTTTACAAAAGCAACATCATAAGTCTACGTACTGTTGTCGCCAAACTTCCCTCCCCCACTTTAAGAACACTGGACCTGAAAGAAATTAGAGAAAGATGTGTCGAGTTTTATATTTGATGACAGCACTTTTTGTGTAGTCAGTCACTGTTTCCCTATGTAGCCAGCTATTTTCCCCTTGGGTTGTTAAGATCCTTCATAAAGTAACAGAGAAGGGAAGCTCTTTTTCCCCCCATCTGCCTAAAGAAATAGGAAAATTTGATTGTAAAACAACAAAAATTGGCAGGGTGACTTGGGGAAGATGAAGGAAGAGTTCGTGACCCTTTTAATTTTTTGTACTGAATTTGCCAAAAGTGACACTGTGACTTTGAACAATTTTTAAATGTGTGTGAGAACCTCACTTTATAACAGCAAATACATAATTCTATCCTGGTGTGTTTAAAAAAAACTTGAAGCAAGTTAAAAAAAAATCTGGAGAGCTACTGAAGTATTTTGTGGAGTCAGAGTGCCCTCTTGTGGTAGGAGGAGATGCATGCTGCCATTCTATTGGGCTAAACGATTGCTTTGCTCATCCAGCCATGCTTTCCAAAAAGTATAAAATGTGGAAATTGAACCTGCAAAAGGCCAAAATGCAGTTCAATGATACCAAATTCACAAATGTGAAATTTTTTGTCTTGCTGTATACTGCAACTTTAATAATAATGAGCACTTCTGAGTTCGTTATTGAGGTTTATATAATGCCTGAAAAGCTTTCTTAATCCCCAAAAGAATTTTTCCAAATTAACTTTTTTTAAAAAACTTTTTAGCCTTACCCACTTAAAGGCAGTTCCTATTAATTGGCTTAACCTTTATGCCTTGCAAAATGTGCATCAATGACTGATGTTGTTTGTAAAACCCAATCTCAATGCAAAAGACATTAAATATACACTACCTGGTATTTTAACTGATACGTACTCATATGTATTGATTGCAAGTCATCTTTAAAAAAAAATAGTGTTCAAATTTTAGCAAGGATTGGATAACTAAAAGCCAAACTTTGTTCATAGTTGAACTAGTGTAGATGGAATTACTCCATATTTACACTGGTATAACTAAAATCAGAATTTGGGCCTCAAAAGATTCCTTCTATAGCAATGCTCCAGTTCTTGACGAAGGCATTATATAATTTGTTTTTAATCACTTTCAGATCTTAGTGCGGCATATGTTATTGTAATATATATTCATTGCTTTCCTCAGTTAAAGAAAAGTTACTGCTTTTATCATTTAGGAGAAACACAAGGGAATTTGGTAAAGCATTCATTATTTTCATGTTACTAGTATTAACAGAGTAGAATGTGTACTGTTTAATTTTAGGCCTTTTTAGGCAGCTTGTTAATAATTCGTATTTTGCTGTGTTATATCTTAATAATGTGTTTATTACATTTTTCCCCAAATACTGTGCATTCTCAAGAAAAAAATATCCAATGAGTGGATAAGTGCAATATTCACAGAATAAACAGGCCCCTCATCCAGGACTTGGAGTAGAGCGCACAGTGTGAAACATCTGTAATTTTAAGTCATGCACTCTTAAGAAAATTTTGGAGGAATCGGAAGGGCGGGGGGTCAGTTGGAAGGAAGTACAACTCGGGTACATATGGATTGTTGACTGTTGGGTTTTTTATAGAATGATTGTTTCATAAGCAAAACACCTATTAGCAAAAGTGCAGGGATTATACATGCATGTTGCAAGAGCCCTGGATGGAATATGCAAGAGTGCCCTTAATTAGGCATGATACCTGTATTACCCTTCAAACACATCCTTGTATCATCTATGCCTGATCTATCTCTTTCTCCAGTACATATTTTTTTCAGCAAATTCCCCATGCTAAACTTCAGAATTTATGGTAATTTAGAAAGGGATAAAAATGTTCATGGTTTAGCCCTAGGTTTCAATAGTGTCCTGTCCTTTGTGTTTATTAATAGGGCCATGTGACTTCTCCCTTCATTTTTGTCAAACCAAAAATAATTCACTGTTCTCTCTGTGGTGACTTCTTACCTGTGAAATTTCACAGTGGGATTGTTGCATTGAAACAGGAAAGTTTGCATTTTGACTTCCTATTCTGATGTGAAAAAATAAATAATTTTGGATCTGAAATTTTGACACTCTTCCTTTTTTGAAATTTCCAATTCAAGTTTTCAATCTGAGGGACTATTTTGAGTGGAAAATGGACTCATTTTCACCCAAACAGCTCTAGTTTCAAATAAATTGCAAAATCTCATATCCTTGCAGAACTGAATTATTTTCACCTGAGTTCAAATGAAATGCAAAAACCAGAGCTTCAGGCTCTCAGACTTCATGGAACATATTTCATGTTGCCCAGGTTAATATGCTTGGGGGACTTGCACTGCATCTTTCTCTCTCTCTCTCTCTTCTTCCCCCTCCCCACCCGCCCTAGTTCACTCCTGCCCTGCTATTACTTACGCTCTTCTCAGACGCTTGTCATGTTGTAGGCGAGTCCTTTGCATTTAAACAGCAAAACTGAGCTCAGATGACCATCTTCTTCCAAAATCCTGTAGGTATCCTTTCAGGACAGGAACCAAGAGCTTAACGGAGTAACCTTATTTCATTTTGTGGGGAGAGGTCTTGATTCTCCTCTCATACTTTCCATACATCAAGAGTAACTCCACTAACACCCATGCAGTTACCCTGAAATAACACCAGTCTAACTAAGAGAGTCAGGCCCTGAGGATGAAGCCTTAACGTAACTCTGTTGTTTGACTTTTTTGGTGGGAATTTCTTCCCCAGAATTTCAAAGCAAAATTGAGACTCTGATTCGAAAACTGCTAACAAGATGACATACAATGATCCCCTTTACAGCCGGTCGTACTTAACACTTTAACATCGACTGGAGTTCTGCTGCTAGTGGCGAATGTCCTGCAAACCAGATCTCCCCTTAAAAATCCAGGAGACTGACACTCTGCTGGAGAAGGGGTTACTGTATATAACTTTACCATTTAACAGGTACGGATTGGATGATCTGAGAACAAACGTGTCTGTGTAAATTATTTTACATTTTTGTTTAAGGTTTTTGGTGGCGGCAGAGAGATAAACCAGGCAGATGTTTGGAGAGCTTGTCTTTTAAATGTTTCATGGCCCTAGCATCCATGTCCCAGTGCCTGTGTTTTGATTCTCAGTCGTCCATCTATACATCTCAGTATTTGTTTTGTTTAATTATAATCTCCAGATCAAGTACTGTACAGAGGGCCTGATCCAGAGTCCACTGTAGCTCATGGGAGTCTTCATTGACTTCAGAAGGCTTGGGATCAGGCCTACAACTTGCTGTTTTTCCACCGCCTCAGAGCCAACTTGTAACCAAATGCCGAGACTTCTGTAAAAACAGGCGTCCGTAATTGCTACAAAGTTAGATCCCTCATTTTTTTTGGAGGGGCTTATGTAAATTGTGTGTGTGCGTGTGTGCGTGCGTGTTGCAGTTGGGAAATTGTTTTCACTAATATCCTCACTATAGGAGGCCAAGTTCTGCTATTTTCTGCAGGAAAACTGTTGAAATAAAAAACCTGTCCACTGGGAATTTTCTCACGGGGACTGTTGGGTCAGGCTCAGCATGGGCACAGGCAGAATAAATTGGTCTCTTCCATTTTAGATTCACAGGGCTGGGCTGGTCCCACACAGGGTGTTCATAGTTTGTTCTTGCATTCAGGTAGCTTTAATTCTAGTTGGAGAGTGCAATTTAAATAAACGGTTTTAAAGCTTCACACTGGCGTTTTTACAGACCTGTCCTTTTGCAGCATAAGCCACTGCTGTCCTGTGTTGAGACTCCTGTTTGTTATTGAATCAAAACAAGGGTTGGTGGAGGGTGGGGTGGGGAGATAAGAAGAATAGTCTCTTACCAAATTATTATAGAGGTAACTGGACAATGGTAGTGGCGGGGAAAAGGGAAGTGATTAGATAAAGATCAATTTTGAACCAAGGATGTTTCTTATTAAGGCCATAAATTATTGGGTTTGACACTGCAGGTGCTTTCACTATGTATTTTTTTAAATATATCACTGCTCTGTTATACATTATGATTTATTGTTGCCCAATGTTCAGTTTCACACAGCATGATAAAATATAACAAACTCTATCCTGAAGTTCATGATCCGCTGAGGTAAGACAAATGTGTTCTGCATTTGTTTTAATCAAGGAGCCTTGTGCATCTGGAAGATCTAGATAATGTCGAGGTTCATCAGAAGGTCAAAGCTGGCAAGATGGTCTATTCCCAGATCTTTAACCCGGCAGTCCCTTTTCATACTGTTGTAAAATAGCCCTTTGCTAGTGACGCTGCTGGGAAATGTCTGAGGCTTTTATACCTTGTACGTTGTGATCTTGCTCTTCTGATACAGGAGGATTAGCTGGTTACAAAGGTAGCTGCTTCTCTTCTCTTCTCCCACCATAATAAGGGCTGTGAAAACCAGTGGGCATTTGGGAATCTTTTTGAAATCCCTAGAACTTAAGCATTTAATATTTACTTTTAATTTTAGGTTCCATCAATGATTTCATCTGTAGCTGTAAGCCTTTGACTTCTACAGATCAGTGTAATATATAAACTCTAAGCACTTGGCAGCCTTCACTATGCAAACAGTTAAATACTTATGTGAAAATTATTCTTATACTGTTTTCTGCAGTCATCCGGCAAACAAAGGGCAAGAACGAATACCCATGTGTCAGTCCAAAACTTGAACTTCAAATGTGCCAAATTATGTTCTGAATCTAGAACTCATAACATTCAAGTAGGGTCAATTCCTTCCACTCTAGAAGCAGTCATCTTCCTGAACCAAAAAAGAACTCTTATTGTCTCATGAATACATCTTAATTGGCGCAGTTGGAAAAGGAGAATGAAAAACAATAAACAAACACAAAGCAATTGGTGGAACGATTGATTACCAGTGTTTGATAAGAAAAAACGACAAACTCAGAAAAGGACCAAGTTACTAATTGTTTCCATTTTCTAGGCAATTTCTCAGTTTTGAGGTACTGGGTAAGCATGCTGAAAAGGGTGGGGAAATGACTAGTGGTGAATTTGGGTGTAAGGAGTGTTTTTGGAAGCATGGTCTGTCTCTCACTGCACTTGCTTTTTTCAGTTCTGGGAATCTGAATTGAGAGTTACAATCCAGGGGTTGTGTATAGAGTAGCTACAGTTTTGCTGGTGGTTCTGACTTGATTATCCAAGTGCTCAGTTGTTAATTTCTTGTCATCCATCAAAATGCTCTCTCCTTATTTTACAATGTTTAATTGCAAACAGCATCTGTTTGTTACCATAGATGGCAGTGTTTTGAAGAGGATTAAGCCTATAATCCTCCAGTTCTCAGGATTTAAAATTTCATATCTACCTAAATGAGTCTCACCAGCAACCTGATCGCCTGCTTGTGTTGACTTTGAGAATTAGGCCATAGTGTTTCAAGTGGGTCCTAAATCCATATTTAGGTGTCTAAATAAGTGGCCTTGTTTTCAGAAGTGCTAAGCAGCCAACATTCCCGTTAAAATCAGTAGGAGCTGTGGGAGCTCAGTGGTCCTGAATGTCAGGACTCTGATTTGGGTGCCTAACTGTCTTGATAAATCAAGGCCATAAGGCACATACCTCACTTGAAACATGGGAGTGCTCCGATTGACTTAGGCACGTGCCTACGCATGTGCGTAAAGTTTGAGCATTGACGTATCCTATTCAGTCCAGAAGTAAATGTAGTGTTAGACAGCCCAGTTTGAAAATGTGAGCAAGTATAAAAGTCCAAACACGGTGTGGGGCTCGTGGATTTTGTAAGTGGCTGACGTTTTTGAATGTGACCATAATTATTGGACGCTGCGGTGTACTGGTCTAGGTTTCCATTGACTGATGGGTAGGAATGTAACCATCTGCGAGAGAGAGGCTGTGAGAGTATGTTGGTGGCAAGAGATAGAGCAATGTGTGGCTGGTCCTGGTGTGTGTGTGGTAGAGCTGATTTTATTGTTTTTGTATGTGGAAACAGTTTTGTTTGGAGTTTTCTGGAAGCTGATATGCTTTCTGCTGCAGTATAAATGAAAGAGAAGAATAAGACTTTTAAAGAGAGGATGAAGGCGGGAGTTAATTCAGCTTGTTTTGGGAGAGGTGAAATAAAACGGTGATGGTATGTATTGTTCCTCCCCAAGGGAGGAAGAAAAGTACAGGAGAAACCATTCCTCAAGGAATAACGTAGGGCCAAATGTACTGCTGGTCCACTGAGTGGGTCCACTGTAGTCAGCAGAGTTTCACCTGCTGGTGGATAATGCTTATGAAGTAGATATTTGATCTTAATGCCACATCTTGATCCTATTGAACTGTTGAGTATTTTGATATTGACTTTAGTAGAATCCGCAATTGCCCCATAATGTTCTGTAGCAGGGGTGGAGCTAGACCGAGAAGTGTTTTTTCTTTTGATCGCTTGCTAGAGATGGAACTGTTTGTGCAGCAGACCTGCTTCTGCAATAGTGACTTGCCAGGTGGAAACAGTTGGCAACACTGTGTCCATTAAATGGATTTCCCAACTGGTAAATCAGTTGTGTGACTTATAGAAAACACTTCTCCGCCCCTGCCCCTCCCCCCCAAAATAAATCCTGTGATTAAATGTACTTCACAGGTGGCGTCACCATTTGCTAATGATTTTTTGAAATGGTCACTGTGAAACACCCTCCCAATCTCTGTCTAAAATGACAGAAAACTAAAGGCCTATTTGATCAGCCTTCAAGTCTGCCTTTTAAACACCTTGGTATAGAGCACTGAGTTCTGATCAGCAAAGAGGAATTTGTTTTACCTGCAAAGAATGAGGACTGCATCCAGAGTGGAAAAATTGACACACTCCCCCCCCCTGCCCCCGAAGTAAATGTTGTGTGTCTTCCCTCTGTGGTTTAGTGCCGGCCAGTCAGCAAGCATGCTTTATCCAGTGTGATATTCTAATGAGAAGTCATTTACCTGGTCTGGGTCCGATTCTGAACATGTGGCTCTCTGCCAGATAACTCCCACTGAGGGGCATAGTGATATTCTCATTGTTCTGCTCTGGCCATGAGCAAGGTGGCGATAGCCCTGCCTCTGGTAAAACATGATCCTTGTATAGTCCAGGCCCATTGGGTGGCCTTGATTTTTTTTTTTTTAATTTTATTTATTTATTTTTTCTAAGCCTTTATTCTTCCTGGCTCACCCTAACTGTCTGATCCAGAGCTGGCTTCCTCATCATTTCTTTACTGGATATGATACAAACCAAGCATAATAACTGTGATTGGAACTATGAGGTCCAAACATTTTTGCAGCTAACACTTCAGGGTTGAGCTGATCTTCAGGCATGCCACTGGCCTGTGTCGGACTAAGAGGTGCAGTAAATGTAACATTTGCCTCCTTTCTTGTATCAGGTTTTTGATTTGTTATATTTACAAAATACATCTTGCCGAGCAGTACTTGACCAATTCCTATTGCAATTCTTTTTGGCTAAGCAGTGTTAGTGTGTTCACTTTTCTAGCAGAGTGTCTTCTGGAACAGTCAAGTGAACATGTGTTTTATTCATTAACAATTAAAACTCTGTGGATTACTTATTAAATGAAGAATAAAAGCCATATTATCTGTCAAGGATAGTCCAAAACATGCCATATGGCACCTACTGTGTGTGAGTACACATGCCAAAAACTTCAGACTGGTGTTGCCTATGTTTAGATTCCTAAATCCTTATTTAGGTATCTAATAATACCAGCCTGATCTTTCAGAGGTGCCGACCAGCTTCAGCGCCCATTGAACGGGAGTTGTAAGTGCTCAGAACCTTTTGAAAATCAAGATACTTCTATTTGAGAGTCTAAATATAGGGCCATCTGTCTGAAAATGTTTGTTTGGCCATGATAATTCTAAAATATGGTGGTCTGGCTTATGGACCCAGATTCCTCCAAGAAATGTCTCAAATCAACATGATCATGTCCTGTACCATGATAGTGCCAACTTTGGCATCTGTGTATTTGATTTTGTGGAAAGATGGAAAAGCTCTAAGCCATGCAGCTCCATATTACATGTCTATCAAGAATGTCCAGTCAGGGTTTGGAATAAATGTTGCCTGATAAACAAATTTCTCAGTCTGAAGTATCTGGGCTAAATCTTCTGAATTGCCCAAAGGAGCCAAACTGTGCTCCTTTTCCAGGCTTCTATCTCCCTCATCTAGTAACCTGTGCTGTTGGGAGGGATGGCAGGATGCTGATGGTAGGGGAAAACTGCACACAGAAGCGGTTGTCCAGCCCTTTCTCAGCTAAAGTTTGGAGTGATTTTAGGCCATCTGCAGTAGTAGAGCAGCATGAGGACTCATGGAGCCATGGGTATGTCCTATTGTACAAAGCTACCAACTCTTCCAAGGCTTTGGTTATACTGTCTTGAGTGATTATTATTGTTTGCATGCACCGTTTCATCAGAACAGCAGCCATCTCCACACCCGTGCATGATCAGCAGAGACTTGTGAGGGACATCTGAAATTTTAGGGCTGTCTTCTCAGTTTTACTACAAGTTCTTGCAGTGTGAAACTACAATATTTAATGTCTCAGGCAGAGAGGGCTTGCTAAGTAGACTGTACTTGTGGTCATCTCCCAGTTCATTGATAGCTTGGACCAAAGGTGGTGCTAAATATCTTTAATATTTGTAATATTTATGTTGTCTTTAAGTATTTTATCACAAAGATGCAGTGTCCTTTTAAAAGAGAAATCTAGCCCTTGGGTTTAGGACCTGGCAAAACCCCTGAAGGACTCTCAGGGGTCAGGGTTGTTGCTTATTAAAATTCAAGCAGGCTTCCTGTATTTTGAGGGCCAGTGGGGTAAAGGATGCTCTGTCTTCAAATGCTTGCAGATTGTAAGGTTTGGTTTGTGATAATTTTTTTTGTATTTTGTTTACATCTCCTCTTATATGCCCTAAGAACAAAAATAAAGTTTTCTGATCATTTTGTGTCCCTGATGTGTTTGGTTTTTTCCCCCACCCATTGCATTTTTATATTACTGAACTCACTGTATTCGTGAAAGTAAGGACAAATTCTCCTAATACATTTATGCAGTGGCAAAACCTGTTCTGTTTCTGATTTGAATCGATAGTAGGTTCAGGGCCGGTGCAACCCAGGCGCTAACATTTGGGGGGTGGTGACCGCGGCGGCCAGACCTTCTGCCACCTCTGTCAGGGGCGGCATTTCGGGGGGGCGGAACCTTCTGCTGCCTAAGGCGACAAAAAAGCTGGCGGCGCTCCTGCGTAGGTTGGCTTGCGATATTGACAGTCCCAGCAGTTTGTTGATGTGAAGTAGCTGCTATTCATCCTTTCCCTCATCTTTAGACTGTCTCCTTCCTGACCCACTAGAGTGTGATGGAAATCTGACCACACCTTTTGACCTCAATAGTTTCAAACACAAAAGCCTTTGCATGTCAAGCCAGGTACCAGATGGAAACTGGCTGATCTACCTCACCAGAAAAGTCGAGCAGAGGCAAGTGGGTTAGCATCTGTAAATGGGTGGAGCTGCCTCCTGGAAACCGTGGGCAGCCTCTTCCATAGTGGTAGGCACTCTTGACCCCTATTGATGTGAGATGGATGCAGGCCACTCAATAGCTCAAGATTGAGGACATGGAATGTACAAGGCCACTGGCTTAGCAAAAGCGGCACTCAGGCAATTGAATATAAGGGCTTGATCCTGCACAACATAAGGCACTGAGCATTATTACTTTTACGACAGAGGGCCCCATGCGCATAGTCCTTGTCTGAATCTTTTTTTTAGTGCATTGACTGCTTCCTCTGTAAAAGCCCTTGCATCTGTTGGGCTGTGTAGAAGAGCAAACGGTACCCAGCCACTGCAAGCTCCCTCTGTTGGAGGTTCTCCGCTGCAGCCATTAGCTGAGCTCCGTTTATCAAAAAAACCTCCCTAATTTCGCATACTGCTTCAGAGATGTGGAGGGGGTAGTTCTCTCAGACTTAGAAGCTGATTAGGAAAGGCCAGTGCCAGCTCCGCATCTGCACAGCAGCCCTGAAAGCAAACCAGCTCAGCGGTGGCAGTTCGGTAGGCAACTTTTGTCAAACACGGCCCTTCATCGTCTCCTGGGAAGGACAAGAAAAAACCCAAGTGCTAGTCGGTCGGCAAATCTGTAGTTAGCAACCAAGGGTGTCCCTGTTAGCCTTTTTCCTTTTTTGTTCTACATCTCCCATCAAATGTTTTGTAATAGTGTTGTAGAGGCTAACGAGGAGCCTGGTCCATTGCCGGATTTACCTACAGCAGCAGCACTCTGTATAGTGTTTGTCATTTTTGACCTGGTATCTTATTTTAGCACTGACACTGTTTTGTGGGGAGAGGGTTTCTTCCCAAGGCACTTCATGAACTTACTACAAAGCCTGACTCCCCTGTCATCGAGGTTGAGGCACAGATGTCCCCCAATCCTGCATGCTGGCAGACTGCTGGACTGGCTCACATCACTGAAGTCGGGAGTGTCATACAAGCGCTCCTATGAGAAGTTTCAGGATTGTGGCCCAAGGATAGGAAAACACTGAGTTCCAAGGGAAGTGGTACGAAAGGCATTTGCCTGGCGTTAGAATTAGGATAGAGGAAGTGCAGCTTTTTTGGTAGGTGCTGTACAAACGCAGGGCCCACTGAGTCCCTGGGGTTAATGCAAATAATTGTAGGGAACTGCCCTGCAGTGGGAGGGAGAAAGACCTCAGCAATCTTCCCAGTTGTGTTCCTGATTCACCGAAGATCGTGTCTAGCTGACTCTGGACTGTAACGTCCTTTTGCTTTGTCTGACTGATATAGTGTTTGTTTTTTAAGAGAAGAACTCTTGCTGGGAGGTTCAGCCTCAGCACTGAGAGAGAAAGTTCACTAGATCGGAGGTGAGTCATTAGGAGTTAAAATTGAAACCCATGAACACTATTCTTCCTAATTGCTCTTTTTTAACTCTAGGAATGCTCAGACCTCTGCATTTCTAGACAGCGCTGGTGCTTTTATTCCTCCCTGCTGCTGTTCACAATACACGAGTGCCAGCCAGGGTGCTCTAACAGTCTCCATGCTAAGTGCTCCCATCTGCTGCTCTTGACAATTCAGAAGCAGAGAAACAATGTCTATTTATTCATTAAATATCCAAAAGTCAAACCTTGTTCCTGCTTTAGTGAATTCAGCCGACGACACCTACCTCCTTCCTGGAGCAGCCGTGTATTCCCTTAGCCAAGGCAGCAGATGGTGCTGTTCGAGCACTGCTGTACTACTCCCCCTGGTCCGCTGGAGCTCAGATTCAGCTTGCTGGGTTTTGAAAGTGCCATAGCGTGCAAGCAGCCCAGGGTTTTGGCCAGAGCTAATCACAGACCTGATGCCACAAGGCACGTTAACATAGGGTTCACTCCTGTTCTCATGAAAGGGGCATGTCAGTGGGATAAGGCATAGTTCAGTGGTTTGAGCATTGGCCTGCTAAACCCAGGGTTGTGAGTTCAGCCCTTAAGGGGGCCACTTAGGGATCTGGGGCAAAATCAGTACTTGGTCCTGCTAGTGAAAGCAGGGGCTGGACTCCATGACCTTTCAGGGTCCCTTCTAGCTCTATGAGATAGGTATATTTCCATATGTGATTATAAAAAGGGAAGGGATGGGTTTCATTTATAAACCAGCTGAGCCATGGCAGACTCACGGTGTCTCCTTGGAGCAAGTGTCCCTGGTCATAGGCACTGGGCACAGTCAAACTGAAGCTCTCTCAATGTGTGCAGCAGCAGCTGACCATTAAGGAAAGCAGAAGTGCTGGACTGAAGACTAATGGCCTTTTACTGCACTGGAGAAAAGGCATCCTCTTAGAGCACTGCTGGCTCACCCCTCCCAAAGCACTGGGCACAGCTTGCTGGGGAGTGGGGAGCTGGGCAGTGAGCCACAGCTGTAAATGATACGCCTAACAGGCCATTGTGCATCAGTGGTGTCGTCAGCTGCAACCTCTGGTCATCTTTTCATCAGCTGATGCTCTGCAGTCTGCAAGTGAGCTGGCAAAGGCCTTCTCACGGTGCTTTCTGAAGTGAATCTGGACAGCAGCTCCATTACCGAAGGAAAAGGTTTTGGCTAAGATTCTTTCTACCCACCGTGCAGTGCTGTCGCTAGGCCTATTGCTTGTAGTGGGACTGTACTGCAGGTCAGGGGTTCCCAGCTTTTTTTCTTTTTGAAGCCCCCTAGCGTGCTATAAAAACGCCCTGCTTGATGGGACCCCTGAAACCTGCTCATGGCCCCCCAGCAAACCCCACCCCCCTGGTTGAAAACCACTGCTGTAGGTGATGCAGACAATATAGCCTGGGCGCTAGCAGGGGTCCTTCTAAGCCTCCGAATGTAGTGCTGAGAGTCGAATTACTTCTGTTAGGAGAAGCATCAGAAGGGCTGGGATAAGCTGCCCCCAGCTGGCCTGTTCATAGGTGAACTCTTTTCATAGCCCAGTATGCAGGAAGGGCAGCGGGAAGCACAGGTGCAGGAGCTTGCTCTCCTTTCCTCCGCCGATGCTGGAGGATTGGCAGCAGTAGTGTTTTGAGGCCGTCTTCACTGCAAAAAGTCGGGGGGGTTGGTTCTAGCACGATGTAAAAAGGCAGTTTTGCTGAGAGATCCGAGCCTGCGTGTTGAATTTTATACCTAAGGGCACAGGGGCCTAGGATATTCTACTCAGCCTGGGAGTCCCAGGTTCAAATCACCCTTTACCTGAGAGGGAGTCTCCCTCCTCCAGCCTAGTTTGAATAGGCAGGCCTGTAACGTCAGAGACGGGGGCTGCAGCCCTTATGCCTTGGCAGGCTGGGGGTGAAATAGTGTTGGGCTTAGTAGCATTTTACCATTTCTTTACAGTGGGTGCAAGGAACTAGAGCCTCAGGCCTGTAGATCAAGCTATGGGGCTCAGCCTGTATCCCTGACCCATGGGCCCAGACATCAGTACAGAAGGTGGGCAGCACTTGGTCATTTTAGCTGCACATATTCCAAGCCACTGGCCAATAAATGCTCCCTCACGCTGCTGTGGGATACCTAAAATCACCTTTATTCACAATCACAGTTATCCAATTGTCACAGAATGAATTTTTCTGCTAGAACACAAACTATTGTAAAATAAAACAAGGAAACGGAGCTGACACCAGCACACATTGGAACCGACACCAATTCAACAGAAATTAAAGTTTTTTGTTTTGTTACTACTTCTGCTCGGAGCAAGCCCAACTCTGCTGCTCCCTGGGCCGGATCCTGCTTCAACTGTGCCATTAGCCAAACTCCAGGCGGAAGAGGAGCAGCCCCTGATGGCATGTCTGCTCAGCCCACCAAAGCCCCAGGCCGTGTGACTGTGTTTCCAAGCCTGTGGTTCAGCACTCACACTGCAGCAGTAAGCTGAGTTTACATGTACTAGCCCCAGGTCTCACAGCCATGGACAGACCACCTGACTTGACAAAGTGACAGGGTTTGGCCCAGGTCATAGCAGTACTGAGGCACTGACCTGCTCTCCTAGCAGAGAGCTGGGTGCTCCCTAGGGGGACCAGGTCTCTCGTTTTCAACCAGCACACCCAGTCGAAAAGGGACCCTGGCAGCTCCAGTCAGCACCAACCATCCGTTAAAAGCCCAGTCTGCGGCACAAAGGCAGACTAGTTCATACCAGTCCTGACTGGCACTGCGCTGTGCCCTGGAAGTATCCAGTAGGACGAGTCTGGCACCTGGGCGGGGGCACAAGGCGACTCTGCAGGCTGCCCCTGCCTCAAACACTGGTGGTGGTGGTGGTGGTGGAGGTCGGTGCCTGTGGGTGAGCGTGGCACGTGGAGTCGCCTGCTTCCAGGGCATGCAGCGGCCGGTGCCAGGACAGGCATGCAGCCTGCATTAGCATGCCCTCTCCCCACGACCAGGAGCTGCCTGAGGTAAGCCCATGCCCCTGCCCTTGGCCCCTGCAAAACCCTCACCCCCTTCTGCACCCCCAACTCACAGCCCCCACCTGCATGCCAAATCTCTCAGCCCCATCCTGGAGCCCGCACACTCAGTTAAAGCCCCCACCCCAGCCCACTGAGGTTGGAGGACAGCAAGGGTAGTGGGAGAGCGGGGACTGGGATGTTCAGTTTTGTGCGTCTAGGAAGTTGGCAATCCTAGTGCTTCCTGAGCTGAGTCGGACTGATTTGTGTGGGAGCAGAAGGGCCCTTGAGCTCACACCCGAGTCTGCATCCAGGCTCCGTGTAGCCCTCTCCTAACTCCCCAGCCTACTTGACGAAGCTCCTGCTAATGCCTGGTGTTCGATCCACCATAAAACACACACATTTTACTACATTTAAACACACACAATTCAATCAGGGCTGCGGGTGCCCTGTGACCACTCCTCCCCATTTGTACCGTCTTTAAAAGTCACGATGTAGCCATGAACCAGCCCAGGCGGGGCAGACTGACTGGAGATGATGCTGACTGCATTGGCTTTATATATATATATATATATATATATATATATATATATATATATATATATATATGTGCTCATTTCCCTCCCATGCCCGCTTCCTTACGCTCTTAGCTCTGCCCTGCAATGCCGTAACAAGAGCAAGGCGAGCGAGGCACTTGCCTCAGGCGCGCAAAGTGGAGGGGCACAGCTCTACCGCGATCAGCGGTGGAAGAATGAATGAATGAAGTGGCACCCACAATCCGGCGGTGGATCCGTCTCTCCGAGATGGACGCAGGGACCCGCTGCCCAAGGGCCTGGAGCCAACCCTTGCCTCGGGTGCAAAAATTCCTTGTTAGGGCTCTGCTGCACTGGTCCGGGGCCTGCAAGGTTAGGGACAACTGCTGGTATACGCGCTGGAGCTGTCTCTCTGCTCTTGGTGTTTGGGCAGGTCAGTGATTATTGTCATCGAAAGCCACCAAGTGTTTGCACGTAGTCAGATGGGGAAAGCCCATATTGTAGCTGAGATGAGTTTGGTGTCCACTCGTGCAATGCTCACGCAGGGGCAGGGCCTGTCTGACCCAAAGGGCTGGTTCGCGTGCGTACAGTGGGAGAGCCTTGCCCCTGTCATTTACTGCTGCAGCACTGGGGGCATTTCAGGTGCTGTAAGAGTTAAAATGTAGGAACCACATCCGCTGTATGTCAAAGGTGGGGCTCTGCTGGGATTCCCACAAGTGGGGTTAGGCACGACACCATCCCTGTTAAATGTGATGCTTAAAAATACATTCGCCAGCTAAACCAATCTCTGGGGAGACAGGGGCTTTCCACGCACAGTAGCAGCAACCCGCTAACTTTTATTAAGAAAATCCGCATAGCTCTGCCTCTACACTGAGTTGCTCCTTTCCGCAGCCGGCTGTCGGTGAGGATGCTGCAGTAGTGGCAGGGGAATTAACTCCAGTGCCATAATTCTACTTATATATTAAAATCTACAATATAGAAACAAATACAGTATTTGTGGCTATTGGCCAAAATCTACTGGCACAAGAGGATTGTTTGCTGCACACCAGGAGAGCGGCTGATACACCTGCATCAGCTGAGTATGTGTGTGTGGGGAGCTATCCAGCTGGGGGCGGGGGCGGGGGAGGTGATGCTTACATTGCTACAGTACTTCATTGTGAAAATAATTAGGTATTAATTTCATGATGCTTCTGCTAGGAGTTTTTTTTTTTCCCTTCTCCATGCACATCCCAGCTTCCCCACCAGCCAGCTGGTGATATATTACAAAGAAAAGTAATGTTGAAAAGCGAAAACCAACCCAGTTTTACGTAACACCCCCTCCCCAGCTCATCACCAACATGTCTCCCCATTTGCTCCTGACAGGTGTCTGAGCCTGTGGTTGCCTTTGCCCAGTTCCCGGGAGCAGGTGAGTTTTGCCCACGTTAGGCATGCAGGAGTGGGCATGCTGTCTCCTGTGAAGAACGTGCCTGCTTTGTAATGCAACAGAGGCCACAGAGAGCTCTCATGCCTCGCTGTAAGGATCATGTCTTGGACCAGCGCTCAGCCAGTAATAGGCAGTTTAGCAAGAGTGGAGGAGCTGGGCCCTGGTACTTAGGGCAGACAGATGCTATTTGTTCAGCTGCTACACTTTCAGTTACTTACAAATGTGAGGGCCCTTTTGTAGTCTGGCTCTACCTCAGCCACAGGCTTCCTCCTGTGAGCAGAGCTGAAAAGTATGTTGCACTCATGAAAAGGAGGCCATGTGGGCAGTCACGCTATTGGAGCAGCAGCACTTTGATCATGTTTTGTAGCAAATCTGCATCATGTGTTACTGAGCAGAGCTACTTCCCTGTGTATAACAAAGCCTCTCCATTTCAGTGCTTCTTGGGGAGGGAAACGGACCATGCCCTGAAATGCACATGGGGCCTGATGTGCCAATAATTTAACTCCTCTTGCTCCCAGGGTTCCCAGGTCACAGTGTCTACTAGAACTGTCGGTGAGTTTGCTTTGAGAGGCCAGCACCTAAAGCAAAAGGCCTGGGCCTGCACTGGCCACGCTCTCATTGCAGTCAAGGGGCAGCGCAGAGGTACATGAGCTACAGCCGTGGTCCAAGGTGACTGAGCCCATGATCTGTCAATGCTAGACTAGGGCTAAGATGTGTGTTCGGGGGCCATTAACACTAGAGAAGAGTATAAATGAGCCACATCTTGCTTGTCTTCTCTGCTGTGCAGCCCTCTGGAAAGCAGCAGGCCTGCTCCTTCGAATACTTCCCACCAGGCTGAGGCCTTGCTTGATCTCCCATTGAAGTCAATGGGCGCTAGCTGAGGTCAAGCCCCTCATCCAAGGTTTTCATTAGTGCTGCATTCAAGTTTGTTCAGAGGAGCCTGGTTGCCTGATGGGGCTTGTCGTGTTCTGAAAACGAGGCCGCTTTACGGTGTCCCCAGTTAGACACAAAATCACTAGGCCTTGAGTTTGCCAGTAGGCTGAGCCTCGTGAACTCAATGGGCACCCAGGCGGGGCTGCTCGGCCCCAGAGGGATGGGGCGTGCCTTGCTCGTGTTACAGCTGTGGACCAGGGAGGACTGACAGATCTAAACTGAGATGATTGCAGCCTGAGTGAGCCCAGCAGCCGCCCAGTACTACGCTGTCCTAGAATGAGTGCTCAGAAGGACTCACAGATAGACACATACAACGGGTGGGATGCAGAGAATCTGGCCACTGATGGGGCAGCAGCAGGAGCAGCAGCAAACCAATTCTCTCCCTTCCCCCCCGGCCACCTCCGGCCCTTGAGTGAGCAGAAGCTCCTTCGTTAAAACAAAGAAACAAAATCCATTTTAAGCCACTTTCTTCCTTTTTTGCTTGTTGATGACTAAGTGCGTTGACCGCCCTGTCACATCAGTGTGGCCAAGAGCGTGTAATCACCAACCAAGTTTCCTTCCTTTAAAGCAGAGAGAGACATTTAACACTCTACCATAAAAACAGAGCTGGGGGGGCGGGGGTGTTGTTTGTAGACATTCTTCCTCAGTGTTTTTTGCAAGTGCTGACTGAGGGCTCGGGGGAGAGGCCTTTGGCTTGTGACAGGAAGGGCAGGGAGAACTCAGGAGCAAGCATCGGTGCAGTGAGGTTATAGTCATGCAGTGCCACAATGAGCCAGGCTGCTGGGGCACTGCTGCTGAAAACGTAACCCTGTCACCTAGCTGGATGGCAACACGCAGAGCCGTGCCCACACCAGAGTCTTTCACAGGAACCACATGCTGCACACTCATCCACTGCCCCCAATGCATTTCTGCACTACCAAAAATTCATAGGCCCACTCCCCCAACCCCACCAAGCACTCAGCACATCGATTTCCAGCCACCGCTCATAGGAGAGCATCGAGCAAGCAGGGCTCCTGGGTGTTGTTCTGCTACTAACAAAAGGGTTTGGCTTTATAATTTATCTCCTGCCAAACTCGCCCTTTCACACCCTTTGCTGTCAGCACTCCTGCTGGACACTCAGCACTTCTGAACGGTCCATGCAGCCCTGCCCTTTTAAGAGGCTTTTGTGAAATGGCGTCAGTTGCCCCCAAACAACCGCCTTTCTTCTCTCTATTACTGCCACTCACCAGCTGCCTACTGTCGCTGTCCACTGGGCAGAAGGTGTGCCTCACTGCACCTTTCCTGCTGGCCGAGCGGCGGGGACATCCCTGGGCATGGTGTGGAACAGGAAGAATGGCTCCAGCTATTTTCTTGAGATTAAAATGTAAAACCCGTTGGAAAGCGTGGTTCAGCTTGACTTCCCTGATGTGCTGGAGTTCAGACCTCGTTGGGGGCAGGGGAAGTGGAAGAGCCGTCACCAGCAGAACCCTCCCCTCCCTGCCTCCAGCCTCCTTGGGGTGGTTCAGATGTTGAATTTCACAAATGATGAGTGAAGACAGAGACCCCCTTGCTCCTCTCACGTCTGCCCCCCCCTTGCAGTCCCCCCCAACCCATGCTGCTGTTCTAAGTGCTGCGATAAGTTTTGATGATATCCTTGATGGCCCGTCTGCAAATCGGGCAGCAGGCGTTGGCCATCTTCTTGAGTTTCAGCCCACACGGGTAGCAGAGACACATGTGTCCGCAGGAGTAAATGACGGTATCTACCATGTTCTCGTAGCAGATGGTGCACTCATCCCCCCAGACCCCTGAGCCAGATGGGGAGATGGGTGACTCCGGCATGCTGACCGGGGAGTTTGGTGCTGTGCCTGAAATGCAAGGAACATGGTCGCTCTTTACTCTGTCATGAGTGTCTCAGGGTTAGGGAGAGAGGAGTGACGCGGTCAGAGCAGACTCCTGGTGCACCTAGTACTGCAGGGAGCACCCTGCACAGGCAGGGAGTAGAATGGGTGATTTAACAGGTCTCCTTCAATAGCTTTTGCAGCTAACCATGTCCAATAGCTGAGGCCTCAGCAGAAGGTGAGAAAAGGCCATAATGCACCTGACTCAGTGCACAATGCTGCACCACTGGGGAAGGGAGAATTCCTCTGGACTCTGCCCTAGCACATGAAAAATCCCACACTCCGGATTGGCATCTTTCTGCCAACAAATCTGCAGTGCAGCTACAGAAATGCTGACAGAAGAGGGCTTTGGGCAGTATAGCTAATGGCATGTGGGAAGGTGGCATTCATATGCTGGCAGAAAACCACTTTTATTGGCGTATGTTGCGTCCACACGAGGTGGTTATGCCACCATAGATGCTGTAGTGTAGACACAGCCTAAGAAATCTGTTTCTTCTAATAACAGGTCACAGAGTCTCCATGATGGGACGGAGGGTGGTCATGTGTTAAGGACACAAGCCTAAGAGGCAGGAGTCTTGTGTTTTATTCTCGGTTCTGCCACTGATGCACGGCACGGCCTTGGGCAAGTCACTCCCCCTCTTTGCACCTTCTTTTCCTCATCCGGCAAATGGGCACCATAACTCTAAACCTAGCTCACCTGAGCTGTGGTGAGAGGCCCAATCTATGTTTGGAAAGGGGGCAGAGCTCCTGGCAAGGAAGGGGCTATAGAGATTCTGAGGGGGAGTAACACTGCTTTTGTCATGGGATTGGTAGTAGAGCTGTGCAGTTTGCCTAGAGTTTAGGCCAATACACTGCAACGAAACAGCTGCTCAGTGCACCGAGGGCCAACAGGGGAAACGGGCTGTCTGATCACACGGCCAGCTGGCCCACAGAGGGAGCACTGCAGTGTCCGAACACTGTACAAACATTCACAACGGAGGGCACATTGGGTTGGCTGCTGTTTAACGGTTGGAAGGGAGGGAGGGCAGAGCTATGGTGGCAGCAGCTCTGAGATTGGTGCATTGTTTGGTGACATGAGCAGGGGACTGAGGCCTTGGGCAAGTAACAGATTGTGAGTTCTCTGGGCAGGGATGTGCCTCGATGGCATGGGGCACTACCCTCCTACAAACTGCAACCTCTCGGTCCAACAGGAATTCTGCTTCCCTCCCTCACTGAGAGAGTGTGAGGCTGGATGGAAACTTCTGACCTCCTCTGGGATTCATGGTAACAAGGCTTGGTGCAGAATAGCAATGTAAACAGCCTCCAGGAATCTCCCCCAGGGCAGCTGCATTTCACAGGCGAGTGTACACAGTCTAGAAAGGTGGTTGTCCTCCTTTGAGATTTTTGATGATGAAAGAGGCTACAAAATTATTGCTGTCCAGTATCAAGGCATCTGGGCAGCTTCCATGTAAAAACATTCCCCTAGGGACTTCACACATCTCTGGCTCTTCTCCCTTACTCACTTCGGGAGCTGATAGATGCATAGATGGATGCCGCTCCATGCATTTAGCGCACCAATGGGCATTGAACGGGGGACCTGGAAGGGTGGCAGTGCAGAACATGCCAGGGAACCGTGACTGTGGGCGGGGCAAACTCACCGCTGATGGAGCTGCAGAGCAGACCAGAGCCACACGTACTCAGGATTGGATCAGAAACCCCGCTGCAGAGAACCGTGGGGGAATTTGGGGCTGAAATGGGAGAGCTCGGTGTAGATGGGCCCAGTCGCTCGGCCAATATAGTGGAACCTGGACAATAAAACAAGCACACACATGGTTTTTAAAAAAGCTTGTCCCCATGTGATTATTCCAGACACTAGGCCCTGCCCCGCACAGGGCTACCTGCCCGGGGCTGGGCATGCGTTGCTCTGTCTGAGCCATGTTAAGTGCCATCACAGTGACAGCTGGGGGTGGAATCCTGGCCTTACTGAAGTCAATGGGTGTTTTGCCATTGATGTCAGTGGGACCAGACCTTAACCCTTAGTTTCCATTCCTAACAAACCCATCCTAAGCCAGGCACAAGACATCGCCTCGCCCCCTTCCCCCCCCCGATGCTATCAGCTGGCCTAAAAGAGGTCTGAACACACCCCCCCCACACACAGACACACACACATAAGCTGGAGCCCTTTGAGCCAATGTAAAAGGTTCTGCAGTTTTAAATGTCGCTTTTCATTAAATGTCACCCACAGCATCACCCTCCCATGCCCCAGCAGCGTCACATCCAGGGATGAGGCTGGGGCCAGCAGGAGAGGCTGCACTTGGCCGGCCAGGCTGGAGTGGAGCCCAAGAAGCGATCCCCTTGGTAATGAGTGCTGTACACCCCCAGAGCTTGGCACCACCAAGCTCACACCACGGCACTCGAGATCTGCCTTCCCAAGGGCCTGGCAGGCAGAAAAGCGCAAGTTCTGATCCCTGTCCTGCGCCATGTGCTGTGTGGCCTGAGCTGAATCATATCACCATCCTTATCTATAAAAAAGGCAACTCCTTTGCAGCTGTTTGGAAGCCTCTGTTGGTCTCAGGTAAGCCCCTGCCTGGACCTGGCCAGCTGGTGCTCAAAGGCAACAGACAGCAAATTAACGCAGGCACTCAAACTGGGAAATGAGAAAACAGGACAGGAAAGATTTGTACTAATTGGTCCTGCCTGGGCAGCTGACCCCTAAGAAACCCTGTAGATAGGAGCCTGCCAAGCAGCCAAAGGGGAAACCTGCTTGGGGCAAAGCGACCCAGACACTAGGTGCTGCAATAAGCAGATGCAACTCCCCTGACTGCGTGACAGGCCTGAGTGTGAGCCCTTCTTATGTTTGGGACGCGCTCGTCACAGGGCCCTGTCTGTGGAATCCTCTCTTAGTACATACCTACACGCCTGCTCCCAGCCACCCGAGGCAGAAGGAACTTGGCCCACAGTTTCCAGCTGCTTGCTGGGGAAGCAGCCAGCTCTGCGGGGAGCCCCAGAGACAGCATTACAAACATGCCGGCTCAGCCTGCTTCTTGTCCTGTTGCTATGATAATAATCAGCTGAAATGTCTCCCCAGAGGCAAATACAGACAATCACAGATGGTGACAAGGGTTCCCCCCGCCCCTTCCCCTCCCCTGGGGAAGGTGGATGGGGTCTGCTGGGGAACCATACTACCAATGGCTGAGGGAGGATGGCTAACGGGGATCAGAGCAGCCACAAAGGAGCAACTGGTTTGTCTGGCATTCCAAGGTGTTCAGTCTCTTGTGGAAGAGACACCAGGGATAGTTCCCGACCTGAATTTAAATACCCACAGACGCTTAGCTTCCTTCCCGTTACCATATATGGAGCTGAGACAGCAGGGTCTACAGCACAGTTCAATGAGTTGGTGGCTGCTTTCAAGTGAAAAAGCACCAGGAGGCCTGTGGGCAGCATCTTGCTTCAATTTCCTTGAGGGGGGCCGGGTGAGGCTACCTGCACTTGGTAGTCAAAGCAGGCTAGAAACACTTCCTAGAGTCCAGCAGGTTGAGCCACCCAAAAGCCTCCTGTAGACAACTGACATTTAATCAAATGTCGGCCCTCAGCCAGGTATCTGACCCATATTTAATGTATCCAAGGTGCACTGCATGAGAAGGGCATTGGATGGGAGGCACAGAAAGTAAACTAGCCTGTTCTGCCTCTGTTTCCCTATCGACACCACCAAAGAGCACGTGAAATGAAGGCCTGGCCCACCTGGCTAACTGCGTGTGGCATTACTTGTCTCACCTCTACCGCTGTTAAATGCCTTTCCTACTTGTTACATTCCTGCTCTGGCAGAGTGCACGTGCCGCTGGTAAACAGCCAGCTAGGCACTACACCCAGCACACAGCACTGGGTCGCTGACGAACAGGGACAGTAAATTCTGTTCCTGCGCTGACACAGACTTGCTATGTGACCTCAGACAAGTCACCTAGGGAGGCTTAGGCCCAGAGGCGATATGCGAAATGGAGATAAGAGAGGCAGTATATGCCTTAATTCATCAGTGTGGTTAAAATGCACAGAGTTCCTCAGAGGGCAGCTACCATGCGAGGGCAGCTACTAAGCTGTCTTTGGAAAAGTCAGGCACCTTCTTCTACACCGAAGTGAGCAGTGCCAGAATTCCTCTTCCGCTGTCAGCTGAACGGCTCCTGAAATACGCTAGGACACCATGGTACAGCCCTCTTTCCCAGTCACTTTACTGTGCACAGCAAGTCTTTGCGACAGATCATAAAAAGCAAGGGCCTCTCTCCTCTGCATGGATGCTGAAGATCTCATGGCCATGGCCCTTTTCATAAGAGAAGGCCTTCCCCTCTTTCGGCAGTGTGCTGTACACCAGATGGCTGTGGGCCCCACTTTCAGAGGTGGTTGCATGTCAGTAATGCTGTTTGGATGCAGTCTTGGTGGTGACCAGCAGTAAGAACAGCACAACGCTTTAAGCTGCGTAAGTACTGAAAGTCTGTCTCTCCTTTACACAACTGCCTCCTCGCTTGGAGATGTTACTGAGGCTAAACCTCTGCACATACACCCCCTATCGTAACGCAGCATTTCATACTGCCAAAAAGGTGTGTTTAATACATCCTAACAAGCTACCCGGTGTCATAACGTTTTATTAGCTGTATTGCTGTGTGCTGTTAAACAGCTGCTGCGTTGCGCCCCACAAGTAGCTGTGTTTCAGCAATCCCTATGTATTTTATTATATGAATGATATTACTTAGCACGTATCGTGTACATCACATCTTCAAAGCTCTGGAGAAATTTTAACTGAATTCTTCTCAGAGCATGGTGAGGTCGGCAGATCCGGCTGGGATATTCAAAGGGATTTGGGTGCCTAACTCTGTTAGGTTCCTTTGAAAATTCCTGCTGCTATCCTGTGAGTGTCTCAGTTTCCTTGGAGACAAGTGACTTTCTGACTTGAGTGAGCTTTATCACTGGGAGCTAGATTTGGGTCTCTGGCCAGGACGGAGCCTGTCAAGTCATCGCTGGCCATGAGGGCTGGGCATGTCCTATTACATCAAGCTGTCATAAACAGATAGCTAAGGGTTAATGTCTCTTTCACCTGAAAAAAAGTAACCTGAAACACCTGATCAGAGGACCAATCAGGAAACCAGACTTCTTCAGGTCTGGGTGGAGGGAAGTTTGTGTCTGAGTTCTTTGTCTTCTGCCTGTACTCCCTCTCGGCTATGGGAAGGATTTCTCTATTTCCTGCTTTCTAATCTTCTGTTTCCAAGTTGTAAGTACAAATATAGTAAGGCAGTAAGGTTTCTATTGTTTTTCTTTTGTATTTACATGGGTGTGGTGGCTGAAGTGTTTTGAATTTTATTCTTTTTGAATAAGGCTGTTTATTCATATTTCTTTTAAGCAATGGACCCTGTATTTGTCACCTTAATACAGAGAGACCATTTTTTATGTATTTTTCTTTCTTTTTACATAAAGCTTTCTTTTTAAGACCTGTTGGAGTTTTTCTTTAGTGGGGAACTCCAGGGAATTGAGTCTGTGCTCACCAGGGAATTGGTGGGAGGAAGAAGTCAGGGGGAAATCTGTGTGTGTTAGATTTACTAGCCTGACTTTGCATTCCCTCTGGGTGAGGGGGGAAGAGAGATTAGCTCTTGGTACTTCTGTTTTCCAAGGCTGGAAACTGGGAGGGTGGAATCCCTCTGTTTAGATTCACGGAGCTTGCTTCTGTGTGTCTCTCCAGGAACACCTGGAGGGGGGAAGGGAAATGGTTTATTTCCCTTTGTTGTGAGACTCAAGGGATTTGGGTCTTGGGGTCCCCAGGGAAGGTTTGGGGGGACCAGAGTGCCCCAAAACACTCTAATTTTTTGGGTGGTGGCAGCTTTACCAGGTCCAAGCTGGTAACTAAGCTTGGAGGTTTTCATGCTAACCCCCATATTTTGGACGCTAAGGTCCAAATCTGGGACTAGGTTATGACACAAGCATTCTATGCTGCCTGTAAGAGAATTTTCATCATCTTGCTCCAAACCATACGGGGCCACCATGTAGATTATAAAACTCAACATCTGTGTGTTTTTATTTTACATTGGGATGGTTAACACAGGCAGCCGACGGCTCTTGGGACTATTACCTGGCACGGTTCACTGCTCTTCTCAGAGTGCACAACAAAACCAGCAGGGGACTTGTTCCTTATGCCCCTGGCATTTTGCCCTTATGGTATCAGAGAACACCAACCCATGCCCTCGGTCCAGCACTGTCACATAGCTACTGCTGAGGCAGGGCGTGGGAGCCTACAGTAACCTAATATTGCCAGTCTCAGCCTGCATGTGACCAAATGTTTCTATCGATAATTGCTGCCTTCTCCTGGAACATTCTCTGTGCCCTGGTGTGCGCGGGGGGGGGGGGGGGATGCTTCACACATATTTCATTACCTTTTGGGAACATTTCGGCTCCTTCATGTTGATTCTGCAATGTGCCAAGGCAGGACTGTCAGGGAGCTGACACTATTATGAGAAATGCTGAAGGACCCAAAAGGTCCCTTTCTGGGAACAACGCAGCTCCCGGACTGCAGACTGTCAGCTTAGATGCTCCCATGTTCCAGACCTGCTGTGATTCCCAGCCCTGTCATTCAGCTCTGCAACCAACCTTCCTCCCTTTATCCTGTTTTCATCTGCCACAGACAGCACAGTTGGGTGACTCTTCCTCCCATCTGATAGGAGGAGGCACATAGAAAAGCCACCTCAGAAGCTGCAGTTCTAACCGGCTCAGTCAGCGTCTGCACAGTGTTCTCTGTGCTGCTTCACAGAACTGACAAGGCTGCTAGGTCTGCAGGGACCTAGGGCATCAGCCTTGTTCTGAAGTGCACATGACATGGGTACGTTGGTGTAGATCATGGCCTCCCTCCACTCTGTCTGCTCCCTTCTCGGAAATATACAAGAATGCCAGCCTGGTGCTGAGAGATGCTCAGCACCCACATCTTCCATTTAAGTCAGTGGGAGTGGCAGGTGTTCAGTATTTCTCAGCCCCCTGGAGAACCTATTCCTCAGGCTTGGAAAGAATGAATCATCTGTGTGTGTCCATGACACAAACTTAACACTCTGGAGTCGCTGGAAGTATCAGGTTGTCACCAGCATAGCTGGCATTATGCCGCCCTTGCCGAGGCGGGGGGGGGGGTGATCAGATTATTCTGTTCACGGTGGGTGGGAGGTGCAGGGAGGAAGGGGGGCAAGTGCTGATCTGTGGGCCAGCTGGCAGGCAGGAGGCACTGGGGAGGTGGAGAGGAACTGATGGGGGGGCTGATGGTGGGTGCTTAGCACCCACCATTTTTTCCCCATGGGTGCTCCAGCCACGGGGCACCCACGGAGTTGGCGCCTATGCTCAGATGAAAGGCAGAACTGGAGCCTGGAGGGCTGGCTACTCAAGGATGTGAAGGAGCTGCATAGAGCCTATGTTCACAGACGCCAGCAATGGACCGTCTCCAGTCTGATGGATGATCTAGCAGTAAACGGAGCTAATGGATAACACATACTGTAAACAAGCCCAGCGGGGCATAGATCAGTCACTATACACACAACAAAGGGGAACATTCACTAGCCAGAGACGTTTACAAAACAAAACACTGCTTCTCATCCAATCAACCTGGATGACGTTCCCATCATCAGGCTCAGGTCAGGTTTTGTTCCTAACAACAGCTGACAGCTCACCTCATTAAACTGAAAACAAACACAGGCAGCTGAATGCTCTTTTCCTGGGCTGGTCAGAGGTGCCTCTAATGTTACAGACCATGTATGAAATGAAGAAGATCCTGGTCGACAGCCATTGGCACATTAGAACTCTCCACAATCAGACTAAAGCTAGTCTCTGCTGGAGACAAAGCAATGAACACCCAGGGAACTAAGGGCCACCCCCCCACACCCGTATCTCACCACCTTCTGTTCCAAATGCAAGGCTCTTTGCTTTGACCTTGCCTTCTCCAACATAAATATATAGCAACCGGTCTATTAAAATAGCCCTACCAAAACAAGCCACTCCATTGTGCCTGTTTCTGCCCCCGTGGGAGAAGAAGCCACACATGACAGCTGCTAGTCACGTTGATTAACACACTGCTGGAAGGCGCTCAGATATGCCAGTGTCGAGTGTGGTATAAGAACCACTACAGGACACAATAGAATTACAGTAACTGGCTCTGATTAATTCTAAACACACACGTATATTCAAGCCCAAACCCTGCCATCATGTGTGTGAACATGGAACTCTACAGGACCAGCTGTGTACATCTGAGGGCAGGATCTAGGCCTTTAAAATATCAACAACTCTAAATATTGGAACATTCTTCTCCTCCTGAGATGACTAACATGATGGCTTGCAGGGCCTCATCCGATATACACTGAACTCGCTGAAAAGATGCCCATTGACTTCAGTGGGCTTTGGATCAGGCCCATATACCAGTAGGTTTATTCAGGGCCACTCAGAGGGAGTTGGGGGACAAGTGGGGCAATTTGCCCCAGGCCCAGGGGCCTGCAGAGGCCCCCACGAGAATTTTTCGGGGCCCCTGGAGCGGAGTCCTACACTCGCTCTGGGGGCCCCGGAAAACTGTCACGGGGCCTGGGCCCCCAGAGCTTCTTCTGCTCCCGGTCTTCGCCGGCGGGGGTCCTTCCGCTCCGTGGTGGAAGGACCCCCTGCCACCGAATTACCGCTGAAGTGGGCCCCACCGCCAAAGTGCAGCTGGGTCTTTGGCGGTAATTCGGCGGTGGGGGGACCTTCAATTCCGGGACCCGCTGCTGAAGTGCCTCGAAGACCCGTAGCGGGAGCCCCCTGCCGCTGAATTACCGCAGAAGACCCGGCTGCACTTCGGTGGCGGGGGGCCCCCGCTTCGGTGGTAATTCAGCGGCAGGGGGCCACCGCCGCGGGTCTTTGGGGCACTTCCTCGGCAGGTCCCGGAGCGGAAGGATCCCCCGCCACCAACTTACTGCCAAAGCAGGGGCCCCCCACCACCGAAGACCCCAGGCCCCAGAATCCTCTGAGCGGCTCTGGGTTTATTGGCACCATTTTCAAACCACTAGTATCAGATAAAGGCCAGTGCTGATTGAACAACAGGTAATAACTATCCTCTGCATTTCTGCAATATCTCCATGAGAGGCTCACAAAGCTCTTAACTTTTAAATGAATGAATCCTCCCAGCACCCCTGAGAAGGAAGAGAGTCTAACTGTTAACTGCATTACTAAACCCATTTTGCAGAGAATACTTAAGCTTGACCAAGATGCACCAGCTGTGGGCAACACGGATGCTTTGGCTTTTGATCCAAGTGACAAGGCGTTCATCAAAGGGAACCCCAAGTGCTGAGTTCACTCTCAGCAGAGATCAGTCACAGCCTCTGTTTTTCCCAGTATTAAGCAGCCTTTTCTTTGCTCAGACTCTCTTTCGACTGCAGCTGTCGAAGGGGGTCTCCAAGCTCCTTTAGGGAAGGTGCACTGTTTGAGGAGAGGACGGCTCCTAAATTGGGAAACAGTGTAGCAAAGACAATACAATATGTACAGACTCTCAGGGCTGGAAGGGACCTCAGGAGGTCATCTAGTCCAGCTCCCAGCAGGACCTATCCCCAGACAGATTTGCCCCAGATCCCTAAATGGCCCCCTCAAAGACTGAACTCACAACCCTGGGTTTAGCAGGCCAATGCTCAAACCACTGAGCTATCTAACAGTACCCAGATCCTATGGTGATGGACTCCTAGAAATGTGGGCAATAACATTGCATGGGAAGTCTAGTCTTGAACACATCAAATTCCTATATTCACTGGTTTTGCAATGTGAATCACTCAGATGTCCTAGCAATGGCATTGGCCAAGTAATTAAATGGTAATGAATGCTCAAGGCAAGATTACAAAAGTGATTCATTTAAAACTCCCCCCCCCCAGCCCTTGCCCCCTGGCACCTTGCCAAAAGATTCTCCTTTAGGACTAAAATTTGCTGGACTGGATCTCAGCTGAACGATGGGGCAATTTTGAAAGTTTAAGGGAGATCCCTTGTGAGATTGAGGGGGGAAAAATACACTTGCCCCATTGTAAAGAAATAATTATTTCTATGCTTGCTTTCCACAGTTAACTCAAAAATGGGCAAACACTGAGATTTGCTGTTGTGTTTATCGCTGACCATGCCCCTGAGAAGGACTGAGAAAAAACAGCTGGATACCAATAGTGATGTGTCATGCAAACATTTCTTTCAAAGCTGTTCAGTGGGTGCTTAATCAGATGTGAGTAGAGATGCTATGGGATGGTTGTGGGTTAGCCCAGGGGGCGGTGGAGTAACTGCCATGAATCTAGAGCCTTTATAATACACTTCTCACCATGGTACCTAACCCTGGAATGGCTGACACAGAGGGCCATGGCCATTTCCCAGCCCAAGGCCAGGATGATGGCAACAGAGTGAGCTCTAGGGTGGCTTGATCAAAAGCCCTTCAGACTCAATGGACAGATACCCAGTCACCGCATGGGATTGGGACCAGGCCTGTGATGCCTAACATGCTACCACTGTGTAGGAGGATGGTTTTAGTGTATGTGCAATGTGCCTCAGGCAGCACGGGACCAGGATTCATCACCAAATTTGATCCGCTGGTTGGATCATTGGCTTCCCCGGTTTGGGCTGGGTACCGACAGGGAGTGCCATATAGGGTGACCAGATTTCCTGATTTTATAGGGACAGTCCCAATACTGGGGGCTTTGTCTTACATAGGTGCCAATTACCCCCCATCCTGATTTTTCACCCTTGCTATCTGGTCACCCTAGTGCCATGTGAATGGTGATCCATGGACAGTGAGGGAAGATTACTCAGCACTTGTACAGGGAAAGGGATGTAAATCATTACTGACTCACTATCTCCTTTCCCTGATCACTAGCTACAGCATTATACACCCTTGTGTACCTTCAAGGCCTAACCTACAAGCCTCAAATGCACAAGACTCCCTCCATGTCAGCGGGGTCTGCTCACAGAAACGGACTCCACATGCTTAGAACTAACACGGCTTTGAAGAGAAAATAAGTTGGAAAGAAACATTTATGTCGTAGGCTGGTGCTTTCCCTTTTAAATAGGAACAACCCCCCGCCCGCCCGCTTTGCTGAAAGACGAATAGTAGTGAACATGGGCCCATCCGTGCTTTGTGGCAGGATCGAACGCTGTAAATGCTTTGAGGCAGCACACAACGCCCCTGGCAAACACTAGCTCGGGTGGTTGATTGGGTTTCAGTTGTTTGCATTACCTGCCAATGCTTTTATGAGTGTTAGTCAAGCATCATAAATATAACATGCACCCAAACGGTACAACCTGCAGGGCTGTATTTATCAGGGATGTTCCTAGTCTGCAAACTCAAACTTAGCTCTTCTTTCTCCGTATATTAGCAGCAAACCACCATCTCAATTCAGCCTTATGCTGTCATTATTTATGGGTTGTTTTTTTTTAATGGGCTCATACTACCAGGGACTGGACTGGCCTGTTAAGTTTAGACCTTCCCCAAACAATGTAGTCAATGAATATTCCACCCTGGGTGCCACTTTCTCATCATCTGTGGTAGAAGTAGAAGCGCATGAAGGAACCGCAACCTTATATGACCTATAGCTATGTCTCCACTGTGCATGTCATTGGCACTTTGACTGCCCTTCCCCCACATGTGTAACACTTTGGCTGCGTAAAGAGACTATCCAGTAAAGACTGGTTAACTACCTTATCGTAACTGGTTCTTCTAGAGGTGCCTACAGTGGGGGACTACACACCACAAATAGGAGCCAGAGCCAGAAAAACTCAAAGGAGAACTGATGCTTGACTACAATTTTAAACTAGGATTTTCAAAGGTGCATAAAAGAGTTTGTTGCCTAACCTGCATCGTAGTCCAATGGAAGTTGGGCACCTAACTAGCTTAGAGAACTTTAGAAATCCCACCCTTCACTTTCACTTGTTAGGAGCCAGATTTTTCTAAAAAAAGCTCAGCAGCTCCCCTAAAAATACATACACACACATACACTCTCTCTCTCTCTCTCTCTCTCGAAAACTTGGCCATTTATTTTAGTGCCTAAATAAGAGCTGAGTTCTTTTACAAATCTGGTCCCAGTTGTAGGTGTTTTCTGGAAAAATCTGTTCCTAGGAAGGGTTTGTCCCAGCATATGTGGGTATCTGCACCATTTCAGGGTTATGCCATTCATGATGCTAAAAGCGAAGCCCCACAAACCTATGCACGTGCTTAATCATACATATAGCAAGTAGTTCCGTTGGAGGCCTTGGGGGATCTCCTTGTTCTGCATGGTAAAGCCCAGTTGATACCAGACATCACACCCCCGGAGGCAGCCCTGCAACAGACTTGGGAGGACCAATGGCCTGTACAATGGGCAACCACAGAGTGGAGGCTGAGCACACTTGCGAATGGCCCAGAGCGCTAGTCATCTCCAGACTAAGAAGAGAACCCTCTCAGGAGCTAATTGCAGGCGGGGGGGACCCAGAGCACAGGCACACAGGGAGAGAGACAGGGAGGTGTTGATGGAGAAAGCAAGGGCAAGGTTCCCCGCCAAAAGAACAATATAAATCTGTAACATTTTGGGGCTGGGGGGCAGGAATCAGTTCAGCTCTCTCCTTACTGATCTCCACTGTCTTCCATGGCACAGGTGGACATAGGGCTTCAGCAAAGCTAATCATCTATGGGCCACGTCATAATGGACCTGCAGTGACTTCACCCCCGCGACCCCCCACCATGCTTCCGATGGAGGAAGATTATAGCCACAGCTTAAAGCGATACCAGGTGAATACTGGGTTACGAAGGGGAACACAACAGAAAGTTCACCTCCTATGGAAGAATTCAGAGCCAAAAAACCTGAGCTTCCAAGAGTTGGGGTTTTGGGATTGTCTTGCTTGAAAACCCTGAAAATCATGTGTCTTGCTCTGTTATGACAATGACTATTAACTTCAGAGCTCTCAAGACTAATCTTATATTAAATACCACCTTTCTGTGGCAGTGTTGGGTCTAAACTTTTGGTGAACTTTGGGGAGCCAAAACACACCCAGACTGGCCGTCTCTGCATAATCCTTTCTGAACCCTTTATCGAACAAAGCACTGACCTGCAAACTACTCATGACACCCCCTTTATTAAGTAGCCATTAGCCTTTATCTCTATGCATTTACTTGTTAAACTTGCTTTTCCTGTAAAATATTGATTGATTATGCATGACCATTATCTTTTGTTAATCACTTTGTTTACTTCTGTGTATAAATATTGATGCTCACCCCTAATAAAGGGGCCACACTTAATCTAAAGCTTTGAGAGCTAAGGATAGTGCGAGCCCGTTGATCAACGCATTGGTGTCTGGTCTCTGACAGAATTGTGTGCCCCATACCAACTCCGCACGAACTCGGGTGCTGGAGAGGTGAGTGAGGACTTGCTTTATTACCTAACAATTTGGGGGCTCGTCCGGGATTACTTCTGGTGCGGTACCTCTGTCCAGTGGTCAGACCACTCATATATGAATTGGCAAGGCGCCACAGGAGATTTCTCCCAGCCAATTCAATATTGAGGGGTCGTGTACTGGACAGCAGGGTAAACGCCAGTTGGAGGGCTCCTGTCAGACACCATGGGTCAAGGGACTAGCGTGCCTCTTGAGAGTCCGTTGGGGATTGTAAATAAGTTATGGAACGAAGGGAAACTCCCAGTACAGACAGGAATGTCTAGGAAGAAGTTGTACACACTATGTGTAAGGAATTGGACTGGGTATACCGCGGTATTGGCCGACCCAGAGATGAGGTGGCCTTCGTATGGCTCTTTCGAACAGGCTGCCTTAAGAGGAGTAAAGAGCCAGATCGAAAAAGACCATCCGGGACAGTTATGTTACTGGTTTTGTTGGGACACAGCAGCAGAGCTGTGGAAATCTTTAAAAATTATGGCAGTCAGGTACTCTCCCGAGAGTGAACCCCCTCCAGGTTATTTCGATGAAGGGTGTAGACCACGGCGTGTTTTGACTCGTCAGCTGGTCCCCTCTGCACCTGCCCCTATTCCTCCGCAGGGGAACTCTCTCCTTGTAGCAGAGGGGAATCTGCAGGATACCAGATTGGAATTTCTGCAGAAGGATGAGGAGGAAATGGAGGGGCAAACCTCGGGAGGAGTGGTTACTAGGCTAATGTCCAAGCAGGTACGGCAGGGTGCATGCCCCCCCCCCCCCCGAGGATAGCCCAGAGGATGTCCCCGTCAAATCTCTTGCGAGTAATAAAAGTATAGTTAGAGAGATGCCTTTACAGGTGCACGATCAACCTTATATGGGCAATGATGGACGGTTACAACATGCTAATATTGTGGAATATAAAGGATGGCTAGAATGGGACTTGAAAGAGTGGGGACAGTTGTCAGGGTCTTTTGGGGAAAATCCCCGAAAGATCATAGAACTTCTAGAAAGATTGTTTTTAAGTTATAATCCTACTTATACGGATGTGGATCAGTTGTTAAGTAGAGTTTTGACCGGAGAGGAACGTAGTAGATTGTGGATGGCAGAAAGGACATGGGGAGATAGCAATGCAGCTAATCATACTTGGATGGATAGGCGGGATCTGGCCGCTGGCTGGAATCCCCTAGACTGGACTCAGCCAAGGCTGACTCAGCTGCGAACAGATCGAGAGCGATTGTTAGAGAGACTCAAGGAAATGGCTCGCCGCTCGCCTAATCAGGCTAAGTTCATGCAGATTCGGCAGGAATCTGATGAGCCGCCCAGAAAGTTCTGGTCGAGGCTATTGGAGGGGGCCCGAATGTTCACTCAGATGGATCCTGAGAGAGAAGCAGACCACCCTACTCTTATTTCATTTTTTGTGAATCAGTCGGTGCCCCCTGTAAGGGATTACTTCTTAAAGTTTCGCCCTGGTTGGGGAGGTGAGTCAGTCACTTCAGTGTTGGACGTAGCTGATTTTGCCTGGGAGAAAGAAAGGGAAAGTAGTAAAAAGAAAGAGAAAAAGGAAGAATATAAGCTGATGGCTTTAGCTTTTCACGGCGGTGTTCAAGGCAAAGGCCGTGGCCGTGGCAGGGGATTCCAGGGTGCTCGGGGAAGAGGGTCCTGGCGACCCCAGCCATCAGGAAATTGTTTTCAGTGCGGACAGCCCGGTCACTTTAAACGTGAATGCCCCTGGGGACGCCCAGAGGGTCTGGTTGCATCCGCAGATGCTTACACAAGTGAGGAATACACCCCTGCACCACCAGCTCAGCCCATTCCCCAGGCCTGGATCAACTACGGGAAACAGCAGCAGCCGCAGCAAACTCAGCCTCCTCAATGACGGTACCCCGGGGGCGAAGGCAAACAATGTGATGGTCTTATTTCCTTAATGTCTTTAGCCGGCTCCTTTCTCACTTTCTCCCCTCCCAGCAAAGAGCCTCGTTTAACCCTTTCAGTCCAGGGACTGCCTGTCTCTTTCCTCATTGATACTGGGGCTACTTTCTCTCTTTTAAATCATGCCCCCTCTCCCTGGCTATCCTCTGAGGTTAAAACTGCGACTGGGGTGGAGGGCAACCCACAGTCTCTGGAACTCACTTTGCCTTTGAATGTTGTTTATGCTGATAAATGTTTTCCTCACCGTTTTCTTTTTTCCCCAGCTTGTCCGATCCCTTTGATGGGCCGGGATTTACTCTGTAAGCTTGAGGCTACTTTAACCTGCACTCCTGAAGGGGTAGGATTATTGATGACAGTGTTAGGAGATTCGGCCCCTACTCAGGGTAATTGGGAAACACCCCCCTCTCTCTCCCCTGACCTCACTGACTTGCCTTCAACCCTCTGGGGAATTTCTGACACTGATGTTGGCCTGCTCCTTTCAGCAGAGCCCGTAAGGATTCAGGTGAAGCCTTCCTTAACCCCCCCGTCAGTCCCTCAATACCCCCTGTCGCTGGAAGCCCGGGAGGGCATCCGCCCCATTATCGAGGGATTCATTGCACAAAAGCTAGTCCGCCCTCAGCGCACTCCCTGTAACACCCCTATACTGCCTGTCAAAAAGCCTCCTAAAAAGGACGGAGACCCTGTTCGTTGGCGCTTTGTACAGGATCTACGAGTTGTTAATCAGTATGTGGTCCCTCTTCATGCAGTAGTTCCTGACCCAGCTACTATCATCAGCCAAATCCCCTGGGATGCTGAGTGGTTCACTGTTATTGACTTAAAATCAGCTTTTTTCAGCATTCCTGTGCACCCAGACTCTCAGTATCTCTTTGGTTTCACCTGGGAGGGACAAAGTTATGTCTGGCAACGACTTCCTCAAGGCTACAGAGACAGCCCCACGATTTTCAGCCAGTGCCTCCGCCACGACTTGGAAGGTTTCACCAGTCCGCAGGGATCCACACTGGTCCTATACGTAGATGACATCCTATTAGGTAATCGCGAAGAAGCTGCCCTCCGCATCGATGGTAAGGCACTTTTATTATACCTACACACCAGAGGCCACAAGGTAGACCCTAAAAAGATTCAGTGGGTCTCACAGAAGGTCCGATATCTGGGCTTCATGTTAACCCCAGAGGGAAGACAGATGGACCCAGCCCGCATAAAGACTATTCAAAACTGCCCTCTACCGAACACCAAGAAACAACTTCGAGGTTTCTTAGGATTAATTGGCTTCTGTCGCCCCTGGTTGCCGTCCTGCGGGGAGTTAAGCAAACCGCTCCACCGACTCACTGCTAACCTTGCTCCTGACCCTTTGCAGTGGTCCCCGGACACTATTCAAGCCTTTCAGTTACTGAAGGACAGTGTGGCCTCCTCCATGTCTCTCCGCCCCCCCAATTACAGCAAACCCTTTCACCTTTTTGTCCACGAGAGGGGCGGAATTGCTAGTGGTGTCCTTACCCAGCTGAGCGGGCCCCACCATTTCCCGCTTGCTTTTTACTCTCAGCAAATCGACCCTGTCGCTCAGGGAACCCCATCCTGCACCCGGACTCTGGCAGCAGCTGCCCTGCTGATCACAAAGGCAAAGAGCCTAACCCTGGGTCATTTTACCACGGTTTGGACCTCTCATGCCTTGTCAGCCCTTCTGCGTAGGGGCACAACCCAAGTCTTTTCGGCCCATCGTCAGCAACAGCTAGAGGCCGAACTCTTAGAAGACACTAACCTAATTTTTGAAAGGTGTGGACCCCTTAATCCAGCTACCTTGCTTCCTGACCTGCCAGTCCTCCAGGATCAGCACGACTGTGTGGAAATAGTTTACAGCATCTTACAGATAAGAGACAACCTGTTTGACGTGCCACTGGACAACCCCGATTGCATCCTCTTCTCGGACGGAAGCTCCTTCTATGTTGATGGCAAGCGTTTCACTGGTTATGCTGTCACCTCTGAATGGGACATTCAAGAGGCCGCCTCACTGCCAGGCAACTGGGGAGCCCAAGCCGCTGAACTCTATGCCCTGGCCCGAGCTTGCCAGTTGGCCGCTGGTAAGACCGTTACCATTTTTACTGATAGCAAATATGCTTTTGGAGTTGTGCATTGTCATATCCACCTCTGGAAGTTTCGAGGTTTCCAGACAGCTGCCGGTAAACCCATTCAGCACCTCCCCCTCATCCACAAGCTTTTGGACGCCCTCCAAAAACCCTCTGTCCTGGCTGTAGTTCACTGCCGGGCCCATACTAAAGATAGTAGCCCCGTTACCCGTGGGAATGCCCTGGCTGACGCCTCCGCCAAGAAGGCTGCCACCTTACCTTTAGCCATGCCCACATTGGCTATTGCAACCTCCTCCTTTACTCCACCGCACCCCGTACCAGTACCCGCTGCTGAACTACAATCGTGGGAAAGCCTCGGGGCCACTCTGGTCAAAGGGACCTGGCTTATGCCAGATGGCCGAGCCTGCCTCCCTCGCTCCACATACCCCGTGGCAGTTCGCTGGCACCATGATAAAGGGGGTCACTACGGCACGCACGCCCTCGTGGACACTATCGCTCGCTTTTGGTATGCTCCAGGCATTCAACCCTATTGCCTATCAATAGTGAAAGCATGCAGCACATGTCAGCGTAATGGACCTGCTCCGCCTCTTAACAAAATTAAGGGTGGAAGACCTCCGCCTGCTGCTCCATTTCAACATCTTCAAATTGACTTTGCAGATATGCCAAAGGCTTTTGGGAAAAAGCACCTCCTTGTTTTGGTTTGCCCTCTGACTTCCTGGGTCGAAGCTTTTCCTACTGCTAATTGTACTGCTGCCACAGTGGCGAAGATTCTCCTTAGAGATATTGTACCCCGTTTTGGCATCCCTCTTGTGCTCGACTCAGATCGCGGACCTCACTTTACTGGTCATGTCCTTGGCCGGTTAGAACAAGGACTGGGCATTTCACACTCCTTTCATACACCCTACCACCCCCAGTCTAGCGGGAAAGTTGAGCGTATGAATAGGGAACTTAAGTTTACATTGGCTAAATACTGTCAGGAAACAGGATTAAAGTGGCCTCAGGTACTTCCCTTGGTCCTGTTTCACCTTCGTACTCGCCCAACCCGCGCATTGGGATTATCCCCCTTTGAACTGCTCTATGGACACCCCCCTTTCAAAGGCGGGGCGCTACCACGTGCTGATGTTTCACTATTGGGAGGGGATCATATGACCGCGTGTCAGTTTCTCTCCCTACAGGCTCGCCTTCGTACCCTTTGGAAAGCCTCGCAGTTTTCCCAGACCGTGCCGCTGGAGGAACAAATCCACCCGTTCCAACCAGGGGACTTCGTCTGGGCCAAAAAGTTCGTTCGTGACGACACCCTCCAGCCAAGGTTTACTGGACCCCACCAGGTTCTTTTGACAACCCAGACTGCAGTGTTCCTGGAAGGACGCAAATCTTGGATCCACCACTCCCACGTCAAGCCAGCCGTAGTGGACCACAGTGACGGACCAGCAGCTCTTGTCACCACTGAGGACACTGCCTTCGACCAGTGGACCAGCTTACCTCTCTCAGACATTAGACTTAAATTGACTCGAAAAAAATGAGAGGACCCTTTATTCTGACAACTGTATGGTTTTTTTTATGCTTTTTTAGTTTATTTTCTGCTTATGAAGATAATGCTTTTATTAGATATTCCCACGAGGTTAAAACTCGTATTTTAGGAAATAGAAGTGATTGCTGGGTATGTACTCAATTTCCAGTAAATGCAGCACAAGGACTCCCCTTCACACCCATTCCCCTAACCACTGCTAATATGACTTGGATGCCACCGACTAGAATAAAAGATCCAGTCCAACCCAATCTTACATGGGACAAAACAGGAGTGCCAATTAACAAATATCTCAGGGTAACCAATCAAACAGGATCACTGTGTTTTGTTAAAGAAAAAGGGTCAACTTTTGTGGGAACAAGTAAATGCAACATATATTTTAATGGCACCGCCTTTAGTAAAAATCTTGGCTTCAAGCCTTGCGCATCCCACTTATCCCATATGTGGATCCCTCACCCCGATCCAACCTTTTCAACTTTTTCATGGAGGGGCAGGTTTTCAGAGTCAGTTTTTAAAAAGCCCTGCTCAGATCTCGAGGGTGTCCAACTAATTGTTAAAGGATACACAATTGCCTTCTACAACTGCTCAAGCAGTACTACACTGCCCTTTGAAGACAACACTACCAAATTGTGCCTCTGCAGTTCACACAACGACCCCTCTGCGTTACCAGGGGAACAGTGGTACAACGGGTGGTGGGTTACCTCCTACTTTGAGAAATGGAATACCCAAAACGCATTATATGGAACATACTGGGTGTGCGGGCCCAAGGCTTATTATTTTCTCTCCCCTGATTGGGCAGGGTCATGTTATTTGGCATGGCTAGCACCGCCTTCTCGCATCTCCCTCACTCCCCCTCATTTTCCCCACGTTCGTAACATCCGTGAAACTGACAGAGATATTAATCTCCGTGATGGTTTGTCCTGGCAGCGGTGGGCTGGTCACACTAGCTTGAAGGGTGCTATCATCCGCCTACAGGGACTATTAGAATCTTTGACAAATGAAACTGCAACCCTATTTGAAAATCAGGCCGGGGAAATGTCCCAGCTGCGCCAGTTAGCTTTGCAAAACAGAATGGCTTTAGATATGATGTTAGCAGCCCAGGGAGGAACTTGCGCCCTCATAAATGAAGAATGCTGTGTTTTTGTAAATGACACCTACTCTGACACTTTTCAACGTACCAAACACCTAAGGGAAATGGCTAAAAACTACTCCTCTGGCCAGCCACCTTATGATTGGTGGGGAGCCTTATGGAATTGGCTGCCCGGACTTGGGTGGGTTAAAAACCTCTTGGTGGGTGTTGTTGGGGCCATAGTAGTCCTTATAATACTGTGTTGCTGTATTCAGTGTGTCCCCTCCCTCATAAACTCATGTAAGTCAGTTTATTCTTTTCCCACTTCAGCTAAAAGCCTTACTCTCTTCGAATTGGCCCAGGCTGAAATTGCCAAGCGGCCCTTGAGATCTTGAAATAGGGTGTAGCTTTTTGATTAATAGTTATCTCAAAGCTACAAATGGAGGAATGTTGGGTCTAAACTTTTGGTGAACTTTGGGGAGCCAAAACACACCCAGACTGGCCGTCTCTGCATAATCCTTTCTGAACCCTTTATCGAACAAAGCACTGACCTGCAAACTACTCATGACACCCCCTTTATTAAGTAGCCATTAGCCTTTATCTCTATGCATTTACTTGTTAAACTTGCTTTTCCTGTAAAATATTGATTGATTATGCATGACCATTATCTTTTGTTAATCACTTTGTTTACTTCTGTGTATAAATATTGATGCTCACCCCTAATAAAGGGGCCACACTTAATCTAAAGCTTTGAGAGCTAAGGATAGTGTGAGCCCGTTGATCAATGCATTGGTGTCTGGTCTCTGACAGAATTGTGTGCCCCATACCAACTCCGCACGAACTCGGGTGCTGGAGAGGTGAGTGAGGACTTGCTTTATTACCTAACAGCAGAAAGTCCAGCCCTATCCTCATTGCCGTAGGAGTGTCATATAAAGGCCGTTTGGCTCAAACACGCCAGTATTGTGAAGGTGGATGCTCTTTTCTGAACAAGAAAGAAACAGCCATCAGGTCCAATGCTTGAAAGTTCAGCACTCATCCAGCAGAGATTGCCGGTACTGAGATGGCAGCTGGGGGTGGGGAAAGAACCATCTAATTGCACTGAAAACTTTCCCCTCTTCCTCACCGCTCCTCTGAGTTTCTATCGCGTATTTCGTTGGGAGAAAAGAAAAACTGGGTGTTATCAGGCGTTTAGTCTATTCTGTCACTCTTGCAAGTAGCCAGAATCATTAACTCATGCCAGTGCTAGTCCAAGATTTATGCAGACTTGATCTTTCATGACAGATGAGCTATAATTCCAAGAGGATGGTAAATTATCCCATATGCAGTTTATTCAATGCAGACAAGCAAAGGCGTGGTGAGATAAGGGAGATCCATATATCACTGATTATGAACAGCTCATTGAATCCAGGGATATTTTATTATCCTGATGGTGATAAAGACTTAATTGCCATTGTCATGGAGGAATGAGTGCAAGGGGGAAGCATTTACAGCGTTATATGATTTCTGCGCAGGCTGAGTCCCACAGCTGTCACTCGAAGTTCTGTTTGTTTTACTCAGTTGTAATCTATGGGAAGTAGATATGCTCCAAATAACACTCATCTAAACTCTCATCCTGAGAGGTGCTGAGTGCCTATAATTCCCACCAGCTTCAGTGACAGCTGCAGAAGGGTCAACAACACACAGGATCTGGCTGTGAACAAAGGGGAGTACGACAGAGTGGAACCCCAGCTCCAAAACTTCACGTAACTTGCTACAGCAGATCGTGCCAAGTCCTTGTCCTGTGTTTAACCCACACAGCCAAATTCCACACACCAGGAAACGCGCTCATTTTATTTGGCTCCTGGAAATAGACATCATGCCACCATGAGCTGTAGGCAGATCAGAACTCAGTCATCCATGCCAGCCAGGAGTGTGTCTGCAGTTCGCCCAGGGGGGATCTGAGAGGCAGGACTCCTCTGTTCTTTCCACTGACATGGCAACTCAATTATACTCTACATGTGTCAGCTGAGGGTCTCAGACAGAGGCCTCTCATTATGCCCACTAGCTTTTTAAAAGTAAATGGGGAAACTGAGGCACAGAGCAGTGACGTGAGTTATCTAAGATCACACAGGCAGTCTGAGGCAGAGGCAAAGAGAGAAGCTAACTCCAAAATCCCTTCCACATCTAAAGCCTTCCTATAGCTCAGCTCCTTCCTCTGTATAAAGGACATGAATTGATAATGCAGCTATGCCTCCAAGGCCGTTGGGTGGGTTAATTAGAGTTTGTAAAGAGTCTGGAGATCTTTGGCTGAAAGGTGCTGTGGATGTGTACAGAGACATGGTGTTCCCTGGCACATCACCAGCACTGATGCGAGAGAAAGAAAATGATGAGGCAAGCCCCACGCTGTAGCGCTAAGGTTCTGCTCCAAAGCATGTTTGCTAAAAAGCCGACTACCCAGTTTTGTATGATCTGTGTGAGGACAGCTTCTCATTATGTTAATTTCACTTTTAAATAAAGGGAAAATGGAAAGTACACAGAAGATGCAATATTATTGAGAATCTCTTACAAATTAGCATTAGTAATGCCTGCCTAATTCGCTGAGAAAAATAAAACCCAGCCTGACGGAAGGGTTTAGCCAACCTGGGCATTTGACACACATTAATTTCTTTCCAAGACGTGTTGACCATTTTAAAAATTTTAGACATATACCAGAAACCCCCCAAAATGCTTCCAAATGGATTCTGCTAAAGCAATAAAGTGCCGTTTGCCCTGCGGTTCACCAGAACTTCAGGCAGTTAATGCCATAGAATGCAGGGCTGTTAAATCCGTATCTCTTTAATGAGGCCATTTTCCATAGACAAAATCAAAAACATGGGCCATAAAACTCTGGGGCACTCCCTAAGTGAATGCTTGTTAAAGGAAGAGGCCCATTATATGCATTTTGTGCAATAATGTTATGCATTTAGCAGTAGGGTATTTTGTAGTATATTTATTTTAACCCATTGATTACTGGCAGTTTCCAAATGGCCAGAGTGATACAAGACTCCCATGGTTCAGATTCCAAAGGTAGAGCCCAGGGTAACGTACTGGCTGTGTCTATGATCATGTTGCCCTCTGGTGGCTAGATCACAGGACCTACTGCCTCACAGATCTCCTTTATCTCACACGTCAGAGACTCGTTTGTTTGGTGCTGAAGATACAGGATTCTAGTCCTAGTTCCCCACCTAGATGTGTGATTTATCCAGCAACTGTACACACTATATGCAGCACAGAGACGCATAGGCAACTAATGCACACACAAATCCTCGTTTAGACACAACTGAGCTGTGTGTAAGCTGCAGCAAATACAGGTGAATTAAACAGACGCTTGCGCACATATTAGCGGATATTTGGGGAGATGTTTTCTTGAACAAGTGCTGTGTTGTGAGTTGTTTCTGGGGTCCAAGATGAGGAAAGACAGTGGCGGCAGCAGACCAGCAGCAGTGATACAAGGACCATTTGCTCAGAAAGGCTGGCTAACCATAGCAGGACTGTAGGGGATACTGGCTCAGCTTTGCAGCCCCCTGCAGAGGCAGAGGGGCATCAGGTCAGCCAGCTGCCCTGAAGACCCCAGGAAAGGGAGGGGACAACCTCCCTCTGCCAGAAACTTTGGGAGGGTAGATGCAGAAGATGCATCAAGAAAACAGTGGATATGGAGGTCCTGGTGAGGAAAGGAGGAGTCTCAGCTAGGGAGTGAGTTCAGTCTCCATAAACCCAGCTGTGCCTTGTGGACCACTACCGGTCTATGAAAAGCTGCTCGGTCACATGGTGCTGGCTTGTCCACCTTGTTTCCAGCTGAAACAGAACCAAAGTGACAGAAAACTAAACGAAAAGCAAAACGGGACAGTGCACGTAGCTTTATAAACCAGCACAAGGCAATTGCCATGTGTAAGCAACTGCCACAGCTACCTGCGAGATCTTACTTGATTTCACTTGGGAGATGGATGTGGCTGCATGGAACACACTCTCGATTAAGATGTGGACCACATGCAGATAAGCTTAGGGACCCCAAGCCATGACTTATTCAGTCTCTGGCTTCTCTTCTGACACTGCCGATAAGGGTCCCAGTTAGTGCCAATCATGATTACATTTGTGCGATGGAATACAACCAGCCAACTAATAACTGGCCTGAATCTCCCTTCCTACTGAGCATTCGTCAGAAGGTAACAATCCTTAGCCACTAATGGTCTACATCAGATTTAAATTAATGACCTAAAGACTCTGTATGCCATTATTCCTGTCATTCAGTGCCTCACACTGCCTCTTTTACCCATATATTAATGAAGTGCCTGCTTGTTTGTTTTTTAATTACCTACAAGGCAACTTTGATCTCTGTGCAAAGTTCACTTCTCCAGGGAAGCTCAAAAACAATTCGTTGCATGGAAGCAATTCATTCTGAGATACAGCAAAGTTAAAAAAAATAATGTACCACCACTTGGCTTCCCAATGAGTTTCTACAGAGACTTACTGCAGCTTATGCTCCTCCAGACATGAGTCATAACTTCCAAAACCTTCTGAGGTCAATCAATTTTACTTTCTAAAATTAATTACAGTGTAAAAGGCAGCCCAGTATATTCAGTCCGGTTCACTTCAGGCTTTCAGGGCTCTCAATAAACCTTTGCCTGATCCAAGACACTTACTAGCAAAAGCTGGGAACAGTAAATCACTGTTGTGATATGCTGGTCGTGTCCACTTTACAAGAACATTAAACCTGAAACAATGAAGTTGCTAAGTTCCAGTTGTTTTGGTTGCACCATGGGCTGCTTCTTCCTCTTTTAATGTTCTCTCACAATTGAAGCACAGTGTCCTTTCTCTGTTATGAATCTTTCCTGGGTTGGGGTGAGGGTAGAAAGGGGAACATACAACATTAGGTTCCATATATGGTATGCAAAGCCTGTGTTTCATTTCTACTTGGCTACTCAGTCTCCTAGAGATCAGTAACATTCTAGTCCTCTGTTTTGTGAACGACTTCCTTATACACGACAGAGTCACAGAATTTAAGGTCACACTGGACTATTGTGATAGGCTAGTTTAGCTGCCTGCACAACATAATCCAGAGAATTTCATCCAGAAAATTCATGCACCAAGAGCAGTAATTTGTGGTTGAACTGGAGCAAATCTTGGAGGAAGAATCCACCACACCCCTGAAAATCTGCTCCAATGGCTAATTACCCTCACTGTAATTACCCTTATTTCAAGTCTGAATTTGTCTAGCTTCAGTTTCCAGGCACTGGGTTGTCTTATGACTTTGTCTACTACTTTAGAGAGCTTGTACTGCCAGATATCACTTCCCCATGTGGGTACTTTTACATTGTGATCCAGTTGCCTTCTACAGCTTTGCTTTGAACTCTGAGCTCCTTACCTCTTTCATTGCACACGTCTGCAGCCTCTCACCCAACTGCGATGGTGCTTGGAGTTTTATTTATTTTCTCCTTGGCTGAAAGATTAATTAATCTTAATTTCCTGGTTTATTACTTCCCTTAGGATGAATTTAGTTCTAGTGAATTGTACTGGATTGATAAAGACTGAAGACAACACCCCTGTTTATTGTACCAGTCTCAGGCCTTGATCTTATAATGAGCTCTGTGCAGGTGCAGTGGTTTCCTCATGTGGAATTGTTTCTATGATACTACAGCACTTCTCAATCCTTAGCCCAGGAAATAACTCTGGTATCTCGGATACTGGTGGGACAGCTGCTGTTGGTAAATGTTGACTTTGTGATGGCAATTACAGTCATCAGATGACAATGACTTTCATTTGTCATCATCCTGAGTCACAGCCAAATGGCTGATCTAGAGGTGGAAAGGTCAGTATCTAATAATCAGTCTCCTGAGCCATCCAATCCTCTAATTCACCTTTCTTAATTCTTCTAATTGTGCAGTGGCGCTGCCAGTGGCCAGGAATAATTTTATCTGTATTGCAGAAAAAGCAGAAAGGCTGGAGAGGAGAATGAAACACTCTGACTTTAAATTCCCGGCTTTTGGAGTTAATGTCACAGCTCTTTGTTCCTTTAATTCAGTGTGGTGGTGCTTTACTTATTTTAATAAGGGCTTGAGTGATACCCCTAGGAAGAGATTTACGTCTGCTTTATAATATTTGCTGCACTAGAATAAGCAACCATAATGGTGCTTTTTGCACTATTTGTGCCTTCATTTCTTGTTGTCGTAATAGAGTTTTTGCATGTTTCCCATTGACTGCCAGAGAAGATGGATATAAATGACATTTCTTACACTTCAGATTCACTATGGCATCATAGAAGCTAGAGACAGGAATACTCTATTAGCTCACTAGCTCATCCTCCGGCCTGGACATGATCGATTCATATGACTGATCCTGTAACTAGAGCATCATGAAGTGACTAGTATTGGTGAGAGTCTGATAACTGCTCTGTATAAACAGCCCAACTGCGTTAAAAACACTGACATTTTACAACAATCCAACCTAAGGCTGCAAAGTTACATTTATGGTTTAGGCATGTCTTATAATGTAGGCAGTGCAAATGTCATAACATTGTACTGGATGATGCTAGTTACCGTCTAGCCAGCATTACAATAGATGTACCAGCAGAGGGATCCTTATCCTTCCTTTGGGGACATTAGATTAATGCCAACACTTACACTCCCATTTAAAAAAATTCTAGCTTGTCCTCTTATAACCGCGTTCAGGAGACAGTTACCGTGTGTGCTCATGATACTGCCAGCAAAATGGGTGGTCTGGTATCAAAGTAAACTGTGGTATGGTGGAAGCCTGATGGTTCTAGTCTTCCCTGTCCCTACCAGGCCAGATGGGACCTTCCTTCTCAAGTATAGCATCATTTAATCCTCTTTATTCCCCACCCAGGTCTCTTTGGCTTGATCTACCATTATAAGAATGATGTGCTAGCTAGGAAAAAAAAAAAAGCTAGCCAGGGTCTTTGTACAGCACGCACAGGAACTGTAATCAGATTGTATCCCAGTGGCTATTAGAAGATGAATAGTGGTTAAGGCAATAAACAGTAGTGTCACATTTGTTATGCTTGAGCATTTTAATTACAGCAGGATGTTAGTAATAAAAACTTATGCCTAGGATTCATAAGTCAAATAGATCACTTAAGGTATTTCTTCTCCTATTGCTAATAAGTCACTATAATCAAACCATATCATGAAAGAAAGTCTTGAAGACAAGAAGGCAAGTTCACCCCAAATCATGGTTAAAGGGGATTATGTCCATTCCCTAAGAGGAGAGTTTAGCCACTAGCTCTTCCAAAAATAATTTGTTTTTTCTGTTTGATGGAGGGATTGTTTTTGTAGTGGGCCTTTAAAAAAGCAAGGGCCATATTTTCAAATTAAGTAATTTTCATAGAATCATAGAATATTAGGGTTGGAAGAGACCTCACGAGGCCATCTAGTCCAACGCCCTGCTCAAAGCAGAACCAACACCAACTAAATCATCTAAATTACACTGACGAATTCCATTAATTAGCTATATGCATGTGCAGTCCGGTCACTGTATATCCAAAGTAGGCATCTAATTGCAAGCCTAACTTTTTAAAAAATATCTGTTCCTAAAAGTGAAGTAATGCACTGCAGAAAGATTAGATTTCTTATTCTGAAAACTATCGTGCTGATACTAGGACTCAGATACCCCAGCGAGGAGCACATTCTAAATGCATGATTCACTTGAGATGCAGATATAAACTTGCAAGATCACCGCTATCTAGTCAACCTATCCTAGATTATGATAATCATATTTTCCCTTAAAATACACCTTGAAAGAGTGAAGAGAGATGCAACTTCCCATAGGGACTTAAAGGCACATTGCAGGTCTGCAGTCTGCCAGGGTGCCTAAATTCATATCTGAGCAGGAGGCCTGACAGGAGATTGGAGTGGAAGAGAATGGACAGGAAAAGAAAGTAGGAGACGGTCGGACTGGCTCTGAGGTTTGGTCTATACTACAGAGTTAAGTTGATGTAAGGCAGCTTACGTCGACCTAATTATGTCATTATACACACTGCTGCCTTGCTCCCACCAATGTAAGTGCCCCACTACACTGACATAACAACTCCACCTCCACGAGAGGTGTAGGGCTTGTGTCGGTGTAGGTCGGATGAGGCAGTGTCCGTGTAGACTTTGCACATACTTACATCGACTGTTGGATTTCCTGTCAATTTCACAGCTCTGTGCTGGAGCCCGGGAATGTTATGAACTAGTCATGGTAGTGAACCAGTAGCCAGGCTACCCAGGCTGCAAGTAGCGCACAGCGGGAGTAGCATCTTTCAACCATTCAGCTTCAAATGGGGATGTGAAAAATTCTTTGGCTGACATCATATACCAGAAGTTTGGAAGAAATTCATCCAAATGACTTTTCAAAACCAAATGCCTGCACAGCCTTAAACTGCTGCTTCTCCCTCCATAGCAAAAGTGGCATAATTAGAGGATTTTAATTAACACCTATTTGTAAATCCTTTACGGAGCATTTAAATATTCAGCGTATTGCCATTGTTTTTGTCTAAACTTCTAACCTATGGCTCCAGCACTAAAAGATAGCCTCCCTTTAGCTAAGGCTGAGACTCGAGTGTTTTCCTAGGTTATGTCTACACTTTAAATGCTGCAGCTGTGACACTGTCGCACTTCACCGTAGACGATCCCTACAGTGATGGGAGGGGTTAATCCACCTCCCTGACAGGCAGTAGAATTCTTCTGTCAACGTAGCACTGTCTACACAGCAGGTTAGGTTAGCATAGCTCTATCTCTTAAGGTGTGGATTTTTCAGACCTCTGAGAGTGTAGCTACGCTGATGTACGTTTTCATTGTAGACTAGCCCCTAACTAAATATCTTGAATGTACTGTTAGCAAATGAACCCCTTGTTGTTTACATACAGGATATAAACTACCATGGCCACCCGGGGGGGGGGAGGGGAGGCAAGTGGGGCAATTTGCCCCGGGCCCCACAGGGGCCCCCACAAGAGTTTTTCGGGGGCCCTGAAGCGGAGTCCTTCACTCACTCTGGGTCTTCGTCAGCAATTTGGTGGCCAGGGCCCCCTGCCACCAAAGACCCCAGGCCCTCTGAATCCTCTGGGCAGCCCTGTAAACTACAAAGGAACTACTCTCTGAGGGCCAAATCTTCCTCCCACAGACCTCACTGCAAGTTTTGTCACTGACATCAGGAGTACCAGGACTTGGTCCACATTCAAGGCTAAGATAAAGAAGACAACTTGCAGCAGCAAAAATGCTTGTGCTGGCACACAGCAGATATCTGCACACACAAATGTAAGTGTGTACAAACAAAGGTGATTTTTTGCATGCAGACTTCCACTTCTATGCTTTCAAAATATTTCCTTCAGGGTTTGTTCTACACTTTCTGCCTAGAAACATTCCAGTTAAAGGTATCAGAGGGCTACCATGTTAGTCTGGATCTGTGAAAAGTGACAAAGAGTCCTGTGGCACCTTATAGACTAACAGAAGTACTGGAGCATAAGCTTTCATGGGTGAATATGAGGATTCATTTGTTTGTATTTGCAAAGAGCTTGGAGATCTTTATGTGAAAGGTGCTATATAAATGCAAAGTACAGTATTCTAACTCAATATTCTTAGGTGTAGGTTCACAATACTACAGAGCCCTTTGGGGGGTTTTTGGAGGGAAAGGGGGTTTGCTATAAAACTTTGTGTGCATGTGGCCTAAAGTAAGCTGATGGCCTTCTAATCTTTAAATTCAATTCCCCTCCCCCACAAATCAGACCTCCTCAATATTTTTCACGTGAAATTTTAAAATAGACAAACATACCCAATACTCGAATTTGCATAACTGCTCCATGTAAACCAAAGAACATCCAGAGGGGCTGGGAACAGTCCACGCAGACCTGCATGCCGGCGCTGGCACCATTATGACTCAAATGCAGTTCACCTTCCGAATTCACCATAAACCCCAAGATATCTCCACTCTGGAGGGGCACCAAGACTCTACAGACTGCCCAGAATTCCTTCCTGTCAACCAATGACTCTGGGTTATAAGGAAGGTCACTGGGCCTCAGAGTACTAGGGTCACAAGAGGTCACTCCATATGACAGTGTGCCGGAGCGGGAGGCATTGGATTTGTTAATTTTGACAAAAATTGTTTCATTGATTCTAAGGGGTCTGCTGGTAAAAACCAAAGTCCTCTCTTCCCGGGCATGTTCCAGCCGGGCCACAGTTTGGTCGTCCAGGATTTTGATATGGGCTCCCCTGAGCTGGTGGAAGCGGAGGTCACTTTCGAGCTGGGATGGGAAGAGATGGGAATGCTGAGAATTAAGGGAGTTCTGAGGGATGGGACACATGGTGGCCAGCACATGAAAGTTCTCTTCCTGGAGGTTGAGGTCGCAGAGGCTCACGGAGAGCCGGGTGTCCTCTGTCTCCCTGCGCAGTGAGGGCCGGCGAATTGCAGTGAAAGATCTCGGACGCAGGCAGTCGGGAGGAATAATTTCACTGTCTGTGAAACCAAATGAGAGAGAGAAGGATCACTCAAGAAATTATACAAATATCCAGGATTTTAGGACTCACTGTTGGTTTGATTGATAAGTTGAAGGGAGAAGCAGAGAGCTTTCTGCCTCCAATAAATTTTCCTTAAAAAAAAACAAAAAACAGAGGAGCATAAAATAAAATATTTTTGCAGTTGTATGCTAGTCCTGTGCTTTCCCCATAGCACCGGCCACCGTAATCACTATATAACTCAACGCAGATAGACTCAATCATCAGAAAAAACTGACAGAGGGGAACTCCTTGGGGAGGGGAAGCAGAGATATATCATGAATTTATTGATCGATAGCTATAAAGGATGAGCTTTTATGCCTTGTCCATGTCTATAATCACTTCTCACAAGGGCCACGAAATGAGTAACTAAGTAGATATTTGGATTTTAAACAAAATGCTAGTCTTGTAAATTTCAGTCCTATTTGTTATTTGTTACCACTTAAAATTTAATTAATATTTCTAGCGATAATTAATCGCCAGCCTACCCATGTTTGCAGAAAGACAGCACAGACGCAAATAATATCACAGCTTAGGAATTTTCTATAAATACAGCACAATCGCTCATTATCTCCACAACAAATAATTAAAAATCAAACCAGCAGATAAATAACAAAGACAGAAGATGCATACGCCATTCAAATGCAACAGAGAAAAAATAATTACACATTATCCTGTCCGTTATGTCTCACTTGATGCTTCTAAAGCTGATCATCAATTTAATTCCTCTGCTAAACAATGTAACCAGTTGGTTTTAATACTTAAATTACTTCTATTTGGCACAATCTGAGCCATGTTGCTACCTGTCAATGGTAAAGAACAATAAATGGAGGGAAAATGTTGAATCAACATAGTTTACAAACCTAAACCCTGCTCCTGCCACCCAGGCTTAACTTTAGGAACTATGAGTAACTCCTTTCAGGAACTATTCAGTGTGTGTAAAGTTAAGCATGTGTCTAAATCTGTGCAGGATTGAGGCCTTATTATACCAGTTGTGGGCCATACCTGGGAACCCTTCTCCACTTCAATTGGAGCTTTGCCTGATTGTGGCTATAAACCAAGGTCCAAATTATGTGGGCTCAGGATGGTCCACTCTGCGAGAAAAGCTGCTGAAGGATTTTTTATTGACTCAGCCAGAATTCCTCCTTGGGCTCTGCAGGAGCACACACAGGGAGCAGCTCCACCATCATTTGAAAGGGTGCAGCATGAACATCTCCATTCCCCATGCATAGCCACGGCCCTCTCATCACAACCCCTTCTAGAAGGCTATCATCACCAGCGGCATTAGCTTGGAATAGCGGCTGCGCTCCTCAGTCCAACAGGGACAACGCACTGTGCCAGGTAGCAGGTGGGAGGCAAAGGAAGACTCCATGTACCCATCCTCCAACACTGCATACCCACACATTGCTTCTGGCCCCAAGCAAGGGCCTCAAGATTTAGCCCCAAAATAGCCCAGCACTGACATGCAAGGATGAAACAGAGCAACTGCAAAGCAGAATGCAACAACCGCAGACTCTTAATTTAGGACAGGAAGCAAACCTGGTACTACGTGAAGTCAGAGAAAGAACGTAGGTGAGGAGACAGCAATGAACATTTGATTAGTCAGCATCTCAGAGTTAACATTCTCTTAAGAACATAAGAACGGCCATACTGGGTCAGACCAAAGGTCCATCTAGCCCAGTATCCTGTTTTCTGACCGTGACCAATGCCAGGTGCCCCAGATGGAATGAACAGAACAGGCAATCATCAAGTGATCCATCCTGTCACCCATTCCCAGTTTCTGGCAAACAGAGGCTAAGGACACCATCCCTGCCCATCCTGGCTAATAGTCATTGATGGGCCTATCCTCCATGAATTTATCTAGTTCTTTTTTGAACCCTGTTATAGTCTTGGCCTTCACAACATCCTCTAGCAAAGAGTTCCACAGATTGACTGTGCTTACAAAATTTTTCCCTCAGATTATTTATTTTATGACAGCACGTGGCCATGGCCTTGAGTCCTCTGGAAAATGGTACCCCTGTTAGGATGGCACCCCCTAGCACCTCTCCAGAATACTGGTTCAGTACTCTCACCAAGGAGAAACGTCATCTCTATTGAATCACTGAGAGCACATCTTGCAACACAGGGGTTCTCACCAGTGGTCTCTTATACCATTTCAACTCCGCTTATTTTGGGAGAGCTAAGAAGATCACTCCCACAGTTTGCTGGGGTGCAGTGTAACCCCTTTGGTTTGCTTAAGCTGAATTGCTCCAGTCTCCTCTTTAATAATCTGCAATTTCCAGAGAATGTTGGAATATTCAAAATTAAAAACAGACTATCTGTTTGTATCACATAATTGATCCTCCTCGTCCTAGGAACAACTCCGAACCCCATCAGTTAATGCAGGAAAAGGAGAAGAACAGGAACTGGTGTTACCCTGGATAATTTAGATAGCAATTGCACTAATGCTTTCTATTATATTGGCTAGTGTTTATGTCATCACTGCCCCTGCTGGATAGAATCAGACTTCTGTCCCTCTTCCAGGCTGGAAACCCACAAAGGAAAAAAAATGAATACTGGCAGCTGACGCAGATTCTTCTGTGTAGGTGAACTGGTGGAGACCTTTGTGCATAGAAACAGAAGGTCCTTTAAATTTCATTCCCCTTAACCACACATGTGCAGCGTAGCTGACAACTCTGATGTGTGGGTAGCTTGCAGTCAAGGTTTCAAAAAGCTTATTTTCCACAAGGATGCTTCACATTTCCCTTCAGCTGCTGGACAAAAAAATTGAATAGAGGTTTAGGGAGAAAGACTGTCTTGTGGCTGAGACACTGGACAGAGCGAGCAGACTTACATTCTATTCTGAACTGTTACTAACTTGTTTTTTGGCAAGGAATTCAACCTCGCAGTGGGTGGTTTTCCCCACATAATGTGGCTCATCCATATAATGGCAATAATATTTCTCAACCCCACAGGGTGACCTGTGAGGCTTAATTGTAAAGATTGTTGGACGAAAGGTTTATAGGAGAACAGAGTATTATTAATGCATAGAAGGGATTTGTGAACATCTAGGAGGGGGATCTTTTAGGGTTGCCAGCCTGATCCCACTGATCTGATTTTTGATCAATCGAAAATGATGCAGCAGAATTTTAAAATCCCTCATAAAGAAAGTAAAATATTGAGATTCATCCTGCATGAATGTACGCAGTGTGTTGACATGAAGCATGGAACACCACTTATGCAGAAGAATATGTGAGCAGTGGAGTTATGAACAAATAATTCCATCTGATCATTATAGTGAAATCTCAAACAAAAGAGAGGACATTGGGTGGTCGGTCGTCAGCAGAATCCCACACTGGCATTGTTTTCATGCCTTGCTCAGAGAGGAATAGCTCAGTGGTTTGAGATTTGGCCTGCTAAACCCAGGGTTATAAGTTCAATTCTCAAGTGGGGCCACTTAGGGATCTGGAGCAAAAATCAGTACTTTGTCTTGCTAGCAAAGACAGGGGGCTGCATGCAATTACCCCCCTCAGGGTCCCTTCCAGCTCTATGAGATAGGTATATCTCCATATATTATTGGGGTGGGGGGAGAGATAGCTCAGTGGTTTGAACATTAGCCTCCTAAACCCAGGGTTGTGAGTTCAGTCCTTGAGAGGGCCATTACAGGGATCTGGGGCAAAAATCTGTCTGGAGATGGGCCCTGTTTTGAGGAAGGGATTGGACTAGATGACCTCCTGAGGTCCTTTCTAACCCAGATGTTCTAGTCCAGCTCCATTTCTCACTTTGGTAGTATAGAACAAGCTGCTAATAAGACACTGGTCCATGATCCAGCCTTGTTTCTCTGCTACAGCCAATCTCCAGCATGAATGTTAAGAATATTTAAGACAGACCATGTATTAGTTTCAAATGTATTGTGTGTGTGTCTGTGTACATGCAGTGTGTGTCAGAATAAAATTGCACAATTAGCCCACATGGTGAAATTCTGGAATGTGAGATAGAGACACCGCTAGTTTTCACCTCAGTATATTGCCCCAATCAGTATGAAATTTCTCATTTCTGACAATGTCTTATTCTCACCCCACATATCAGGGTGGTAGCCATGTTAGTCTGTATCCACAACAACAAGAAGTCCAGTGGCACCTTGAAGATTAATAGATTTATTTGGGCATAAGCTTTCATGGGTAAAAAGCTCACTTCTTCAGATCCTCAAAAGACCCCAAAGAGTTTGGCCAACTGTGCAACTTTATTTAGGGATCCTTGGGTTTTACTATGTTATTGATGTCAGTGTAAGTTTTGCCTGAGCAAGGATTGAGGTGACAAAATGAGCAAGGAATTCAGGGTTTGACCCCTACACTGAATTACGATGATGGATTTCTCAGTTACATATCTAACAGATATCACTGTTGTTGCTATAGTAATAAGTGACTGCAGTGTTCTACATGGAAAGGATTTTCCACCATGCACTCTTTTTTTCTGGGAGAGAATCTGGGGCACTCTAGGTGTTTTGGGTGGTTTTTTTCAAAATCTGTGGGCCATACAAATCCCTTTTTCTCTTTTTTTAGAGGATAAGGGTAAATTATCTGACTGATAAGGGAGCAGAGGATATGAGAGAGAAAAAGTTTTTAGATTGCTTTCACTTCTCTGCTGCAAGTTTTTCCCTTTAGGGGTTTCAGAGACTACAGCCTCACATAAAACACCAACTGTTTAGCATGTGATAGCCTCCCTAGGCAAGGGGCTTCAAAGGATTCCTGCATCCAATGCAGATGGTTTGGAAGAAAAATCCCCCAGGTTCTCGGTAGCCCCTAGCTTAATTTAATAAAGCTTTAAACCAAGGAGTTGGCTGGGGGAAGTGGAGGGGTTATCAGAATCCTCATCCGAGGCTCTGCACTGCCTACATCTCTGCCTTGGTTTCCGTCTGTATCTCCTCCTCCTCCTCCATGCTCTGCCAGCTCCTGATTTTTCATGCTGTCTGCTGTGGCCTGAAAGAGGCTCCCTGGTCAACCATGATCCCCCCAATGACACTCCTCCACCAAGTCCCCCCTAAGAATGGTTTTCTTTGAGCCAGCTTCCCACCACTACTCATCCCTTCATCTACCACCAAACATCCCTCCTCAAAGCGATTGGGGGAATGTGGTATCTCAGCTACCTCTGCATGCTGACTGCTGGCAAATGTTGACTTCTTAAGGACACCTCCTATATATGCATATACAGGCGGAGGCACATACAACCATGGAGAAAATTATAATCTACAGCACTAACTAATAACCCGACAGGTACAAGACCAAAAAGGCACATATTATTGTCATCATTTATAACATAATGACTTTGTTATATCCATTCACTCTCTCCATTGTTGATACGTTGTCTATTGTCTACCAAAGAGGTTGATCCTCCAAAGTGAGGGGCACCTGCAGCTGCCACTGACTTCCTGCAGCACCCAGGAACCAATTCACAACTCACGGCATCAAGTGCTTCAGGGATCTTCTCCTTTTGACTTATCTGCAAAGCAGTGTGTGCACGTATGGTGCTAGAAATAATACATAATACCAATAAATGACCTGCCAATGTGTATTACATGATGTGTATATACTGCAAGAATGATCTAAAGAGGGTCTAATATGAACAAAGGAAATTCAAGTATTAGGACTGGAACAAAATGGTCTCTAAGACATTGGGAATCAAACTCAAGACCTTTGATAAAAGAATACATTGCATCATAAAATGAAACTGCTTAATAGGAAACAGGAGTGTAGAGATTGCAAGGCAACAAGGAGAAATTTCATTGTATCTGGACACCACTCCTGGTTTTCTGTTGATTAAGTAAAAGGATCAACTCTGAACTTACTTGAATCAGAGTGATTCACAGAAAAGAAGTTAAAAAAAAAAAGGAGGGTGTCAAAATTCCCTCTTGCACGTCTCTTCGTTCTTTCTGTTCTTCTTGCTCTCCCTTCTCCCACCAACTTCATTTCTTCTCCTCTTCTCCCTCCCCCTCACCCGCATTCATTTGGTAATTCTGTCCTACTAATATTTTCACTGAACATTATATCTCCTTGTGGAGTTTTTGCAGCTAAAACCCTGAGAACTGCAGAACCCCCAAAATGCTCACTGACGTCAACGGGAATTGCAAGTCCTGAGTCTGACACCTATTGATTGAAATGTCATATACCTTTTTAAAATCAGCCTCCACAAAAGGGGTTTTACAATTCTACTTGTGCCTTTATGTGGGGACTCCACTCACAGTCAAGAAAACGGACCAGAGCTCCTTCTCAAACTCTCAGGCAGTAGCCCTTGGGGAAGATGGGCATGATTCCAACACTAACAATGGGGCACTCCTTCCTCCAAGGTCTTTAACAGGAGTTGTGTGGCTAAGAGGCCGTTTGGCACCGCTTTGAAAATTTAGGGGGAAGTGTCTGAAATACAAAGCAGATGTGCCAGGCTGTAAAACAACATGGCTGTTAGAGATGAGCCTAAGTGGTTTGGCAAAAAGCAACCCATCTTTTGGATGAGAAGTAAAACTGTGTAACAGGCCACTTTGCAGTCAATCAAGATCCAACATCCTCATAAGAGTAGGATAGCAAGCCCAGCTTTCTCACTAAAAGTCCCAACTCAGATCTCTGCCTTTGCTAAACTCTCCTTGCAGTTGTTCAGTGATATTCTTTGCTTCCCATCCTAAATTAGTTGTGTAGTTGCATAGTGCACAGTATTATACAGTTGCCCCTTTTCAGCCCAGCGGTGGCTGCATTTCAGTGGTAGGTGGAATGATTGCTGTGCATAGTATATAACTCAATTTGTAAAGTACTTTGATGGGACCGAGGATGGAAGATGCTGTATATATGCACATTCATTATATCTAGAGCTGGGCAAAATTTTTCAGATGAAACTTTTGTTTTGCCAAAAGATGCAGAGTTGGGTTGACCAAAACATTTTGCAGATTCGTGTTCAATTTGCCAAATTGTTTCAGCCAAAAAAAAAAAATGGAAAAAGTCTAAAATTTCTATTTTAATGTTTTCTAAATTAAGTGTTTTGATTTTATTTTAAATTATTTTTGTTTTGAGTTTTACTTTCTTTTTAAAGGTAAATACCATTGAAAAAGAAATGTTTTTGTTTGACCTGAAACAAAATATTTTGTCGGCATTGTCATTTGCCCATTGTATCCCCAAAGTTAGAATCTACGTTCAGATTTTTCCAGAGTTACAGGATGTTTGGTTCAGGCCCATATCTGGTTTTGTGATATGTTTCTTAGAACTTTTTATTCTACTTGGGAAAACCAAGAAAATGGAAAAACAAACTCACTCTTATTGAAAATAAACCCAAGTGGAAAATTCAAGAGGCAAACAAGAGAGAAATGAAAGGAAGGGAAGACGGAGACATTGCTTGCAGTGGTTAAGAGACAAAGCCAAGCTCACAAAGAATGGTAGGAGTGCTTTTACTTTTTGGCAATGTACCAAAATAGACACATTTTCTAAAAAAAATAAACTTATTTGCTGTCAGAAAACTTGTATTCTCCATGTGAGGTCTGAGGAGCAGACAACTGCCTTTCTGTGCTATCACCGTAACCCTGTGGAAACCTAGAGTCACAAAATGCACATGATCAGACTGTGATGCTTTGCCTAGTTTTGTTTTATTTTTTCTGTTACCTTTAAATCTTGAAGTTATAAGTCCTGGGGGCACTCCACTCTGTTTACTTCTCATAAACACTCAGGCGCCGGAATGCATCTTCTCAATTCATACAAAGAAGCCACTTTGGGAGCCTTATTGTAGATGTGGGAGGCAATTAGATAAAATCCCACACAGGAATGACTCATACTTAAAACTTTCTCTGCTATATACAGAGAAACTCAACTCATCTCAATATATTTCCCCCTAAGATCTGGCTGAAATGTCAAACTACCTAACTAACTTCTGACCCACTACCCTTCCTACTGCACCAGACAAAAGAGACAAAAAACCCAAAGTCTGTAATTAAATAAAGATCTAGTTAGAGTCACATTGTTTATGACTTTATTTTAAAAGTCTTAATTTGCCATTTTAAATAAAGCATGCTCGTTCTATCTTCCCTGCGGGAATACACAACAGATTACAGTCAATGGACAAATTCCTTCCTGATGTAGCTCCATCAGCTTGAAACGTAAGATAATTTTCCTTGTCTTCAAGAGCAGGTAGAATTTAGCTCCTGCCTCAACAGTAGCAGAGCTCAGGGGCTCAGTGGTAGGGACTATGCACTCATCCCTTCCCCAAATGGCCTACCACCTAAATAGCAAGGACTAATAGAGGTGAGAGAAAGGAAGCATGACTATTACAGGCTCAGACATGCCAACTCTCACAAACTGATTGTGAGAGTCACGATTTCTAAGCCTCACTCAGAAATTGTGTCAGCCAGCCAGGGCGCAGCAGGGGCTCCTGCTGCCAGCAACCCTGGGGCAGTCGGGCCAGGCTCCAACTGTCCATCCTGGGGTGGCTGGACTCCCGCTAGGGTGACCAGATGTCCTGATTTTATAGGGACAGTCCCGATTTTTGGGTCTTTTTCTTATATAGGCTCCTATTACCCCCCATCCCCTGTCCTGATTTTTCACACTTGCTGTCTGGTCACCTTAACTCCCGCAGTCAGCCGCAAGTGCCGGCCAGGCTCTCTCTGTCAGCCTGGGAAGTGGGAGAGAGGACCCCACTGTAGCCCCTCCCAGGCCTGGGAAGGATGAAGAACCCTAAAGAGCAGAGGTGAGGTTGTAGGGGGTGCTAAGCATCTATTCATTTTTTCCATGGGTGCTTAGAATGAAAAACTGCAAACTAACATCACGAACACAGCACATGCCTCACTTCACCACTCAGCACCCTGCTTCTGCTGCTCCTCTACCCACATCTAAGTGTTGCCTCTTTAGAACACAAGCTTTTCCCGGTGGGAGCCCTTCCTCATTTAGTTCTGAGCGTGTTCTCATTTTGGTCTGCACGCCAGCTCACATACTTGTGGCAATATATAAATGAATAGCAGGAATAATTAACAATGACATCAGCCTGATAAGTCACCCAGCAGGTTAAGACTGTCACCAAACAGACTATTCTGTGGGTTCTGATTTGCATTTGATCTTTGGAGAGATGTGGTTTCTGGGCACCCATTGTCACCTTGCAGTGCGTCATGTTATGCCCTTTAGGGGGCTCCAAAGGCCAAAAGCCTGAGCAATTCTTCGTACTCATAAATCATGGTGACACCAAGTTGACATCATTGTGTACTTAGTGGAGGGTAAACACATTTGCAAAGTGCTTTTATGGGGTTCATGCACAAGTTACTAGTTACATTTGGATTTTATATCCTATTCATTTCAATCTGGAAGCCAAACGAACTCCTGGGAGGCTGTTTCATGCTATGAGGAACTGTTACAGACACACCATTGGCTGGCCCTGAATTAGCAGATAGGACGTAGGATCTGGACGTTTCAGACATACAGTAGAACCTCAGAGTTACAAACACCTCTGAAATGTTCTGCACAAAACATTATGGTGGTTCTTTCCAAAGTTTCCAACTGAACATTGACTTAATACAGCTTTGAAACTTTACTATGCAGATTAAAAATGCGGTTTTTAACCACCTTAATTTAAATGAAACAAGCACAGAAACAGTTTCCTTGCCATATCACAGTTTTTTAAAACTTTCCCTTTATTTCTTTAGTAGTTTATGTTTAACACAGTACTGTACTGTATTTGCCTTTTTTTTTTTTTTTTTTTTTTGTCTCTGCTGCTGCCTGATTGCATACTTCCAGTTCCAAATGAGATCTGTGGTCAGGGGTGAAAGTAAGATAAATTACTTACTTGTATGGGGCCCCCAGATGGGGCGGTGCTTTGGGTCAGCCTCCCCGAGCCAGCCCTTCCACTTTGCCTGGCTCGTGCCGCCTGGAGCTCTGGTGGCAATTTAAAGGGCCCAGGGCTCCAGCTGCTGCTGCGGTAGCTGTGGCAATGGCTGGAAGCCCCAGGTCCTTTTAAATCACCAGGCCCCGGGGCAGCTGCAAAAGTGGGGAGGTAAAAAGGGGCAGCGACAGCAGCGCTTTAACATCGGCTGCGTACGGGCCGGTACTGTTGGCCACTTCTTACTGGTACGCTGTGCTGACCCACTTTCACCTCTGTCTGTGGTTGACCGGTCAGTTTGTAAATCTGGTATTCGTAACTCTTAGGTTCTACAGTATTTCAAAGAAGACTGTGAGTTCTGTAAGTAGCGTCCCAGGCAGGTGTCTGCTTTGTCGCCAATTACACATATTTCATGACAGATAGTCGTATTCGTCAAGCAAACAACAGATGTGTGAATCAAATGACTGAATCAGTTCCCCTTCTGACCAACAAGATCCAAATTAGCATTTTAGAGAGACTCACTGTGTCTCTCCAATACTGACTCAAGTATCAAAGAGAACTTCTACTGTAACTGAGCATGTCAGAAGCCAAAGTTCAAGCCAAGAGTTGGAGAGAGAGCACAAAGTAAGAAGAGACGCAGTTTCACTGCAGGCGATGCGGCTGGATTGTCAGAAAGAATCATTTAGATTGTGACAAATCTACACAAGATATTAAAACTAGGTTGCAAAAGAACCAATGCCAAAGTATTCTGGGGCCGAATTTTGTGAGGGGTCGAGCATCCTCAGCTCCCACTGAAGTCAGTCTGAGCAGGGGTGCCGGAACAGGGGGAGACCAGGGGGCCCTGGCCCCATCACTTTTAAAGGTGGGAGGGCTATGGGTGAGCGATGTGGGGGAGACAGGAGAGAAGCAAGCAGGGGGCGGGTCTTGGAGGGAAGAGGCAGTGCAGGAGCGGGGCCTCAGGGGGAATGGGTGGCATGGGGGTGGGGTTTCGGGGAAAGGGGCGATGCCAGGGTGGAGCCTTAGGGAGCAGGGGCAGTGCAAGGGGCGGGCCCATGGTTGGAGCACTGGCGGCCCCCCAACACTTTTAGGGAGCTTCCACCACCCCTGAGTCAGACTAAACAGTGCTCAGTACAGTGAGGGTTTGGGGTCTTTCTGTTATACATTTAAACTAGGTATGTGTAAATTGGTATGGATAAAATTAATTTCTTTGGCCTAATTTCAAACCATCCAACATATCACAGAATTGAAAGTTAGACTCAGACTCAAAAATTATTGGGCTGGCATGTTCCAGTTTGAACAGATGGCGGCAAAAGGAAAGAAGGGGCAGAGAGCTATTAGCTATTCTCAGCAGGTAGCTGTTCAGAAAGCACTGTGTTTAATTTATTGTTCAACTGTGGTGGATTTTTCTGCCACTCTAGCACCAAATTTTGCCCCTTCCACAAGAGCTGTGGACTTCCCCGTACACAATTTTGCTTAGACACAAAGTGTTTGTTTTCCTGCCAGGTGAGTGTGAATAGGCACTCCTTTGGGTTTTATTCAGAACAAATACACTTCTATGCATATTAATATGTTTCACTTCCTTTGAATGCTCTGCAGAATGCAGATTTCCCATCAGGAGGTTGTGAATGCTCTATCAATACTACAGATAAAAATGCTACACAGCAAAGCAGAAAAATCAGAAAACAGGAACCAGATCCTAAAAGAGGGGACAGAAACCAGACTCATCTACTGCCAGAATCTGAGATGAAGCATCCAGAAAGAAGAAATGCAGAACAGTGAAGATAATAGAATTACAGACATTGTTAGTCAGACCCAGCTCAATTAGAAATTCCTATCTAGCTTGGTAATTGGATTGATCAACTGCATAATTTTTTTTCAAGAGTCTAAATAGTGAAAGGAAACACATTCATGCTTAAATAAGAAAGGAATCCAAAGCACAGAGGGTGAGTGTTTACTGATTAATAGTAGTTTCTGGGACAAATATTGTGTAATGAAGTGCCCTGAGCCATCTTGTTCATCACACACACACACAGACGGACACAGGGACACACATAAATTGGAAAAATTGGAAAGAGTCCAGCAGAGGGCAACAAAAATAATTAGGGGGCTGGAGCACATGATTTATGAGGAGAGGCTGAGGGAACTGGGATTGTTTAGTCTGCAGAAGAGAAGAATGAGGGGGGATTTGATAGCTGCTTTCAACTACCTGAAAGGGGGTTCCAAAGAGGATGGATCTAGACTGTTCTCGGTGGTACCAGATGACAGAACAAGGAGTAATGGTCTCAAGTTGCAGTGGGGGAGGTTTAGGTTGGATATTAGGAAACACTGTTTCACTAGCAGAATGGTGAAGCACTGCAATGGGTTATCTAGGGAGGTGGTGGAATCTCCTTCCTTAGAGGTTTTTAAGGCCCAGCTTGACGAAGCCCTGGCTGGGATGATTTAGTTGGGAATTGGTCCTGCTTTGAGCAGGGGGTTGGACTAGATGACCTCCTGAGGTCCCTTCCAACCCTGATATTCTATGATTCTATGAAAAAGCATTCTGTACATCATCTGTAAGCATTTCAACTTGATCTGCCAGTACAAAATGGCACAAAACACAGTTAGTAAACAGGAATACTTTGGGGAACATGCCAGTAAGTTTGAACAAGACACTCAAAGCTTCCATGCTAATTTTCTAATTTGGAATTTGTTTATTTTGCAACCAAAGCCAATGCTCAGAGCAACTCGTGAGTTTTCATGCTTTCTCGGTAGCACAAACACACTTTGGCCCCTAGGCAGGAAGGCATCCCCATTTAAAAATGCTACTTAAGCATCTACGTCAGTTCCACTGAAGTCAACGGGACTCAAATCTGTGCTTAAAGTTAAGTGTATGCTTAACTACTGTCCTGAACAAGGATGAACGTTAGCATGTTCTTAACTGCTTTTCTGAACTGTAGCCCTTAATAGCCCATTTGACTCTTTTCAAATGCTCAGAGATCAGAGGGAATATGGCCTGATGCCTAATATTCAGAGGTGGAGGTCAAATGACTCGGGCCCTATTCCTGAAACTGGAACTGATTGCTTGAGGAGATCAACTCAATTTCTGTGGCCTTGGCTACACTGGCGCTTTACAGCGCTGCAACATTCGCGCTCAGGGGTGTGAAAAAACACCCCCCTGAGCGCTGCAAGATACAGCGCTGTAAAGCGCCAGTGTAAACAGTGCCACAGCGCTGGGAGCACGTCTCCCAGCGCTGCAAGCTACACCCGTAGAGGATGTGGTTTACGTGCAGCGCTGGGAGAGCTCTGTCCCAGCGCTGGCGCTCCGACCACACTCACACTTCAAAGCGCTGCCGCGGTAGCGCTTTGAAATTTCAAGTGTAGCCATACCCTAAGTGTCTCACTTTCCTCATCTGGATAATAATACCCACTCCATGGGTGAGCTTGTGGTGAAGGTTAATTAATTAAATGTTTAGCAAGTGTTTTAAAATCTCTGCATGAAAGACACTATATTGTTCATAGGCACCGACTCCATGGGGGCTCCAGGGCTGGAGGGGAGCCTCCCCCTCCCTCCCAGTGCCTCCCACCCGCCACAATCAGCTGTTCAGCAGTGTTCAGGAGATGTGGCAGAAAGGGAAGAGCAGGGGCAGGGAGCAGAACAGGGTGGAGCGGGAAGAGGCAGGGTGCAGGTTTAGGGGAAGGGGGTGGATTGAGGGTGAAGCCTGGGGCAAAGCGAAGATTGAGCACCCTCTGGGAACCGGGGAAGTGGGTACCTCTGATATTGTTTACATAATTCCAGAAGTGTCTCAGTGCTTTACAGACAAGTAAAAAGAAAAGGGGCAAAATGTTGGTTTGTTACATCCATGTAAATCCAGAAGAACTCGATTGAAGTTAATGTAGTCGCTCTAGATTTGCACTTGTGTAAATCAGGAGTTCTCAAGCTTTTTCTTTCTGAGGCTCCTTCAACATGCTATAAAAACTCCAGGGCCCAGCAGGGGTGGGGCTCCAGGCCAGGGGGTGGGACCCTTGGGCATAGGTGTTGTGATAAATGAAGGGAGGGGTAGTTCCCTTTTATAGATCCAGCCAACCAGTTAGCTATAAAATCTCTCTTAGTAGCTGTCCTCTACTTGCTTTACCTGTAAAGGGTTAAAAGTCACTGCTATGCATAAGTAAAATGAAGTGATTGGGCACCTGGCCAAAAGAGCCAATGGGAAGGCTAGAACTTTTAAAAATTGAAACAAGACGCCTCTTTTGTCTGTCTGTGGTTGTTCTCGGAGAGAGGCAGACAGGGCTGGAACTATGCTGTAAGAACCATGGAGCCAGGTATGAAAAAATATCGGTATCATACCTAGAAACTATTCATTTGAAACCCTAGATATGTAAGTAGCTCAGGAAAACAGAATCCGGTTTATCTCCTTTTATCTCCTGGACATCTCCCAACCATCTCCCCCAAATTCCTAGTTTAAAGCTCTCTTAATCAGGCTCACCGAACTGATTAAGAGAGCTTTAAACTAGGAATTTCGGGGAGATGGTTGGGAGATGTCCAGGAGATCTCCACGCCGGAATTTAACCTTGAGAGGGAAGTAAACAAAGTAAGAGGGGATACAGTCGTGGACAGAAGAATTGGCATAAGGAGGAAGGGTAGTGTAGATAGCAGACTAACAGGTGATGCTGGTGGCAGAATGTCTGTGCCTAACAGGGTAAAGAATGTCAGTGAAGCCAAACGGCAAAAATTAAGATGTCTGTACACTAATGCGAGGAGCCTAGGGAACAAAATGGAGGAACTAGAGCTACTGGTGCAGGAAGTGAAACCGGATATTATAGGGATAACAGAAACATGGTGGAATAGTAGTCATGACTGGAGTACAGGTATTGAAGGCTATGTGCTGTTTAGGAAAGACAGAAATAAAGGCAAAGGTGGTGGAGTAGCATTGTACATCAATGAGGAGGTTAACTGTAAAGAAATAAGAAGTGATGGAATGGACAAGACAGAGTCTGTCTGGGCAAAAATCACACTGGGAAAGAAAGCTACTAGCTCCTCCCCTGAGATAGTGCTTGGGGTGTGCTACAGACCGCCGGGATCTGATTTGGATATGGATAGAGACCTCTTTAATGTTTTTAAGGAAGTAAACACTAATGGGAAATGTGTGATCATGGGAGACTTTAACTTCCCAGATATAGACTGGAAGATAAGTGCTAGCAAGAATAATAGGGCTCAGATTTTTCTGGATGTGATAGCAGATGGATTTCTTCACCAAGTAACTGAAGAACCAACAAGAGGGGATGCCATTTTAGATTTGGTTTTGGTGAGTAGTGAGGACCTCATAGAAGAAATGGTTGTAGGGAACAACCTTGGTTCGAGTGATCATGAGCTAATTCAGTTCAAACTAGATGGAAGGATAAACAAAAATAGATCTGGGACTAGGGTTTTTGACTTCTCGAGGGCTAACTTTAAAGAATTAAGGAAATTAGTTAGAGAAGTGGATTGGACTGAAGAACTTGTGGATCTAAATGCGGAGGAGGCCTGGAATTACTTTAAGTCGCAGCTGCAGAAACTATCGGAAGCCTGCATCCCAAGAAAGGGGAAAAAAACCACAGGCAGGAGTTGTAGACCAAGCTGGATGAGCAAGCATCTCAGAGAGGTGATTAAGAAGAAGCAGAAAGCCTACAAGGAGTGGAAGAAGGGTGGGATTAGCAAGGAAAGCTACCTTAGTGAGGTCAGAACATGTAGGGATAAAGTGAGAAAGGCTAAAAGCCAAGTAGAGTTGGACCTTGCAAAGGGAATTAAAACCAACAGTAAAAGGTTCTATAGCCATATAAATAAGAAGAAAACAAAGAAAGAAGAAGTGGGACCACTAAACACTGAGGATGGAAAGGAGATTAAGGATAACCTAGGCATGGCCCAATATCTAAATAAGTACTTTGCCTCAGTCTTTAATAAGGCTAATGAGGAGCTTAGGGATAATGGAAAGATGACAAACGGGAATGAGGATATGGAGGTGGATATTACCACATCTGAGGTAGAAGCCAAACTTGAACAGCTTAATGGGACAAAATCGGAGGGCCCAGACAATCTTCATCCGAGAATATTAAAGGAACTGGAGCATGAAATTGCAAGCCCGTTAGCGAGAATTTTTAATGAATCGGTAAACTCAGGGGCTGTACCATACGACTGGAGAATTGCTAACATAGTTCCTATCTTTAAGAAAGGGAGAAAGAGTGATCCGAGTAACTATAGGCCTGTTAGTTTGACATCTTTAGTATGTAAGGTCTTGGAAAAAATTTTGAAGGAGAAAGTGGTTAAGGACATTGAGGTCAATGGTAACTGGGACAAATTACAACATGGTTTTACTAAAGGTAGATCGTGCCAAACTAACCTGATCTCCTTCTTTGAGAAGGTGACAGATTATTTAGACAAAGGAAATGCAGTAGACCTAATTTACCTCGATTTCAGTAAGGCATTTGACATGGTTCCACATGGGGAATTATTAGTCAAATTGGAAAAGATGGGGATCAATATGAAAATTGAAAGGTGGATAAGGAACTGGTTAAAGGGGAGACTACAACGGGTCGTACTGAAGGGTGAACTGTCAGGCTGGAAGGAGGTTACTAGTGGAGTTCCTCAAGGATCGGTTTTAGGACCAATCTTATTTAACCTTTTTATTACTGATCTTGGCACAAAAAGCGGGAATGTGCTAATAAAGTTTGCGGATGACACGAAGCTGGGGGGTATTGCTAACACGGAGAATGACCGGGATATCATACAGGAAGATCTGGATGACCTTGCAAACTGGAGTAATAGTAATAGGATGAAATTTAATAGTGAACAGTGCAAGGTCATGCACTTAGGGATTAATAATAAGAATTTTAGATATACATTGGGGACACATCAGTTGGAAGCAACAGAGGAGGAGAATGACCTTGGAGTATTGGTTGATCACAGGATGACTATTAGCCGCCAATGTGATATGGCCATTAAAAAAGCTAATGCAGTTTTAGGATGCATTAGGCGAGGTATTTCCAGCGAAGATAAGGAGGTGTTAGTACCGTTATACAAGGCGCTGGTGAGACCTCACCTGGAATACTGTGTGCAGTTCTAGTCTCCCATGTTTAAGAAGGATGAATTCAAACTGGAACAGGTTCAGAGACGGGCTACTAGGATGATCCAAGGAATGGAAAACTTGTTACATGAAAGGAGACTCAGAGAGCTTGGCTTGTTTAGTCTAGCCAAAAGAAGGCTGAGGGGGGATATGCTTGTTCTTTATAAATATATCAGAGGGATTAATATTAGGGAGGGAGAGGAATTATTTAAGCTTAGTATCAATGTAGACACAAGAACGAATGGGTATAAACTGGACAATAGGAAGTTTAGACTTGAAATTAGACGAAGGTTTCTAACCATTAGAGGAGTGAAGTTCTGGAACAGCCTTCCAAGGGGAGTAGTGGGGGCAGAAGACATATCTGGCTTTAAGACTAAGCTTGATAAGTTTATGGAAGGGATGGTATGATGGGATAGCTTAATTTTGGCAATTGAACTTTGATTACCATCAGATAAGTATGCCCAGTGGTCAGTGATGGCATGTGGGATGGGATGGGATCTGAGTTACTGCAGAGAATTCTTTCCTGAGTGCTGGCTGGTGAGTCTTGCCCACATGCTCAGGGTTTAGCTGATCGCCATATTTGGGGTCGGGAAGGAATTTTCCTCTGGGGCAGATTGGCAGAGGCCCTGGAGGTTTTTCGCCTTCTTCTGCAGCGTGGGGCATGGGTCACTTGCTGGTGGATTCTCTGCAGCTTGAGGTCTTCAAACCACAATTTGAAGACTTCAATAACTCGGACATAGGTTAGGGGTTTGTTATAGAAGTGGACGGGTAGGGTTCTGTGGCCTGCTTTGTGCAGGAGGTCAGACTAGATGATCACATTGGTCCCTTCTGACCCTAAAGTCTATGAGTCTATTTCTTTATGGCTTGTGGACTCCTATGTGCTAACCCGAAATGCTTTTGTTTTGCTTGTAACCTTTAAGCTGGACCTTAAGAAAGCTATTTTGGTGCTTAATCCTTGTATTTGCTCTTTTAAAATCTAGCAGTAGCCTGAGTTTCCAAATGTATTTTCTTCCTTTTTTTTAAAAAATAAAATTTACCTTTCTTAAGAACAGGATTGAAGTTCTGTGTCCTAAGAGGCTTGTGCACATGTGGTTTAATTAGCTGCTGGAAACAGCTGATTTCCTTTGTTTTCTTTCTCAGCTCTTCCCGGGGTGGGGTGGGGGGGAAGAGGTGAAAGGACTTGAGGGTACCCCACAGGAAGGAATTCCCAAGTGCGCCTTTCTGGGCTCTCAAAGGGGTTTTGCACTTGGGTGGTAGCAGCAACTACCCATCCAAGGTCAGAGAGAAGCTGTAACCTTGGGAGTTTAATACAAGCCTGGAGTGGCCAGTATTAATATTTAGAATCTTTGCAGGCCCCCACCTTCTGCATTCAAAGTGCCAGAGTGGGGAATCAACCACGACAGGTGTAATTTGACCTCTATTATGGGGGGGGGAGAGGACAAAGGCCAGCGGGGCTCAGGACAGCTCCGCACAGTGGGGTCGAGGGAGGGAGCAACACCTCAGCAGGCCACCCACATGTCTGGGGCTGTGTGCCGGTGGCTGGTCCGCGAGGGCTCTGCTGGCCCTGGCGCCGGGTCCCTGCCCTGGCAGCTCTGACCGGCTACGTGAGCAGTCAAAGGGGGCAACCCCGGGCATCAGCAGCAGATGGGAGAATGCCACGGCTGCCCACTCCATGGCACCACCAGCCAGAGGAGCAGCTGCCCTGCACTGCCTGGCTCCAGCTTCCCGCCTAGGACCTGGCCAGACAGTGGAGCCTGAGAGAGGAGTGGGAGAGAGGAGGAGATGGAGGTGGAGTTGCCCCCAGGACTGCCCCAATTTGGGTAAGGCACTGCAGTTGGGAGGGGCAACACCCTCGTGCCCCCTCAACTCTGCCTATGGGCTCAGGGCTTCTTCCTGTGTCGGGACTTCAGGCTCATGCCGCTCCCGGTTTCAGCCTGGGGGGAACTTGGGGCTTCAGCCCTGCGATGCTCCTTGCTTCAGCCCTGTCAGGGAGCACCGGGGCTTGGGGCTTCAGCCCAGCGGGGTGGTGTGCCAGGGCTCAGGGCGCTGGGTTTCAGTGGCAGAGCCCCACGGCCCCCCTGAAAGGGATCCTGGAACCTCAGTTGAGAACCATAGGTGTAAATGATACCAGAATCGGGCCCATGGATGCTGCCCTTATGACCTTACACTGTAAGATTTTGTCTGTAGTAAGGAAAAAGAGGTACGTTCCTACCTCACGTTAGTTAAACTAGTGAAGACAAAGGAGTTATAACATTAACACGAGTTAACACGTCAATGTAAACCCTAGGTCTTTACCTTGGCCAACTAACATGTGAGAAAAATACATCTACAGTCTCACAGGTTTCTAGTTTGTTTTGCACTCATTTAAAAGAATGGTTCAACTATTTTATGTATTACATACAGTAGGTTTATACTCTGGAGTAACCTGAATCTGCAAGAAGCATTCACACAATGATGTGATAAACCCAGTAATAAATCTAGTTCTCTTTTGCTGGCCCTTCATAGCTTGTTTTTAAATAGCACAAGTATGGCTTTAGGTCACAGTTCAGGAAAGAAGCTGACCATGTGCTTCAGTCTACTCCTTTCAGGATAGCACTACAGCACACATACATCTACTTGTAAGTGCTTACACCCCACTGAAGTCAATGGGACATAAGCATAGGTTTACATGCTGTCTTGAATCAGGATGTGTTCCTGAATCAGGGCCACAAAGAGGAAGGAAAATGGGCTGTTGTGAAGACGTAAAACTGGATTCCACAGCTAAAAGGAGCTTTGATGTCAACATGTGCTTTTCAGTTCTCTCCTCCATATCTTCGCGGTGAAGTGAACAGCTGCAAAGAAGATCTCCTAAAATAGTAGCTCAAAATTGTATGCTGTGTAGTTGTAGCCATGTTGGTCCCAGGATATTAGAGACGCAAGTTGGGTGAGGTAATATCTTTTATTGGACCAACTTCGGTTGTTGAGAGAGACTTGTCTCTCTAGCTCTAAACTGGTAATTTTAGCTGTCATGGCTGGATGAAATTGGAAGGGAACCAAAGGAGAAGTCTATGATCATTTCAATCGCACACCTTGTCATAAAAAATTCATCTATTCAATGAATTCCTTATACATTCTGTGATAAATGTCTGCAAAGTTCTGTTGGGGTCTAGCTAAGAACTTCTCTTCTGCATGATATTTTGAACTAAGGAGACTAAGGTAAACTCTAGCAGTAAGATTTATTGGCTTGATAGCTTAGAAGCAAACAAATTCTGCTCCCAGTTACACCAGGGTAAGCCTGGAGTAATTCCACTGACTTCTATGGAGTTATTCCAGATTTACACTAGTACAGGAGCTGGCTGGCCTAAAGAGATGAAGACAGAAAGCCAGCAGGGCAGGCATTTCTAAGGTTGTATACCATATATGTATGTATGTATGTATATCATATATATACACATACACACATTTACACACACACATATAAGGCAGGGGCCTATGAAGGACACTAGGTCACATTCTGCTTTCAGTTATTTTGGTATAACCTTGCTGAAGTTCACGGGTAGGACCCTAGCAAATTCACAGTCCGGTTTGGTCACTTTCACAGTAATAAGATTTTTAAAATAATAATTTTCATGATTTCAGCTATTTAAATCTGAAATTTCAAGGTATTGTAATTGTAGGGGTCTTGAACCTAAAAGGAGTGGGGGGGGGGTGTCCACCAGGTTATTATGGGGGGGTTGCGGAAATGCTGCCCTTACTTCTGTGCTGCTGCTGGCGGCGGTGCTGCCTTCAGAGCTGAGTAGCTGGAGAGCGGCAGCTGCTGGCTGGTAGCCCAGCTCTGAAGGCCGAGCCGCTGCCAGCAGCAGCACAGAAGTAAGGATGACCCGGTATGGTATTGCCACCCTTACTTCTGCACTGCTGCCTGCAGAGCTGGGCCCTCAGTCAGCAGCCACCACTCTCGGGCTGCCCAGTTCTGAAGGCAGAAGTAAGGATGGCAATACAGCAACCCCCCTAAAATAACCTTGTGACCTCACCCCCCCCCGCAACTCCCTTTTGGGTCTGGACACCCAATATGAGAAACACTGGTCTCCCCCATGAAATCTGTATAGCACAGAGTAAAAGCTAGGGTTGCCAACTGTGACTGAAGCTATTCCAGGAGATTCCCCCTTCCCCCCCAACATGACGTAATGTCATTTTCTGAAAATATCCTATTAAAATCTCCCAGATTGCTTTCCCCCCTGCCCCTCAAGAGTCACCAGGAGACTCGAGGCCAGTCCTGGAGGGTTGGCAACCCTAGTAAAACCACACAAAAGACCAGACTTCTCAGGAGGGAGACCAGATTTCATGGTCCATTACGTGTTTTTTATGGCTGTGTGTGTGTTAGCTGATGCTAACTGCAAATGTTCCTGTAACAGACACAAGATTCTCCATTGCACTCAGCTATCCCCGGACAATATGTCCATAAGGGAAGACAGGACAAACAGGGCTGGATAAAAACAGAACTTACCCAAACTGCACTAAGCCTTTTCTGAGCTAACCCTCAGAAGTGTCTGACAATAAGCTCCACTGCCGCAGAGATACCTGTCCTGCCTGCGCTTTCTGCTGCTGCTGTTCAGAAGCAGATCCATAAAGATGTCAGGTGCACATGGGCAGAAAAGCCACTAGCCAGTTATGAAGCCCTCAAGAGGGGGAGGAATAGCTCAGTGGTTTGAGCATTGGCCCCCTAAACCCAAGGTTGTGAATCCAATCCTTGAGGGGGCCACTTAGGGTTCTGAGACAAAATCAGTACTTGGCCCTGCTAGTGAAGGCAGGGGGCTGGACTCAATGACCTTTCAAGATCCCTTCCAGCTCTATGAGATAGGTATATCTCCATATATTATACTTTGATGTCCCTTTGATCCAGGGCTCAAAAGGTGCTACCAAGTCTGCCCATACCTGGAACCCCTCTTTCCCACACCCCACACTAAATCTTTCAGTCCTACAGTTCCAGACTCTGTCAAATGTTCTAAGTTAGATCTACAGAGAAGTTCAAAGAGAAATCTGCTCTCCCAGGTTCTAGCCAGCTCTGCTTTTCTTCCCTTCTCTTCCTCTTTCAGCTGCATCTGATGTTTTAAATATAGTCTTCACAGGAGCTGGGTCAATGTACATTGTTTTTTTTTTTAATAGTTTTGCTGTAGTGGTCTAAAGATTTGTCAATTTCAGCCATGCCACTATGATTAATGAAGCATGAGAATCAAGTCTGGCCAGTAGGGTACTGTGCAGGGGAGCAGCTGCTGCCTTTGATGGAGCATGCAGCGTTGCCAGGCACTACTGTATATTATGTCAATGTTTGTTATACCAGGCTGAGGCACTCTGAAGAATCCACCTGCCAAGCCACCTCAGACTACTGCAGCACAATTACCATGCCACCATGCGCTATCTTAAAATGGTCAGTTACACAATTCTTCCTGTCGTGGAAGGAGCTAGGCGAGACATCTGACACGGACACTGAGGGTATGTCCACCGCTGTTGGAACAATTTGTATAGCAGGGGTGCGGAAAGCACCTGAACCAGACTGTAAACTCTGTATATGATGGAAACCACTTCAAGTCAGGGGTGCTACCACACCTCGATAACCCCTAATTCCAGCACCTCTTAGTATGTTTACACTGCAGATGGGAACATGCTTGAGCAGACAGACATGCACTGTCACTGCTCCAGCTAGCGCACTAAAAACAGCATCATGGGTGCTCTGGCATGGACCCAGGGCATCAGGCAGTTTGTACTCAAGTGGTTAGCCTGTCTGCTGCCTGTGCTGCAACGTTCACACTGCTATTTTTAGTGCACTAGCTGGAGCGGAGCTAGCACATGTCTGACTACCCAGGCTGGGAGGCACTCTCCCACAGGCAGGGTAGATATAGCCTGACTAATATGCTGTTACAGAGATAGACTGGGTGACGTAATGTCTTTTATTGAACCAGTTTCTGTGGGTAGAAGCATCCAAGCTTACTCAGAGCAGTTATTAATTCTGTGGGCATCTGAGAGGGGGATCTGCAAGTGAGATGCAGTCATATTAAAAGGCATTCAACACAGTTATTTCTCGTTGCTCATCGCTACCTTCTCTCTGTGATTGATTTGTTTTTCTATAGGCCTTTCTGAGCTTTTAAAAAGCTAAGTGAAGCACTTCAGGCAGAAGTGACAAAACATACACACCTTAGCGGACACTTTACTCCCCCAATTTACATTGTAGGGAGGCCCTTCCACGGCTACTCTACCCATGAAGATTTCTATGCTGTGCTCAATGGCTAAAGGCTAATGATAGGCTGAACCAAAAATCCAGATCAGAATATTTCCAGACTGTGGGATATTTAAAATCTGGATCTGAAGCAGTTTGAGCCCATCTCTCCTGAAGACAGACACTGACATCCTGTACTAGCTTGGATCCCAACCTTGCTGCTTGAAGGCTGACTCCAGTGCCCCCAGGGAACCCCAGTTACTGCACAGAGGTCCAACTGTCCAGAATCCATTACAGGATCAGGGCTTTTGTCTTTGCTTGATATTGTTTCCACATTTGTCCATATGTTTTTATCACCCGAGTCCCTTCGCTCTCACTTCCATTTTCAGCAGGACTCGTTTTCTTTCCCTTTCTTCATTGCTCTCTCCCCACAGGCTCTTGTTAAATTTCAGTGCTCTGAATCCCCATCAATTTTTCCTTCTCATCAGCATCCTTCCCTCAGGTAATACCATGCTCTGCCTTTAATACATTTTCACTATGACTTAACCTTTCCGTTTACTTCCTCCCTTTCCTTCTTTTTGACTCAAGCTCTGAATTTCCTGCTCGCCTTCCGAGTCCAATAATAACTCTGTAACCTGTTTTCTCGGTTACTCTCCAACTAGAAACAAGTATAAATGGTCATGTTCTTCTTTAGCTGGATGCTGCCCCGGCTCCTCTATACAATATTCTATTGGATTCCTACAATGCTTGTTTATCCCTTTCCTCCCTCTATTTCTGTTGCTTTGGTCACTACTCTGATCTGATTGGGGAGGAGAGAGCAGATCACTCCCCTGCTTTTTGGGGCTTGTAAAGGGGGCAGAGATGGGGATTCAACTCAGAATGTTGTGAACGATCTTGTTCTTGGAGAACAGGAGGCTGGTGGGATGCCAGCAGAATTGAATACTGCCAATAACATAACACCAGGTGCAGCAACTCACCAGCCTAACTCTTGTAAGAGCTGGAAGAAAGAGAGCTGGGCTTGAACAGAACAGCTGCAAAAACATCACAATTGGTCCTGTATAAAAACAACAAATCCTCTTCCACAAAGTGACAATCAGGTCCCACTTTGACACAGAACTTCCCCTTGTTTCACAGCACATAGCGTCACTGCCCGACGGCCTCCAGCTGCAATTGTAGCCTCCATATAACCAACCCAGCCTTTTGAACATTCATTCACATTTCCATTCATTCTCACCACGCACAGGACTGGGCCAGGAGGTAAAGTGGATGATAAACAGGTGGCTCCAATGCAGATGAAAGCTGGGTTGGAGGTAAAAGCAGATGCTATGCACAAAGTCTGTCATTACTCTCCTGTATTAACATCTAACCAAGAAACAAACAGAAGGATGCAACTGAATGCATTTCCGTTTTGCAGCCCCTGAGAACACTCACAACAGCAGCTTCCCATTCATTTCATATCAGTGGAAAAAAAACCAGGAACCCAGATGACTTATTATCAGGAGAGGAAAAGCTTGTAGATGACCACAGAGAAGAACATCCACGTCACACACATTCTGTTCCAATTCCAGTTGGAGCTGCATTACCAGCTCTTCGTGTGCTCTGTCTTTCTTATCGACAAATAGCACAGACAGCTGTTGCCATAGCTACGTACTTATGTCCTGGCATCAATCCCTGTGCACAGAATTATTATTTATGAAGTGCCTAAGCTGAGCCTTGCGCTTGACAGTTAAAAATGACAGGTCCCAGCCCAGAGGAGCTTACAGTCTAAATTAGACATAACATAGCAAGAGGTTACAGTAAACAAAGGATAGGGTAAGGAGGGTAAGCAGTGAGCAATCATGAGATGTTACATGTGGATCTTGTTTTTACTTTTTCTGTGTAACAAATCTGCAGCCGTATTACAGCTGTCACTACACCGAACACCCTAGCTATTTGGTATGTCATGGCACTGATGGAGATGGAACCCGCGTCCTCCTGCATCAAAAGCACAGTCCTCTGCCACTTGATCTAAATAATAATCTCCACTAACTATTAGGACTATAAGGCCTATGAACAGTAGTTGACAGGCTCTGATTTTATCCACGAGGTGGCAGTGGTTTGCATATATACCAGTCTGTTCTTTGTACTATGGAATAAAGGCGGCCGGGGTGGGGTGGAAGGGGCTAACTATTGTTTCATCATACAGTCTGATCTACTACCTCTGGTAGGTGCTTAAAACATTCAGTTCTGGGTTTTAAGTGAGTGAGAGATTAGGCGTATTGACAAGGCCAGCTGCCAGAGTGAACCAGGAGCAAACCTGTCAGAACATCAGCAATATTTACTGTAAAGAGAGCACCAAGGGATTAAGGCTACAGTGAAATTTACAGTCAACCTGTCTTCCCTGTCCTATGTCCAAACCATTAAAACCAGCTTGCTCAGTATCGAAGGTGCCAGTTTGACAGCACAGGAAACTGACGTTCTGTATAGCCACGAGAGGTAGACAGTGGGCAAAGACAGAGCAGACTTGACCACTGCCACCATGCCTCATGCTGAGCTGGAGGCATTCCACCTCTGAGAGTCAGGGTATGGCTACATTTGGAATTTCAGAGCGCTGCCGCGGCAGCGCTTTGAAGTGTGAGTGTAGTCGGAGCGGCAGCGCTGGGAGAGAGCTCTCCCAGTGCTGCATGTAAACCACGACCTTTACGGGTGTAGCGTGCAGCGCTGGGAGCCGCGCTCCCAGCGCTGCCGCCCTGATTACACTGAGGCTTTACAGCGCTGTATCTTGCAGCGCTCAGGGGGGTGTTTTTTCACACCCCTGAGCGCGAAAGTTGCAGCGCTGTAAAGTGTGAGTGTAGCCATGGCGTAAGAGGAATGGGTTTATCTCCATAGTCTGTTCAGTCTGTAGCTTCTCTGTTGCAGCTGCAATCAAGCATGCCAGTTAGGCGTTCGCATCATAAAAACTCACCTGGCTGCTCAGAAATGAGCAGAAATCTCCAACTCTGAAACCTAAAGATCAATAATGTAAACATCAACATTGTTGACTGCTGCATTTCACTGATCATTCCAGCCGAGGAAGAATCCTGCTAATATGCTACATGCATTCTTACCTCCCCACACCTTCCCAAGTGCTTAAGAGCCACTTGTCTCCTCCACAGTTGCTGAAGTTTCCAGCTTCCCCAATGCAATGATGCATTTTTTGCAGAAAAGTCTGCAGCTCTTTGAAAGTTCAAATGTAAGGACAAGGTAAAATCTGACTTTAACATCAACTCAAATAACAGAACGGCTGCTGTACTGGCTGTACTTGTTTTCACATCTACTTAATTAAAAAACACCGTCTTTCATTTCACACACACACACACACAGAGTTCATCTGGAGCTCCTAGAGAATCTCCAGTCCATTGCACCAGAGTGATGCAAAATCCAGAAGCCCTAATGCAGACTTGAGTTCTAGGTGGCTGCAGAGTACATGGCATCTAACCATATGAAATATCACAGACATCTAAAGTGGAACTTGAGTCAAATAAAATAAAACAGCTCGTGCTCCTACCTCCATGCTGCCACAGAATCATAGAACCACAGGGTTAGAAGGGACTACAAGGGTCATCTAGTCTAACCCCTGCCAAGATGCAGGATTTGTTGTGTCTAAACCATCCATGACAGATGGCTCCAGCCTTCTTTTGAAAACCTCCAGTGAAGGAGCTTCCACAACCTCCCGAGACAGCCTGTTCCATTGTCCTACTGTTCTTACAGTTAGGAAGTGTCTGTTCACATGTTAACACTGAGAGAGGACACCAAAGACTGTTGATAAGATACTTGAGCCTTGAAGTCTACACTTAGCAGGACATGGTGATCATCAAACACCACCCCCTTTCTTCTGAAAGTTCTTCACTCCCCAAGCACCTAGTGTCATGAGGTGAGGAGTAGCCACTAGAAGCAAGAAGTCTGACTTGACCCTACTCAGAGACCCATGGTCTTACAATACTCTCCACAGTGCATTTGAAATTAGCCATCAAAAGTAACTTCAGAATCTATTTCTTCCCATTTCCAAGCCCTCAGGGAAACCTTCCCCTCCCCAGAAATCTGACATTTCTTAATCCGAACTCATTTTCCAGGTCAGTGATCTCATTTCTCAGCACTTTCTGGTCTTTTCACATTGGCATTTCAAATGCTAGCTCTATCTGCCTCTCCCAGTCAGTCCTGCCAATCCCTTCTATATTACAAACAATTGTAGCCAGAATCAGACACATGCATGCACAGTATGTGGTGTCATAACCATATGAAACTTCACAGACATCTAAAGTGGAACCTGAGTCAAAGAGGATAAAACAGCTTGTTCCCCCAACTCGAGTGAGAGGCCTAGAAGGGACTGCAAGAGTCATCGGTCCTATATTGTCTCACGGAAACCAAGTTCTTCTAGTATTGTACCCGTCAATATGGTGCCAAAGCATCTGCTAATGGGCATATCTCCTGGTCACGGAAATCTAGGGGAAGAAAATGATTATTTAGCAGACAGACACAAAAGAGTGAGTGGTGACTACTGGCTGGGCTGAGTCCCTAGCAGTGGTCCTGCAGGCTTGTGACTGGAGACTTAGGCTCCTTCTCCTGACCTCAACAACAAGCTTGATGTGTGCCTGCTGCTGCTTATTTCCTATTCATCTGGACCAGATCTGACCTGCAATGGAACTTGCAGAGCTAGATTTGAAACAGACCAAGCTCTAGTTTAACTTGAAGAATATTTCTGCTCATTGCAGTTTAGTATCAGCCTCAGATTTCTGAAGTGCACATGGAGTACATTCTGTGGGGCTTTCCATTGAAAATGGAGAGCCTGGCACAGGAATGGGAAATGACTAAAAATGCACTACTGCACATGCCTAAGCAGCCCACAGCTTCTGCTGATATTTGCAGGCTCTTCTGTCCCCTCCTCCCCCAATGCTGAAAATAGATCAAAAGCCGAATGAAGCATCTATAATATTCTGTTTCTCCTCCCGCTGCCTGAAGGCACTGCAACCTTTTCCAAAATCATAGAAAGCATCTTGCATTTACTTAAATGGCACTAATTTCCATATGGGCAAACGCCTTGTAAATCAAGAGCCGGGTAGCTTCAGCACCCTACATTTTAATGGTGAGGGGAATCCAGGAGAAGCAATGCTACTGTCCGATTCTGCTGTCCAATGCAGGGTTCCCCCTGCCCACCTGCTCCATTGCATTTACACAACACAGATACTGCTCAGTACAAATACTTCACTAACCCTGGCATGGAGAAAGCTTCTTGGGCTAGTCCATCTCACAGAGGGATGAATCTTGAGCACCCTCATCTTTCATTTAAAGTGCTATCTGGGGTCACGCAGCAGCTGGAGGTGCTTGGTAATTGTAGAATTACTCCCAGAGCTATGTCAAGTGCAGTGGTGACACAGCTGTTTCTTTAAACCCAGCATTTATACCCTCCATGCTGTATGGTCTTGATCTAGCAAGGTGCTGAGTGCTTTCACTTCCCACTGATTTGAATGGGAGTCAACTGTTCTCTACACCTGGCCAAAGTGACCCAGATAGGAACCTGCAACACCCGCAAGTTGCTAATCTCATTGTTAAAAGAGCTGAAATACTGTTTGTTTTCTTTCTCGTGTTCTGGAGGAGTCAATAAATCCTCAGCCACAGCATAAACACGCAGCCATCCGCCCTTGATTTCTAAAAATGTAGTATTTGTATTACACTAAGAAATTATGTACAGTCTCCATAAACATCCTCCCAGCATAGCCCATCTGGCAGCTGAGAGAGGGACTTGGAATTCACTCATTTACTTACACTGTAAACCACTTTGTAATAAATAAATAAGCTCTTAATATCGTACCCACAAAAAGAGGCCTGGCCTGCAGAGTACCATATTTAGGGCTGCTTTCGGAACTGCCTGGAGCTACAGTTCTGAAAAACTTGAGAATTTTTATTGTGGTCAAATAAATCTTTAGCTGAAAGTCCTTATTTTGGAATCATCTTCACATTTTTTAACCTTTCTGTATATCTGAAATTTTGTTCTGCCTGATTTTGGGGTAAGTCAGATGAAGCCAACTGGATTACACATGATTTTACACTGAAGTAACAATAAAATGTGAGGGGCTGAGCAATGGGAATCCTGAATAATCAGCGCTACACAGATTCAGGCCTTTAAGGATAAAGTGACAAATTGAGCCCCTGGACAGGAGAGACTTTGATGTAGCCCCAGAAGTAGTACAACACAGACAACAACAGCACAACCTGCCCTTACCAGGCTTCCTGGCAAAAGACCTAACCGCTGACCTCTATGCAATGAGACAGCACTCGGTCTCTGGGCCTATCTGATCCTTAATGTGCATGTGTGTGCAGTCTCCCCCGAAGAGTGACAATTAAGGCTGGTGAGTTTGGGCCAGGTGGCAATTTGTCTACAAAGAACTACAGACACGCATAGGTCTCAAGGAGTGTCTACACGGCGACACTCAGGAAAGGTGAATCAGTTAAAGGTGTGAACTCAATGTGGTTAAATTAAACCACGTTAACCTTCCCAGGGTGCGGCCTTTGATGTGCTGTAACTTAACCCTCCTCCAAGGTGTATTAAGTTACAGTGATTTAAGACCATTTTACTCCGGAATGGGAGCTCCCATACTGGGAGATTTAACATGGTTGAACTCCTGTGCATTGACTTCACACCTTTAGGCTACGCTACCAGCAGGGGTGAGATTCTCCTGCTTGCATACACACACGCTAGCTCTCGTCAAGTTAGCATGAGCACGAGTAGCAGTGTAGCTGTAGTAGCATGGTAGCAGCAGTGGAAGCACAGCTGAGCTGTGCCGATTACACACATATCGGTTTGGGTCAGGTTTGTTCTCCGCACAGCGTTGCCGCTTCCAGTGCTACCGTGGCGACACTGCTCTTTATATTCGCTCTAGCGTGACAAGAGCTAATGTGAATCCGTGTATACGGGCAGGGGAATCACACTGCAGCTCACGGCATAGACGGAGTCTCATTGAAGTTGCCTTAACTTTCCCGAGTGTCCCCATGGAGACATGCCCTTAGTGTGAAAGAGGCTCAAAGCAGCCCAGAACATCACAGTGTGAAGACCAGGAGTAAGAGCTGAATCAAACATTCGGAATTGTTTAGGTTATGTTATTAATTGTCTGGCAGATTAAGGAACTGATCCTTCTTCCACAGAAGCTGATGGGATTTTTTCTATTGACTAATGAGAGCAGCTGTAATATCCAGACCTTAATTAGGGCAGGGTTTTTTACTGGAACCCATTGGTTTGACCGGAAAAAGCCTCATTATTGCCCTAGATGTAAGCAGATGCAACTTTGTTGAGGACAATGGAGTTACACCAGTTCATCCCAGTGGTGAATTTCATTCATAAGAATGTTACTATTCAGACAGCATCTCCAAGGGGACCTGCACTGGGGAAAGGAAATGCATCAGGATGAGAAGGGGGTGATGATAGAGAGCTGTCACTCTGTGCATCATGTTCCAAATAAACCAGTCACCTTAGTCTAAATTAATGCTGCCCCCTAATGCATTAACATATGTTCTGCCCATGCACTCTGCTCAGATGGGGGATTATTGCAATGGAAGTAGACTCAGGGAAGGAGAGGTTGAGGAGGTCAGGCAGCACAGCAAAGAGCAGGCCACTCTGCTGTGCTCGTGCTGCCTTCCAAGTGTTACTGAAGAATGTCTGGCCTCTACTTTGCTCTCATGACCCAGCTACCACCTGCCATGTCATGTGCACAATGAAAGAATGATTGGCCAGACAGCTTCTAAAGCAAGCACTCCACACGCTCCATCTGCTTCTGTGGAAGGATGACCCAGATTATTCATGTACTGGATACTGAGGATATTTAAGCTGATGCAGACATGATTTTAAATGTCGGTAAAATCCATGATAGCATCTCTCAGGGAAATCATGAAGAATGGCGGATCTGAGGCAATCTTCTGTAAGGTCAGGTCAAATTTGGTCTCAAATTTGTTTTGTAAATAATAATAAATCACCACCACCATCACCATCCTTTACAAGACCTAAGGCAAAATGGAAAAGCTTGAATGGACATTCAAAAATACCCACAATGGATTTTTTTTTAAAGAAGTGATAACATTTCCTTGCAACATTAGCACACAAGAACCCGAGAGTGAGGCTGACTAACAGACAGGACTAATCTATTTTCACTGTCCAAGCCGAGAAAAATAAAATAAGGCTCTTCCTCATTATACTTTGACCTGCAAAAATTCATCAAAAAAATCAGAGACAAAACGAAAAAAACCAACCACCCAGGTAATTATTTATGGAAAGATAAAACACCAAAAATAACTATTAGGCACAATCAATCTCTCCCCCAGCTCCATCCTGTGCAGAGCAAGCATCCTGCTTGTTCGACTGATGACTGACCCTTTCTGAAACTGAAGAATGGCAAAAGCGAAGTTTCACTTAACATGTAAATTATTCAGGGCAGGGACTCTTCTTGTTATATATTTGTACAGCACCTAGCACAATGGGACCTTGACTGGGAGCATCTGGGCACAACAGCAAGACAAACAGTCTCTCATCAGTCTTTCTTATTCTGCACCTAAGTGTAATTATTGCAATACTTGAGGATACACAGATTGTGCTTCCTGTTAATGGTTTAGGAAATCAAAGAGTGTGTTTTGGGTTTTTTTAATTAAACATGTAGCCAGTTGCTTTTAAGAACAATGGGCTAAATTCATCAATGCTGTAACACCAGTGATTTTAATGCATTTAAACCAAGGATGAACTTTAGCCCTACAGTTTTAAATGCCACATGCATGGATGGCATGAACAAATGTTACCCGTTAAAAGGGAATCGCTCCGCTACTCACACTGCATATTCAGAATTGTGTTACTCAAAATCAGGCCTTGGGAAATGTGAAAGGTTACAGAAATCCATCTCTGCTGTCACCGGAAAGTGAGGTTTCTATCTGAAAAACTGAATGTCCTCTCAGAGCAGGGGTGGGAAAACTACGGCCCGGGGGCTGCATCCGGCCCTTCAAACATTTTAATCCGGCCCTTGAGCTCCTGCCGGGGAAGGGTCAGGGCCTTGCTCCACGCAGCTCCTGGAAGCAGTGGCATGTCCCGGCTCCGGCTCCTATGCATAGGGGCAGCATGCAGAGCCGGTTGGCTGTGCCTCCGAGCAGGAGCCAGAGGGGAGACATGCCACAGCTTCTGGGAGTTTCTTAAGGTAAGCGCCGCCTGGAGCCTGCACCCCTGACCCCCTTCTGCACCCCAACCCCTTGCCTCAGCCCTGATCCCCCTCCCACTTCCAAACCCCTCAGTCCCACTCTCATGCCACCCCAGAGCCTGCACCCCCAGCCAGAGCCCTCATCCCCCCCACCTACACCTCAACCCCCTGCCCCAGCCCAGAGCCCCCTCCCACATCCTGAACTCATTTCTGGCCCCAGCCCAGAGCCTGCACCTCCAGCCGGAGCCCTCATCCCCTCCCGTACCCCAACCCCCAGTTTCATGAATATTCATGGCCCACCATACAATTTCCATACCCAGATGTGGCCCTTGGGCCAAAAAGTTTGCCCACCCCTGCATTAGAGTTTTGTAAGGCACTTAGGTTCTGGGATTACAAAGTTCTATTGTCAAAATACTTCAGGATAACATGTAAGTAGGAAGGAAAAAACATGGCCATCGCAGCATTATGGGACAAGGAGGTGCTGTAGGAATCCTGGGTGGGATGGACACCTCCGCCAGGAAATGGGTTGTCAGGTTTGCTAAAACAGAATCAATTCACACAGCAGATTAGAAAATATTAATGACCACAAGTGCTGATAAACAACAGGACTTAGTGCAGAAATGTAACTTGTTTTGATTGGCCGGCATATATATGATGAATTATTTATACAGACTTTCTAACGTGAGCCCGGTGATCATTTTGTGAGCTAACTGCTTTCAACGGGATCACCGCTGCCGTTGTTCCCCAACTGGAGCAATGGAAAACAAAGTGCCACCTAAGAAACCAACAATAGTTAAATGAACCAGACTAGAAGAGGTGCAGAGAAGGGCTAGTATGATGATCAGAGGAATAGAGAGCCTACCTTAAGAGGGGGGACTTAAAACAATAAGGAGCTTTGCTTGTTTTAACAAAAAAAAGGGCTGAGGGGAGATATGATTGATTTCTATAAATACATCAGAGGGATAAACACCGGGAAGGGAGAGAAGTTAAGGCTCTGTGGGGAAGGCACATGTCCAGTCCAGTTTCAGATAGGAACTATGAGAAGACAGATCATGCCCGGCCTACATGGAATTGTCAAAAAATGTTTCAGCCAAACCAATAAGTCTCTACTAAGCATACAAGAACTGAGATTTATCAGAGGCTTAGACCATGTCCCTCGTTGGAAAAATTCTCAGTTGGATGGCAAAAGGCAAATCACTGACACTTCAGTGCAGTTAATTGTGAGGTGCTTTTGAGACAACTGTGGGACCTCACAGGGCTATAAGGAAATGTTGTAAAGTGCTTCTGCTAAATACTTCTGAAGGAATCCCGGGGGGGGGGGTTGTACTGGGCGACTGCTCTTCCTCCCGACGGGGCTCTCCGCTTGAAGTCCTACGATGCTCGAACTCATCACTCACTTGTTCAACAGTTATGTGAGACTGCTTGACAGATCATGAAGCTTAATGGGCTTCAGAGACTCAGCATGCTGACAACATGCAGATTTAAGCCTCTTTTTATCAGAAACAGATGGAGCTGTCCCCTTGCTCTCCCAAAGCCTGTCAGAGATACTGCTGGGAGCTTGGTGAAAGCCATTGGCTTAAGCTCAATCCACTTAAAATAAAGGTGATGCTGATTGGCAGGAGGAGCCATTTTTTAGAACCTGGCATTATCTGTAACTGCTCCCTTAATGGACCACATCACCCCATCTATAATAGCGTAGAAGTGATTCACAATGTAGACCCACTGCTTCTCCCAGACAACATCAATGGTCAGAAATGCCCTTCTGCTTTGATCAGCCAAGACACTGCATCTTTCTCCTCAGATGCAGACCTTGCTCCATGCTGTGTGCGTAGATGATGCAACACGCTGTATCTGGCAGTTTCTGCATTCACATCAGTTCTCAGCAGCTGCTTGTACTCTGAACAGGGAAACCAGCAAGGCCATATTATTACTGAATTGTACATTGGCTGCCAAGCAACCTCCTGGTGGAATGTAAAGGTGCTATTACTAGCTTCAAAGCCCTAGGTTGCCCAAGTTCTAGATATCTCTGAGACTGCTGCTTCTTCCTGTTCTACCACACCACTTGTATTCAGCTGAAGTGCTTCAGCAAATGTCTTAAGGGGAAGTCTCGAGGGAGCCAGAGGTGGCACAGGGCATTCTCAGCAACAGGCCTTCCATCTCTGGAATTTGCTCCTACTGCAACTACATCCAAGTCTGCATTTGTGCACGCCTAGGACATGCTGAAAGATTCAGCTCTTTGTCTAGGTTAACCAAAGGCTCTGCTACGCTGGCTAGGCTTTTCCCCATCTAGGTCTCCATGTTGGCACATGCAATGAAGCAAGTGGCACAGTGCGTTTGCCTCCTCTGCCAATACAAGTGTGTGTGGGGGGGTAGGCTGGGGTCGTGAAGGGAGAGCCACAGGAGGCCCTGTGTCCTGGTGTGCACAGAGCCCCAGATTACTTTAATCCAACCATCACAGAGCTTTAGTTATCTTGGTGTTAGGCTGTGCAGTCTTGCAACCTTACTACCACAAGTCATAACGAGCCAGGAAATAAGCTGCTGAGCTATTCAACACTCTACCTCGGGGGTGAGCAAACTTTTTGGCATGAGGGCCACATCTGGGTGGGGAAATTGCTTGCAGGGCCATGAATGTAGAGCTGGGGCAGCGGGTTGGGGTGCGGGGAATGGGAGAGAGTGCGGTGTGCAAGAAAGGACTCAGGGCAAGGGGTTGGGGCAGAGGAGGGGTGCGGGGTATACGAGGAGGCTCAGGGAAGGGGATTGGGATGCAGGAGAGGGTGCACAGTGCAGAAGGGGCTCAGGACAGTGGTGCAAAGAAGGGTGCGGAGTGCGGGAGGGGCTCAGGGCAGGAGGTTAGGGTGCAGGAGCGGTTCAGGGTGGCAGGGGGCTTAGGACAGGGAGTCAGGGTGCAGGAGGGGTTCAGGATCTGGCCTGGAGCAGCTCTGGGATGACAGCGGCGCACACCGGGGCCAGGGCAGGCTCCCTGCCTGCCTGCCCTGGCCCCGGCCCCATACCGCTCTGGCAAGCAGCCAGTGCCACGTCCCTGTAACCCAGGGGAGGGGAGGCAGAAAGCTCCGTGTGCTGCCCTTGCCTGTGGGTACCTCCCCCGAAGCTCCCATTGGCCAGGAAAAGGGAACCACGGCCAATGGGAACTTTGGGGGAGGTACCCACAGGAAAGGGCATTGCACGGAGCCCTCTGCCTGCCCCCCAGAGGCCGCAGGGACGTGGTGCCGGCTGCTTCTTGGAGTGACGCAGGGCCCACGGCGCCACGGGGGTGGCAATCCCGCGGGTTGGATCCAAAGCCCGGAGGGGCCGGATCTGGCTCACGGGCCGTAGTTTGCCAACCCCTGCTCTACCTACACTACACTCCTCAGTTTCCCTCATTAACCACAACTGCTTCCTTTCCAGCACCACCGACTTCTAAGTATCTCTACCTCCACTCCGAACAACCAATGCAGCAATGCACTTACAACTGGAACCAACTGCGTGCTGCCTGGGACAAGGGCTGTGCCTCTGTTTTGTAAGGAGCCACGTATATTTATGACACTATAGAAATAATCAATGGGAATGAAAAGAACATTTTCAGCCAACCCAACTATTTTTAGCCCATTTCAGTGAGAAATGTCATCACACTCTTACTAAAAAGATCACACTTCTCTACGACAAAACAATTTTATAGTCATTCAAGGCACTGTCTACTCTTTCACCTAGTAAGCTCCAAGGGGCTAGGACCTTATTTCTCTTGGATTGTGTACAATGCTGCTCACTCTGTTCAGGCTTAAACAATCCAGGGCAATTTTTCACAGACATTTTACTTGCCAGGACCCCACTTTAACCTGTAAAATAATCTGGTGGTGAAGTTGCCCTGTGCAGCTGTCTCACGCTTTAATAAAAAACCCGTGACTGAGGAAATCCAAGCCAGTTGCTCTTGTAATACCCTCCCACGATGTAGGAACAAAAAGGAAGAAGCACTTTCACACCCTTCATAGTCTGACATCTTATCTGCATAAGGAGTTCTTCCAGAATAGCTGTTCCTGATTAATTATTCCTGATTAACTCCAAGTGTAGATCTTAATCCACTTAATGGATTAGGCTAATTTGGAAGAAGGCACTTTTATTCCATAAAAAGGGCATCCACACATAGAGTTAATCAGAAATAATTAATCTGCTTTAAATTCACACCCTATCTTATTCCGGATTAGCCTTCACATGTAGATAAGCCCTAATATGCAACATACTGGGTGTTGAAACCCTGCTGAAATGTTGTCGCTTATCCCAAACCTTGCTGCATACACTAATCTGTCAGTATGTCACTTACCATGCTGGAGACTGAACCCATCCCATAGAATTAGCCTTCCCGGTCATTTCTGTAGTAATTGACAATACAAACTGTACCTACAAAGTAGCTTTGTTTTCTGTAATTCTGGGTGCTTAAATGACAGCCGAAAAATTAGAAGGTATTTCATTTTTTTAATTATTTGCCAAATTTTTCCCTACCTCCTTGAACACAGTAAACATTACACTTTGTATCTGTTGTACAATACAAGGGAAAACACAAGAAGGCCAAGAGGACATTTCTATGACAGGCAAAGATTTCTAACTTTTCCCTGTTTTAGGCTCACAAAGAATTGACTTGCTCATTATAAAGTTCCAAATCAGAGAGAAGGATTTCCCCTTGGAGGTGCAGTCCAATTAAGGTCTGCCTAAACTTCTGTTTTGTCTAAGAGCGTTCACTAGATTAATGATGGATGAGAACATCAATAATATTTGCTGTAGATGCAATATGCTGTCATAAGATCAAAGTCTAAGCTAATTTTTTCTTTGTTCCCCGGCTGGATCTGTCTGTGAAAAATGGCTGGGATCAATTTCAGCTTCAGGTGCCCTTTCTAAATTTCCAAGATGGAGGGAGACAGATTGCTTTTCACATGCATTGGCACATAAACCCCTTAGGTTGAAAACAGTGAGGGAGGAAATGATTTAAAACCCATCTCCACCTCATGATGTCAGCTCTCCTCTAGACACGTGTGTTATTCCAATTTACAGCTGTTTGAAAAATCATTACAAACATTTTAATGAAACTTTTTTTCTCCTGTTTTTTCAGGCAAATTTCAAAATTTTGGAAGCTTCCAATCACTCCACAGCCTTTGCTGGTAATAGGAGCTGCACCTATTCACATGGAGAACTTTCTACAGGATGCTGTTATTTTCACTTAGAAAGACAGGGGAGTGGCTTCCAGTCCTATACCACCATTGAGATTTCCTAAGAGGTTCAGTAAGAGGCAGATTACTCAGTGACTAAAATGGCAATTATGATTTTCCCAGAAAAAAAGCCAGTACTGTACCATGCAACCCCTCTGAAACAATCAGCACGTGGAAGAACCACTCCACCCACCCTACTGAACTTCCCACAGACCTCAAACCAAACCTGAACTGAACATTTTCTGAGGGTTGAAAAGATAAAATTACAAAACATCTTAGATTAAAATGATTTTTCCTCCATCATTCTCCACAATCAGCCTAGAAGGACCAAAATATGGAGACAAAGCCTACTCTTGTGATATTTCCAGCCCATATTCACAGACCCACGAGGTTAGGCACAAGTTACAGTAGTTCATCCACACCCCAGACAAGCAACCACATTGCTAATCCAACCTTCTGAGGTGCAGCAGTCAATTGCCTGAATTCTACCAAGGAAACTTCTAAGCACCTCACAAGAAGATCTTCCAGTTACATGTGCCTGCATAATGAAAGGCAAATCAATAGGCAGAAAGTGAGAGTGATTTGAACCTATCTATTAGACCGTTATTGTGTGTATAAAACAGAAAACTATGTGGCTTCAGTGATCAAAGCTGTTTCTTCAACTGGCATATGAAGAAAGAAATCAGAAAATACAAAGAAAAAATGCAAGTGCATGGCCAAGCACAGAGAACATTAGCCAGCTCGGCTCCTCCATCCCACAGTGAAACTTGGCTTTATGCTGTTCTGGAATTATTCTTAGTTCAGCACTAATCATTTTACAAACATATTTAAGGTGCAACTAAACTAGTTTTCCCTTAATGTTTTGCAGCAGAGGTGCCCATACTTAGCCCACAAATATATAATGAATTAACTTTCATATCCGTCATCCCTACTCTTCTGGTGCTTTTGAAAAGTTTGTATGTATGCCTCAGAGAAAATGCTTTGATGGTAATATGAGGTTTGTTAAGCAATGGGTAGAATCTCAGCTGGTTCTATTTGGTTAAGCACTCAAAAGTGTGAATGCTTATCTTACCTATACAAGCCCTGAGCTATAAAAACTGGGCTAGATACTCCAGAAATGGAGGCCGCCTCATGAGATTTCTGCTATTCCCCCTTCCCAGCTAATCCAGAAACACTTGGGGGGGTGGGGAGGGAGAGAAATCGATCTAAGTTACGCAACTTCAGCTACATGAATAACGTAGCTGAAGTCAACATACTTAGATCTACTTACTGCGGTGTCTTCACTACGGTGAGTTGACTGCTGCCGCTCCCCCGTTGACTCTGCCTTCATCTTTCACTGAGTTGGAGTAACAGGAGTCGACGGGAGAGCGCTCAGGGATCAATTTATTACGCCTATCCTGGACACGATAAATCGATCCCTGCTGGATCGATCGCTGCCGACTGATCCGGCTGGTAGTGAAGACATACCCTCACAGCATTTTGTCTGTTCTGCTGCTGGACTTGGCCAATTCCAAAAAGGGCAAAGTGTCAGTGAAAGTGACTGAGTTATTTACGTTAACAGAAATTTTTCATCTCCTTGGAAGTTTCAATTCAGGCTTGGTTTGAGAACTGGACAAAGATTGTGGCTGGCTCTTATTTTATCCAAAATAGTTCCTCCCCTACGAATCCTGATGATTCAGTCACTATTTTGTAGACAGCAACTGATTAACTGTTAAAAATTTCAAAACCTCTGGGCACCTAAGTGGAAACGTACTTGAAGTCTGAGCTAGCACTTACGATGCGATTAAGTCATTAGAAATGGGCCCAAACCAAAATACTAGCTCTGAAAACCCTGTAAACTTTGGGGAAGTTTAGATTCAGTTCTGGATCTGAGCTTTGTAGCTTTAGCTGATCACTATAGGTAATAATTTACCTCCAACTACTTATAAGTGAAATGAATGGATGCTCTTTAAAGGCACTGTATATACCTTCTCAGCGTCTGGCCAGACTACCTATTATTCATATTAAACAGCGTCTTTTCTGACAGCAGTGCTTCTTGTTTAACATTATACTGTTTCCCTGTCAGTGTGTCATGTCACGCACTGTGCCATAATACAGGAGGAAATCATGTCCCTGGGCATCGCTTGATGTGCGCCTTAGATATTCTCTACATCCTGGATCGTATAAGGTCTACCCATTCAGGCGGCAAATATCCAAACAAACCGAATGTGACAAATGGCGTGAAGGCAACTCAGATAACTGCATGTTATTTCTGCTGCCTGCACACCAAAAGCCACCAACCACTGTCAGATACAGATATGCAAAATGTCATATTTCCCCATGTAATATGTGCCTCATTAAACTGTTTCACACCCCTTTGCACCAGCAGGCAGATATATAACAGAGAGGTCAAAGAACATTCAGTGTAGTTGGTATTTCATCACAGTGTGCTCTGGACAGTCTGGCATTGCTGGCACTAGAAAATAGGCAATGAGCTTTGGACTGCTGGGAGGACAATGATAAAATGAATGGCTTGGTGGTAGCAATTATACATGGGCCTGCACGGGGGTGATGGGGAGTTGCAGTGTTCCAAGATGGATGGAAGATGGGAAAGCTGCAGCATCAGCATTGCTTGGATGGTGAAGGATGCTCCCCGTTTCAACATCTAGCCAACTCTGAAAATTGGTACATAGAGAGGACAGGTCCCTGCCGGGAAAGCCTGATGACCATGAAGGATGAGAGGATTAGGGGAGAGAAAGTGCCCATATCAATAATAGCATGGCACAGATGCAAGGCTCTCTGACTAAGATTTTGCTGGAAGAGACTCACACTGGATTTCAGCACTGAAGGTAATGCTTGGCAGGAGAGCCTGCTCAAACAAGTAGAATGGACATGCACGGCACGTGGCCACACATGCTGTAATTCAGAAACACTGAAGCCAGAAACTACAATTGTTTTACATCTGAGCACGTGAATCATTACTGAGGAAGAAAAATAAAATCTGGGTATTTCAGCAACACACCAGGGAAGGATATTAGAGCAGAAATTCTGTTCTGTGCAATTAATATGCATTGAGGGGGCAAGGCTGTGGGGAATAAAATCCTCCTTTTCCCTGCATTGTGGGGCTGCCTGGATCATTCCTGTGAGCAGGCAGGGTATTAAATTGTAAAACCCTCCCTCTGAGCCGCTCAGCAGACAGAGAGTTTTGTTTAAATAAAAAAATAATAAAACACTATGAAAGAAGAAATCATATTCTGAGCACAACAAAAGTTATTCACACTTCATTGGACACCACTGCATCCGACATCAGCTCTGGGTGCTAATTTTATTTGTACAGAGAATAAATGTTATAATTGGCTAAACAAGGCCTCCTCAGAGGCAGCAGACCAGGGCAGTATCAATACAGCAGGCACGGCTGGCTGCAGAGAGATCATGCAGGGGGACACCACAGAAGATATGTTACAGCTCAATGGGCTTGATGCAGGAATGACTGGGTGAATTTCTATGGACTGTGTTAGTCACAGATTTTAAGGACAGAAAGGACCATTATGATAGTCCAGTCTGACCTCCTACATATCAGACCATAGAACCTCACAGAGGAATTTCAAATGCAGACTAGATGGCTACAGTGGTCCCCTCTGGTTTAAAAACAAATAGTCTATGAATCCATGAACCTGCATGTGGCGGGCAAGAGGAGGAAATGGACATGACCAATGATAGTGTGGCTTCTCTGCCCTAAACATGTGCTTACTGGCTGCACAGCATGATCCCAGCCCAGTATCTCCAGAAGGTACTCCATGCCCTGACCTTGGCCTGGGTGAGGGGAAGAATTCTCTCCCTGTATGGGTTCCAGGAACAAAGCATATTTACTCAAGCTTTACACATGGGACCAGGACTTGTTCCATAAGACCCATGGCAATAAATAAGAGTAACAGTGCTTTGCATCCAGGGGTCTCAAGGGCCTTTACAAATGTCAATTAATTAATGACCACCCACTTTTGTTTCTATATTCTGGTGACAGGACCTAGAAATAGCCGAATACAGACAATATATCAAAATCCCTAGGAGCTGAACTTTTAGGTTTCTAACGGGAACATTCTCTATTTTGTTACGTGCCTGGATTGTGCCCAATCTTTTGCAAGCAAATTAATGGTATGGTCTTGTTGGATACAAGCAGCAGATTACTGGTGCAACAAACTACCAGTAATGCTTAGCACTCTAAATCTCTGCATCTAATCTCAGCCTTCCCAGGATGGGATATTATGCAATTATATGCCTTAAATAAAGGAACAACCCATGCATAGAGCTCTTGTGTGATTATTTCTGGGGTACAGTATATTACAAATGGCTTTTTTCTGGAGAACTGTGTTCTGGATAGCAGTGAACTTTTATCCTTCACTTTGGGGTTGGGTTTTTTGTATGTATCTGATGAACTGACATTCCTCATTTGTCACCTCTGTGCTTAGATTGTTTAATTCCGCAACTAAAAATGAGAAATTGAAAAACATATTAGATTGACAGTATTGCAGATGATGTGAACACACTGCCTCTCCAAGCCATTCTAAACTCAACATTATTATACACCAAACAGGCCCTTTGAGTCTGGTAAGTATACAGTGTTGAACCTACTCAACTGGGATACGTTTGTATTTATATGCTGTAGATTTGTGGTGCATATTTTAAACATCTGAAAGTTATTACTCTAGTCAGGTTCTTAACAGAGACTTGCAGTTGTGTAGCCCCCTTGATTCCTGGCTGACAAGGGGATAAATGGTTGAATTTATTGTTAAACATAGGCCGTTTTAAGTGGATGGCTTTCAACAATCATGGTGAACATGAGAGTACATTGCAAAAAGCCAGATTTCCAAATCATGCAAACTTGTCAGAGGGTCATTGCTGTAAACCTGACAGCATCTGAACTTTTCTGGAAGGGACCTTGAGAGGTCATCTCATCCAAACCCTTGCACTCATGGCAGGACTAGATATTGTCTTAGACCATCCCTGATAGGTGTTTGTCTCTTAAAAATCTCCAATGATGGAGACTCCACAACCTTCCTAGGCAATTTATTCCAGTGCTTAACCACCCTGACAGTTGGGAAGTTTTTCCTAATGTCCAACCTAAACCACCCTTGCCGCAATTTAAGCCCATTGCTTCATATCCTATACTCAGAAGTTAACGAGAACAATTTTCTCTTTCCTCCTTGTAATAACTTTTTATGTACTTGAAAACTGTTATCATGCCCTCTCTCAGTCTTCTATTCTCCAGACTAAACCTACCCAATTTTTTCAGTCTTCCCTCAGAGGTCATGTTTTCTAGACCTTTATTCATTTTTGTTGCTCTTCTCCGGACTTTGTCCACATCTTTCCTGAAATGTGGTGCACAGAACTGGATACATTATGCCAGTTGAGGCCTAATCAGCGCAGAGTAGAATGGAAGAATTACTTCTCGTGTCTTACTTACAACTCTCCTGCTAATACATCCCAGAATGATGTTTGCTTTTTTTTTGGCAATAGTGTTACACTATTCACTCATATTTAGCCTGTGGTCCACTATGACTCCCAGATCCCTTTCCACAGTACTCTTTCCTAGGCAGTCATTCCCCATTTCGTATGTGTGCTACTGATTGTTCCTTCCTAAGTAGAGTACTTTGCATTTGTCCTTATTGAATTTCATCCTATTTACTTCAGACCATTTCTCCAGTTTGTCCAGACCATTTTGAATTTTAACCCTATCCTCCAAAGCACTTGCAACCCCTCCCAGCTTGGTATTGTCCATAAACTTTATAAGTTTACTCTCTATGCCATTATCTAAGGGCTAGTCTACACTGGTAATGTTAAACATGGATTGTATAGTTGTGGCACAGCGCTTCTCTCCCAGTGCTCTAAAACACCCACCTCCACGAGGAGCATAGCTCCCAGCGCGGTCTACACTGGCGCTTTACAACGCTGTAACTTGCTGCGCTCAGGGGGTATGTTTTTTTCACATCCCTGAGTGAGAAAGTTGCAGAACTATAACGTGCCAGTGTAGACAAACCCTTAAATCATTGATGAAGATATTGAAAAGAACCAGACCCAGAACTGATCCCTGCAGGACCCCATCCGATATGCCCTTCCAACATCAAGTTTCACATTTCTGATTTAAAAAATGACACCTGTGCCATTCATTGAAAGATGCTACCATAAAAAAAAAACTCTGTATCTCTAGCACTTCCATCTAACTGCAATCATTTAAATTAAGAGAAACAAATTTATAAGAAAAAAAATGTAGCAATTTTTATCTACTCACTGAACTCAGCGGTGAACCTTAATCAGTTTTTTAAAATGCTTTTGAATTGCAAGTGATTTATGTGTACCTAAATTGAATTAGGTTATGGATATTGTTATTTTAGATCTGTTTTTAATGAAGAGTTTGCTGATTTGTTCTGAATTATAAATACTTTTAAAGATGATTATATTGTAACATATCAAATCAGAGCATTACATTTGTTTCATCTGCAAAGGATTTGTTTTCCATCATTTTAATACATTATGGATGTCTTACTGCTTGACTACATTCAGCCCATGCTTACACTTTCCACTGCAGACAAATCTGACAGATTCTGGGACCAGAGAGAGGTCTTTTTGCTCCCACAATATTTTACTTCTCAACCTGCCAAAGATCAAATGTGACACGTATTGAGTCCAAATTCTGCAGTCCTTATTCAGGCAAAAGTCCCAGTAGGTATAAAGCTGACTGGATCTCTCCCATGCGCAGGAGGAAGGGGAAGGAAGACAGACTTTACCTAGTTTCCAGTGAGAAGGGTTTTTCTTCCCTGCACCATATGATAGGCTCACAGTTAATATCCTCAGTCTTCAGAGATCTCATTTCCCATGTGTATAAATTCCTATATCAAAAGTGAGAGAACCTCAAATCTGGTTGGGGCACAGAACTCAAACTGGGGCTAGAATGAATGACTGTTTCACATAAATGAAGGATTGGGGAAGTGGGATTGTTGATGGGTGAACCACATAAAGTCTGGACGTTCAATTCAGATAAACCCCCAGATGTCTGTATGTTTACCCAAGGATGATTCAAACTATCCTAATCTCTAATGTCCATCAAGTTCTGTTAGAAATTTCATCAGAACTGGGTTCTCTTATTGGATTTTTAGTCACTCCTGCTGCCAGCTGGGCAGGAGATACCACCAGAAGAACTTTTGGCATTAACGACAGTCACATATGTAACACTGTATACCGAAACAGTACTTTATAAAACAGACTGTTGCCTGCCTCCTGGAGCTCACAATCTGAGTCAAATCAGACAAAGACAAGACACTACACCTCAGCTGATAACTTCCCCCTACTCACGGTAATAGCAGAGCAGTTCACAATCATTAGTAGATTTTATCTTCAGAACATCCTGGAGTGTTTGAACATGAGTGTCCCCATTTGACAGGTGGGGGGTAGATTAAGTGACTTGCCCCAGGTACAGAGGGAGTCTGACTAAGATAGGAACTGAACCAATGTCTTGAGTTCCAGTTCAGTGCCTGGTCCACTACTCTATTTGGCTATAGGTGCGTGGTGCTCCATTATCTCTATCTACTTCATAAGGGATACGGCGGGATAGGATAGAAAATAATTATTAAAATTTATATTATTAGTACTTACATTCTCAGATCAGTGGCTTCGGACGGGGTCCCAAATGACAAACGTGCAGAGATCTGTATGACACTTTCTATTCAACTTCTTAATGGTAACTGCTGGTGGGGCAGGATCTTCATATGCGAAGGTGTGGGGTAAGCACGTGCTCACACGTCTCATGCAAAACATGCTGTAGCGCTATGGCATAATTATCAATATTATAATATGTGCTTCTGAAAACATTATTTAATATTGTCGACTTTTATTGACTGATAATTATTCTTGGTGGAATTCCAGTGCAATTTTTAAATTATACTATTATTTCTCTCTTTCTTTCCTGGAAACTCGCCATGCACTGGCAGCCAATGGCTCGTGGACCGGCACCGGCCCATGGACCACCACTGAGTAGCACTGCCCTAGATTATGGCAACTTCCTTCCCTTTGGGCTGTGCCCAATCCTTCTATTTGGTGCAGGCTTACAGGAACTATGTGCTCAGGCTGTTCCCCAGTCATGAGCTCAGACAGCCTGCAAGTTGCTTTATTTTTCCGTGCCTCGGTTTCCCCATCAGTAAAACGGGGATAAATATACTAACCTCCTTTGTAAGATGCTTTACTATCTACTGATAGAAAGTGCTATATAAGAACTAGGATTCATAACTGTGTTCTTGCAGCAGCAACAAACGCCTCTCCACTGATCTGTGAAGAAGGAGGTGTGGGGGAACAGGCTGAAAAACCCATTTTCTCTAAAAGCTAGGTTGCCACAAGGGAGTGCCCTGTGTCTGGTGTGTACTGCTGTATGGTTTCATTAGAAATATTCTCTTCACTTCTTTGCTCTGTTTTTCATTTTGAAACTTCAACAACTTTTTTTGTGGAATTTATTATAATGGGCAGTAAGGGTAATGGTCTCCCTTCTGCAGGAAAATGCCAAACTATTTATCCTAAATTTACGCTGAAGCAAATTATGGGGCATGAAACTGGGACCAATCCTGCCAGCCTTGCATATGCAAATCTCTCAAAGTCAACAGGACTATTAGATGCACCACGAATGGAATAGGACTGTTGCAGGCTCTCTCCCATTGAGCAACCAATGTGATCACTGGCTTCAGGGCATGATATTTTAGCCTCTATATTTATTTAAGATAGTTTGTACAAGGAGCATCCCATATGCAACATATTTTCCTATGCGTTTTTCAGTCTAGTTTTAGATAAATCAAGAGATGGGCGAATGACATGAGAGATGAAACTCTAGGGAGATCTGCTTATTTGAAAGCATCATGCCAGAAAGCCTTACAATGAGCAGAGACAGCATATTTTGCCAGACATGATCAATATGATGCAACAGGTTTGGAAATCCATTAATATTACGTTCTCAAATCTCAACATTAAAACTCATTAAAACCATTACGTTCCTTTCCCATCTGCAACCCAAGATTGCTTAATATCCACAGAATTAACTCCTGCCAGCTCTTGCTTTTGGATTCATCTCAGTGCTACGTTGCTGGCTGGGACTCAGCTGCAGATTCATGGGGGACTGGATTTTTATATATTTTAAAGATATTCCTGTGTGAAACCCCCATTTTCATCTGAACCACTGGCTGTTAAAAAAGACAGCCATCTCAAACAAAAATCACAGCAACCTGTATTGCTTGACTCTTTTCCTCATCAGAGATTCAGAGAAGGGATATTAAATCTGTGGGCAACAATGCAATCCAGCTTCCTGAGAAAACAACCACTCAGGGAAGTCTGACTCATGCTTATTTGTAATCAAGGACTCTGACTGAGATTACCTTCCGCCCCCCAGGGAATCAAATCAGTTTTTCATGGATGTGTCAAGCTGAATTCATTCTCATCATAAAACGGGAAAAGATTTAACATCTCAACATCAGAGCAGCATTTTTAAAATGGCAGCAGGACACGGAGGCTGCATGAAGGGAGCAAACATGATTATGGGGCTGGAAAGACTGACAACAGTCAAGGAAGATTAAAAAACTAAATATACCATAAAAATAACAGCATGGTTAAATAGCTGCCAATGGGGATGAGCTGTGGAGACATCAACAATTAGGGGCTTTTGGAACCTGAAGTGGTGGGGGAGAGAATTAGGGATTGTGGAACAAATACTAGATGGAAGTCTGTATGCTAAAATGACCAATGAAATATGCAGTGTTGCAGCCAAGACAAGGTGGATGAGGTGATATCTGTTATTGGCTCAATTTCTGTTGGTGAGAGAGAGAAGATTTTAAGCTCATACAATACTGACATTTAAATTATCATGTTTAGAAACAGAGTTCAGATTTAGCAGCCCACTGAAACTTGGAGACAGTCTGGAAAGTTAATCGTGATTCACTAACGGTGTGAATTTAATCATAGAATCATAGGGACCTTGAGAAGTCACCTAGTCCATCCCCTGAACTCATGGCAGGACTACGTATTATTTAGACCATCCGTGACAGGTGTTTGTCCAACCTGCTCTTAAAAATCTGCAACGATGGGAATTCCACAACCTCCCAAAACAAATTAGTTCACTGCATTAATCCCATGTGGGAACACTTATTCAGAACCAAAGGGATCTTGATTTGGTTTATCACTTGGTGTAACTGAATTAATTTTTAAACTAAACCAAATGAAGACCACTTTGACTCTGAATAAGAATGTCCACACAGCATTTAACTAAAGCACTTTAAATTTACTATTTTAGTTAATTCCAATTAATTTACTTTGAGTGTTCTTGTGTGGACAACTCCTCAGGAAGACAGCACTGCACTGCTTTGCACTCAGTTCACGTTTTCAAGGTTTGTTCTGCAGCCAAGAGCACTAGAAAGAGATTTTTTTAAATGAAAACTTGTGATCTAGAGTACAAACAATTCTGCAACAACCAGTATATTTGCAGCAAATTCCATAATCACAGAGTTGTGGAGTACATGGGGGCCCCCCCAATACAACTGTTAAATCTGCCCTTTCCTTTCATCAAGTCTTTTAATCCTGTTTATGTTCCTGATCTAAAATGCTCCGTTTGATATTATTCAGCCTTAGCATTAGCAATAAACCTCTAGAAGAAATTAGCTGCATGATAAAAGGAACCTTTGAATGATGCATGTTTAAGACAAACAAGTGTTATTTCATTTACGACAGACACCAACTTTACTTTCAGTTTAGGAAGCATATTGGACTCAAACATTTCCTGCTGTCAGTTTTCTCCTGTTTTTCTGTGATCTCTTGGCTAGTCATGGAGTCAGGATGATGTACCTGACTTGCTAAAATAGCCTGCTTATGCACAGGAGTTACGTCAAATATCTGAGGGTACCAATTCAACAGGTCTTACCTCTTGAGTGGATTGCTTCTGAGTGCAAATGGAACAGTGCTGCTGCTCCAGGGAGAAGGGATATGCGTCCAAAACTAGGCAGGGACCATCTCAAATTACAAACCTAATCTGAACTCAGCAAACTATCTGGGCAATAAATACATTGTTCAATGGATTGTCCATACTGTTCAATGGATTGTTTTATCTCCTCGCTCCTGGTTCCTCCTCCACTCCTCAGGGACTGAGGGCTGGTCTACTTTACAAAGTTAGGTCAGCTTAACTACAGCTCTCAAGGCTGTGAAAAATGTCATGCTCCGCGCCGTGTAATTAAGACCACCTAACCCCCAGTCTAGACCATGGTTAGATTGATGGAAGATTTATTCCACTAACCTAGTTACCACCTCTTGGAGAGGTTGATTTACCACAGTGACGGAAATAACATTTCTATTGCTGTAGTAAGTACCTATACTCCAGCAGTCCAGCTTCAGTGTGCCACTGTAGTGTTTTTAGTGTAGACGTACCCTGAGTCACTGCCATTGTTTTCTCTGTTTCTGTCAGCAGGTCTTGGACACCGAAACTTACAGCTCCCACCTGCTCTTCTGTATTTGTGGCTTCCTTCTCAAGCCTTCCCCATCAAACAGTCTCACCATCTGTTGCCAAGAGAAAATGTACACCAGTGGAAGGACAACTTCTTCTCCTTCTCACAAGGCTCCTCCAGCTCCACTCTAGGGCTCCCTCACGTCTAGCCAACATGCTGAAACACACAACCCTCTAAGCATCTGCAATGAGTTCCAGTCTCCCTCCATATCGATTTTCCACTCAGTTTCCTCCTCCTCTCCTTCAAGCATTTACACAGCTTTAGACCTGTCTACTTGTGTCTTCTAATAGCCCACTACTAGCCTGTTCATGCCGTATACTGCTAATTCTGCTGGTCTTGGGGCTTCCTTGGTCTCATCCCACAAAAAATTCTTCACAATTTCTCATGCCAGCCTAAGTCTGGAACATCCTCCTTGATAGTCTATGCACTATACAACCTCACCCTCCTTCAAATTTACTTCTAAAGAGCCATTGTTTTTAAAGCCAGAAAGGACAATTATGCTTATCTAATCTGACCCTCTGCATAACACAGGTCATTGAATCTGTCCCAGTGATTCTGCATTGAGCTCAATAGCCAGTAGCTGAACTAGACATTGATTTGACAAGGTAATTAAGCACGTATCCCTCTTTAAGCATGCAAGTCAATGGGACTATCCAAGCAAATAGCTAACGTTAGCATACGGGTAGTCCCATAATTTCACAGGCATAAAGACAGGTATATGCTTAAGCACTGAAACGAGGCCCTACAGGATACCTTTTAGAAAGACATCTCATCTTGTTTTAGCATTTTTCAAGTGATGGAGAATTTACTACATCCCTGGGTAACCTGTTCCAGTTGCCAATTACCCTCACTTGAAAACATGCATCTTTCTTCCATTTTGAATATTTCTGACTTCATCTTCCAGCCACTGGATTTTGTTATGCACCTATCTGCTAAATTAAAGAGTTCGTTACTGTCAGCTTTCTTCTCCTTGTGTAGGTTAGTTAAATTGTAAGCTCTTTGGGGGCAGGGACTGTGTGTGTTCTGTATTTGTACAATGCCTAGCATAACTGGGCTCTGATCTGTAATGGAGTTCCCATACTCACTACCATAATACAAATAATAAATAATATAACAACACTACGACTACTTATGGATTGATCAAGTCACCTCTTAACCTTCTCTTTAATAAGCTAAATGGATTGAGTTGATGAGTGTCTCCCTGTAATGCATGTTTTCCGGGACTTGACTCATTCTTGTAGCTCCTCCATGACCACTCTCCAATTCTTCAGCATTCTTCCTCACTGCTTCCTACCACCGCACTGAACTCTGCCCCCATATTAGGGTCATTTCCTTCTGTCAGAGCTGTGCTAGTACTGAGTCAAGATCTAGCGCTCATATAATGTCAATAACAACAACAAGATTTCTCATAAGGAAGGCAACATCAAGGCCAGCCACATGCACAGACATATACTCAAGTTAATGGAGATATTTGGCTAGATGCAGCCAGAACAGAACAGGTGTGGAATCAGGAACAGAAAGAGACAGGGATTTTTTACTTGCAAACATGTTTTCACTGCAAACATTCTGGGTTAACAAAACCAGTTCACCTGACATATGTGAACAGACCTTGCAGGATGCCTGCCTGCCTGCCTGCAGCTGCAGCTGCTGCTAATGGGTGACAGAAAAAGTGTGTGAAATGAGAAGGAAAATATAACTCCATCAGATAGGGGTCGAAACCTAATTAGCTCTGGAAATGCATTTATCATACCATCCTTCTCCTGGTTCCGATAAGCACTGTAGGCATATCCCACAAGGTGCTGGGTGCTCTTAGCTTCCCCAGACTGCCAAGAAGTTGAAAGTGCACAGTTGTAAAATGAACCTGAAGGATTCAGGCAAGGCCTTGTATTACAAGTACTACAGTCTGTGTTGACATAATGCAGACATGAGGGAAGGATTATTTTATTCCAAAGGCTCTTCTATTAAAGGAAAGTAGGACATTTAATAATTTATTTTTTGAAGATACTTAACTGTTCTTAAAGGGAAGGGACCATTAGGTGCATAATATGAGGTCTTCACCTTCTTCTGAAACTTCAGGTGCTGGCCATTGTCAAGAGGTAGGATATTGGATTTCATGGGCCAACAATCTGTTCTGATCTGCCAAATCCTATATTCTTAGTTACAGCCTCAAAATTTACTAGCTTTTTATTTTCCCTCCTCTTTTTTTAAACAAACCCTGTCAAGAATAGAAATGCCTCATTTTTAAATGTATCTGAGACCCAAATAAAAACCGGAATTATGATGGTACATGAGAAGCAGAAATTGAAAATGACTATAAGCAAAAATTAAACAAACCAGTTTAGGTTCACTGCTCAAGATGGAGTGAAATGCAAAATAAATAAAATACAATACAAAATGAAGAGCATGAAGATAAAATGTAAACCTGATATTCTTCTTGTTTTAATAATCTGGAGATGTTATTAGTAACGAAACCATCTCCGAGGAAATGTGTTTTAAACTGAGAGTTATGTTAATAATGTCCTTTTAATAATTTCCATAACTATGCGCAGCACCACTTACAAAGTACATGTTGATACTCAGCATATTATTTTTATTGTATGTCACAAAATAAATGGGGAAAATGTAAGCTCGGCAGAAGAGCACATTAGGAACAAAATGGAAGAGTTTGGGCCTGAATCTCCCAATCATCACTGGGAGTTGGAGGCTCTCAGAACCTCACAGGAGGAGCTCAGCACCCACCAGCATCAGTTGGGATGTACTCTAGGTTAAACAAACAGTTGATCTGAAAAGACCTTGGAGAACAATGATTGTTGGTGCTGATAGGTGTTAGAGAAGATGGGAAATGAGCAGGAAAAACACCAACTTTTTTGGAGCAGAAACTATAGGCCTAGATCTGGGATTGGTCCTGCTTTGAGCAGGGGGTTGGACTAGATGACCTCCTGAGGTCCCTTCCAACCCTGATATTCTATATTCTATTATATTCTGATCTCACTGAGATCAGCGTAAATCAGGAATTAGCGGGGTTATATTGGTGTGAAACTAGTGCAATCAACAGTAGGATCATCAGGCCCCAGGTCTTATTTGTGAAGTGATATGCACACCTATCCTGCTATATAAGAACACAAGAATGGCCATACTGGGCCAGACCAATGGTTCTTCTAGCCCAGTATGTCTTTTGACAGTGGACAATGCCAGGTGCCCCAGAGGGAATGAACAGAACAGAGCAATTACCAAGAGATCCGTCTCCCCCATCATCCAGCCTCAGCTTCTGGCAGACAGGTTTAGAGACACCCAGAGCATGGAGCTGCACCCCGGATCATCTTGGCTAATAGCCATTGATGGACTTACCCTCCATGAAGTCATTTAATTCTTTCTTGAACTCATTTATACTTTTGGCCTTCACAACATCCCCTGGCAATAAGTTCCACAGGTCAACTGTGCGTTCGTGTGAAGAAAGACTTCCTTATGTTTGTTGTAAACCTGCTGCCTATTAATTTCATCAGGTGAGCCCATATTCTTGTGTTATGTGAAGGGGTAAAAAAACCTCTTCTCATTCACTTTCTCCACACCATTCATGATTTTATAGACCTCTATGATATCCCCCCCTTAGTCATGTCTTTTCTAAGCTTAACATTCCATCTTTTTAAATCTTTCCCCATGTGGTAGCTGTTCCATACCCCTACATTTCTGTTGTTCTTCTCTGTACCTTTTCCAATTCTAATATATGTTTGAGATGGGGTGACCAAAATACGATGGGGAACTATAGAAAACTGGCAAAATATCATGACTCAAAGTAATCAGTGAATTGGAGATGGATGGGAAGAAAAAGAGAATCTTGATGATGCCATCTGAAAGTTTCTAATATACCTGGAGGCAGGACTTGAAATTTTATGTCCGTAAAAGCTAGGTCTTGCTTTCAAAGTCAATGGCAAAATTTCTATTGAATTCAATGGGGGCACAATTAGGTCCAAAGACAGAATATAGTAAGTGAAGGCCCTGATAAAGGCCCAGTATGAGGCCTGAGGCCTGAATTAAAGTAATGGTCAAGACTTTGCTAACATAAAGCAAAGTGAAGCTGTGAGCCAGAGGCAGGCCCTGCTCACAGAAGCTGGCAAGGAAAGGGCTGATGCTGCAAGAAGATACATACCTAAAAGGTACTGGACACTAGAGATCAGAACATTCACATACTTGCACATTCCACACAGATAACAAGGAACAGGCCGACCCATCCCAATGACGGGCAAAAGGGTAAAATGATGGATAGAGTTGTTTTGATCGAACCAACATGTACAAGGTGAGAGGCGGCACCTTACTACATAGAGGGGTTGTACCTTGCTACGTAGAAGGGTTGTACCTCAATACGTCAGGAGTGATGTGTAACTTGTTTGTACCTGTGTATAAGAATGCATCCTTGGGGTGATGTCTTTGTCCGGCCTCGAGGGCAGTGGAAAGTCCCGCCACTAACTGAGCCGAGTCCATTGACCGTGGGTACATATTTGTAGTATGCTCGGTAGACTAAGTAATCTGCGGAGAACTACTACTGTATCCAATGCAGCAATAAACCTGGCTGACGTGCCTTCGTACCTTACTAGACTCTGTGGTCATTGGGGGTTCTCTTCGGGTCTGCTGTGTCAGCTATCTGTGCAGAGCTGGGGCAGCACATAGAGGGAACACACACACGCAGCCGAGTGATGCCAACAAGGAGAGAGCAGAGCACCACACCGGTAACATCTGACAACACACTTCTGACAACACAGGAGACATCAAACTAAGGCCTGGTCTACACACCAGGTTGCACCTGTTCAGTTTTTCAACTATCTAGACGAGTCCTAAGTCTCACAATAGTGTTTACACAGAAACCCAGAATAGAATGAGCTGTACTTCTCAGAAATCACAAAGGAGCCACTTATGAGTGATGGACAGAGTGAATATTTTGGGTTGTAAAATCCAAACTGATTCATTCATTTAGAGTAAGCAAAGAAAAAAGTAATTCTAGCCTATGCTTTGGTTTAAGGCCTCGTCACAGCACAGTTTGAAATACTAGGTTTGCCATCCTCATTACAATACTGTAGTAGGATTCAAGCACTATTTTCCCTGAGTGATGCAGACAAGAATTTTTTTTTCTTCTGAAAAACATGCCATAACCTGGCAACTACTGTATTGTTAGCATGGTTTCAACGCAGCTGGATAGGACTTCAGTATCTCAGAAAGCAGCACAACATACTAAGTGCAGAGTCCAGGCAGGATGCCACCACATTCCTCTCACTTTATAGAGACTGAAAATGTTTGTTTTCAACTCAAACCTGTTTCCACTGAAGTCAAGGGGAGTTTTGCCACGGACATTAGTATGTGCAGGTCCTTAACGAAATGTTTTTGGTCTTCAGCTGACAGAGAGCAGTGCAAGCTGCACTTTCATCCCCTCGTAACCAGTTGTGGCCCTGCATGCATTGCACACTCCTGGGAAGTGGCTTCTCTTCTCACTCACAAGGTTAACATATCATTGATATATGGGAGGGAAACGTGCCTTGGTGGTTCCTTGAACCACAACTGGCTCAGCGTGTTTGAATAGCCTTTTTAGGCTAGGCCAAGAGGAAGTCAGTGGGAGTTGCAGGTGCTCAGAATCGAGCCAAACAGCAGCGTTGACTGAATACAAACTCAGGGTCAGATTCTGCTCTCATTTGTACCACTGTAAATCCAAAGTGATTCGACTGAAGTCAGAAAGTCACCCTGAATTTACATTGGTATATTTGAAAGCAGACCCAGACCTCGGAACCAGGCCTCGAGTAAAGGTTTCCAGACTTGGTCAAATGACAATGGATTAGCTTGTAAAGTTTGGAGGAACAAAATGGATGCAGTTTGAGACAGCGCCTCCTTTTTCAATGTTATGGCTGGTGTAGTAGAAAAAGCCAACATTCATGTTTTCAGTAGGTATAAAGAATTTTACAGTACAAATACACAGAGGTGATAAACACATTTACTTTGTACTAATATAAAAAGTATACTCAGCAGCTGTAATACCAATTAGGTGCTGAAATGACGACATACCGTCTAAGGTCAGCAGACATATACTGTATAAAGTGCCTGTTTAGTTTTTTTGGAACCTGCCTTGTTTAGCTGTCATCTGTCATACAGGCTTAGGGAACCAGAACCTCCACAACTGGGGCAGCTGGAATTGCAGGATTAAAACAATACATATTTATGCTTGCCCTCGTATTTCTCTCACTCTGTAGCCAAAACTCATCTCACTTTTAATTGTATATATTGTGGTAATTTTTCTTTGGGATCTTTTGGTTTGTTTTTGGCAAGCTTCATTTTGAACTGAACAGGAGTAAATTCTTGGCTTTGGACAAGTTACAATCATAGAAGTGTAGGGCTGGAACGGACCTCAAGAGGTCATCCAGTCAATGCCCCTGAGCTGAAGCAGGATTAAGTACATTTAGGACAGTGGTCCCCAAACTTTTTACCTCACCTCCCCTTACCCCTGCCCATGCCCCCCGAGACAGGACCGAGAGCAGGGCCATGGTTCCAGGATAGGGGAATGCAGACAGGGACAAAAGGGCCGAATCTGGAGCCATCGCTGGGGACATGGGTGGGGCCCAGGGGCCACAGTCAGGTCACCCGGCACAGGGCTCATGGACGAATCCCTGGGCACGGAGCCCCAGGAGTGGAGCCTGCAGCCATGGCCGTAAGCGGAGCCCCGGGCACAAGGCCAGCAACCTCCATAAGAGGCAGAAGCTACGTCGGCAGGAGAGCATCTCCCACCACCACAGCACAGTGTGGTCACCACTTTAAGTCGATGTATCTTATTTCACCCAGGGGGTGTCATTTTCACACTACTGAGTGACGTAAGTTACATAGACTTAAGTGGTAGTGTAAACCAGCCCTTAGGTCAGTGGTCCCCAACCTTTTTCGTCTGGCAGGCGCCAGATGAAGGACTGTGGCGGCAGTTGATCACCCGCCAAAATGCCGCCAAAATTTGGCGGTGCCACCTCTGGATGATGTCTCTTGAATGACGCGGGCACATTTAGATGTCCCCATGGGTGCCATGGCATCCGTGGGCACTGTGTTGGGGACCCCTGCCTTAGATCATCCCTGACAGGCATGTGTATAATATGCTCTTAAAAACTTCCAAGGATGGAGATTCCACAAGATGGGTTTAATTATCCTAATATCTAACTTAAATCTCCCTTGCTGCAGAGGTTAAACTTCTTTGCTAAATAGTGCGTGGCCTATTAAGGTAGATAGCAAACATTAATTCCTATACAGGAATATTCACTTTCAACCCTTTTATACAGACTTCCACATTGTATGTGGAATTACAATAGGAATCATGTAGTCCAAAAGGAAATAGACTAAATTGTACATTACATAATTCTCAGTTAGGAAGATGCATATTTCTCCTTAACAGTGGTAGAAATCTTATCCTAATATCCAGCATCACTCTTGTGGTTCAATTCAAAACACCAAGTTCTCGGCTAAAGAAAGTAACTCTTGGTAATCTCTCTTTAGTAGCCAGTATTTGCTAGATACATGTCCCCTTCCAGCATCATATTCCAGCTCTTGTTTTCTAAGTCTTATCTACACCAGAAATGTGTTCTTCTTTAACTACACCAATATAGTTAAAGCAGTATAACCGCCCCAAATGGACACAGTTATTCCAGTATAAAAAGGTGCATACTAGTATAATATTTCCTTGTACTTTGAGACAAAGTTAAAAATCTTATTTAAAAAAGACAACATTATTTCTCATGTAAGACATAACTCCTCAGATTTTCTGAGCTGAGAGAGTTTTAAAACGTTGAATTTATTTTTCCATCAGTCACGCTGCTTGGTTAATTTCTGCATTTCTCTCAATTCCGACAGGTAAAACGGACCAGTCAGTTTCACTTTTATCCACAGTCAGCTTCTCTTTCAGGTTCCCAGATATCACCACCACGCAATATTTGTGTTGAACGCATTACAGGGGAATGCTCATTTACTAAAAACTCTGTCTACAATTCATTATGTGCCAGATCCTGTCACACTTTCTCACATTTAACACCACCTTAGCTTACCCCAGCAGTAGTTCCATTGAAAGCAATGGGAATATTTGCTAAGTGAAAAGGGCAGAATATGGCCCTAAATAAAGACAATCTCTGTAATCTCTACACCACTCAGTCATTCAGCACCTTACCCTACATCCATTAAAGTCAGTAGTGTTGGTCCATTGGAGACCTCAGTGTATTCTGCATCTGAAATATTCTAACGTATCCAACTGAATGGCAAACCTTAGAATCTCTCAATAGCAGAGCTCCAATGCGAGCAGTACACACAGAAGACATGCAGGATCAGGCACTTGGATTGTCAACTCCTTGGAGCAGAGACCAGAGTTATCGTTCTTTAAGTATTGCACAGTGCTAGGCTGACAAGTCATCATCCTGCTCTCATCTTTTTTCTAGCCACATACCACTCAGAGAATATCTTCTGGTCAAACACTCGGTGCAATTTATTTACTGTGTTCTTCCTACCACCCTTACAAACCTGTGCAGCTCTGTGTTTCCACTAGCATGGACTCCTTAGATCTCCCCTGGCTCCAACTCTCAAAAGCTCACCAGCCTGTCTCTTCCCCCTTAAGCACTTCCTTCTTGTGCCTTTTCTACTTTCTGGGCTAATGGGTTAATCAGCCTCGTAGCTCTCTCCCACCCATCCCCAATCTATCAATTTGGCATGTGATCAGAGTGCTGGTACAGTGGCTGATGCCCAGCACTCTGTCACACAGCCACAAAGATGGTCCTCAGTAAAAATGGCTGCATTCAAAACTAATGGAAACAAACTCCAGGCATTCACAGAGCCAGTAAAAAGCAGCAGCACAAGCGGGCTCTGGCCTGTTTGAAGCAACAGCCTCCAGGGGTCATATATCATATGCAGACAGAGAGAGAGCAGATAAGTTTTAGGATACTGAAGGCACTGGCCCTCAGGTGAAATTCTGGACACCGATCACAGACAAATGAACATCCCTCCAGAGGCCTTCATGCAAAGTGGGTTTGATTAAAACAGGAACAGATGAGTTTTTATTAAACTGGGGTCACATTTTAAACCATGTTAGAGAACTTCCTGGAGCTGTCATAGAGACAACTGCATACAGACAATAAAACTTTATGAGCAATTTAAATTCTCCATCTCCTTAGCAGATACAGAACAATACTGACAATTGATTGTTTGCAGGTGGCGTATATTTTCCTTTCATTAGCTAGGACTCTAGTTAAACACATATTATTCTTTTATATGAGATTGCCACAATCTTCAGGGAAGTTAAATTATTCCTGGCTCTTTTTTTAACATAATACGCTATAAAAATATACTGCATCTATGTTCGATTAGCCAAAAAGCTCGTTTATTGTGAGCTAACATAGGAAGAGCAACGATTTGCCTATGTTAGGATATTAACAGAAACGGATTCCTGGGGGTGCTGAAGAAAGAAAATGTGTTTTACATACACTCACACCGCCTGTATATGTTAGTGATACCCATGTGATAAAATTGCAGACCCATGTAATGAATTTCATTTATCATGCAACTTTAACCATGTCACCTGCATTCCACCCATTAATCCATCTCACTCAGGATTTATTCTAACATCCCAAATCCTGGAGCAATTTGCTACAACTGGAATTAATTTGTTTAAAAGTTAGCCTGCAATTGAAAAAAAATTTTTTTCTTCTTCTCTTACAAAATGACTAATTCCCCTCCATAAATTTACACCGGCCTGATGCCCACAATGGGCAACTTTCCATCACAGACCAGTTCAAAACCTTGTGAACATACAGAAGTAGAAAGTGCAAAATAGGATTGTAAGCAGGTTCCTCCTCCAGCCCCAGGCATTTTGGCTGGTAAACCCTCCTGGTAATTAAACACCACACATGCACTATCAGCCACCTTCACAAGCATCTTCATTAATTTTATTTCTTGCTTCCACTCATACAATGTAGCAGCAGATAGACAGGGCCTTCTCCCCGCTCCCTGGCTCAGACTTTTATACTGCTTGCATTCTTCTCCTAGCCAGCTGGTGAGCTAATTACCTCATTAACTCCTCAAATTCCCTACAGGTGCAGCTGATTCCCACTAACTCTTCAAATCCAATCAGACTGCCTCACTCCTGCCTACTCTCACTATACCGAGTGCCCTGTGTTATTGAAGTGACCAGGGTGCTAATGCCCCTCTGTTTATAGCTGCTAACAAAACCTTGTTACAAGGATCGTTTCTCCTTTCTAGTGCTGTGATTCCCAAATAATGGGACACACAGCACTTGCTGCTAGCTATAGATAATGCTAGAAGAATACATATACAATCACACTTTTATATAAGTGCATATGTCAGTACACATATCTAAATAGAGTAATATAAAGAAAATGGGTTTGAAGCAGTTAGGATTGCTACAGACATAACATACCTGACTCAAACGCACAAGACCAAGGAAACGAAAAGTTAAGTGACCTTTTCTCTTTCATCCACAGACACACACTTTACCATGACCCTAGCTACCATATACTGCAGCCTTAATGCTGTCTGCCTCAGTACTCTCTGTACCACACACCTTTACCAAACTACCATCTCCTAGCAGTGTTAGTTGTAGATGTTTGTCGTGGTGTGATGTGCTTGGAGAGGACATTCTGGTAGAGGGAATGATGGGAGGCTGGCAGCCCTAGAGGGACACAGTTGGTAGTAATGCCTGCTCTACAAACCTGTTGTGTGAGCTCCAGCAAGTCATTTCACCTCTCTGTGCTTCCGTTAACCTGCCACCTCTCAGCTGTCTTGTCTATTTAGATGTGTGACCCTTTCGAGCAGGGACTGTCTCACTGCGTGTGTGTACAGGGCCTAACATGCTGGAGACCCAATTTTGGCTGGGCCACTACTGTAATATAAATAAATAACAACATTACACAATATTACTATGGGTCATCTTAATTATCACTTCAAAAAAGATTTTTTCTCCTGCTGACGTTAGCTCATCTCAACTGATTAGACTCTTCCTGTTGGTATGCATACTTCCACCTTTTCATGTTCTCTGTATGTATAATTATCTCCTGTCTGCGTGTTCCATTCTGTGCATCTGAAGAAGTGAGCTGTAGCTCACGAAAGCTCATGCTGAAATAAATTTGTTAGTCTCTAAGGTGCCACAAGTACTTCTGTTCTTTTTGCCGATACAGACTAACACGGCTGCTACTCTGAAACAACATTACATTGTAACTCTCTGGGAGTGGAAGCAAATGTTGTGTTTTCCACTGCAAAGCTGGGACCTTGCACTGATGCAGGACTGATTTGTTCCTAACCAGAGCATTGGGCAAGTGCAATTTTGCAGGTTAAATTCCATCCTGGGGGGGTGGGGGAAGCAATATTTATCTGGCAAATTGATGATAAATAAAAAGGCATCTGACTGAAAATGAAAGTCAGTCAGTCATTCAGATATGGTGGTGGTGGCACGATGTGAAAACAGACCAGTGCTGCTCAGATGTTAAAAGCTAGTCTTGGCAAAGTTAGATTATCCCTGGGAAAGGTGCTCTCAAGTACATCCTGGTTTGGCTGGGCTGGAAACACTGTTGGTCAAATCCTTTCCCCTGTACAGGGAATTCTGCCATGCCTGGGGTGGAATGGAATCCTCTTTCTCAGGCCACATAGCAACAGAACAGCAGTTATTGCACTCCCAGGGCTATGCTTCTGGTCGTTTACCTGCATCATCTGTAATTCTATTGCAGTTCTAGAACAGTCAGCTGTTATTTAGTAGCAACTTAGCTTTATGCCCATGTGCAAAACCAAAATGTATTACAATAAAACAGAAAACGAAATCCAAAATTATAAAATGTTAAAATACATATAAAGAAGGATTAAAAAGAATATAAACTATTAAACATATATCACCACTGCACCACTGGCTTTTCCTTATATTACTGGCTGGCCACGCAAATAGGGCAACTGCTCAGCTCACAGATACGTTGTCAGTTCCCAACAAATATTCTGTTTTTTGAGAGGTCGTAGAAAAAGGCATCTGGGATGAAAATATGTAGAGCCATATTGACCTTAACTGGCAATATAAATTCCAACATAACAAATTATGGGGTAGGTCTTCCATCTGCCCTGAGGCAAACTGACAAAGGCATTCCACAGAAAATATTATTTTTGCAAAAAAGTAATGGATTTGGGATCAGGAAGGAATTTCCTCCAGGTCAGATTGGCAGATACCCTGAGGGGTTTTCACCTTCCTCTGAAGCATGAGGCATGGGTCACTTGCAGGTTTAAACTAGTGTAAATGGTGAACTCTCTGTAAGTCTTGTAGTGTAAATGGTGAACTCTTGAAGTCTTTAAACCATGGTTTGAGGACTTCAGTAATTCAGCCAGAGGTTAGGGGTCTGTTACAGGAGTGGGTGGGTGAGACTCTGTTGCCTGCAATGTGCAGGAGGTCAGACTAGATGATCATGATGGTCCCTTCTGACCTTAAAGTCTACAAGTATCTTACAGGCCAATTTCTTCCCTTTAATGTACATACCTGGCTTCCACTAACTCCAGTGGGACCTCTGTGAGACACTGGCAGCGGGATTTGCCCTTCTATTTGTGGCTAGGTCATATTAAAGATAGACCTGAGTCTCAAAATCAAAAGCTCCATATCTCAGTTCCCTTGAACTTTGGAGAAGTTTGGCCTGTAGTATGTGTTTAGATGCCTGTATTAAAATAAGCATGTAAGATCTGCAGTGGGTATACAGAGACGGTAGTTGTAAGACTTTAGGTGCTGCATGCGTTCTTGTGCTGCACAGTGGGGAATCAAGACTCAGACGCTTCAGCACAGTTGTTGGGATTAAAGCCCGCTGAAGTCTGCTGCAGCATGCTATAAATATATTTGAGCACTGAGCCAACTGTATAAACTCGGAAGCAGCCTGTTTCATTTGAAGGGTTTGTGTCAGCAAAAGCCTGAATTAGAATCTTGGAGGCACATGCACAGCAAAGCTGGCCCCACCAGGGATGGATCACTGGTTGGCAAAGGCAAGGCCCATCTTCAGTTGAATGTTGCTGCCACTTAGCTTTCAGTACTGAGGGCATTCAAAAGCAAAAAGAGACAGTGAAAAGGGTAAGGCAGAATACAGGGGAAACACAGAATGCGAGATCATCATTCTGGGTATTTTGAAAACAGATGTCTAGCTTGGAGTGAGGGATGTGGCTGACCTTAGCAAGCATCCACTCCGGGATGGCATCTTGGGGGACAAAATCTTAAGTGAATAGCTTGTGAGATTTTGGTGCCACTTCTAAACTATCTTGTATCAGAACCCTCAGCCCCAAAACTAAAGCTGACAACTTTATGCATCTCCAGATCCAATCACCGCTTTCTTGGCCCAACTTCAGTTCATATGACTCAGGTACACAAGCAGATTCACAAATGATAAATCCTTCTACTCTTGAGGCAAAGTGAAGTGCTGCCTAGAGATTCCTTAGTGCATCCTGCTTGTGCAGTCTGAGGGTTTGGGAGGGGGGGTTTATTTGTAAGGAGATGGTGCACATAGTTTGATCCTAGAGCTATGAGTTTCTTTAGGTTTGTCTACATGGTGGGATAATGCGGGTGTAGACAATTCAAGTCCACTTGGGAACTTTTAGTGCACACCAACAGGGTCTACTACACAGACCAATCAAGGTGTAACACATTAGCGCACTTTAGCAATCCCCATAAAGCGCACTACCCCACTGTGTAAACAAGCCCTTTGCATCTTGAATTCAGTATTAGCTTCCATACTGTAGTACATCACTACAGCCAGTATTGCCACCCTGATTTAGTAACAACAAGTAATGCAGGAAGCAGGCAGAGCTGTCAGAAACAGGGCTAACTAAACACTGTGAGGGTGTCTTCACTAGCAGCAAGGGCATGTTCTTACCACATATTAGCGAACACAAGGTAACTAACACAAGGTAAAATCCCAGTGGAGGCAGTTTGTAGTTTTCCACAAGTTAGCAGGGCAAACCCTAGGCTTCTTCATAGGCTTCTCAACCTGCTAACTTGTGTTAAAACTACAAACGCCCTGTCTTCGTTCGAATTTTACCTCATGTTAGTTACCACAGGTTAGTTAACACAGATAAAGAACACAACGCTTTTCCTAAAGAAAACAAAGCCTAAGCAGCCAGTGTTATATGCTGAGGCGCTAGCGTCTGTTTCTCTGCTAAGCCCTTTGGCCTTCATTGCTGAGTCTTTGGTTCCTCACTAATCTAGCTCCCTCTGGAAACAAAACCCTTGGAGGTATTTCCATTCTGTTCAGAAAAGACCCTCAAAGCTGGGATGTCCAGAGCTCTTCGGTCTGCAAACTTGGAGCCTGATCACCTCCTGTGAGGGGGCCAAACTTCCACAATTCCCACCAGATTCATTCAGAGATGAGGTTGCTCGGCACCTCTCATACCACACCCCAACCATGTTTCCAATCTTTTGGGTCCAGAGGATGGATCCAGTTCCTTTGAGCTAATATTTTGAAAACGATGTTTTCCACTACATAACAGCTGCTTATCCCAGAATATGTGGCTGGAGCATAAGCTATAAGTCTCCCACTTAACCCACCCAGAGAATCATGGTAATGCCATCAGAGAAGGAATTACACAGTAGCAATAAAATGCATTTTCCCATCCCACCACTGGGAAAGCAAATAAGATAGAGGATGTTTTATAAGGTACATTCCACACTGCAGCACGTGCACCGATGCAGTTTCATTCGTGCAAGTTCTCTTGGCAGAAATTCCTTTATTTACTGACAGTTGCTAGTGATTTATTGTTTCCCACCTTCCCACTCCTATAATAAATGTTTGCTTAGCTTTAAACACACTAATTATTATGGGTTTAGATTGTAAGATGTACCCTGATGGAATTTACCAACCTTTTACTTTCTCAGCAGCAGACTTGGTACAGTGAGTGGGATTTTTTTTTAATCTACTGGACAGACAGTACCTGGCTAATTTATCATTGGGATTTGTCCAGCCTCATTTTTTAGCTGTAGAACATAGGTACATAGACTCTAAGCACTCAAGTCAAGAAATAGCACTTTCAGAAAGGCACCTACCTAATAGCTGCACCCCACGGGTGAGTCCATACACGTCAATCAAAGCCCACAGGGGTTCCGTGATCCTCACCCCACTGAAGAACAACATCGCAGCAGAGTCATTGACCCGATAAAACACCCGGCCCTTTTTGTCCACCCAGAATGCTATGATGTTTCCTTCATTTGCAAACTCTTCTGGCAGGGCCTTGGCCCAGAATCCACTCTGGGAAACCAAATCCGGGCAAGCGTACTTTGGCAATGTGTCAGGATTAATCCGGGAGGGATCTTTGGAAGTAAATCCGAGTCGGAGAGCCCCACTCCAGCAACACTGCTTCTTTGTTATCTGCAAAGATAACAGCAATAAGAACATTTTGTATTCCAAAAGCACTTTACAGGCTACACGCTCCATGCTGTGCCATGCTGAAAGTCTCCTGCATGGTTCTGAGCGCGCTCAGCTCCCACTGGATTGGGTCCTATATGTTCTAGAATAATTTCATCCACCACTAAAAATGTTGCCACCTCTGGGGTAGGACATGGCATCTGCATAACAGCACACAGCAACACTGCAGAAGAGGTTGACATAACGTAAAACAGACTGTATCAAGTTAAAACTAAAGAGGGAATATAATTAGCCCTGGTGCGCAAACTAAATTCCATTTCTGGGGTAATTACATTCTGCTTAGCAAACCTACTCTTGGCAGAAGTACCAAAAAAATCTTTTCTGGAGAGAGGATTTTACATCTCATATGAAAGATGGTACCTCCAGCAGCCCGTAGCACTGTGCCAGGGCACTGGTTCTTTCTTGACTCAGGGTGCCAAGTGCTGCCTACTGAAAAACCATCACTACTTCCGACCGCACTTTAAGGCTTTCCTAAGAGGTCGCCCAGCTATGTAAAAAACGATCTGGCACCTGCTTTGCTTCTCAGATGGGATGACATCACCACTCTATGGTAGCTGATTTGGATGCAGTAAAATGCAATAAAGCATATTTAATCACATTAAATATGTAAAATGGAAATGACAGAAGTCCATTCGTCACTGAAAAACTGGGATTATTTATTGTAGCAATTTCACTGCAAATCCTAAATCCTCCTGGGACCTAGATAAATATGGCCTCATTGTACAACTTGCTCTGCAGTCTCTTGCCAATATTTTATAATAATCACATGCTCCACAAGTAAATACTCATATGGCGATATGGGAAGTATGTCCCCTTGTATTCATCAGCCCCTACAAACAAATAGTTGCCAATACAGGCGGACTATAGGTAGTATCAGGATTAAAATCTAGTGTAAACCCTGCCAAACATTTGCATAGCTGGACACCCAAACACACTAATTTTTGCTTTAAAAAAACTGCAATGATTAATGATGGGCCAAATCCTCTTCTCAGCAAACACTCCTATTTGACAGGCTGGGAAGGTCCACAGGACGTGGGATGGGGAGGGAACAGGCATCTGCCATGCCTAAACTGTAAAGCAGTAGCTAAGTTGCTCCATGACTGCTACTGCAGTCTGGGGCTGCTGCTTCCTACATCCCACCTCCACAGATCCACTGACTCTGGCCCCAGCCACACTCATTGCCTGGGATTCCACCTCCAAGAAGCTCCATCAGAACACAGATCCACATCACACTGGACATCTCCACTTGCCGGCACTCTGGCCAGCTGAACAACTCTGGATTCATTGCCTAGTGGGCTCCTTAGAAGACTTAGAGGAGCAGAGAAGGGTGTAGGATTGATTCTGAAATGACATCTGGCAAACAGGGTAAAATCCCACAGTCCCTCACTCAGTCCTGTAGTGGGAGTTTTGCCTGAACATGAGCTGTGGGATTGGATGCATAGAAAAGAAGGTAGTGAGAATCTGACATAGAAAACACAAAAGCTTAGAGATGACTGTTTGGTAAAAGAAAGGAAAAAAAGACTGCTGAAAATGGACTCAGCAGAAAACAGACACAGAAAGGCAAAGGCATTCTTCAGATTTATGTCAATCCCCAAGGCACTTTTTCTGCTTATGCTTGTTGATTATTCATGTGCAAAATTCCCATTAGTTTCAGTGGAAGCTCTGCTCGTAAATTCCTAGTGCACAGATGAAAGTCCTGCCCGCCAATGTTTCATGTGTGTTATGGAAGATAAAACCCTAATACACATGGTCAAATACAAACACCGAGCTTCCTCAGTAGGGACAGGAGAACTGCTTCAGAACATAGAAATAACCCATAATCTTGGCCTAAAATGCAAACCTTTGGTGAGGTTTTTCAAAAACAAAATAGTTAACTCTCATCTCCCATCCCAACCATCTCATAATTCGTCAGGGTCACTTGTCTCTGCATTTCCCAGCTTCCGGCCAAAAATGCCATGTAACTAGATCAGTCCTGCTGCATTTCAAACCTGCATGGAAGCAGGAAGAAGCAAACAGAAAATGAATAGAAGCCTGTGTGAGGGATTTTTCCACTCAAGGGCCTGAGCCAGAGAGGTTTTGAGTGCTCTCATTACCTATTGAATTCAATGGGAGTGACTGTGAACAATCAATTGAGATAACCCACTACCTTCAGACCAGCCGAGGAAGCTTGGCACCTCTCAGGAAGCACTCAGCTCCAAGTTCAGGCTCCACATTTGCAGACCCAAAAGCTTTGCATATTTCAGAGATAGACTCAGACTTTTAAGGTCTATCTGAACTGAAAGGAAGAACCTCCGAGCCTTTGGCTGTGCCCTAAAGGTGGTTCAGCCCCTAAAGAGCCATAGCTAAACCCCTTCAGCTCTCAATACAAGGCAGAGCATGTGATCTACAAGTCAGGCTGCATGTGGTTTGTCTGAAGGCTTTGGTGCAAAGGGATGTCTGGCCAGGAGAAGTGGTGCCCTCCAGGAGAAGCCCTTAGCAGCAATCTGTGCCACCTTTCAGTGCACATGCCACCAAGGAGATTAATCAGTCTGATCCCAGTGAGGAAGTGGGATTTCTGGAACCTCATCTTCTCTGATCTTGACAGATGCAGTCTTGTCCTGCTCATGTCCCCATTGCTGCAAAGATCATTCTCCTGGCCCATCACTCTGACCATGTGACCCTTCTCTTTGCATCCCTGTCGTGGCTCCCCTTTCTGTATCACATCAAACACAAGCTGCTTGTCTTCACTTTCCAGGCCCTTCATGACCTATCCCCATCCTACTTATCTCTCATGAGCCACTGAGATGTCCACTCCTGCCTCTGACCAGCCCATGGTGCCAGTCTCCATTGCCTACTAGTTACATTTTCAAGCAAGCATCTTTGTGCTTTCTCATATGCTGCTCCTCAGTGCTGGGAGGAGCTCCCTGAAAACATTGGCAAAGCGACCATATTCCCCTCTGTGAAATCCCTCCTTAAAACTCTCCTTTGCTGTGATGCCTACAAAAAAATAAACCTAGACTAGGGCTAGGCTGCTTGTACGCTGACCGGCATTATCTCATTATTTCCTTGTATTGCTCCGTCTAGCTATATCTTTGGGTTCTTTGGGGCAGGGACTGCCTTTTTGTTCTGTATCTGTACAGCACCTAGCAAAGTAGGGTCCTGGTCTGTGACTAGGGTTCCTAGACACAATGATAATACAAATAATTCATAATAATACCAATAAAGCACCAGGATGGCACAGGCACAAGGTCTGTCAGACCAAGAGCCTACGACTCTGTGTTCCAGGAAAGGGATGGAAAACACAGGAACAAAAGAACGGTTATAGTGGGTCAGACCAAAGATCCATCTAGCCCAGTATCTTGTCTTCCAACAGGGGCCAATGCCAGGTGCCCCAGAAGGAATGAACAAAACAGGGACTCATCGAGTAATCCATCCTCTGTCGTCCATTCCCAGCTTCTGGCAAACAGAGGCTAGGGATGCCATCCTCGCCCATCCTGGCTAATAGCTATTGATGGACCTATCCTTCATGAACTTATCTAGTTCTTTTTTGAACCTTGTTATAATCTTCACAACATCCTGTGGCAAAGAGTTTCACAGGTTTACTGTGCATTGTGTGAAGAGGTCTGGTACTAGAACTAAGATGCCCCAATGGGCAAACTATCTCAGTATCGATATACATCCACTACAATGAGCCATACTTCCCTCCCATCTACGCTTCTCTGGGAACTATTTTATATACAGGTTCTGCTCTAACTCACTAATATTTTACAGCTAGTCTTTCCTGCTAGCACTTGAGGCTGTTACAATGGCAACGAGGGAGGAGTCATTTACTCACCTTTAACCTGACCTGCTCGTAGATCACGATAGGCCTGTTGCTGAAGGTAATGGCGTTGCAGAAGCTGGCCTGCCGCTTCACTGCCTTCTGTGCCGTGTCCATGATGATCTGAGACCCCTTGGTGTGGGGATGGAAAAGCAGCGGGCTGATCGACAAAGCTCCACACTGCGTGATGGGCAAACAATGCTTCTGCTTGTGGTGGCATCGGTGAGAAGAAGCCGGAAAGGGTCCACCTAGAGAGTCTGAGACAGCATTTAAAAAAAGTGACATTTTAAATCTGATCTGAGAAATAATGGGAATCTCTCAGAGACAAATCACAAGGCTACGTTAGAGGGAACTGCAGTGTGAGATAAGAGCTAATCTAAATACCTACACTGTAAATCACTAAAAAGTCTTTCTACAGAGTCTTGAACATAATAAAAGTCTATAACCATACAGACGGCTGCCCTCTAGACAGTCTGATGATGCAGAGCATGACACGGGGAAGGCAGCGCAGCACTGGAGTGCATGGAAACTTTCAGGGACACATTTTCAGAAACAGAGGTCAAAACTCAGTTCCAAAAATGTACCTGCAAATGTGAACATGCAACTGCAAGCCATTCAGGTGAATCCATGCACAGATGGCTGGTAGTCCCCACTTCCTGACTGCTTCCCTGCCCAGCCACCATCAAGATGCACCTAAACCTGACCTGTCCCACCACCCCGAACTTCCAACTGCAGCCCCACCAGTCCCTCCCCGCCATTTGCTCCCAAGATGCTGTTGTATCCAGCCTCCTCCTGCACCTTGCTCGCTGTCTCTCTCCCCACTCACACGCTGCAATGCCATGTTCCAGCAACCTCCTACTGCCAACCCAGCTGGTCTCCTGCACCAACCAACATCCTTCCTCCCTCCTCTTCCTCCCCAATGCTTCACCAGCTGCAACCTTAGGTGAGATCCCATTTTTACACTGTCATTCAGGAATGAGGAGCTAATGGTTATGGTGGAGCACGGAAGCTAAGAGGTGCATGAAGCAGGATAGGGATTATGTGCATATCTAGCCAAGGATCCAAACAGACAGTTTATAAATTAATTGGCCCGGTCACTGCAATAGCTTTATTGGTTCATGAATGGATTCATCTTTGTTTCTTCATAACATACAAAGCATGCAGCAGTTTGAACACAAAACAATTATTATATCAAGAACAAGTCATCGGCTTCCTTCTCCACATGCACGATACTGTGTATATGTACACTGATTGAAGGGTCCATAGAAATAAGATACAGAATGTCAACCAAAATAAATTGATTATTTGACGGTACATGAGAATCACAACCAAAGCACTGTTAACTCGTGTGTTAACAATGCCATCCTGCTGTGTCAGTTTGTTTCATAAATTACACACAACTAAATACCAATAGTAAATTCTGTAACCTTCAGACTGTATGGGCTACATGGAAGTAAGCATCAAATATGAAATGAAACTCCTTGGGTAGTTTAATTGGTCACAATGGTGTCTTTTAGAAGTACCACAGAGTCATAAAAAGTACTGTTGGCAAAACTATACTTCTGCATCATCTCTAGACAGTAACAGATCATCAGAACTGGACCCCGCTCTTTCCAGACATTGTGGTAGTTCAAATCTGTGTCCAGACTTGGTTTCTTACATCTGTTATTGTACTGAGTCTGAACCAAATCCCCAAACTTTGAAAAGTTTCGATTCTAATCAGAACTGTAACTCAGTCCCTTTGCTAATCTAGATGCGGATCCAAATTGCTCTTAATTCACCCTTTCATCATTTTCTCACTACTACCTATAGATGTGGCAGAAATGCCAACATCTAGGCAGGCCCTCTCAGAGGTCCAGAGAGGCCCGGGCCACTTCTAGCTTTTGAGTCCCCAAGTCATAACAAAAAAAAAATGATGACACATTGTCTAATCTTGCGCCATCAGAACCGATATATTTTTATTAATATTTATGAACATTTGTAACTCTTGAATATGACAAAATCTATATCAGCTAACAAAAAAAATTATGTCTTTTACCAAATCACATCTCTTACTTGCTTAAATTTGCAGCTCTGAGCTGAGAGAGTGTGTCACATTTTGGTCCGATAGGGATGTGCATAAAAACAAGTTGCAAAACTTATCAAATGCAAAAAAATTAACAAGTGTCTAAATCTGAGGCCCCCTTTGAGCTTGAAGCCCAGGCCAAATGGCCTTCTTGGTCCCTCCTCTGATTGGTCTTGCATCTAGGACTTGTAAAACTAGACCAGACATATACAGGAGAAGAAAATGACTGTAGGTAATAATCCTGCTTTAGCAGGGAGAGGGACTGGGGGACGTACAACACACACAGCACTTTCAACACAAAACACTCATTATACTGAGAGTAAGTCATCTGCCTCTTTTTTCCTCACACAGCCTGGCGTGTGGGCATGGGGGTGGGGCAAGGCTGTTCACAGAAATCCGATAAAGAATATCACTAGAAAATACTTGATTATTTGATCCAATGGATTGGGAGCAGGTGGCTTGCAGAAGCAACAGTTTGCGTGCGGAGTGTGTGGGAAATGGCAGCTGGAAAAGTATGGGGAAAGCACAAGGTGGAGCAGCCAACGAGAGAGAGAGAGAGAGAGAGAGAGATTTGTATTTTCTGTAGGAAGACTGGTCAGTTACAACATGACTGATGGAGCGCATGTAGTCCAGTACGCTGCTCTGACACTGCCAGGTGATTCAGAGGAAGGTGCAGAAAACCCTGCAGTAGGCAGTATATGGAATAAGCTGTGGAGGTTTCTTCCTAAACCCATATGTAGTTAAAGGCCCTGAAGCATGAGGATTTACACCGCTTCCAAAACTCTTAGATTTAAAAAAAATAACTCTGGTTATATTTATCCATATAAATGTCCAATCTTTTTTTTTAATTCTACTACATTCTTGGCCTCAAAGATATCTTGTGGCAATGAGTTCCTAAGGCTTAAATGTGTATTCTGTGAAAAAATATTTCCTTTTATCAGTTTTAAATCTGCTTTCTTTCAATCTCATTGAACACCGCCCTTGTTCTTGTATTATGTATTGTCATGCTGAAAGGGCATAATGAGTGGGGTCCCACAGGGATCGGTTCTGGGTCCAGTTCTGTTCAATATCTTCATCAGTGATTTAAATAATAGCAGAAAGTATGCTTATAAAGTTTGCGGACAATACCAAGCTAGGAGGGGTTGCAAGTGCTTTGGAGGATAGGATTAAAATTCAAAATGATCCGGACAAACTGGAGAAACAGTCTGAAGTAAATAGGATGAAATTCAATAAGGACAAATGCAAAGTACTCCACTTAGGAAGGAACAATCAGCTGCACACATACAAAATGGGGAATGACTGCCTAGGAAAGAGTACTGCGAAAGGGATCTGGGATCACAGTGGACCACAAGCTAAATATGAGCGAACAGTGTAACACTGTTGCAAAAAAAAAGCACACATAATTCTGGGATGTATTAGCAGGAGTGTTGTAAGCAAGACACAAGAAGTAATTCTTCTGCTCTACTCTGCACTTATTAGCCTCAACTGGAGTATTGTGTCCAGTTCTGGGCACCACATTTCAGGAAGGATGTGGACAAATTGAAGAAAGTCCAGAGAAGAGCAACAAAAATGATTAAAGGTCTAGAAAACATGACCTATGAGGGAAGATTGAAAAAACTGGGTTTATTTAGTCTGGAGAAGAGAAGACTGAGAGGGGACATGATAACAGTTTTCAAGTACATAAAAGGTTGTTACAAGGAGGAGGATGAGAAATTGTTCTTCTTAACCTCTGAGGATAGGATAAGAAGCAATGGGCTTAAATTGCAGCAAGGGAGATTTAGGTTGGATATTAGGAAAAACTTCCTAACTGTCAGGATGTGTAAGCACTGGAATAAATTGCCTAGGGAGGTTGTGGAATCTCCATCATTGGGGATTTTTAACAGCAGGTTGGACAAACACCTGTCAGGGATAGTCTAGATAATACTTAGTCCTGCTTTAAGTGCAGGGGGCTGGAACAGATGACCTCTCAAGGTCCCTTCCAGTTTTATGATTCTATGAGATAAGGTAAATTGGGTACATCAGTTCACCCTATCTATACTATTCAGTATTCTATATACCTTTATTGTGTCTGCTCATTGTCCTCCTTTCTAAAGTAAACAACCCCAGTCATTTCAATCTCCCTTCAGATGGAAGTTTTTCCAGGCCTTTTTCTCATTGTTCATCCCTTAGTTGTCTTTCTATTTCTGCTATATCCTCCTTAACAACAGAGGCCCAGATCCCATGGATGGGAGTTAGGCACCTAAATATTTTTGAGGGTCTGGGCCAGGGTGACTAGAACTGAACACAGTATTCCAGGTGAGGAATTCCATCTCTGACTTCTATGACTCCTCTAGAAGATGCATAGTCTTTTTGCCATTTGTGCAATGAGCCATGTGTTCCTGGTTCTTTTGAGAGAATATAGTAGATTACTTGGTTTCTGGCTAATTTAAAGTCAATTAAGTTAACTTTATTGGTAAAATTACAGATTCCTAAAAGCTAGACTCATCTTGGGGAAAGCTGCATTGACAAAGCTGCATCAAACTGAAATTTTTCCCCACAGAAGTTCACATGAACATTTTTGCTACTCCATTCTGAGACATATCAAATTTCTGTTTCATTTGCTGTAAAATTTCTAAATTAAAAACAGCAAATATCAGATGTTTACCAGATGAACTGATGTTTGCCTTAAAGAAATACCGAATGGTTGTTATTTTGCTCAGGAGTGAGAATTTCCCCATTTTTACCCAAAGTTCCTGGTTTTGGTGGAAAACCCTACAAAATGTCAATTGCTTTTTCCACAAAAATAGATCATTTTTGAGAATTTACAGTAAGACATGAAAACATCTGGTTTTGACCATTTCTAGTTTTGTCTGGAATTTTCACACACCTCTGTGTGTTGGTTTCCAAAAGATACATGTGTGTGAAAGAGAAGAGAGTGACAGGAAATAATGTCTTCAATTCAAGCTGCCTTTTCTGGCTGGCTGAAGTGATCCCACCTAACTTCACTGTGTGACCCTGAAATAAATCATTAGTAGTTGATTACACTCAAAGGTCTCATTGGCTTCAGACAGTATGGTAAAAGGCAGAGTATAAGAACCTAAATAAAACATCAGGATCTGTCTCGTAAAAGTCAAGGACAAGACAAAGAAGGAGTGATAGGGAGAGCTGTGTGTACCGTAGAAAAGAGTGAGGGCTGACGTGATCACAGGCTATAAATACCTTCAAGAGTAATATACAATAATGAAAGGGAATTATTCACCACCTTGGAAGATGGCAGGAAAGGAGCAATGGCAGAAAGCTAGGGAAGGAAGTGTTTAGGTTAGCTGTTAAGAAATAATTCTAGACAATGCGAGGAATTTCGCAGTGGAACAGATTTCCAGGAGTGAAGTCATTTTCACTGTTGTGATTCAAACAGAAGAGAGGATAAGATAGCGAGAACGAGGCAATGCATAATCCTGATAAATGAAAGGAGGTCAGGTTAGGTGAACCAAGTATTCTTTTCTGGCCCTACAGACCAGCATGATTCGTTATGATCCAGCCATAATTGCCAACAAGTTTAACAGTCAAACACAAGGACATAAAAAGGATTTGGAAACATTTTACTAGACTTGCCTTGCAAAGCCAAAAGCTTTAACCTTATTGCCATGATTATAAGAACGGCTGTAGCTCTGCAGGACATCATGCCCTTTTAAAACATGGAAATGGAATGACCAAAACTGCTCACAGTTTTCTAAACAGGTTCCAATAACAATGCTGCATATGTCCAATGCATCTGTTGTAGGAGCATTACACAGCCCTAGGGAGCTGTGCGATTCTGCAGGAACAATATTAGAAAAACGTTTATTTACAGTGACAACTTGGCACTGCAGAGAGCAAACAAGAACGAAGCCGTCTTAGAACAATGCCTGAAAGGCTCATAATGTGACCTTTGCATTTCAAACAGACACTCAGTGCAACCCACAAGATCACAAACCTCAGGAATAGGGAAAATTGACTTGGTAGTAGAATCCACGCGCAACAGGTTATCAATACAAATAGAGAAGACGATTCCCTTCTCCCATACCTTATTTAAGAACAAAATCTTTGGGTCCTTACTCAGGGAAGACTCCAATTCAGTGGAAGTTTGCTTAAGTAAGGACCTCAGGAAATGGTCCTTAATAAAAAAAGCGCGCCCAGCTATTAATATAGTTAGTGCCTTGCAGTAATGATAGTGACGGGCCAGATACTAAGGTCCTTCCTCAGTTCTTCCCAGGGCAAAACTTCCATTCCAAAACTGAGTTAGTGCAACAGGCACCGTCTTGGCCAAGACCACAGACCTTCAGAGCTATAACCATGAGTATCTACAGCTTGACCTAACGGAGGTGGCCTCTGTAATTGGAGGCTGCAGCAAACACATCCCTCTACGGATCGGGCACAGAGGAGGACGTGCAGCACACACCATCAAGGGGGCTATACTAGCATGTCAGGATTTGGCCGAATACACTAAATAGAAACCCTTTGTTAAATGCACTGATAACACTGAGACCTGTCCACAGTCTGAACGTCTCCATATTCCCAGATTAAAAATCACTATCATATTCTGCATGCTGATTGCAAACGCTACTGCTCACATGATGTAGAATACAGTAACTTTAGATCCCCGCCCCCCCGGTTCAACTGTGTGATGTGGAATTAAGTTAAATTTGTAAGGCCAGATTCTCAGCTGACCCAAACAGGCATAGCTCTGTTGACAACAGTGGAGTCACACCATCTGAGAATATGGCTCATTGAGCTCTGCTCCCACAAGTGATATGTTATCTAAGGAAGACGGGAACAGTTGCTCAGAAACAAACTTTGCAACAAAAGGTAGATTTGAGAGAAGGTGTAAATTTGAGAGCTTGCTCAAGGACAATGCAAGGTTCTTACTGCACAGTGTGATTTGTAAACCAGCAAGGTTTTTTTTTTACTCCCAAGTGACAAGATGGTGTTATGATGACACATTATAATTATAAAAACAGCCTGTATCCCCCAGGTCCTCCACAAATGTCACAAGTCAACAGGTCCTGTGAGTCACACAAAAACAAAATCACAACTGTACTAAGACACCACACCAGGCATTTGTATCTGCTAAATTGCTACAAATACAGCAAAATGTCATTAACTTGAGCAGGTTTCCTCCAGGTTTACAACAGGGTTGCTGAGAACAGCATCTGCCTCACTGTGATGGATAAAAATCAGGACAGACCAAAATTGTTGCATCACACCTGACAGAGGCTGCTGAATGCAGTGCTGTTATAGCCATGTTGGTCCCAGGATATTAGAGAGACATGGTGGGTGAGGTCATATCTTTTATTGGACCAACTTGTGAGAGAGACAGCTTTCAAGCTACACAGAGTCATTTCAGAAGTTAACACAGAAACCGATTGTTCAGTTTTGTAGGAACATCCAAGGGAGGAAACCTTTGGGAGGTGGGCCTCTTGCAGACTTCTCCACACTTGTGTGTTGGAGGATGGAGTCACAGGCCACAAACCCACAGATTCTCTGGAACCTGCATTAATTCCAGGTGAAAACAAGGAGGTTTGGTCCATTTGTAAGCCCAGAACCTATGCCTGCCCTTCCTCTTGCCCACTCTCTTTGGCAACATGTCTCCAGTGGAGCCAGCAGTTCTCCCACTGTGAAAACACGCTAGAGCTATACCACGTTTCTGCCATGATCTCTGCAACACCAGTAGGGAGACAGTGAGCTGACCCCCACATCCCTACCCCCATGGATTCCCAGACCTGCAGAGGGGCCTTCATCGACTCCCGATGAACTGGCAGAGGGGGACACTGCTGCAGAAGTGGTTGACTTCCCCTTCTACTTGTGACAGATGACCCTCCGATCATGGACTTCAGAGGCACAATCAGGCCTACCATGACTTATAATTCAGATACATCTGAGCTCTTGATTTTCTCAGCTTAATAAAATGCTCTCACAAAGCTTGTTTGCATTCTTCCCCAGCAGCACCAGTGCTCTGTGAAAATTTGGCTACGAAAAAAGGGGTTGTTTATCAAAAAGGTTGCTTAAGGGTTGGTTTGTTTTTTTAAGAACATTTTTCCTATTGAAATTGTTTTGACTGACACTGTTTGTGTGATACTGTGTAGAGAACAAAAAAAAGTTATTTCAGATAGCATCCCACCGACAAGGCATTCAAGAAGAGCTTTGCAGAGATTTAGAATCAAGAGACAATTAGAGATAATGCTCCTGGGTATTAAACCTGAAAAGACATGATTGCAAGAACATCACAGTGACTACCATGCAAGAAGGAACTGGAGAAAACAATTCCGTGTCCAGCTGCAGAGGAAGAGAAAAGAGCTGAGTAACAAAGGTGAAGGTACCAAGTATCATAGGGGCAGCCACTTTAGTCTGTATCCACAAAAACAATGAGGAGTCCGGTAGCACCTTGAAGACTAACAGATTTATTTGGGCATAAGGTGAAGGTAATTTTCCTTGCAGACTAGTTACAGTGAGAAGGAACAGACCCATGCAGAAACAGAGAGGTATGAGCGTTATCTTCTCATCTGAAGAAGGCTAAAGTGTGATTTGTAATCTAGCAGGCTGCACCATGACATATACAACAGAGACAGGAAGGGAAGAAAGAGAACATGTGTAAAAAAACATGAGGGATAGGGTTGCATGAGAGAATGTCTCGCCCTGGGAGTGTGTTTATGCTGCAGAAAGAAGAGATCCCGGCCCTGGAAGAGCAAGCGTGCTGCAATCAGAAACAAGTAGCCGACGGGTGGGGGAATAGGGAGACGTAATTTCAACGGTAGAGAATCAAGATTAGTGAGATGAAGCCTCAAAGGGATCAATGAACTGCATTTCTGCTCTTTGAGATGTTACCCACATATGAACACCAAGGTACCAAAAGGATCAACGTGATTGTTAGTAAGAGCCTGGCAAGAAACTATGATCATTTCTTGTTCTAGGGCAGGGGTGGCCAACCTGAGCCTGAGAAGGAGCCAGAATTTACCAATGTACATTGCCAAAGAGCCACAGTAATATGTCAGCAGCCCCCCATCCACTCCTGGCCCCAGCACCTCCCACCCGCCAGCAGCTCCACCAATCAGCACCTCCCCCTCCCTCCCCGCACCTCCCAATCAGCTGTTTGAGGCATGCAGGAGGCTCTGGGAGGGAGAGGGAGGACCAAGAGCATGGCAGACTTAGGGGAGGGAGCACAAAGGCATGGAGAGGGGGCAGAGCCTGTGGCAGAGCCAGGGGTTGAGCAGTGAGCACCCCCCTGGCACAGTGGAAAGTTGGCACTTGTAGCTTCGGCCCCAGAGTCGATGCCTATACAAGGAGCCACATATTAACTTCTGAAGAGCCGCATGTGGCTCCGGAGCCACAGGTTGGCCACCCCTATTCTAGAGCTTCAGACAGACTTTGCCTTCAAGAATTCATGGCAAACTCCAAGATAGACACATTGCTAAACATGAACAGTAGCTCACATGCAAGGGAAACTCAAAACAGGTCTCAAACCAATTTTCCCATGTATAAACTGCCTCAGGAAAGAGACGTAGGGGAACTGTAAAAATACTACAGAGGACGACCAGGTTTTCCTACTTTGCCACTGCCAACATGTTTGTTCTTCTTGAAGGAACAAGAAACTGAGTATCTCCAATGTGAGTCTAAGTCTCCCTGTGCCTACTACACCAAGGAAAGTGTTTAAGAACAACTCTACCTCCCTTAAAGATTTACTACTCTTTTGACACTGACAGGTCATTGTCACCAGGGGTTACCACTGACCATATAATTACCAAGACAAAAACTACACATTTCATGAAGGAAAAGAACATAGTTTGGTATGTGTCAGATGGGGTCTAAATTAGCTGTTGGGGTCTAAATGAGCTGTTGCCACTCAAGAAAGAGATCTTGGAGTCATTGTGGATAGTTCTCTGAAAACACCCACTCAATGTGCAGCAGCAGTCACAAAAGCAAACAATGTTGGGAATCATTAAGAAAGGGATAGATAATAAGACAGAAAATATCATATTGCCTCTATATAAATCCATGATATACCCACATCTTGAATATTGAACGCAGATGTGGTCAGCGCATCTCATAAAAGATATATTGGAATTGGAAAAGGTTCAGAAAAGAGCAACAAAAATTATTAGGGTTATGGAATGGCTGCCATATGAGAGAGATTAATAAGACTGGAACTTTTCAATTTGGAAAAAAGACAACTAAGGGGGAATATAATAGAGGTCTATAAAGTCATGACTGGTGTGGAGAAAGTAAATAAGGATGTGTTATTTACTCCTTCTCATAACACAAGAACTAGGGGTCACCAAATGAAATTAATAGGCAGCAGGTTTAAAACAAACAAAAGGAAGTATTTTTTCATGCAACACAGTCAACCTGTGGAACTCCTTGCCAGAGGATGTTTTGAAGGCCAAAACTATAATAGGGTTAAAAAAAGAACTAGATACATTCATAGAGGATAGGCCCATCAATGGCTATTAGCCAGGATGGGCAGGGATGGTGTCCCTTGCCTCTGTTTGCCAGAAGTTGGGAATGAGCGAAAGGGGAGGGATCACTCGATCATTACCTGTTCTGTTCATTCCCTCTGGGGCACGTGGCATTGGCCACTGTCGAAAGACAGGATACTGAGCTAGATGGAATTTTGGTCTGACCCAGTATGGCCGTACGTATGTTCTTAATGCAAAATAGGCAAAGGCCAACATAGATGGGTTCAAACTGAAACACCAGATCCGAATCACCTTCAATATTAGGCTAGTTGGGGTTTTAACTTTGTGGGCTAGATCTGAACCTCCACTCAAAACGCTGAAACAGTTCAGCTCCACATTTCAATGTCACAGCTCATGTCCATTTCTAGTCAAAAGCACCGCTATACCAAACAGCGGTTCGGAATGCAAAGGGTCTCCATGGAAATGGAGGTGTCATCTCACCCAATATGTTGTGGGTGTATTTAAAGATTCAGGAACCTCTGAACATGGAATCATCCTTACCCAGAAGTTTGGGGCTAAGGAATACAGTGTGGGCCAGTGGACAGGGCATGCACAAGACTTGCATTTTACTTTACATTTGAGCAAGTCTTTTCCCCTTGCTCTGCCACCTCTTCCCCTACCATCCTTTGGCAGAGTGCTCTGTTTAGGTGGTAAGCTCTTCAAGGCAGGAACTGTTCCCCACTAAGTGTCCGTATGGAGCTCAGCACCTTGGGGCCTGATTATGGCTGGAACCTTGAGATACTATCATCATACAAATAAAAAAATATCAATTCAAAAATGACTTCCCAATAAGCAGGTTGCCAGGGTGAATTTTTCATAGGTTCAGCTGCTTTTCAATTTATCCCTGATTTTCTCTGCACCTTCCTGGAGCTTTAAAATCCCACTTCTTCCCGCCACCAACCCACAGAGGCATATTCTGCCCTGCAGGGTGAATTCCACTGAATATTATTGAGTTCCTCTATAAAAGAGGCTCTCTTCCTGCAGGGAAGGTGGAATTTCCATGCTCTGGAGGCAGTAATGGAACCCTAGTTATTCTAGTGGATATACTACTGGACTTGGATTAAGGAGGTCTGTGGAATATTCCAGCTGTGCCATTGACCTGCTGTGTGATGGCACGCACGCACGTCCAGCCCCATCTATGAGGCTGCTCCAGGTACGCTGGAACAGACTGGGCTGCCAGGGAAGAGGTATGTGTCCCCTGGCAGATTATTTTTTGCCTTTTTCTCCACAGGGGGCACAAAAAACGTGGGCCATATGACTTCTGTATCGGCGCAGAATCCCCCCAGGAACATATTTTGGTGAGTCATTTCATCTCTGTTTCTCCTCCAACCTCTTGTTTATTGTATGCTCTTTGGGTCAGGGACTGTCTTTTATTATGTGGCTGTACAGTGCCTGACACAATGAGAATCTGACCTCAGCTGGCACCTCTAGATGTTACCATAATACAAATAATAGTGACTGCAGCCAAAAGTAATAGATATTGCATGCTCTGCCACATCACGCTCTGCGGCACCAATGAATACGCAATACTGGCAAATGAGATAGTTGATCAAACTTTAAAAGCCCACACCTACTATTTTTCAATATAGTTGTTGGAGTATACTATGACGAGGCCAATAGTGGGACTGTGGTTTAAAGACTCATCTCAAAAGTTACCCTCCTCAATAACATATGTGCCCACCAGTGACTCCAGAGGGGATGTGAGTCCAAGTCCTGCAGTCCCCTGCTTGTCTAAAGGAGACCAACCTACTAACAAAGCTGCATGATCTCAAGTAGCATCTATCGTATTATGCTAGGCAAGACAGGTACACCCAAAAGAGTGGCCATGTTCTTGTGAAAGGACATGTTAACCAGATAGACTGGCAGCCACTTCTCGCTCTCCACCCGCAGCCTGAAAAATCTGAAAGCTTTAGCTAAACAAAAAGATTAAAGACTTCCCTTGTTAGCTAAGGGATCGTACTTTTCAACAGACAGCTGTTTGTTGTATAGAACAAAACGCAAATCCAGTTGCTTAAAAGAAAAAACCCTTCCCTTTATAAATGTGAAACTAATGTGTTAACTTGGCATTTTCAACAGCTGCACTGTTTGATTTTTAAGTGTCTAACTCCTATTCTTTATTTAGTGTTTATTCAGTGTCTCTTGCAGTCATTCACAGCAATTTAGTCATTAAAATGGCACAGTATTATGAAAGGAGTGATAGTCCCGCTTTCAGTTCAGCACAGTGCCCAGACTGGGGGAAACTGGGCACAAAGAAGAATATTAAAGGTACTTTTAAAACCTTTCACTGGTGAGATCTTAGAGTAATAATCCCTACAGGATCAACTGGCCTCCTTTTCTCATTCACTTAGTCCAGTTAGCATTTATTTTTTGAGTAGGGCAAGCTTATTTCCAAACCTATTAAACAGACATTCCCCTTGGGATTATACCAATTTTTGTTAACATAACATTGTTCTTTTCAGCAGTGGTTAGCTATTGTGACTAGCTGGTGAGCCAATCAATAAATTAAACCCCGATCTGAAGCTGCCATCTAGGGTGCGAAGATAGTTCAGTTTCCATTATCATTTTTGTCCCCTCTATTGAGACAGCCAACAAAGATAGCAAGTAGTACGGCAAATACTACCCTGAAACTGCTGCCCCATTCAAACATGCCACAGAACAGCCGCTACATGGCACTTTAAATTAAATGCACAAAATTACCCCGATACACATTCAGATGCCTCCACCTGTAACATCAACTACATAGTATTGATTGTGACAGACACATGTAAGAAATGATTAAACCAAACATTCTTGTAAAGATTTTGTTAAGGTAAGCAGTTCCACATAATTGCCGTGATCTATTACAATATGGCCACTCAGGTACAAGGGGTGGAAACATGGCCTTAAAAGCAACTTTAGTCATTTACATCAATGGGGCCAGGATTTCATCCACAGCGTTTGCAGTCTGAGCTTTATGTTTAAAAGTTTTCAGGGTGAAAGGAAGAAGCAACTGCAGCTGCGATGGACTTTGACTGTAATAATTTATGAATACGGTGTGTTGACTTGGTTATTAGGATGTATACTGTATCAATATATTGGTTTAGTGTAACAGCAGGCTGGAAGGAAAAAGAAGAGACTGAGATAAGCTAGCCCTTATGTGACGAACTGGTAATGTTCTTAATGTTTTCTCTGAATACTGTGTTGGTGCCTCAGTGCCCCCTATGCAGTTCTTAAGTATCTAGGTGGTGGAATAAAGGTGTGTGATTGCTGCAAAGCAAAGGGCCAGTGCACCTAAATGCCTGGCACTCTGTCTCCTAGCAACTGATGGCTTGGGCCCCTCCCCTGCAAAGGTGCCAGCTGAAGATGTTGGAGACAAAGGGATCAGGTGACCTGCTGGCCCGGGAAAGGAGCTGAGCAGAGGAGGAGGGGCTGGAGGGGGTTGTTAGTCTGGAGCTGGCTGGGGAAGAGGAGTGAAGTGCAGACGTGGGGGTCTGGCTCACTGCCCCCCAGAATGGACCCGGCTGAGGGGTCCCGTTCGCTGTACCTACAAGCTCTGTTTTAGACCGTGTTCCTGTCATCGAATAAACCTCTGTTTTACTGGTTGGCTGAGAGTCACATCTGACTGCAAAGTGGGAGTGCAGGACTCAGTGGCTTCCCCAGGACCCCGCTGGGGCAGGCTCGCTGTGGGAAGCGCACGGAGGGGCAGAGGATGCCGAATGCTCCAAGGAGAGCCCAGGAGGTGAAGCCGTGTGAGCTTCTTGCCCTGAACAAGTCTGCTCCAAGGGAGAGGAGGCTTCCCAAAGTCCTGACTGGCTTTGTGGGGAGCAGTTCCAGAGCATCGCCCGGTGACTCCGTGACACCTTAACAAACACTTGAGGGTTGTTACAGGACAATGGTAGAGTCATTGGCTCTGATGAGCCTGGCTCAACACTCTGTTGACTCAACTGGAGTGGTTTTGTCCAGAAAGCCCAGGAACTGACTAGAACATATGGACTTGGCGTGGATTAAAATGGAAACTTGCCCTCTCAGGAGGAGAAATAGCTGTTAGGGAGCTGGTCAGAGAAACCAGACTGACACAAGAACAATGCTGACAGACCCCAGTTGTTGCCAGCTGGGATCAAACCTGGGACCTTTGGAGCGTAATGCATGAGCCTCTACTGGATGAACTAAACAACACCTGTCTCTTTGGCAAGGCTGTAGCAGGCTCATCAATCTCTAGTTGGTGTAGCCACCACTAGCAGGGGACAGAGTGCCACATCAAGCAGGCATAGGTTACACAAGCGTCCACTGGAGTGTCTGAAGAAGCTAGGCCTGCCTAAGCCATGCTTTAGGTAAGGTAGACATGCATGCAGTCACAGGTGGCCATCCAAGTCAGACCTGTCGGGAAAGCACAGATGATACATTGGGTACTGCAAGTCGGGGCCTGGACTAACAGTGAAATTCCACTGCTGGAGAGATAAAGCCGTGAGGGGGTGCACTCAAGAAAGACTGGAAAAAGGAGCAGTTAGCCCTGCAACCATGATAGCATCATTTCCATGTAAATATATACAGTAACTCCTCACTTAATGTTGTAGTTATGTTCCTGAAAAATGCGACTTTAAGCAAAACGATGTTAAGCGAATCCAATTTCCCTGCAAGAATTAATGTAAATGAAGGGATTAGGTTCCAGGAAAAATTTTTTCACCAGACAAAAGACTATACACACACACACACACACATATACACTATAAGTTTTAAACAAACAATTTAATACTGGTACACAGTGATGATGATTGTGAAGCTTGGTTGAGGTGGAAGAGTCAGAGGGTGGGATATTTCCCAGGGGATGCCTTACTGCTAAATTATGAACTAGCAATTAGCTAAGCCCTCAGGGGGTTAACTCTCACACTCTACAAGGCAGCAGGGAGGGGAGACAGCATCGCAGACAGAGACACACGCTTTGTATATGAAAGAGAGATGTGCATTGCCCCTTTAAGTACACTGCCTTGTTAGTTAGACCAGCTTGCTGAGATCGCAGCTGCTGCCAGCAAGTTCCCTTCGTCCTGAGTGTCCCCTGCTCTATGGAAGATGGGGGAAGCAGGAGAGAGGGGGATACCCTGACATTAGCTCCCCCTCTTCTATCCCTCTCCCCTGCACAACAAGCAGGAGTCTCAGAGAGCAGCTCCATGGCAGAGGGCAGGAGCAACACATGCTAGCCTGCTGGGCAGCTGCTGCACAGGGAACTTAGGGAAGCTGACAGTCCACCCTGGTTCCAAGCCCCCACCCCACCAGCTTGCTTCAACAGGCTGCTCTATCTGCAAGTGGACAAAGCAGGCGGCTGCCAAACAACATTAGAAGGGAGCATTGCACAACTTTAAACAAGTATGTTCCCTAATAGCAATGTAACAACATGACTTTCATAGAACATCAAGGTTAGAAGGGACCTCAGGAGGTCATCTAGTCCAAACCCCTGCTCAATCCACAGACAGATTTTTACCCCAGTTCCCTAAACAGTCCCCCTCAAGGATTGAACTCACAACTCTGGGTTTAGCAGGCCAATGCTCAAACCACTGCACTATCCCTCCCCTTCAAGTGAGGGATTTACATGAGGAGTTACTGTACAAGACCTGGTTCTGCTTTCACTTACTCCTGATCCACACCAGTGTAATTACAGTAGTGTAAAACCAGTGTATAATCAGAATCAGGGCTGTCCTTAGGCATATGCGTTGCATAGAGCACCAGAAAATTTGAGGCACCACAGGGTCTTAGTGTCCACCCTTCGACCTCTTCCTATCCCTGTTCTAATCTGACCTTTCCTGCAGGCTCCCACCACAGCTGGCTGGGTGAGTTTTCTCCTGGAGGGGATCTAGTAGTTAAAAGTGAAAAAGCCTCCAGCCTGCCAGATCTATTAGCACAACATTGAAACTGTTAAAGAGTCATTCAAGTGGTAATGAAGCCATTTAACAGGCATTTGCCAACCCCCAGGTATATACTGTCAGTTTCTGAATTTACTGACAAAAACAGTCGTGCATGACTGTAATATTTACTCAGAACATGTCAGTCTACAGGACCTTAGTTTAAAATTTGCTTTAAAAAATATTTCATTAGTGTTGTTAGGATATAGATATTCAGGCCTGTCTGCAAAGGCCTATACATTAAGAATTTAGGTGTATTCTTATCACTCAGGCTACGTCTAGACTACCCGCCGTATAGGCGGGTTAAAATCGATTGCTCGGGGATCGATATATCATGTCTCATCTAGACACGATATATCGATCCCCGAGTGCACTTATATCGATTCCGGAACTCCACCAACCCCAACGGAGTTGCGGAATCAACAGGGGGAGCCGCGGACATCGATCCCGCGCGGTGAGGACGGGTGAGTAATCCGATCTTAGATATTCGACTTCAGCTACGTTATTCATGTAGCTGAAGTTGCATATCTCAGATAGATTTCTCCCCGTAGTGTAGACCAGCCCTTAGCTAGTTATAGAGGTATAAAAGAAAGAATCAAAATCACTGTCTGTGTAATGGCCTTCTTTTAGTGTGACGGGCTAAGGCCTTCAGCTAAGATGTAGTTAGGCAGCCATAAGCAGGGAAGTGTATGGTCACATCCTCATATTCCAAACTAGTCACATTGAAATAAAGTGCTATTGGGCTATTGGGAATACAATCCTGTCCTGATATTCCTATCACCTCCAGAGAAAGGGAAGAGCCTAGAAAATGTAAAAAGAAACTTAGTTTGATAGCATCCTGTCTGGCAAGAACTCACTTATCAATAGACACAGCTGGAAAACCCTTATGTCTGTACAGATGTAGTTGTGAAATCCTCATTTCTGTATTGTTTTGTATGTTTATTTGCATGGTCTCTGTCTGGTTCTGTAATTGTTTCTGTCTGCTGTATAATTAATTTTGTTGGGTGTAAACCAATTAAGGTGATGGGGTATAATTGGTTAAATAACCATGTTACAATATGTTAGGATTGGTTAGTTAAATTTCAGTAAAATGATTGGTTAAGGAATAGCTAAGCAAAACTCAGGTTTTGCTATATAGTCTGAAGTCAATCAGGAAGTGGGGGGGGAATGGGAACAGGGACTGGGGATGGGGGAATTGGGATCATGTTTTGCTAAAGGGGGAAATGGGAACAGGGGATGGGAACAGGAACAGAGACACAGGCAAGGCTCTGTGGTGTCAGAGCTGGGAAGGGGGACACTAAGGAAGGAAACTGGAATCGTGCTTGCTGGAAGTTCACCCCAATAAACATCAAATTGTTTGCGCCTTCGGACTTCGGGTATTGTTGCTCTCTGTTCATGCGAGAAGGACCAGGGAAGTGAGAGGATGAAGGAATAAGCCCCCTAACAAGTGTGTTGCTGAAGATTATAAAATCACATCTTTAAAAAATCGTTGCATCGATTTTTGGATGTACAATCTGAGTATCTATCTTTAGCCTTAAATGCTTGGGTCGTCAGACATATAGTGTTTTAAATAAATCCTTCAAAAGACCCCCCTTACCTAAAATACACATGCGAGCCCGGGCTGCTGTTGGGCATAGGGGCACCAGTTTAATAATACTGCATAGGGCCCCATAAATCCTAAGGACGGCCCTGATCAGAATCAGGCCTACTGGATTAGACAAAGACAGCAACTGTCACCCAGAATTGTGCAGTAGATGAGAGTTCTCCAAGGAATGATACCAGTTGAATATACAACAGGTGAGCAACTTCTCATTATTTAAAAAGCTTTTTACCCTTCATATTATGAAAGGAGGCATGGAAAATGATTGGTCACATAAAAGAAGAATATGGTCTCACTCAGTGTGAAATTAGTGTCCTGTAAACTCAGAACAAAAGGAGACATTACTGCAGACAGTATGTAGCAGCGTATGGATTTCATTACCACCGGAGGCCAGAGAAGCAAGGAGTTTATTTTACGAAGTTTAAATAATCTTGTGGCTAATAACATCTCTAGTTATGCACAATAAGATAAGGATAATCAAATCTCAGGCTTCAGGGTAGCTTAACATAGGGACAGAAAAGATTTTTTCTCCTTCTCTCCCCATGTACAGCACTAAAAAATTAGATACATTGTAGAGAGACAAGGCGGGTGAGAAAATATCTTTGATTGGAGGTAAAAGATATTACCTCACCTATCTTGTCTCTCTAATATCCAGGGACGAACATGGCTACAGTAACACTCCATACATATATAATGTGAGTTATTCTGCCTTCTTTTGAGCATCAAGTACTGGCAGAGGTAAAATACCTGACTTGACAGACCAATAGTCTCATACAGCATAAAACTGCTACAATATTCCTGAGAGAAAGGGATGCAGAACAGAAAAATACCTAGATCAAGCTGAACTGAAGCTACGCTTATTTTTCAGTTTGAAAAGGTTTAGACAAGTTTCCTTAGCTCTCATTTACCTTGACACACAACTGATTTCTGACCATTACTGAAATTCATCTACAAAGTCTCAGCTCCTGTCTTCAAAGTCCTATGGCAGGCTGAGAGAACATACTGGCAGAACAGCTGATCAAAGCGAGAAGAGACCCCAAGTGTGTTACACTTACACTAATCAGGATTAAACAAAGACTGTGAATGGCTAGCCAACTACAAAAGCAGTTTCTCCTCCCTTGGTGTTAGAAGAGGGTCTCTTCCTCCCTGATTGAACTAACCTTGTTATCTCTAGCCTGATTCTTGCCTGCATATTTATACCTGCCTATGGAAATTTCCACTACATGCATCTGACGAAGTGGGTATTCACCCATGAAAGCTCATGCTCCAATACGTCTGTTAGTCTATAAGGTGCCACAGGACTCTTCGCTGCTTTTACACTTGAAACTTCTCACTATGATATCAACAAAGGGAGAGTGGATCCTGCTGAATAGTGAAAAGCTAAGTTCAGGGCCAGGAAAAGGGAGATGAGGGGTCAGTGTCAGATCATGAAGAAACTGGAGAGCCATGGGAATGGAAGAATTGAGTCAGGGAAGAGAGAAGGAAGGATCTGCATGGGTTGGAGGATCAGGAGAGAAGGATATCCACTTCTTTAGGTGCAGGGAGGTGGGGGGAAAAAGAGGGAAAAGAGAAAAAGAAGAAACTTCTGATGATTCAGTTAGTGTTAGAAACTTCAGCCAAGTGTCTAGACTTTTCAGGGTTTATCCTAAATGTACCTCCAAATATTCCGATGTTGACATATCACTAATATCCTCATAGCACCAGAGACACTGTACACGTTCCCCAAGTCTCATTTCACAGCATGCGCGTGTATGTGCACGTCTCCAAAGAGACTTTTCCGAGTACAAACACTTCACCAATTTTTGCCCATTACTCATATTCAGAAGGCTGTTATTTCCCCTGTGGTTTTAATTGCACCGAGTATTCTTATCACTTCCTGTCCTAAAGTGTTGTGTAGCGTTCCTGTGAACTGTTAAACAGCTTCCATCCTTCACCCCAAAGGTAGCTGCATTCAGCACAGCACCCACTCTCAGAGGGTTAAGCACAGTTCAGGCTTCAAAAGTCAGTTGCATAAAAGCCAGAACCCCACTGCAAATATTTTATGGCCACGTGGTATTTCCATGGACTACAAATCAATGTAAAAGATGTTTTCCTTTCTTCAGGAGGCCTCATATAGCCTGTGTTTAAAAAATATGCATTCCCTCTGCTAAATATAAATCAGTAGGGTTTTTTTCCTTCCAAAAGATTAACTAGTCTCAGTATTTAGGGAACTAATTCTGGAATACTTGTAAATGTGCCAGTGTTCTCTTCCAGTTTAAATATAATTTAATGGAAAGTCTATCCTGGGCATAACTTCTATATACAGTGCAATAAATTGGACATAATATTAAATTTCATGGAAAACCAGAGAAAGAATAAGTATGGATCTGTTGGGGACAAACCCTTTGTAGTTGTCAGGAAGAAAAGGAAGGTGGAAGCAGCAACGGAGAAAACAAAACAGGACCATGGAACAGTCATGAAAACGAACATGTAGGACCAAATGCAGAGAGAACGTGAGTTATATGTTGGGAAGTGGGTAAGAGTCAAAGTCTAAAACGGGATGACTTACATATCGAACAGGGTCTGAAAGCAGGTGTATGTTACAGAAGCAGAGACTCTGGTCCAATTCTGATCTCAGCTCCTCCTCTAATCTCTATTTACATCTCTGTGAGATCAGAATCAGACCTCTAGACTCAACTCTGAATTGGACTCACAGTCTCTCATTTAAAAAGGTTTGTTTTGGTTTCTTTGCGGGTAAAGCTGTCCTGGTCTGAGACAAATCACTTTCCTCTGGTGCAGATAAGCCCTTGTCCACAGACACTACCTCCCTAACCTGGCTATCTTTTACACTCCTGCCCGTTTCGCTTCTCCCTACCAGTGAAACTGTAACAGTAGCCATTGGTATCAGTGGATATTGACCCCTGTTGTGGGACAGGAGTGTAATGACAATGCCACAATTCCACAGACACAGAATTTACAACTCAGTTCACCTTCTGCTGCAAAACTGTGCTCCAGATTCTCAGCTTTCTTTTTAAGATTATACCTGTAGCTCTTGTGCAGAGATACTCACAACCAGAATGAAACAATAGCTCGAAAAGGTTAGAACTGTCCCATTCATCTCAATCAGAGCCCTGTAGATTCTGCACCTGCAGAATTTGGCATCTTTCCCCCAAAGTGATTATTATTTAACAATTAGATTGCAGTAGTGCCTAACAGCCTCAACCAGGTTGGGCTTCAACCTGTTAGATGCTGTGTAAATCATAGTCGAAGACAGTCCCTGCCCCACAGAGCTTACAGACTAAAAAATGCCACGGAATTTAGTATTTTCACGGAATTTAGTATTTTCACCACATCCTTTGCCATTTTGTTGCAACAGGTGCCTAACATCTTGTTTTCTGCCTGCCTGCAGTTGCCTTTTGCGCTCCAGTAGTCTTGTGCAATAGCCCGTCATTAAGATTCAATCTTTCCCATTTAATTCAAATACATCTGTGCCAATTTTCAACCAACTGTCAGAAACCTCGTATGATTTCAGCGGTTCTTTTGCATTCCATATCCTGTATTTATTGCAGATTTTACACTGAGATACTTTATCTTCAATGGCAGCATTCAGGCCTGGCCAGAATAGAACATCTCAGGCTCTGTTCTTTGTGTAAGAACGTCTCCCTATCCAGATTAACACCATGGATTATTCTTATTATTTCAGACTTCATGCTGTGCAGTATTATGACAATCCCCTTTGTAAAGAATCCCAAGCAGCAATTTCATTTGCAGAGTCCCAGAAAGTTTTTAGGCTTGGAATTTTCCTGGTTTTTGTTTTGTTGTTTTTCCTCCCGATAATCATTCATCTAAAATTACTTTCTCAAGGTGTTGGATCATTCTGCATTTGCTAGTGTTGTTTAAAAATGCAGTACTTGAGTCAAATTTACTTCAAACATTTCTTCCTACAGCTCCTTGCTTTTGCTATTTACAGGATCTCTTGAGAGCAAGCCAGCTCTAAGCAGCTCCTTATCAGACCAGTATTTAACACTAACAGTACTTTTGCAATGTTATGATTATTTCCCAAAGTCTAAGCCATGCTCTGCACAGAGATTTCTGTAACATGGCCTCCACTGGTTAATGGGCGACTTCCTCCTCAGCAGATTTCTGCCCATAAACTTCACAACCAAATACAAGTGCCAGAATCCTTTTCAATCTCAGCTTAGCTCTGTTATGTTTTAGCCACTGCTTTGAAAACTGGATGAAACTGACAGAAGGAAATCCCCCAGCTCACATGAGCTTGCAATGACTGAGATCTTAGAATCTTTGTAAGTATTAAAATATTTCAGTAAAGGTGTGGCTGTAATATCTTTTTCACAATTCCCTTTCTCTTGCCTATCACATCTCAGTGCTGTCTTGTATTGTTCCCCAGCAGAATTCTCGGCAGAGCAGTTAAGTGACAATTTAAAGATGAATTTGTTAACATGTCTGTGACTCTCTGCAAAGGCCTCCCTTTGGTGTTTTACCATTTGTATAATTGCCTTCACTCTTCTAATGTTCAGTCAAACTCCTCTATCACCCAGCATATATCCAACACAACTATTTATTCAGCAAATTCTCTTTCCCAGGCTTCAGATTGCTACACAGGTCTCCCCATTGTAGTGTTGGTCACTTTTGCCCCAAATTAGCATATCATCAAGATTCAACAACAATTTCTGCCCAAACCAGATCCTCAGATATCCTCAGAGATCCAGGAGACATTGCTTTGGTATGCAGAAGGTGCTGAGGTAACCCTCAATGGAAGTCCCTTAAAACTGTATCTACAAAAGGGGAGTAGAAAGTGAAGAGTTTTTAACTTTCTCTATTGAGTGGGACTTCTTGCACTTTAAATTTCAGACACCATCTCCTCAGTTGTTCTCATAGTGTGGTGCTCTCAATGACTTTTTTCAAATATTCTGGATCTACAATCCTTAATTTGCTTGGTTTTATTACGTGATCAATTAAGTTGGTATCTGAAGTTGCTCAATAATATCTATTTTTACTATCTAGTCAATTCCAGCATTTACTTAAATTTCTCTGGTTTAATGGAACTTATAAAGTGCTTATATTTTTGGTTACAAGTGCTAATTAATCTTTATAACACCCCTGCAACAGTAGATTCTGCAGGGGTGAACTGAGGATCAGGGAGGTGACGTGATTTGCCCCAGGTTAGATGTCACCTTTAATATAGCCTGTGTCAACTGCAAACCTTGCCTCCTGCTCCCATGATCTAACCACTAAATTTTCATTTTGTCAGTCAGTGGCAGAGGTGGAAACAGAAACCAGAAATAAGGCTGCCAATACGTTATCAGGCCACAAGCCTTCCAGTCCAGCAGCATCCTGCCCACTCACTCAAACAGGCCTACCAAAGAAACTCCTGCCTGAACAGGGACAGCCTTCACTAGGGTGTTAGCAAGCACAGCTCATTACAATAAAGTCATTTCCCAAGCAACTGATTTAAGATCTTCCAAGTCTAAGTCAGGCTAATGAGTGACATTTCTCCCTTCAGTCAAAAACCTGGCTTAGCAATTGCATTTGCCTCACATTTAATTCCACCCCCCCCCCCCAGTAATTAGTTTCCTAATCAGTTCATTAATATGCAGAATCTTCTTTTGTCCATCAGTCACTGGGCCAAATTCAGAGTTGCTGTAACTTTCACCTTCTTCAGGCCCCTCAGCACCTAAGTTACACAATTTAGAAACCCACTGCTGATAATTTACTCCCCAACTCGAACACATCACTTCTGAATATGGTCAACCGAGTAAAAATATGAAACCACACTGCAGAAAGCAGCAAAATAGTTAAATCAATAGACCCCATTCTGGATGGCTAGTTAGCTAGGTGAACGAGCAGCTTTAGCAGCCAGTAGATGTTAGCAGTTTAAATGTAGTGTGGGGGGGAGGTTCCCTTGGTACTGCCTAACACAAAATCCAAATGGCACAAACCAATCACAGAAGAAAGATGAGCAGAAAAGTAACAGCATCCCCCAGTGGTTATACCAACAAGTGAAGTGTGAATATTATTTCCAATTTGCTGCATGAATGACTCCCACACCAGCCTGGTGGTGATATTAGTTAATGTTTTACTATAAATAGCTGCTGGAGTAGTCTATATAAGAATTTGTTTTCTCTGGCATCTGTTGCACCGGGGCTTTAAACAAGTGATCAAGGGCATTGTAATCTTATTGCCTGAAAACAAATAGCAACCGCATGACTGGAAATGGCACATTCATTTTAAGGATTTCATCAGCTTAGTAAATCCAATATTTACCTTTTGGGGGTGGGTAGGTGGAACAAATGTTCACAAAAGAAAAGAAATTTTTTTCTCAATTTCAGTGTCTCTTTTTTAATGTCAGCAGTATAGTGCTTATGACACATACAGTAGTTCTGACACCATCCAGTAAAGGGCAGCAGTGTGTATATCTGCATGCATGTGTGCGCATGCATATATAACTAGTTCATTTGAGTATCATGACATCTCATGAAACTACCATTAGTTCTCCGATTTGCATAAGAAAAATACAACTAAAACCATGAGAACTGGCAATTCTCTCACTGACTACCTCACACAGGATGACCTGTTTCTTAAGCCCTGTCAGAGAACAAAATGGCACCAAAATATTCTCATTCTGGAGGCAGCTACCCCCCAAACAAACCGTTTTCAGGAGGGATATCTAGATAGAAAACTATTAGTTTTAGTCATCATCCACTCACTAAGTTCCACCACCTGTAGACTCATACTTCTATTAATGTCATTGTGAATTGCCCGGGTGTATTTAGAGGAGAATGGATCCTAACACCTCCATGCTTTGTGACTAATGCTTTATTCATCTCATAGCCAAAGATCTGATTCAGCCAAACCCGTACCCACAAGAGAGTGTTCCATACACAAATGAGCAGTACCATTCACGTCAATTGGCTTACTTGCAGAGAGGATGAGTTATGAACAAAAGCATAAAGAGAAGAGAAAGATGGGATTTCTGATTCGCTGGGCTAGCAGGGACACACTGAAGGAATAGGTACCCTGACTGTTAGACATACCCAGGAACAGGAACAAAAACAGCTAGTTAAACTCATGCAAAAGAGCCTATTTAACATACTGGGGGCATGGTGGGCGGGGGAAGAGGAAAAAATGAAAAGTGTCATAAGGTTCAGAGCTCTGCCATAAATGCAGCTATTTATGGAGCATGGAAAGAAGCATGGTGGCGAGTGAGGGAGGAGGAGGCTTGATTTTTTATTTTTTGCCCAATGGGAGGCGATGATCTTATAGCACTGCAGGATTGTGGGGAGCTGCTGAATTGGGATGTGAGACAGCAGGAAATTTCCCTTCCCTTTGTAACATTACAAACTGGGAAATCCTGCAATCCTTATTCAGGCAAAATCACACGGTAGTCAGGGGAAGTTCTGTCTGATTACAAACTGAAGAATGACTCCAGGATTTGGTCTCATGTGCTTGTTTTTATAACGCCAGACCTACATTGGGATGCATTGGGATGGAGCACTGCATCCATGCGGTGGTATCCCTTAGACGTTGTAGCACAGCTGCTGAATCAGGATCTGCTGACATGAACCCTCATGCCCATGTAGCATTTCACTGCTTAGACCCCTCTATTCATCAGCAGATCTCAATGCAGGATGCAAGCCATGAGCTGTAATTATGATGGCTGCAGTAAAAAAAACTGGCATGTTTGACACCAAACAAGTTGTATGAATGCAAAATTATTCTGCATCTCTATTTTTCCACACTATGAACCAAATTCTCATCTCAGTTGTACTGTGCAACCCCCAGTGAAGTTAGCTAGGTTGCTTGGGCATAACTTAGAGCAGAACTCTGTCCTATACAGGGCTTCATCAGTGCGTCCTCTGAGTTTCATGGCCTTCCTTGTGTTTGACATTGTGTCCATAAAAAGTTAAGACAGTCTTGAATGTTGTCAATTAATTTCTGCTGTTCAGATTGGCATCCCAGAAAATCAAGATTAATCTCAATGGGTGCCCTGTTGGTGAGATATCCCAGGCAATTCCACAGCACTATGATGCAATATTTCAATAAAGTTGTAATAATGTGGGTTTCTCTACTCCAGTTAAATGGAAAACAGACTAGGTTGCTAATTCAACCCAGGGTTTCTTTCCTTGTTGCCAGGTTTAGTATGGTACACTAACAAGCTGAGTCAACATCATGAGGGGAAAATAAAACCAGCACTGACTACATGCTTGTAATGTTCCCCTCCAGAGTTGTGAAATCAAACAGCAGCTCTGAGCTAGTTTAGAGTAACTAGAAAATGAAAGTGCTCAAATTAGTTTCCCTTTCCAAGCTGAATGAAATACAAGGGAACTATATCAATGGTGCATTTGCAAGTGGAATTAGATTTTTTAAATGTTGTCACATTTCAATCCTGTGAAGTCTTGTCAGTAACAAAGGTACGGCGTTTTTACTAAATGTAAAGGATCCAAAGTCCCCTCTCAGATGAGTCGCTTCCATGGTGTTTGGTGGCAGTTGCATTCATGTACCCGATAGGGATGTAAATACCATGTAAAAAGTTAACCATTTAAATTATAAAAAATATTTTGTTTAAATGATTAACTGAGGAAGTGGCTGGGGCTGATCCCGCCCACCGGTGCAGCTTGAGATGGGGCCGCTCCAGCCAACCTGAGCTGCTGGGATTGGTCAGCCGGCTGGTATGGGACTGCTGGGGCCTGCGTGCCATTTTACATCCCTAGTACCAGAAGGAAGAATTTGGCTCATGATTTATGTCTTTTATTTCCCTTTAAAAAGTCACGTTTCATAAGATTGGACACTGTGCATGGTGGACTTGACACTTTTGTTCTTGTTCATTTCCTTCCAAATTAAAAACTTTACATTCATCAAAAGACCCACTGAAGGTTATACATTATGATCAAAAAGCTGCAAGCCTTCAAACTTAAAGACAGGCATCTACACACATATTCAGGCAGCTAAACAAAAGAGGCCTGATCTTCAGAGATGCTGAGCACCTACAGATTCCACTGGAGTTTGTGTGCAGAGACGGAAGCCATTTTGTTTTCAGTTGCTACAGGATGTTACTGAGGGGAAACACTGGGTTCTCTTTTGTTATATTCTTGGGGCAACAGTTTTAGGAAGAAATCATTAGAGACACAGAGAGCTGTAAACCTTGGAGCAGCCATTTATTGCTACACATAGAACTAACCAACAGCCAACCAAACAGGCTGGGCTATCCCCTAATAATCTAACTCAGTTGCCATAGCAACCCAAGATTCTATTACCATGACAACCAAATACACAACATATTCCTCCCCCCTTCATAACAATGTCCCCAAAATAAAACAAACACTAACTAGAGAAGGAGGGTAGACTGCCTCCATTTCTGGCTAAACCTCTCGGATTATTTTGCCCCGTAACTATGGGTTCACCCTAGCTAAAGATCCAGCCGACAAGGAGGCCTTCTGTCTCTAGGTGGATTACGGCGGACTTCTGATGTTGTTGCACCCGAAAGTGTCTTGGGCACGGACCTGACAATGGGCTCAGGGTTCATAGGGCAAATGGGTGAGGATGGGATATCAGCTTGTGCTGGGCAGAGGAGTATCTCTGCCGCTGGCAGTAATGGAGGGGAAAAGTCAGGAACAGGTGACTCTTGATTCGATGTCTCGCTGGAGGTGGTGAAGTCAGGCAACTCAACTGAAGATGTGTTCTTTTGTTTACAGGCACACTCAATGTGTCCCTTTTTGCCATAGTGTCGACACAACAGGTCCTTACACCAGCATTCTGATGCAGGGTGACCCAGCGTACCACAGCAGTAACATTCCTGACTCCCCGTTTTGTGGGTAGGTTCCTGTGACACCTTATGCACCGTAGGGGATGCACCGATGGATTGTGCCTCCTTTGTAGCCAGTTCCATGGAGACAGCAATATCAATAGCCTTCTGTAAGGTACGCTGAGCCTCTGTCAATAGGCGCTTCCGTATAGCTTCACTGTGCAGGCCACACACTAACCTGTCACGTAGGGCATCATTTAACATCTCCTTAAATTCACAGTATTCTGCAAGCTTTCTCAATGTTGCTACAAATTGTACAACTGTTTCATCTTCTTTTTGGTCTCTGTTGTGGAACCTGTATCTTGCAGCAATTACCAGTGGTTTTGGAGAAAAATTGGACCCCAGGATTTTCACAATGTCCCTGAGGAGGTCTTAGCCCCTACAACACTTAAGAATATTGGCACCTTCTTCGCTTCTATAATGTCATTTGCAATAACAAAAAGCTCAAAATGCTCAGTATCTACAGATCATTGCACTATAGTCTCCTCAAAAGGTTCCAGTGGCCCTGTAAGTGTAGCCATGATTTTAATTTCAGTTTCACAGTCAGAGCAAACAAGCCAGTTCTCACCCCCTTCCAGCAGCAAATAAGGTTTGTTTGGTTGGGTTTTTTTGTACCTTAACTTTTACTTCCTTCTGTTGCTGGGGCAACACAGGCATCTCATCCTCGTGGCCACATTGTTATATGCTTGGGGGCAACAGTTTTAGGAAGAAATCACTGGAGACACAGAGAGCTGTAAACCTTGGAGCAGCCATTTATTGCTACACACAGAACTAACCAACAGCCAACCAAACAGGCTGGGTTATCCCCGAATAATCTAACTCAGTTGCCATAGCAACCCAAGATTCTACTACCACGACAACCAAATACACAACATCTTTGACGGAGACTAATTTTGTTTCTTCTTGTGACTTTTCCAGATCTAATTCATTTTGTAAGAAGCCTTTGAAAATACCAGTTGTAAACAATCTTTATGTGTCTGACCATCAATCTGTGTGACTTCAGATAGAAAGTAGTAGAGAAGAGTAAGGTATTATTTGTTATTATCATTGCATTCACTTCCTACTGAAGATGGGTAGCTCACAGAAGAAGTTTGGGGTTTCAAAAAAAAGCCAAAACTCTAACTTGTCTTCTTCCTTATGCACATTTTATTTAAAGTTATTTCACTCCACAGGCTGCATCACTGATGCCTGTGCAGCCAAGCCAACATTTGGACACATGTCTACCATCCAGCCTTTACAAAGGAAAAACGCAAAAACCCTAGAAAAGTTGCCAATGAACAAAAGAGCTTTGCAGTCAGTCAGTCTTGTTAATTTTTTCAGAACTTTCATCAAGCCACAGGACATTATGCATTTACTCCAGGGTCATGTCTAAAGCCTGGTGAGCCACAGTATACAGTATATTAACTGCTTGCATTTTAAAGGAATATTGTCAAGTACTTTAAATAGTTTCGGTGGGGAGGGGTTCTGCTCCTAGAAAGGTATGGCATTTTTCCTTTTTACACTTAGGGTACGTCTACACTACGGGATTATTCTGATTTTACATAAACCGGTTTTGTAAAACAAATTGTATAAAGTCAAGTGCACACAGCCACGCTAAGCACATTAATTCGGCCGTGTGCGTCCATGTGCCGAGGCTAGTGTCAATTTCCTGAATGTTGCACTGCGGGTAGCTATCCCAAAGCTATCCTATAGTTCCCGCAGTCTCCCCCGCCCCTTGGAATTCTGGGTTGAGATCCCAGTGCCTGATGGGGCAAAAAACATTGTCGCGGGTGGCTCTGGGTACAGCCTCACCCCTCCCTCCATGAAAGCAGCAGACAACCGTTTCGCGCCTTTCTTCCTGGGTGAACTGTGCAAATGCCATAGCACAGCAAGCATGGACCCTGCTCAGCTCAAGGCAGCAATCATGGACATTGTAAACACCTCGCACATTATCTATGCTGAACCAGGACCTGCAAAACCAGGCGAGGAGGTGGCGGCTACGGCAGCGCAGCAACGAGAGTGATGAGGGCATGGACACAGAATTCTCTCAAACCGTGGGCCCCTGCGCTTTGGAGATCCTGCTGGTAATGGGGCAGGTTGTAGCCACTGAACGCTGATTTTGGGCCTGGGAAACAAGCACAGACTGGTGGGACTGCATAGTATTGCCGGTATGGGACGATTCCCAGTGGCTGCGAAACGTTCGCATGCGCAAGGGCACTTTCATGGAACTTTGTGACTTGTTTTCCCCTGCGCTGAAACGCCAGAATATCAAGATGAGAGCAGCCCTCACAGTTGAGAAGCGAGTGGCAATAGCCCTCTGGAAGCTTGCAATGCCAGACAGCTACTGGTCAGTCAGGAATCAATTTGGAGTGGGAAAATCTACTGTGGGGGCTGCTGTGATGCAAGTAGCCAAAGCAATCATTAAGCTGCTGCTATGAAAGGTAGTGACTTTGGGAAATGTGCAGGTCATAGTGGATGGCTTTGCTGCAATGGGATTCCCTAACTGTGGTGGGGCCATAGATGGAACCCATATCACTATCTTGGCACCGGAGCACCAGGGCACCAGTACATAAACTGCAAGGGGTACTTTTCAATGGTGCTGCAAGCACTGGTGGATCACAAGGGACATTTCATCAACATCCACGTGGGATCGCCAGGAAGGGTTCATGACGCTCGCGTCTTCAGGAACACTACTCTGTCTAAACAGCTCCAGCAAGGGAATTACTTCCCAGACCAGAAAATAACAGTTGGGGATGTTGAAATGCCTGTAGTTATCCTGGGTGACCCAGCCTACCCCTTGATGCCATGGCTCATGAAGCCATACACAGGCAGCCTGGACAGTCGTCAGGAGCTGTTCAACGACAGGCTGAGCAAGTGCAGGATGGTGGTAGAATGTGCATTTGGCCGTTTAAAGGCGCGCTGGTGCACATTACTGACTCGCTTAGACCTCAGCCAAACCAATGTCCCCTTTGTTATTGCTGCTTGTGGTGTGCTCCACAATCTCCGTGAGAGTAAGGGGGAGACCTTTATGGCGGGGTGGGAGGCTGAGGCAAATCACCTGGCTGCTGATTACGTACAGCCAGACACCAGGGCGATTAGAAGAGCACACCAGGAAGCGATGCGCATCAGAGAAGCTTTGAAAACGAGTTTCATCACAGGCCAGGGTACAGCCTGACTGCTGTGTTTGTTTCCCCTTGATGAACCCCTCCCCTTGATTGACTCATTCCCTGTAAGCAACCCACCCTCCCCCTTTGATTACAGCTTGCTTAAGGAAATACAGTCACTATCGTTTAAAAATCATGTATTCTTTATTGATTCATTATAAAAAGAGGGAGAGAACTGACAAGGTAGCCCGGATGTGGTTTGGGAGGAGGATAGGAAGGAAGGAAGGAAAAGGCCACTAAAAAAATTTCAAAGTAATGACAGCCTTTTGGTTGGGCTGTCCATGGGGGTGGAGTGGGAGGGTGCACGAAGCCTTCCCCCATGCGTTCTTACATGTCTGGGTGAGGAGGATATGGAACAGGGTGAGGGGTGAGGGTGGTTACACGTCCTTCCACTCATTCAGATGAGCTCCTTCATTGCGGGTCACTTCCATGATTTCCGAGAACATTTCATCTCGCGTCTTTTTTTCCGCAGCCTTATCTGAGATAGCCTTTGGGATGGAGTAGGGAGGCTTGAAAAATTTGCAGCTGCATGAGGGAGGGAAAAAAGGGAGAGAAGTATTTAAAAAGATACATTTTACAGAACAATGCTTATACTCTTTCATGGTGAACACCACTATTCACCTTACATAGCACATGTGATTCCACTACAAGGTCGCATTTTGCATCTTAATATTGAGTGCCTGGGGCTCTGGTGTTAGAGATCTCACAGACGCAGGTCCAGGCAGCAGAATTCAGCTTGCATGCGTCCATGGTAAGCCATTGTCTTTCGGCTTCTGCAGCCTTCATATACACAGTGCCCTCCTTTCCCAAATACCAAGCCAAGCCCGTTCAGTGCTCCTTCGTTCCTTTTAAGATGCAGCAGCAGAAACCACCCTCTCATCCAATTCTCTGGGATGATCGCATAACCCCTCCCCCCACCGCGTGGCTGGTATCATGGAAGATCACTGCTAAACACCCCCCTCTCCACCCCCACCATGTGGCTGGTAGCAGGGAAGATCCCTGCTAGCCAAATGCGAAAAAGTTCAGTGCCAATCACCTCCCATCCCCCTGCTTGGCTACCTGCAAGGAAAGATTTCTTTTAAGCAACAGGCAAAGAGCCCAGTAGGAATGGCCATCTCTGTCCCCTTAATTAAATTCCTGAATTTCAACTAGGTTACCGTGAACGATATCACTCTCCTGAGGATAACACAGCGAGATAAAGAACGGATGTTGCTTGAATGCCAACAAACACCGGGACCATATGCAGCTAGGCTTTGTCATGCAATGATACCAGATTACTTACTACATGCATGGCGTGGACAAGTGTCCTACCATGGAGGACGGAATAAGGCTGCCTTGCCCAGAAACCTTCTGCAAAGGCTTTTGGAGTACCTCCAGGAGAGCGTCATGGAGATGTTCCTGGAGGATTTCCACTCCATCCCCAGACATGTTAACAGACTTTTCCAATAACTGTACTGGCCGCGAATGCATCCCAAGTCCTCAGGGCAAATTAATCATTAAAAAATGCTTGCTTTTAAACCATGTTTTATATTTACAAAGGTACACTCACCAGAGGTCGCTTCCATGGCTTCATTGTCTGGGATAGTGGCTTGGGAGGGCTGGGAGGGTAATTCCGTCTGGGTGAGAAAAAGCTCCTGGCTGTTGGGGAGAATGGAGTGCTGTGTGCTCTCTGCAAGCTCATCCTCCTCTTCCTCCTCCTCATCTTCCCCATCCGCAGAATCCTCAGCCATGGCTGAGATTACCATCTCCACCTCGGAAACCACGGACAGGGGTGGGGTAGTGGTGGTGGACCCCCCTAGAATTGCATGCAGCTCAGCGTAGAAGCAGCATGTTTTCAGACCTGACCCAGACTTTCCGTTTGCTGCTTTGGTTTTCTGGTAGGCTTATCTGAGCTCCTTAACTTTCACTCTACACTGCACTGAGTCCCTGGTGTGGCCATTTTCCATCATAGCCTTGGACATTTTTTCAAATATTTTTTCATTTCGTCTTTTGGAACGGAGTTCTGTTAGCACGGAATCCTCTCCCCATACAGCGATCAGATCCAGTACCTCCCGTGCGGTCCACGCTGGAGCTCTTTTTCGCTTCTCAGGAGACTGCATTGTTACCTGTGCTGATGAGCTCTGTGTGGTCACCTGTGCTGGTGAGCTCTCCGCACTGGCCAAACAGGAAATGAAATTCAGAAGTTCGCAGGGCTTTTCCTGTCTACCTGGCCAGTGCATCCGAGTTCAGATGGCTTTCCAGAGCGGTCACAATGGTGCACTGTGGGATATCGCCCAGAGGCCAATACCGTCGATTTGCAGCCACACTAACCCTAATCCGACATGGCAATACCAATTTCAGTGCTGCTCCTCTCGTCGGGGAGGAGTACAGAAACCGGTTTAAAGAGCCCTTTATATCAATATAAAGGGCCTCGTTGTGTGGACGGGTGCAGGATTAAATCGGCTTAACACTGCTAAATTTGGTTTAAACGCGTAGTGTAGACCAGGCCTTAGTAAAAGAGCTTTGTTAGTTTGCTGCCTGAGGAGCAGTCCAAGAGCAATCAAATATTTTATATTTCTTAATGGAGCACAAGGTCTTTTTTACTACAATAAAGGTATATTCAGAATATGGAAAATGTTCCCTATAAAATTAAGTAGACTAAGGCTGAACAAAACAAAAAATCCTGGCATCTAAACAATTTACTCCTACTTATCAAGGAGAGAAATTTTAACAACTTGTAAGGCACTCAGATAAGATGGAAAAGGAAAATACTTTCATAGACAAGGTGTCTGGAAAAGCTCGTGGATCAAATATATCCCTGATATAATTCCACAGAAGTTAGGGGAGTTACACCTGGGAAAAAGTGTCCTTCTAGATTCTGGGAACGTCATGGACCATTTCAGAGCTTCATCTCTTAAAGCAAGCTCACTCTGCCACCCAACCCCCACTCCATATCTTTTCCCTACTCTATGCTTCTCTCCCATTTGGTTCTTCCAAATGTGATAAAACCTTAAAACAATCCATAAATGCCAGCATACTAAACCCCATGACAATCTGAGCATGGGTACTAGTACCATGGGTCTAATATCTAGTGATGGGTTCAGCCCTCACTGATCACAGTGCTAGGTGAGAATACTTTTCACCTATATGGTGTCTCTCATCTGAAATGTGAAGGTGCTTTACAAAGGAGAGTAAGCACAATTATCCCCATTTTTGACATGGGAAACCCAAGGCACAGAGAAGTTAAGCAATTTGCCCACGATCAAGCGAGTGAATGCCAGGTCGCCTGACTCCCAGGGAAGCACCTAGTCTGCAGACCATGCTGCTTCTGATGAGTTTTGAAGCGCTAACGACGAAAGGAAAGGAATGACATCCTCTATCATTTCCCCAAAAGTGCAGACTAGCACCAAATAATCCAAAACCAATTTATGTTACCAAAACTAATGCCAAGAAGCATCTATTTTGAATGGATTCTTGAGCGTGGTCAGCAGTTGTCGCAGACAGACCAAGGACTTCATCCACAGCGAAACAAGGAGCAGCATTTTTAGGAACTATCTTCGCAGATGTGCTTATGCTGCTCCTGCACTGTTGGCTTTGCTGGCTCAATACCTCTGGTTAGGGTTCTGTACCCTTTGAGTCACAATAATATCAGGCTGAAGTGTTGCAGAAGGGCAGGTATTCCACTCCCTATGGTGCAACTTCAGAAACAGGTAGCTACACATCAGTCCATCCACAGATTCATCTGACCAGCACTCATCATTCTGGTATTGGAGTGTCCCAGAGCACAGCCATGATAGGAGCACAAAATCACTGGATCCACAGGTTGTGGACCTGTACACAATAAATGCCGCCCGCCCTTCCACCCCAGACCTCACCAGACCTACCCAGAGCAAATTCTTGGCACTGGTGGGGCTGATCAGCAAGTTCAGAAAATGGACATCTCGACAAAGCACAAGCGATAGTCCTTAGCATAGTGCCCTACAGAATAGAATTTCCAGGCTTGGGTCACATCCCATCTCTCGAAACCCAGCCTCCACGCTCCACCGATCCTCATGTAATAACAATACGTTAGTACCAAGAAAGATCTTGTGTAAAATGGGACAAGTTACACTGGTGTAACTTGGCCTAAAAATGTTTTCCAAATCACCTCTGTGTCAATTTCCCCCCACTGATGGAAGGGTGGGGGGAAATGGTGTGCCCTGCACCCTAGAAAGGACTTGGCTTCAGGAGAGGGAGGACTGTGTTTGCAGTGCCCTGCCCTGGAGCTTCCGCCTGGAGAAACAATTTTAACTTGTGGCCAGAGTGCCATAAGAGCCCTGCTGGCCCAGCCTATCAGGACAACCCTTGTTCTTGGATGATGAGAAAAGTCAGATAAGAGCACCTGATTTACTTCCTCTATGCCAGTCATTATTTTCTATCCTTCTCTCACATTTCCTCTCTTATTTAGACATTCCCAGTCCTTGGGGGAAGTTTTCTATGCCTCTCATCATTTTCGGTTCTTCTTTCTGACCCTGTCCATTTCATTGGGCTGTCAAATGCACAAGGTAAACTAACAAATATAAATGAGAATTCCTGCTCCTCGACCTCTAAGATTCCTATAACTGACAGAGGATAGCATCCCTTTAAGAGGTACAGGGTCAAGGGAGGAAGAGTCAGTGAGGCAGAAACAGGAAGTAAGACTGCTCAAGACAGGAAGTGCTGCGGAGGAGAAGGCTCAGGCACCAGAAGGCTCTGGCTCATCCTAGGTCAGCTTCATGCAGATGAATGTGCTTTAAAAAAGAAACTGATGTTGACTGGAGGAGGATAGGAGATGAATGACAAATAGACAACAGCACTAAAGCAGATCAGCCTTAACATGAAGCACATTCACACAGGATTCTAGCCTCTGCTGGCATCTGCTTTGATCACAGCCATTTGGATAATGAGGCTTGTGTCCAGAAGGCACCCTGTGCATTTACACTACATAGGTGAGGAACGCTTTGAGACAAAAGGTCCTTCTCTGTAGCTCTACATGCTGCTGTGCAACCAATAATCTAAGATGGTTCTCTGGACCAGCAAGCCAAGGTCAATTCTCTACTTTGCCTTCACCTTTCAGGAAATACATCTTTCTTTTTTGCCTAATCTAGTTAAATTATCTATTTTTAGACGAATAGATTTCTCCCAATTCCACCTCTCAGCATATCTGGACACTCTGTAACAACACACTATTAAAAGGAAACCAGACACTCTAAATTAGGCAGCACACCAGCAGAGATCTTTTCCCCTCAGCTCCTGCCAGAGATTAGCACTGCAAATAAAGTTTGTTTAGTAAATTTGACTTTGTGCAACACATTCTCAACCAGGTGATTCGTTTGTCTCAGGGAGTACTATGTTGTGCTTAAGAATGTGGATGGCTGCCTAGAATGTCTTAGAGAATCTAGACGCTCTCCTGACAGTGCACAAACAGTTTAATCATTAAATGAATGATGGTTAAATATATCATCTGTCATTCTGAACTCCTTGTATGTTAAGTGACAGGTGCGAAATGTTAGAGGCATGAAAAGACTTCCATCTCTCCTCCGTATGGAGAAGGGTAGGACTACTTAAAGAGAGCATGCGATATAGTTATATAAAATAACGAATGGTCTCTAGAGAATGTACCATTCACTATTAAATGTCTAGACCATTCATTATTATATATACTTATATCACATCCTCTCATTTGTCTCTACTTCAGGCGTGCTATCCTCTTCAATGTCTCTGCCATATGGTAGTCTCTCCATGCCTCTAAACATCAGGTTACTGCATACAGTATTCAGAGGAGAGACTTGGTCACTTGAGAGGCTAGCTATGCCCCAAAGAAGTACTACAGTTACCACTTAACAGTATTATGTGAGAACAGCAAGAGAGAAAATAATGAAGGAGAAAGATTCTATTATCAGAGGCAACACCACCAATTTCCAACCACAGATAGAGGATGCTAGCAACAAAATTGCTATGAGAGGATAGGCTGGACAACTCTGGAGGAAGGGTCTTTAGGTTTCACCACAGAGGAACTCTTCAGATACCTTGTAGGCTGATGATAATCAGGTGGGCACAGAAAACCTCAAGAAGAAGAAGAATGCCCATCAGAAAGTAAAGAACAGAACTGGAATATGGCACATTCTTCTCTTGTCATTTTGGTATGAAGAGACTTCCTCTATAGTGCCTAGCAATGTTATAGAAATCACTTGCTCCCCAAAATGGGTGTAATTTTCAAAAGTAAATTTGAATGTCCATGAAACCCCTATAGGTAGAAGCACTGAGCACTTTATGCCATGAGATTTCCCAGCAATCACTGCAATTCTACCATCATCACCTTGGGACACCTGAATGTGACAAGTCAAAGGTTTCTGGCATGAACTGAAGTAATCTCTGGTAGCTCCATTTTTAGTAAATGTTAACATGGCATTGGCACTCTGCTCAGGGTCTTCTGCACTAGTTAGTCCAGCTCTGATCTGGATTAAATTTTTTTAAAAAGATACAACTTTTAGACCTCTGTAAGGGTCTTACTGAATGCAGGGAGAGTTTGGCAACAGCCTCCCCATGCATTGTTTCTCAGTGAGCAAGGCCTATAGAACATGGAAAATAAACTAGGCACCTTAGCAAGGCTGATCTTACTGTCAATCACTCCAAGTCTGGAAGCCATATCAGTTGTCCCATAAGCTTGGTGAGGATTTAGAGTCCATGAAAAAAATTAACTAACATAACTTTTATCTGCAGAGAGACCTCGCTGACAGGCTCTAGTGTTGTCAAGACTTAATGCTTCATTCTAATGAGACAGCATATTACACTGCGGTTGTTCTCTTTTTCTTTCAGGGTGTTTGCAAGTTAAATTAGTTATAAGTAATTGGAAAGCATAATACCTGAAGGTGGATACACTGTGTCTGATCAACTGTGAACTTGGGATAAACTGCTGATAATAATTACCAGGGGAAAATTCAGTCAACCTGTGTTAGAAAAGGTTATCAAGCTTTCGTGTTATATACAGTCAGTATACAGTATGGGGAAACAAAGCTGATGGGCCTGATTTCTGCTCTCACACTCATGTAACCCCACTGACCTCCCTGGAGTTAATCCTAATTCACACCAGCGTGAAAGCAGAATTAGTTACTACGTATAGATACAGCATCTACTCTGTGATCAGTAGTTATGAGAGTGCAAAAAGTAAAGGGCTATTCTGCAAAGCTAGAGTAAGTAAGGTTGCATAGGGGGAGCCATTTTAGAGTTAGGGAAATAGCACTCGTCCCCTTGTTAGTTGCTGAAAGACACAACATCAACACAGCTGCTTTAGCAGTGGCTGTTGTCCCATCCCCTACATGGAACAGCGAGTATCCACTGCCTTGCTTCTTGCATAGCCATTTACACTTGTTTTAAGTGAATATGAAATGCGACCACATCAGAATGCCCGTGTTTTGCACCATTTTGCACAGGTATAAATGATCACAAAAAGGAGCAGGGCAGAAGAGAAACAGACCCAGAGGCTTTGCTAAGCAGGTCCACTTTGCCAGGTATCCATTCACTATGCTGCAAAGACCTCTCCACATTGACATGTAGTGACCATGGAACACTGGTGCAGAGGGTGTCCCTATGCAACCTCTGTGCATCCTGCTCCACCTTCCTCCCACTATGGTTCCACTGCACTTGGGGCCTTACCCAGAGGTGAAAGTAAGCTGGTACGGTCTGGTACAGCGTACCAGCAAGAGCCAGTATGCTGTGCCGGACTGCATCGGCTTCTGCGGTGGAGCTTTAAAGGGCTTGGGTCGGGGAGACCCAAGCCCTTTAAACCGCGGGCAGCAGCACCGGTGGCCAGGCTGGGGCTGGCATTTAAAGAGCTCCTCCGAGCTTACCGCTGCAGCGGAAAGCCCGGAGCAGCCCTTTAAATGCCAGCCCTGGCCCACTGCCCGAACTCGGAGGAGCCCTTTAAATCCCAGCCCCAGCCCCTGCCCGCAGCTCTGGTGCCTGGGCTGGGTCCGGGATTTAAAGGGATTTAAATCCTGCCCGCAGCTCCAGCGGCCGGGCTGGGGCTGGCATTTAAAGGGCTCCTCCAAGCTCCCCACTGTGGCAGGAATCCCGGAGACCTTTAAATCCCGCCCACTGGGACCAGCATTTAAAGGGCCCAGAGCTCCACGGTGGCTGGAGCCTCAGGCCCTTTAGTTCGCCTCAGGGCCTACCAGCCACCTCTGCAGCTGGGAGCCCCCTGGGTGATTTAAAGGCCCTGGGACTCCCAGCCACAGCTGGTGCCCCGGGGCCTTTAAATCTTGAGGCCCCGCCTCTTCCGGTTGAGGCCACACACACACGCACACACACATACACCAGGACTCTGGCTTATCGGTAAGTCCTGTGAGTCACTTTCACCCCTGGCCTTATCACATCCATGGAAGAGAAAAAATTGAGACATGTACACCCACATCCACACAAATAGACACTATTTACATCGGTGAGGTACACAGCACTTTCTCCTGAAAGGAATTTACAATTTACACACCAATATATTGTTTGAACTTTGCTGCTTTCCAAGCCAACAATCAAATCGTGTGGCTCTCTGTTCTCAGTAGCCATTCCCCACCACCATCACCACCCTAATTACAATGATGCTGATTACATCTTGGGGCTTGTCTACACTGGCACTTTACAGCACTGTAACTTACTCGCTCATTCATGAGTGTGAAAAAACACTCCCCTGAGCGCAGCAAGTTTCAGTGCTGTAAAGTGCCAGTGTAGACAGTGCACCAGGGCTGGTAGTTACTCCTCTCGTGGAGATGGGTTTTTTACAGCGCTGGCTGGCCGCGACTACATAGCCACGTTAGTTGTTAGTGAAGACATGCCCTGGGGAAATGGCACACTTTATACTTCTTTTTCTTTGCTGCTGTTAAGAATTATTCTGTAACATGATTATGTGAAATGCTAGTGACATATGGGTAATTAAAAATAAAATTAAACCCCAGGAATGAGAGCATTACTGGTGATCAAAATTTATATTGGGTGAGGTTAGCTAAGCAGAACGCATATGTGCACACATGCACACACACACACATGTAACCCCATGCATCTGAATTAACCCCCTGTGTTTATCCTGAGTAGCAGAAAGCCCCCTGAAGAGATCTGTACGTTAGTCTGAAATCTCTACATGTATACGAAAAGTGACTGTCTGTCTCAGCACAGTAGCTTCCCTTGCTAAGGAAGCCCTTTTAGTCATCTTTACACTGAGAAAGAAAGACAGACTGAAATCAAAACTTCTGGGCCCCAATCCTGCAGTCTCTCTCAGGTAAAACCCCAAGGATTTGGCCCTATTGAATTAGGTCTTCAACAAACGAGCTACAGTAGCGTCCTGAATGATCAATAATATGAAACAACCATTTTTACTTCTTTCCAGAAAAGAGCATTGCAAAGGAATACAGCAGGCAATAGAGAGTCCAACCCCCAGTGTACTGCAGGGGATACGCTTACTACTATATATGTATATATGCAAAAAGAACAGGAGTACTTGTGGCACCTTAGAGACTAAGAAATTTATTTCAGCATGAGCTTTCATGAGTTACAGCTCACTTCGTCGGATGCACAGAATGGAACACGCAGACAGGAGATATTTATACATACAGAGAACTCGAAAAGGTGGAAGTATGCATACCAACAGGAAGAGTCTACTCAACTGAGATGAGCTATCATCAGCAGGAGAAAAAAAACTTTTGAAGTGATAATTAAGATGACCCATAGGAGGTGTGAGGAGAACTTAACATAGGGAAATAGATCCAATTAGTGTAATGACCCAGCCATTCCCAGTCTCTGTTTAAGCCTGAGTTAATTGTATCTAATTTGCATATTAATTCGAGTTCAGCAGTCTCTCTTTGGAGTCTGTTTTTGAAGTTTTTTTGTTGCAAAATTGCCACCTTCAAGTCTGTCACTGAGTGGTTAGAGAAGTTGAAGTGTTCTCCCACTGGTTTTTGAATGTTATGATTCCTGATGTCATATTTGTGTCCATTTATTCTTTTGCATAGAGACTGAAGCAAATACTCACCAGCAACCGCACACCATACAACATAAACACTAACCCAGGAACCTATCCTTGCAACAAAGCCCGATGCCAGCTCTGTCTACTTATCTATTCAAGTGACACCATCATAGGACCTAATCACATCAGCCAGGCCATCAGGGGCTCGTTCACCTGCACATCTACCAATGTGATATATGCCATCATGTGCCAGCAATGCCCCTCTGCAATGTACATCGGCCAAACCGGACAGTCTCTACGCAAAAGAATAAATGGACACAAATGGACTCCACTGAGAGATGACACAGGACTCCACTGAGAACCCATCAACCCCACTGTTAGGACAATCTGCAAGCACTGCTGACCTTCCACACTCTCGCTGAAGTCAGCGGAAACAGGAGTGCACTGGAACTGCATACAATGGTCATTTCAAATAAAATCACCACTCCCCCACCACAAAGGACTCCAAACATAAGCTTACCTATAGCCAGGGCCGGTGCAAGGATGTTTCGCGCCCAAGGCGAAACTTCCACTTTGTGCCTTCCCCCCCCTGCACCCCCACCCTGAGGCATCTCCCCCACCCCTGCGGCAGTTCCCCCCCTCTGCCCTGAGGCGCCCCCCTTGTGGCAGCCCCCTAAATGCCTTGAGGCGCCCCCTAAATGCCAGCGGCGACTGGGGCAGCTGAAGATCCGGCCGCTGCGGTTGCTGCCAAAGAAAATGATGCCCTTCAAATTCTAGCGCCCTAGGCGACCGCCTAGGTCACCTAAATGGTTGCACTGGCCCTGCCTATAGCTTTTAGAATAATTTAAGCAGACATAATATTTACAGATAATATTAGCGGGGAGGAGAGATGGTCTTGTGATTGCAGTACAGAGCTGGGAGGCAAGGCTGCTGGGCTCTACTCCTAGCTCTGACACAAACTGACTGCCCTGGGGCAAGTCACTTTACCTCTCCATTCCTCAGTGTCTGTCTGCAAAATGGGATAATGACAATATTCATCCACTCAGGGATATGATGAGGCTTAATTCATTGTTTGTAAAGGGACCTGAGATTATTGAATGGAGGATGCTATGCTAGTTACAGTGACAGAATGTATACATAAGTTTTCCTTTCCATTGAAAGCCCCCGCATGCAGCATCAGTGCAGCCAAAACCTTCCATAGCAAATGACCCGCCATCATCCTGTTTTTACCACTTAACAGGCTACCTAAATCACAGATGGTATCAAAAGACTTTCCTCTCTAAGTCACTCATTCAAATCCAGCCAGGGTCAGTAACAACCCAGATGAATTACTTATTGCTACCTGGCATCTGTTAAATGGCCTCTGGGACAGGAGTTTGTAGTTTCAGCCTGCTTTCCAGTGGACATGTGTTCACATCACATTAAATTAGCCCCACCATCAATAGCTCCAACCAATATCCTTGGAGGCAGTTTCAGAACAGGCACCAAGGATTTAATGGACTCTAGTCAGCTCAATCCACTACAGCTGGCTTCCAATGAGACTTAGGATGCATCTACACTGGAGCTGGAAGCTGTGATTTCCAGCTCGAGGAGACATATCCACACTAGCTCTGACTGAGCTAGTGGTGCCTAAAAATAGAAGGCAGCACCATTGACAAGAGCAGCTAACAGCCCCGAGTGCAATCCTATTCAAGACCCTAGGTATGTACCCAGGGCAGCTTGCCCCTCTCACTACCATGGCTACACTTCTATTTTTAGCATGCTAGCTCCATCAGAGCTAGAACGGGTATGTCTGCTTCAGCTGGAAATTATACCCACCAGCTCCAGTAGGCGATGTCTACTCTGTAATCAGGACATCCAATCGGAACACATGCAGGAATTTCTGAGCAACCTTGCTAAAAACAGCAGTGTAGACATGATGGCATGGGCAGCAGTATTGGCTAATCGCCCAAATATATACCAGGGTTTCTGGGCAGGACTGTACCCATGAGGGTAGCCTACACTGCTGTGGCTACATTGCTATTTTTAAAAGCTACCTCAGGTATGCCTATGCATGCTGCAATAGGGCCTCGTGACTGCAATGTAGACATACCCTGAGTCTCCTATGTCACTTAGGTGCTTTTGAAAATTTCACCTGAGTCCTCCAGCTTAGGCTCAAGGGATACTGGCAAGTGTCAGTTTGGTGGGAATGCTTCTGCCTCTGGCTCTGCTGCACCTGTTCTCTTGATCAACAAAAGATTCCAGTCCCACGGGCTGTCAATCCAGCTGTTTTCACTAGCATTACCTTATTCATTCTTAATTATCATTTTAATAAAGTAAACATTTCCAGGAACTTTTGAAATTAAAAAAACTGTAGTCAATAGAAATATGAAACTTAAGGTACGGTAGCCATAGGCAGATAAACCACAACTGCAGTTGCTCTCAAATTTCCAATTTAAAAGTGTTTTACTACATATGCTTTTTTTTAAAAAAAAATCCTTTATTGACATCACTTTTCAAATAATTTCTGGTCTCAGCTAACAGCTGTTCATCTCTTTTATCATATAGTTTGCAGCTTTTATTCTTTATTTAAAGAGACCAAATCAAGTTAATTACCCACATCTCCTAATTTTGTTTTTGTCCCCCGACAAAAGTGAAACTTTAAGAACCGGGTTCAGTATCACTGAAAGGCAGAAGTTGTGTGATCACCACAATGGTTGCGGCAAGTCAGCAGGGGAACCCAACACCTAGATGCAATCATGCAAATAATGTTTCTATCCAGGTTTCTCCAGTTCATTTAGAAAAGAATAGATTAAAGAAAAAGATGAAGTGACAAAAAATCCAGCACTGATGACAAAGCAACTATCCAGGGACTTCCTTCTTTTTATTTCTGATGACATAACAGTTATGTTATTTTGCAACTAGCATGTGGATTGTAGGGATAGCAAAGAAAGACACAAAATGGTCTGACCGAAGATTAAAAGGCAGAATGTAACTCATGAACAAATGGTAATATCTATTGAGACATCCTTACTATATATGAGAAAAAGGAATCAGTACACATTTGTTGAATATATTTACTTGTTAATTATATTGTTGTTTGACAATGGTGAGAAAAAGAAAAATTGGGATTGGAGCAGACAAATATTTATGAATGTATTCATAATACATCTCACCTCAAACTAAGAAATATTTACATTTGAGAATATGAGAATGAGAATAATGTATCTGTGTTTGTAAATATATATTTATAGAACATGTTATATTCATATTTATTACTGTATTATCATCCACATCCAAATATTCATTCAGGTAGACTCCAGACTCAGTCCAATGTCCAGAAATTAAAGAAAACATTTCAAAGCAACGAGCAAGCTCAATATTAATTGAGTACAGTATTTCTCACAAGCCAATTCTGGTGTGTGACACACACACACACACACAGAGAGTATACCATATTAACAGTCCTAAAGTTTGCTTCAGCACCGTCCTATTCAATATTCTCTAATTCCCCACCCCATTATCCTGCAAACACATACAGTATAGTGTACTTAATGGATTTAGCTTAGTTATCTAAGCTCAGTCAGTTCAAGCCAGCATCTTTGTTTTAAACCATGTCAAATTTAAAATTTAAAAATAAAATAGACCAGAAACACATAATCTCTGATTAAAAGAAAATCCCAATGATAAAGATGAACATTCTGATTCTGAAACCCTGATACCTTCTCTTAAATTAAAACCTACATTGATGCTTATTTGCCATTTTTCCCGGTCAAGGTTATCAGGGTATATACACCTACTTTCTTTTTGTCCATGTTATCTGTCAGCGCAGTAGTCAACATTATATAGACAAATATTTGTCTCGCATTCAAAGCAATAAAACAAGAGACATATGGAATTAGATAAGATAAACACTCACCCTACCCAAGGCTTCTGCTTTAAATATGATCAGCTCTCAAACAAGATTTTTAAGAAAAATAGGGGAAAAAATTGCAGAGAGAACAGTCCCAGCGTTGCACCTAGCTTACCTTTCAGAGCCATGTTCTCTCTGCTGCGGAAGGGTCAAGCAGAGGGCTAAGAATTTACATACATAATTTGCTGTATAAACACCAGTGGTGGTTAGCACCTTACCGTATAGAGTGTTTCTTGTTATCTGTCCCCCCATAGTACTGCGCAAGGTGGCTGGCTACCTTGCAGTCCCTTTCTCACTGAGCAGTGATGTAGAAGTCTGCACATTCAGTCATTATCAGCATGCACAGGCACAGACACACCGGTACTGGCTTACTGACTCCCAATAAATGCATACATAACATCCGTACACCACAGAATGCTGCTCACCCTTTCAAGCAGCCTCCACCCACTCTCAGATCCTCCCTGCCTCAGCACAAGCAGTAGGATCTGTCATGTTTATTTACATAAGGAGGAGGAGACTTGGAGTCTTCCTGAAATAGCCAGGGAGCTCAAAGCATTTTCTATAGATACAACATCACTCCCCACCCCTTCACCTCACTGCAACCTGAAGAAACACAATTACAATTAAAGCCACACTGTACAAACACTTGGGGGGGGGGCTGTTTTTCATTTTTAAACACTCCAGCCATGGATCTTGTTTCAGATAAATCTTTTAGGAAGAATGCAGAATGCTACAGTAGGTTTCTGCTGATGGAGGTGGCTGCTTGCCTACATATAAACCCAGCGGTACCCTGCTTCTAAGCAACCTCCAGAACAAAGCACTAGAGACTTTGCCAACTTAATTGCAAATATCAAAACAGATTTATTTATAAATCAAAAAAAGTTTGACCATCACAAACTCTCTTTCCCTCTCCTAATATGTGTTTTACTGTCTTCCAGCACGTAGTCCTAGCATAGATTTGTATGATAAAAAAAAAAGTTATTACCAGACATCACCACACCAGGCTCTTTGAATGGCCTCTCCTGGTTAATTATTAGTTATTTAATAGCAAGGTAGAAGTGCTTGAAATGCAGAACGGCTCACCACAGACTATAACTGTAAAAACATTACCCCCCGTAAACTCCTTTGATAGGATTGCACGCTCAGCTCAGATACAATGCTTCCTGCTCTCCAGGCCATTACCTCTGCTGATTGATTACAGCAAGCATTATTAAAAGCCCTGGGACACAGAGATCGGTTTATGGAGGTGTTCAGAGACTGGGGGTGGGGAGTGCTCTGGCCTCCTCTGGCCTCCTCTCTCCCCCTCACTGTTGACGCAAGAGCCTTCTCCTTTGTTGCTCCTCTGCAAAACACTCCCCCTGAATCTCTCCAACCCACCAATTCTCTATCTCACTGCATGGGAAAGGGAGACAGGGACCCCCTCTCCCTTCTAATCCTGGCTTTGTTTCCAGGCAGCTCCCGTAATCTTGCTGCCTCCATTCACATCTGTACAATGGGAATTAATATTCCCATTGCCACAGGGCTGTAAGGGTTATTGCTTGGCCCTTTTGAAAAATCAAGCAGTGTGTAAGACAATTCTTGCGGTGCCTTGTTAACCCCTGCCTCCAGCGTGAGAGAGTCTTGCCTGTGCCTAGCTGGGCCCCAAACACCACCAGCCTTTCAGCCACTCAAACACTCTCCTCTGGGCTATGCCAGCCCTGTCTTCACTGTGCATATTCTAATAGGCACATCCCCGTTCCCGAGTCCCTTTGAAGCATTCGCCTGTGATATCCAGCCACTGACTCTGCCTACTCACAGAAAGCCCAGATCCTCTGCTCCCAAAGGAGCAGTGTACCCCACTTTACTGATTTCACCTTAAATCACACAATACAACAAACAAAAGTTCATTTAAGAAAGGGAAGAGATTATGCTAGAAACAACAAGGAGTGATGGAAACAAATAGTTGCAATAACAAAATCGTAAAACACGAACCTGGATCTACACTTATTAACGGTAACCTTTCCTATTTAATTAAGTAAATTCCCTCCCCCCACCCAAAGTGTTACCTGTTGCAGAGCTGACTGCCTTCCCCACAGCCAGGATCCAATCTTTCATGAGAACATTCCCGCTCCCCAAGATAGCATCCCAGTGAAAGGAGACAGAGTACCTTTCCTCACCCTCTGTTATACTGAAACAGTCTTTTGTCTTTGTTCATAGACAGGGTGTCTCTCTGTCTGTTGTAATGTTCCCTTTATTTTAACTTCCAAGTGGTTTTGATTGCTTGTAATGGTCTCTGATGTTTTTCCATTGATAGTCTTGAGATAGAGCAATGCTGGACAACTGAACCTTGCATTGCATCACCGGCTAACCAGAGCAGGGTAACAACTCCCTCCTGCCTGAATGGGCAATCACTGAGACATATCTGCTGGACACTAACTTTCACTCCAAGTCCATAGAGAAGACTTTCAGTATACAGGTCTGTTGCATCTTACGCTGGGGTTATGTTCCGCAGTCAGCACATAAAGAGAAAATCACGTATAGTCAAAATTACATTGAGCGTAATGGCGGGTGGAATCGCCTGCACTACAGGCACAGTATTAAAATTGTTATTTCTCTCTCTCTTTTTTTTTTTTTTTTACCAACCGCATAAAGCTGAAATCACGCATGTTAAATGTGTGTAAGATGTGACAGACCTGTAAATCATAGAATAATAGATTATTAGGGTTGGAAGGGACCTCAGGAGATCATCTAGTCCAACTCCCTGCTCAAAGCAGGACCATCCCCAAATGGCCCCCTCAAGGATTGAACTCACAACCCTGGGTTTAGCAGGCCAATGCTCAAACCATTTTTCTCTTTTTTTTTTTTTTTTTTTGCCAACCGCATAAAGATGAAATCACACATGTTAAATGCACGTAAGATGCAACAGACCTGTAAATACATTATTCCTTAAATATTACCCATGCATTCATTGCTCAGTGATTATGAATCTTGACAAGTTACGAGCTTTCTGTAGATACCTGCATGATACATGTGGTGTCTTGAGTTTGTCTGAGATGAGAGTTGTTTGCAAAGAACTGGGGACCCTTTGGCAAGGAGCCTCTGTGTCACAACGTGTTTGTAGAATTGCTCTGTAAATGAAACATGCAGTGTGCTAATATTTCAGGCTTGCCAGAACGACTGGCACCTCACACAGCTGCTAACCAGTGGCCCGGCTGTTATCGATTAGCAAAGCTCCAACTAGTGACTGAACTCACTCTGCCCAACATCAGAGCTGAGACTCCAACTTGGACCCTTATACAGTAGTCCATGGGCAGGGGCTCGTCCCTGGGAACCAAAAGGGAGCTTTACCCTGGATGAGCCAGCAGAGTCTGTGCTACCCTCCTCCCTGCTGGAAATCACCGGCTGCAGAGCTTACAACAGCTTCTTGGCAGTAGAGTGGCCTGTGGTGCATGAGAAGCTTTTCTGTTAATTGTATTTATTTCTCCAGATGATGCTTCGTTTATAGCAGTAACAAAAGAACAGACCCACAGTAGCACTGTCTGCTGTGCTAGATGAAGTCTTTAGCTTTGGGAGCATCATAGCGTCACAGGAGTTAGAAATGGAAAATACCTCTTAGCTTTACCGAGTCCATCTCCCTGGCTATGTTCCCTCTAGCACACATCTCTCTGCCTTGTCTCAAGCAATGGGGTTTCCACCACCTCCACTGGGGTGTATGGGCTCATTATTCTGCTCCCAGAGACATTTGTAGCAGATAGGATCAGACTTTTATTCTGCAGCTTCATACATCTCAGTCTCAGGAAGGAAGGTTTTCCTGACATACAGACTAAATTTTTCCCTTTTTTAATTGTGTCATATTACTGTTAGTTATACCTGCCCCCCTTGTAACTATTATAGGGCCTGATCCTGATAGATGATGAGCATCTGTCAGGAGCATACATGCTAAGTAATTCTCCACTAGCCATTGCTAAGGCCAATTATCAATATTTAACCCTTAACCCAACCTCAATCAATCAATTCCTTCACCTCCAGGGTGCTCTCCCTGAATTCACCACAATTTGTCATATGTTTCTGGTTATGTCCTTTGCAGACATGGGTATACTACTCCAGGTGGGGTCAAACCAGACCCCTGGAGAGAGGGAGTATTACCTATCCGCCCCTTGGCCATGATGCCTCTGCACTGGAAGTTCAAAATAGCATTGACCTTTCTGTTGCAGGCATATCACATTGCAACTTATTTCTGATTTCTGGTTCACTATCACCCATGTGCCTCTTTCAGACATTGCTAATTCCTGAGTGTCTTCTTCCTACTTATTATCCGTGTTTTGCATTATTTTTCTGCAGCTGTATTAACCACATGCTTCCAAGCCAAGTCCCCATTTTGTAATTTCCTAACTTTCTAATCTTTGGGCCCCTCCTGTTATTTCTCTGTCCTTACTGATATTTGCAACTCCTCCCATTTTAGCATCATCTGCAAATATCAATAACATGCTATTTACTTCCTCTTCTAAATTACCAAAGAAGGAATTAAGACTCAATGCAGCAGAGATTACTTAAGTACTGAAGAGAACTCACCTCCTAAATCAATACTATACCATTTGTTAATAGCAGCTAGTTAATTTTCAGTTCAAGTGACAGTGATGTTATCCACGCAGATTTGAATCTATTTTGAGTGTAACATATTGAGAGACACTACTGATGCTTTACTAAAATTCAAACGTTATTTCATCTACCACTTGCCCTTCATCCATTTATGTATAATTCTCTCTCTCTCTCTAAAAAAATAAAATAAAAAAAAACAAAAAAATGCAATACAGTCTAGCAAAGTCTCTTTTTTTAATGATTCCTTGTTCTGATGGGAGCATTCACCTCACATTAGCCCTGGAGGGGTCAATATTGGCAAGAAAGGCTAATTAATCATAGGCAGCACCCAGCAGGGAGCTAGGACACAATGAGGCTTAATTGGGGGTGAAGCTCACCTGGCCAGAAATAGGTGGAGGTTTCTATCAAGCCAGAGAGCTGGTAACAGAGAAGGTGGGCTGCAGTGAGGAACCCTGCAGTCACAGAATCATAGAATATCAAGGTTGGAAGGGACCGCTGAGGGTCATCTAGTCAACCCCTTGCTCAAAGCAAGACCAATCTCCAGACAGATTTTTGCCCTGGATCCCTAAATGGCCCCCTCAAAAATTGAACTTATAACCCTAGGTTTAGCAGGCCACTGCTCAAACCACTAAGCTACCCTCCCCCCATACTCCCTGATACAAGAGGGGAGAATAGGAGCGTTTAATAGGCAGCTCTGGATGAACTCCCTTGGTGGTTGTTAGTGCCTATGTTAGTGCTGCAGCTTTAAGCAGCTTTTGCCCTGGCCTCCATGTTCAGGAAACGAGCAAGCACGCACTCTCAAGCGAGAAACATTTCCGAAAGTTACCGTTGGGGCTAGGCAAATTTTGTGGTCAGCCATTTCCAGGAAACCCCCCCCTCCCTGAGGGTGGTAACGAGGCACCTGTAAATCTCCTAATTAGGAGAAACCTGGCCAAAAAATTGGACACGTCATTACCCTTATAAATTGCCCACCATCCAAAAGTGGGCAGGGAGAGACGCAGAAAGCTGTACCTGAAACCGAGCCTGATCAACTCGAGGACTCCCTCGGCTGCGTGTTCTAAGAAGCCTACCCGTCTGCCGGTGATGATGAAACTTTTGTGGTTTGTGTGTGTGAGTAGGCTTAACTGCTGATTTTGTTACTTCTGCTATTTTTGCTAGCTAACTGAGTCTGTAATCGTGTTGTAAGCCGGAGTCTCACGGCAAGCTTTAGTTGTCTTATTGCATTTTGTTTTATTTAGACGAGTAATTGCATTTATGCTTAATAATAGCACCAATAGCACCCTTACTAACCCTTGGAAGGACCTAAAGAACTACTGGGACCTAGAGCGGTACCAGGGTCAGCTTTTGTTTGTAATTGCAGTATTTTTATTATTTGTTCTGGTATTATATTGTAAGCCCAAGTTGTAACTAGTATGAAGTTGTTCCTCATCCTCACCTGTAACCCATTCAATAAACCCTCAATTTTAACCCCACGACTCATTGTTTGCGTTATCCCCATTGCTACCTTCAGGGCACTTGTCACCCCTCCCGAGGACATCCAGTGATCGAGCCTCCGCCCTATCCCAACGCTCATTACCCGGTAGATAACGGGCACCTTGTGACCATATTGGTGGAGCGAGGGGCGAGAGTAATCAGTAATCAACAGTGGTCAGTTGTAGTGATTTCCCTACATGCCCCCTAAGGGGGGTGTACACCCCTCCTGAATTTCCCCAACACCTGCCCCCCAGTTTTGTGAACTAGTTACATGCCAAACCTGGTGGCTGAACTTTGCAACTTTGTCTTCACCCACAACTATTTCACATTTGTGGACAATATATACCTTCAAGTCAGTGGCACTGCTATGGGTACCTGCATGGCCCCATAGTATGCCAACATATTTTTGGCTGATTTAGAACAACGCTTCCTTAGCTATCGTCCCCTTACGCCCCTACTCTACTTGCGCTACATTGATGACATCTTCATCATCTGGACCCATGGAAAAGAAGCCCTTGAGGAATTCCACCATGATTTCAACAATTTCCATCTCACAATCAACCTCAGCCTGGACCAGTCCACACAAGTAGTCCATTTCCTTGACACTACTGTGCTCATAAGTGATGGTCACATAAACACCACCCTATATTGGAAACCTACTGACTGATATACTTATCTACATGCCTCCAGCATCCAGGACACACCACACGATCCATTCTCCACAGTCAAGTTCTAAGATACAACCACATTTGCTCCAATCCTCAGACAGAGACAAACACCTACAAGATCTCTATGAAGCATTCTTAAAACTACAATACCCACCTGCTGAAGTGAAAAAACGGATTGACAGAGCCAGACGAGTACCCAGAAGTCACCTACTACAAGACAGGCCCAACTTAGAAAATAACAGAATGCCACTAGCCGTTACCTTCATCCCCCAACTAAAACCTCTCCAGCGCATCCTCAAAGATCTACAACCTATCCTGAAAGATGATCCCTCACTCTCCCAGATCTTGGGAGACAGGCCAGTCCTCGCTTACAGACAGCCCCCCAACCTGAAGCAAATACTCACCAGCAACCACATACCACACAACAAAAACACTAACCCAGGAACCTACCCTTGCAACAAAGCCTGATGCCAACTCTGTCCACATACCTATTCAAGTGACACCATCATAGGACCTAATCACATCAGCCACACCATCAGGGGCTCGTTCACCTGCACATCTACCAATGTGATATATGCCATCATGTGCCAGCAATGCCCCTCTGCCATGTACATTGGCCAAACCGGACAGTCTCCATGCAGAAGAATAAATGGACACAAATCTGACATCAGGAATCATAACATTAAAACACCAGTAGGAGAACACTTCAACCTCTCTGGCCATCAGTAACAGATTTAAAGGTGGCAATTTTGCAACAGAAAAGCTTCAAAAACAGACTCCGACCGAGAAATTGCTGAACTTGAATTAATATGCAAACTAGATACAATCAATTTAGGCTTAAATAGAGACTGGGAATGGCTGAGCCATTACACACATTGAATCTATTTCCCTATGTTAAGTATCCTCACACCTTCTTGTTAAACTGCCTTAAATGGGCTATCTTGATTATCACTACAAAAGTTTTTTTTTTCTTCTGCTGACAATAGCACATCTTAATTAATTAGCCTCTTAGAGTTGGTTGGGCAACTCCCACCTTTTCGTGTTCTCTGTATGTATATATATCTCCTCACTATGAGTTCCATTCTATGTATCCAATGAAGTCCACAAAAGCTTATGTCAAATACATTTGTTAGTCTCTAAGGTGCCACAAGTCCTCCTTGTGCCTTTTGCGGATACAGACTAACAGGCTGCTACTCTGAAACATGCCAATTTGTGACTGTTTGGAAATTTGAATTGAAATTGAAACATTAATACACACTTTAAAAACATGAACAGTGTATGATAAAATACGTGTATCTGAAAGAATAATAGATTTGAAAAGTATGAACATAAACTAGCTTCCTTATACAGCTGTTGTTTTTATTACATCAGTGCATTCATTTCAGCGATGTTGGCCAACCCAATAATTTCAAATGATGATTTGTAAGCAAAGTCTAAATGAGCTCTCCCTGACATCTAATGATGAGCTGGGGGCTGGGGCAAATGGCTTCAGGACCAGATTGTATTTACATTCACACCTAATCTACCTAGGTATCCAGCAAACAGAGCTGTATTGCCCAAGTGACAGATATTGGCTGGGGTTGGGTTACAAATCACTTGAATGCGGGTGAGGGTAGGGTTGGGAATTGAATGTTGTCAAGTATCAGACGGGTAGTCGTGTTAGTCTGGATCTGTAAAAAGCAACAGAGACCTGTGGCACCTTATAGACTAGCAGACGTATTGGAGCACGTGCTTTCGTGGGTGAATACCCACTTCATCGGATGCATGTTGTTCTTATTGTATGACGAAAGGGCAGCAGAACTGTACTTAGCCTGTGCTGATTGAGGGCATCAAAAGAGAGGGTGGGGACCTGTCCCTCTCCACTGTTTAAAGACAGAGCTGATTAGGCTCCATAGATAGTCTTCTGTTCTGTTAAGTGACCACTGCAGCTGAAATCACTGATAATCAGGTCCAAATTGCTTAGTCCTGCTGTGGGGACAGTGTTCCTGTGGGGACAGTGTTTCTGTGGAAGACACAGCCCAGACTGCACTAGCAGCAAGGTTCCCCCACTGAGAGCTCAGCTGAAATCACTGAGAGCTGGGGGAAACCTCAAGAGACCAACTCGCAGAGGTCACAGTGGCAGGTGGCAGCAGAAGGTGACTGCGCAGGGTCATTGGCAACAGAGTGGTGACGTGAACAGTGGCACAACAAACAGCCGTGGCCAGAGCGAACAGTGAGCAGCTGAAGGAACAAGCAAGGTGCCTTCTTGCCCCCCACCTGGGAGGTGAACTCATGTGAAAGCACCTCCGATGCTTAAATAAGAGGCACATTAAATAAACATTTGTTTGTTGGACTATATTTTAGTGACTTTGCTCCAGAATGCTAGATTTGTGACCGGGAATGGAAACATATATATATATGTTTCCTAGTAGGCCAAGATTTTTAAAATGCAATATTTGCCAAGGTTGTTATCTCACACTGTTGCTATCTTGAGAGGTCATTATGTTGGGGAGTTTCTGGACTAAACATTTTTATTATTATAATTAATTTTTACATAAGAATGGTCATATTGGGTCAGACCAATGGTCCATATAGCCCAGTATCCTGTCTTCTGACAGTGGTCAAAGCCAGGTGCTTCAGAGGGAATGAACAGAACAGGGAATCATCAAGTGAGCCATCCCCTGTTGCCCATTCCCAGCTTCTGGCAAACAGGCTAGGACACTCAGAGCATGGTGTTGCATCCCTCTCCATCCAGGCTAATAGCCACTGATGGACCTATTCTCCAGGAATTTATCTAGTTCTTTTTTTAATCGTGTTATAGTTTTGGTCTTCACAGCATCCCCTGGCAAAGAGTTCCTGACTGGGTTGACTTTATATTGTGTGAAGAAGTATTTCCTTTTGTTTTTTTAAAACCGGCTGCCTATTAATTTCATTGGGTGACTGCTAGTTCTTGTGTTATGTGAAGGATTAAATAACATTTCCTTATTCACTTTCTTCACACCAGTCAAGATTTTATAGACCTCTATCATATCCCCCCTTAGTCGTCTCTTTTCTAAGCTGAAAATTCCCAGTCATTTTAATTTCTCCTCCTGTTTCATACCCCTAATCATTTTAGTTGTCCATCTCTGTACCTTTTCCATTTCCAATATATCTTTTTTGGGATGGGGTGACCAGATCTCCTCACAGTATTCAAGGTGTACACGTACCATGGATTTATATACAGGCAATATGATAGTTTCTGTCTTATTATCTATCCCTTTCTTAAAAAAGAAAATGTTTCAGAGTAGCAGCCATGTTAGACTGTATCCGCAAAAAGAACAGGAGTACTTGTAGCACCTTAGAGACTAACAAATTTATTTGAGCATAAGCTTTCATGGACTACATCCGATGAAGTGGGCTGGAGCCCACAAAAACTTATGCTCAAATAAATTTGTTAGTCTCTAAGGTGCCAAAAGTACTCCTGTTCTTTTTAAAAAAGCAAACAGAATGTTGGGAATCGTTGACTGCCGCTGCACATTGAGTGGATGTTTTCAGAGAACTATCCATAATGACTCCAAGATCTCTCTCTCGAGTGTTAACAGCTAATTCAGACTCCTTCATTTTGTATGTATAGTTGAGATTGTTTTCCAATGTGCATTACTTTGGATTTATCAACATTGAATTTCATCTATCATTTTTGTTGCCCAGTCACCCAGTTTTGTGAGATCCCTTTGTAACTCTTTGCAGTCTGCCTGGGACTTAACTATCTTGAATAGTTTTGTATCATCTGCAAATTTTGCCACCTCATTGTTTACCCATTTTTCCAGATCATTTATGAGTATGTTGAACAGTAATGGTCCCAGTACCGACCCCTCAGGGATATCACTCTTTATGTCTCTCCATTCTGAAAACTGATAATTTATTTCTACTCTTTGTTTCCCATCTTTTCACCAGTTACTGATCCATGAGAGGACTTCCCTCTTATCCCATGATGGCTTACTTTTCAAAAGTCAATTTAAATTAAATACATTTTAAAAAAATTATATGTTTTTAGAAATCTAGACTTGTTATGTTTTGGTGTAATTTGCATTATCCTTAGGTTAAATTTGCATTATCCTAACAAAACATTTATTTTATTCATATCTCTTTTAGATATCTCATTAGTCCTGACACCCCCCCTGTAAATTCGAACACCCTGCCTACTTTCAATTCCTGGGGAAACCACTGGTCAGTTGCCAGGCTGCTGTATTAGACCCAAACCTTGGATCCCACATGCTTTTAAGCCTCCTGAGTCCAAACAGAGACAGTGTCTGGATGCTAAGTTTGGCCTTGCAAGCACATTCCCAGTGTACAGACTACCATGCTGGTATCCCATTGTTGGGATGTGGGACCCTGTGGTCTAGTTGTCTGAGGCCCCAAGATCTGTGCTGACTATCCCCAAGTCCCCCCAGCAGCATAAGCACACCCTTTCTCTGAAACGCCACCTGCATAGGCACTCTGGTTTAGAGTTCAATCCCTTGGGGACTTTGTAACAGTTAAATTAAATAGCACAGATTTTGCAAAGGCGCTTCTGAACCACACACACTCTGCTTAGCCAAAGCACAAGAGATATACAGATCTATGGAAAAAAGAAAACATCTGCTCACAAGACCCTCCCTAATTTTCCTCACAACTCCTGAGATCCCTTTGGGGGCATAGTGTCCATCAGGGAGTTGAAGATTCTTCTGCATCTCATCTTCTTCCCAGCCTTCTCCTCTTGTTTTTTCTTGTTAGAAGGAGTCTCATTTTAACAGATTCTAAACTTTGTCTCTTCCGGTCCTTTCCCATTCTCCAACCCTCTGTGTGTGTTACCGTGGATAAGAGTTATTAGCCAGTCCAAGTCTTTGGCAGGTAGTCTCCATTGTCCTGCCTGTTGGGTCTTGGCTCTGTCCTAAGTTGGGGCTGGTTGTGTCCCCTTGGAATAGGGACAAAATAAAACAGGACTTGTATGGGTTGTTATGATTGAATCAAGTATAGGGGGTAGCCATGTTAGTCTGTATCCACAAAAACAACAAGAAGTCCAGTGGCACCTTAAAGACTAACAGATTTATTTGGGCATAAGGTTTCATGGATAAAAAACACCTCACTTCTTCAGATGCACCTGAAGAAGTGGGGATTTTTACCCATGAAAGCTTATGCCCAAATAAATCTGTTAGTTTTTAAGGTCACACCAGACTCCTCATTGTTTTTATGATTGAACTATCTACAACTAATGTCTGCCTTCCTGAAGATGTATAGAAAAAAACACCCTGGAGGTCAGTTAATTCTTTGCACCTATGTAGCAGACAGCATAATAGGAATCAAATGGACAGAGGCATACATCACACTCATAAAAAGTAATACAGTTGAGATCTCCCACATTCTTCACAGAGTGTCATCAAAGGGTAGGACAAAATTCCAAACCATATTTTATACGGTATATATAAAGCCCAGTCTTAAGCCAGGGAATACCAACTTCCATAGACACTGAGAGGGAAACTGGCCTTGAGCTGGTCATATAATCTTTAAATCATCACCCAGCACAGAGTATAATCATGATTCTTCCAAGCCTACCTGACAGTTGGATTCTTGGGGGTGACATCAAGGGAGGCAGAAAACAGTAAGCAAGTCGGGGTTTGGCACATACTCAGCCATGGGGAGCCTTGAAAAGATGGCATGGCCTGAAGAAGGATCTCCTGGCACTATACTTCTTGGCAATGAATACATAGCTGGCTGGATACTGTCCAGTAGCATCTCATTGTTTCCTTGTGCTCCCCTATCTGTGTATTGCATCCAGTTCTTGTTTTTCATCTTATACAGAGGTTGTATGCTCTTTATGGAAGGCATTATTGTAATGCAAATAATAAATAGCAATAATACTCCTCAGATAACAACCTGAGGCTCCCCAATAGTTTCCTAGAACATTGCTACCAATTACCTGGTGGCAACAGATGTAGATCAGACCCATATCTAGTATTGCAGGAATCCTGGTTTATACCTATAGCCCAAAGGCTTTTGAGTACAACAGGACCTGGATTTTGTTTGTTCAGCAGTTGATGGGTGAATTTGGCCATTACAGACATAAACCAGCAGAATTACCCTCAATGAACAAGGATATAAAAAATGCAAATGTTGAGAGAATCCTCTGTGCATTGGAGGTGGCGTGGATCCTCTGAGCATCTGTGCAAAGGGAGGGGGTAACTGGATTGAAGGTAACCTCTTGATCCCTGCTGAACAAGTAGATCCCCTGGATTCCCTCACACACCTACTTTTCTCAGAGAGGTGCCATCACTGTCACTAGAACAATCTGTACTTTAGCATATGGTCAGGAAGGTGACTAATGGCGTATCTACATGGGGGGATTAAACCAGTTTGATTTGATGTGCATTACTTAACTAGCAATACATAACCTGCAGTAATAGCGTGCACATGGGACAGCTGTGCCTTCTTTCAATTCGTATCCTGTACACACGGCAGCATCTTGCTGTGTTCTAAGCATGTGACATTCTTGGGGGTATCCCATGGTACTTTGCTTCGATGCTGAGCTGCGTGCATTCTGGGATTTCTCTTGCTGTGCATTGTGGGACACGTAGCAGGGGCCAGGTGGATTAAAAATTCTAAAAATCCCAGGTTTCCGCTGTCTCTGCTCCATTCTTCCTCGCTGCACAGGCTAGCACCATTTTCAAATTGGACCCAACAATGCTGACAACTGAGGATCATTCTGGATTCTTACGCTTAATTTGATGACTAATTGCTATGGCCTTGCCCAAGGCCCTTAACCTTTGTGCCTCAGTTTCCCCATATGTAATATAGGGATAACAATAGTGACCAGACAAAGGTGTTATGGAAATTGGTAATGTTTGTACAACAGTTTGGCGATATAAAGAGCTAGTAAATACTAGCTATTATTGCCACGTCCCATTTCTGGCTCCACACAATTTAAAAGTCCAAAACCAAGGAAATTCAGATTTCAGGCTGGAGCTCTTCAATAAAGTGTAACCATTCATGCCTAGGAACTTCAGCACTATAATTGCTACTCAGCTGTAGTGGTACCTACTTGTATTCACAACAGAGTGTGTTAAGAATGGGAAACCTTTACTCTAAATATCCTGTTGCCAGTTGCACTTGGTATAAGTCAGTTTCATTGGTTTGTGTGATAGAAATGGGTTGTGTCACAGCTGCAAACATTTGTCTCTCAATAGAACAGTGGAGACAATAATAGGGTTTTTTATTTTAATAAAAATAGATCGGTTGGGGAAAAGGATGCTGCCCTGCAGAAAAAAACAGGCTTTTACACAGTACATGTTCAAAACCACCAGGGAAGTCTGACAGTACGATAATATATATACTGCATTTAGAAAACTCTCCTACTTCTTTTCTAAAGCCATCAAATGCATCTTTGACACAACACCTTCAGCTAGTGGCAAATGTGCCCACAGACACACATCTGTGTGAGCACATGGCACCTGTGCTGTGCAATGGCTCCCAGCTCACTTCTGGGTGATGTTCAGATTGCTGGTAAATTAGCCCTACGTGGCCTGGGATAGGTCCATCTGTGAGTCTGCCTGTCTCCCTATGCCCCACGGTGACAGCTATGAGCAGCTAGAATAATCCTGCTCCATGTCCTCAGGGCTGAACTCTGATGCAGTGCAATCAATCTGGACTTTTCAGCAGCAAGGGATTTAGCATCGGTGGGTGGTGGCTGCTTTTAAACAGAGAGGGATTTAGGGCTCAGTCCTGCCAGGTGCTGAGTGCCCTCAAGGTAAGGTGAGTTGAGAGCACTTAGGTCTTTCTGACTATGTAGGTATTTGCACCCTGCTCAGCACCATGGCATCCTGGAGGCTCATGCGCTTAATGTCAGTGAGTGAGCAAATAAGAGGAGGAGTTATTGTTTCTGTGGACATTGTCTGGTCTTGATGGAATATAACAGTGGTCCCCAACCTTTTTCATCTGGCGGGCACCAGACGACGAGCCACAGAGGACTGTGGCGGCACATGGGCATCCGCCAAAATTCCGCCAAGAAGCAGCAAAATCAATAAGCATTGCTGCCGAAATGCCGCCGACAAGCAGTGTCATCCAGAGGCGTCGCTGCCGAAATACCGCTGAAAATCAAAAACTGGCGGCATTTCGGTGGTGACGCCTCTGGATGATGCAACTTGTCAGCAGCATTTCGGCAGATGCTCGTCCACCGGCCAGTACGTGGGCGTACTTAGACGCCATGGCGCCCATGGGCACTGTGTTGGGGACCCCTGGAATATAACATAAGCAAGTGAGGCACAGACTACTGCTGGAAGCCAATTTAACTTTAACACAGCCAGTGGTATATCATTTCCACCCATATCCTTACCGCTGTCACAACTGCTAGGTCAACAGAACTTACACCCCTCATGAGCAGCAATTGCTAGGCACAGTGGGGTACGCTCTGAACAGCAGACCAAATCTACTGTCAGTTACATCCGTGCAATCCCTGCTTATAGGCAGTTGTAATGAACAAGTGTGTAACAGCGCAGAAGATGAGCCAGAGTTTTAGGCGTCATTCTGAAGTTTTAGCAGTGCTTTATCATATCTTTCAGCATGCGATTGTCTACAGTGTTGGAGAAAGGGCAAAACAGAGTGGTAGTAAAAAAAAGAAGGCATAGAGATAAGCAGGTAAAAGGACTTGCTAGGCAAGAAGTGGATTTAACCCCAGTCTGAGGTACACAAGCTTAGGTCCATCAGAATGCAGCAGCTATTAAGTTTCCCCACTAGATACATTTTTTATTTTTTTTTAAAGACTGATATTCAAGGTCATCCAGCATGTGCAGTGATCAGGAAAGGAAATTAATGTTGTAAAAGCACAAAGAGGCCCTTACTCCTGGAATATCATTGCATTATCTAAGTCCAATATGCTTCACAAAACCCTGTGGGTACAACACAAGATAGCAAATTCCAAAGAGATGAAAAAAATTGGCATCAGATGTACATTTGTAATGCAGCATTATTCTGGGCTAAGCAAAGTTTCTGGAATAGAAGTTTTTAGTCATTATGAGAGACCTGGGCAGAATATGGGTGCATATTACACTGCTTTTGCAGAAAGTCCCCATTCTGGAGCTAATTTGTCCCAAGGAAAAACCAAGTGTTTCCACTTCTGCTGTTTACACACCACATTTATTCCAGTACAGCAAACTTTGCTGGTCTTCTCTGCCATCTCAGAATGTGCTTTTTCAAACACCACATTAAAAAAAAAAAAAGACACTTGAGAGCTAAGTGTAATAAAAAGTAGTGTTGGAGGGACCTGAAAATAAACTGATTTCTATCAAATCTTCTAATGAAATTCACTTCTTAGCTGATAATATGCATAAGAAATTTCACTTCAAATGGGACTTTCCAGAAAGTCATAAGGGCCACAAGACAAAACTGTCTAACTTCCACAATGAAATGAGATCATCGTAGCTTTGAGGAGTTTGCTTACTGTCAGTAGAATTGGCCCCCAAAATAAAACATTGCATACACTACGATACAGCATTGCATGATATATCTTTAATTATATGATCGCATACTATTTTTTCTCTCACAGGACCCCTGCTTCATTCAATGAATGGCTAATACTGAACACAAAACTATTAACTTACTCCTAGGCATTTCTATGGTGCTCTCATCATAGTATCCACGTGCTTCACAAACATTATCTTCACAACACTCCTGTAAGATGAGGTGGTATTATAACCCCATTTTACAAATGAGGACTGGAGGAACAGGTACTAACTTCTCCAGCAAATGAAACAGGGGTCAAACAGGGCAACCCCTACCACCAATTCTCAGAGCCTGAGGCAACGGACTCAGACTCATGGGATTCAGACTGTAGGGCTAAAAATAGCTGTGTAGACATTTGGGCTTGGGCAACTGACCCAGGCTTTGAGCCTTTTATTGCAACACAGACATACCCACAGACAACAACCTAATTCACTACACGACCCTGCTTCATTCTGAGCACCATCCATCCAGTGCACTGAATGAGACAGGGTCCTCTGGAAACAAGTAGTAGGTGATCATATAATCAAATGTACATGCACAAAGGGGTGAATTAAAGTTACACTGGCAACCTTAATTTTTTTCCCTAACTTTTGAGTGCTTGACTTTGCAGCCTTAATAATGTCCTTTTTAACAATATATGTGTAACTTAACTTTTGTAAATGAGCTGACAGATACTGACTGAAAAGGGAAGGTCTGTATGCTTTACTTTCTTTGTGCTAAATGGGTCCCACCTACATGCACAAATGTTTGTAACCAAACAAAAGCACCACCGGTTTGTGATGTAAATATTCACAGAAGGAAAGAATCTCTTTTATACACCCTGACCATGTCCTTACCCTATTGCGAGTCCTTCAGAGAGAGGGAAAGGACAGACAGTTCCAAAAGAAAGTGCTTGTAAGCTGAGGAAATGGGTCAGCTGGCCAAGAAACAAAAACAGGTCTTTCACAAGCATGCTTTCCTCCCCAAAGCTTTCTCTTTGCACTCTAAGATGTGCAGGTGACTACAAAAGAGAAAACTTTATTATAAACAGAAAGAAGGCTAGGTTGAAGGCTGGGCTCTAACAACTTGGTGCTGAGATCTTCCTGCTTCAGAATCTTCTATCAGGATGCTGCCTTTTAAGAACCCGCTGCCTTCCTCCAAAAGCCTGACTGATTCTTTGGTGTTCAGCCCAGCTTTATTACCTCACTCTGAACCCCCTTTGGAACCCGGAGCAGGGAGTTATCCCTGTGTCAGCTGCATCTCAGGTAGGGACTGTGCACCATGTCACACAGCCCACTGTCACAAACACACAGAACTCCCATCGCCACTTAGCCCTGGAAATGAAATTTTATTTTCAAAGCTTAGCATTACTGTGCTGCTTGTGCAAGCTTCCTTAGAGGAGGTTCAGTGGATTTCTACATGTGCATAAAATTACCCAGGTACATAAGTGTTTACATGATTGGGGACTACACGCATTTTTAGTGCACCCATCACTACAGTACCTAGATACCAGGCATAGCATCGAGGTACCTTCTTCTGACCTGCCACATCAAACTCAAACTTCTCACACTCACCTTCATGAGCCTGGACAACACTGCCCCGGCCGTCATCCTTCATTCCACTGCCTCCCATTCCTCCCACCTAAAGGCCTGTTTCACATCTCTCCCTCCATTCTTTGCCCCTGCAACCTATTCTGTGCTGTCCCCCACACTTGGAGAGAAGAAAGCAGATAAAACTGAAGACACTGTGATGAAGAATCAGTGGCTCTTTCGGCTAGAATACCCATGTGTATTTTAACTTGGGCAAAAACACTGAAGTCCCCTTCATTAAGCACCATGTGGAAATGTGAAATCTCCTAGGACTTCACTGCATCCTAGAAAATCAATCCAAACAGAGAGGATGGGGGGAAAAATAACTGGCATTCCCCCAAACATGCAGTTGAACTGAAATGTTTTTATTTTGTACTGTGCTTATATTGTAGTACTAAGTACTTGATTATTTTTTTAAAGGACGACTCAGAATAAATTATTTTGCCTCAGGCTTGCAAATATATACTAGAGGGTTATTGGTGCCTATGTGGCTCAGCTATTCGGGCTACATGCATACCAAATAAATAGGCCAATTTCTTCATCAGATGAAATGCACAAAGCTTCAGGAATACAGAAGAGGATTCAGACGGATACACGTTATCAAAATGCCAGAGATCTCTGCACAGATAAATTGGCGTTTATAACAAATGCACATTAAGACCTCAATCCTTCAATCTAAGTATTATGTGCAGCAACTCACTTCCACGTGAAACTCCACTAACTTCTGTGGGGCTCAGTGCAGGCACAAGATGGAAACGATTGCAGGACTGGGACCTATGCTGCCCCTTTTCCCCCCTCCTACCATGCTTTATTTTATATTTTATCACTTCTTCCTTTGTCCTTATTGCTTCCCTCCCAAGCCAACATTTGTTACTGGTGGGAACCAGGGCAATGTATCTGTTATTTAAGGGATGCTCAAGATTAAACCAAATCACAGTTGAGACAAAAATTCATTTCCAGTGTTACCATCTCTATGCTGAATTATTAAAACAAAGGATATTTTAAAATCTAATTTTCTTTCATTTGTGCTGTTTGTTTACTTTTTTGTCTCAACTGGACGTTTAGCTAGGCAGTCAGTTTCATACTTATGGAGAAGTGTTATGACTGCTAAAACCCCGTTGGTTTCATCTAAAAATGTAAGAGGGTTCTATAGGAAAAAACGTATAGAATTCCATAGGAAAATGTATCTTTTCTATAGTTTTTATATTATTTTATAGCAGAAATATAACTATTAAATTATTTGAGTTTTTTTGTTGAAAATACATATTCCTAACCATCACAATATGTCCACTTCCCCCTCTTCCCCTACCCCAAAAATTAAAAGGTAAAATTATGCCCACCCTCTGTACTCAAAAATTAATGTTCGTTATTTCTACACACAATCAGACTTTAAAAAGTTGAAGTTCTATGAAGTTATACATGAACAGTGAAAAGGAGTACAGGATAAATTCAAAGACTTGATAGAAGGATTATTTTCCTATCAAATTCTACAGGATTTTTCCATTGGGTACTCTAGGACAGATCCTCAGTTGGTGTCATTTAGCATGGACTTCAATGAATCTACAAGTGACCCAAGCCGAAAAACCTGCATTCTGTATCTAGTCACTTTAACTACCTGATTCTAGAGATGGAAACGACCGCTTAAGCTAACATTACTCCAAGTTGGTGACTCTGCCTGCCATAGTGAAGGAGAATATTTGTCAAGGTCTCTTTAAGAATGGATATCAGTGCTATTTGCCACTATTTCCACTCCCGTTAGAAGCAAAAGCAGAAGCTAGTTCACTTCTCCTTTTGCCTCTTAATATTTCAGGGCCAGTACAATAGCTTTGTTAGTAGCACTGCACCACTTCCCATGGGAGATCTGCATGTTTATCTGATAAGACCTCACCCAGCCTTCACTTGCAAAAGAAAAATTCTATGCTATTGCCAGCCCAGGCTCACTTCCCCATGTCTCAGTAAGACCAGAGTCTACCTACACCACTCACACACAAGGGAGTTCTACTGATATTCCGTAGACCACCCTGGGCCTGAAGAGGATCTCACCCACACTAGTGAGAGGCCAGAGCATTTCCACTGAAGTCTATGGAGTTAGGTTGGTGTAAAAAAGATGAGAGTAAGGCTCTTTGTTTCTTAATAAGGGACCGCTTGGCAGTATAAATCTCCTTCACTCTTCTAAATTAACCTGGGAACATTAATGGCCATGAAAAGATTACTATTACTGCATGTTTAATGCTAACAGAACATGCCTGTAAATTATGTGGACATAGTATTATTGCACATGATGTACCTTTAAACAATTGGGATTCTATTTAAAGACAAGGAGTACTTGTGGCACCTTAGAGACTAACAAATTTATTTGAGCATAAGCTTTCGTGGGCTACAGCCCACTTCTTTGGATGCATAGAACGGAACATATAATGAGGAGATATAGATACACATACAGAGAGCATGAAAAGGTGGGAGTTGTCTTACCAACTCTGAGAGGCCAATTAAGTAAGAGAAAAAAAACTTTTGAAGTGATAATCAAGTATTCTCACACTTCTTATCAAACTGTCTGTACTGGGCTAGCTTGATTATCACTTCAAAAGTTTTTTTTCTCTTACTTAATTGGCCTCTCAGAGTTGGTAAGACAACTCCCACCTTTTCATGCTCTCTGTATGTGTATCTATATCTCCTCAATATATGTTCCGTTCTATGCATCCAAAGAAGTGGGCTGTAGCCCACGAAAGCTTATGCTCAAATAAATTTGTTAGTCTCTAAGGTGCCACAAGTACTCCTGTTCTTTTTGCGGATACAGACTAACATGGCTATAACTCTGAAACCTATTCAAAGACACACAATCTATAACTTATCTGTCTTCACAGAAATCTGAATTGGCACAGGAGATCTTCACGTACGTAATCATAGAATAACAGGGCTGGGAGAGACCCCAGAAGGTCATCTAGTCCAACCCCCTGGTCAAAGCAGGACCAGCACCAACTAAATCATCCCAGCCAGGGCTTCGTCAAGCTGGTCCTTAAAAACATCTAGGGATGGTGTGATAAATGAAAGGGGGGGTGGGAATCTCCTTTATATGGACACGCAGCCAGTCAGTTCTCGATAAATCCCTCTTGGTGGTTGTTCTCTACTTGCTTTACCTGTAAAGGGTTAAAAAGTCTCCCTGCATAGGTAAAAGGAAGGGAGTCGGCACCTGACCAAAAGGGCCAATGGGAAGGCTAGAACTTTTTAAAACTGGAGGGGTGGGACTTCCCCTTCGTCTGTCTGTGTTGTTCTCCGTGAGCGCAGAGACAGGGCTGGAACTATGCTGTAAAAAGCTTTGGGTCAGGTATGAAAAATCATCAGATCACACCTAGAAACTACTCATTTGAAACCCCAGATATGTAAGTAGATCAGGAAATGTCTAGGAAGATGCAATTAGGTCTCTCTCTTATTTCCTTATGGCTTGTGGACTCCTTTGTGCTAACCCCAGGTGCTCTTGATTTGCTTGTAATCTTTAAGATGGACCTCAAGAGAGCTATCTTGATGCTTAATCTTTGTAATTTTTTTTTTAATCTAGCAAAAAGCCTAAATTCCAAACGTATTTTCTTTCTTTTTGTTTTTTATAAAATGTACCTTTTTTTAAGAACAGGATTGGATTTGTGTGTCCTAAGAGGTTTGTGCACGTTGTTTAATTAGCTGGTGGCAATAGCTGATTTCCTTTGTTTTCTTTCTCAGCTTCCCAGGGGTGGGGAGGGGGAAGGTGAAAGGACTTGAGGGTATCCCACAGGAAGGAATTTCCAAGTGCGCCTTCCTGGGCTCTCAAAGGGGTTTTTTACTTGAGTGGTGGCAGCATCTACCCATCCAAGGTCAGAGAAAAGCTGTAACCTTGGGAGTTTAATACAAGCCTGGAGTGGCCAGTATTAACATTTAGAATCTTTGCAGGCCCCCATCTTCTGCACTCAAAGTGCCAGAGTGGGGAATCAGCCTTGACAGAAGGTGATTCCACCACCTCCCTAGGTAACCCATTCCAGTGCTTCACCACCCTCCTAGTGAAATAGTTTTTCCTAATATCCAACCTAAACCACCCCCACTGCAACTTGAGACCATTGCTCCTTGTTCTGTCATCTGCCACCACTGAGAATAGCAGAGCTCCATTGTCTTTGGAACCCCCCTTCAGGTAGTTGAAGGCTGCTATCAAATCCTCCCTCACTCTTCTCTTCTGCAGACCAAATAAACCCAGTTCCTTCAAACTGTCCTCATAATGCACTAGACCTCCATGAGAGAGCAGCAAAGAATCCTGTGGCACCTTATAGACTAACAGACATTTTGGAGCATGAGCTTTCATGGGTGAATACCCACTTCGTCGGATGCATATAGTGGAAATTTCCAGGAGCAGGTATATATATGCAAGCAAGCTAGAGATAACGAGGTTAGTTCAATCAGGGAGGATGAGGCCCTGTTCTAGCAGTTGAGGTGTGAAAAACAAGGGAGGAGAAACTGGTTTTGTAGCTGGAAAGCCATTCACAGCCTTTGTTTAATCCTGAGCTGATGGTGTCAAATTTGCAGATGAACTGAAGCTCAGCAGTTTCTCGTTGAAGTCTGGTCCTGAAGTTTTTTTGCTGCAGGATGGCCACCTTAAGCTCTGCTATAGTGTGGCCAGGGAGGTTGAAGTGTTCTCCTACAGGTTTGGTACATGAATTTAAATTTGTCTGTGTGGGTTACGTAAAGTGTGATGGGAAGTACAAAAGTGGGGGAGGGGGTTATAAGACAGGGAAAGGGAAACTGTGTGTCCATGAGCCAGCATAGCAATACAGGGCCCAACCCTACCGTCACTGAAGTCAGTGAGAGTTTTGCCACTGAAATAAAATGGGAGCAAGATCAGTCATTCTATCAGACCTGCGCAAACAGATATAGGTCTAACATATGCACCGGGAACATCATGTACACAAGGTGCTGGATTATTTTAAATTCCCACTGTTACAGCGTGTCATTGCTAATATTTTTTTCTTGCAGCTTGTAAAGGCCACCATATGCTGGGTCACCTCTGAGAACAAATTTTGCAATCACAATGGGCTGCTATTTGGCTAGAGTCAGACTCATTCTACAAAGTCACTGAATAAGAAAAATACAAAGAGAAAAAATAAAGATGCAAGGCAGCAACTAGGCTATTCAGTCAGGAGTAGGGAAGACCTTTGGTCAACTTTTGACATATATTATTTATAATACAAGTATCCATCAATAAACCAAAGCTTTTGCTCTTAGAATTAGATATAAAATATCCCTGTGACAGATTAGTTAATGTGTCCATAAGTCATATGTGATACAGAGTAGTATTAATGTTAGGAATGAATTATATAAACCCTGCAGGGCAGAATCTTAGCCAGTATAAATCAGTGTGATTTCACCTAAGGCAATGGAATAATGCTGATTTACACATGCTGACGATCTGACCATTTATCTCTAAAAAAGGTGAATGAGCTTGAAAAGCACGGCATTTAGAGACAGCCCTCCAGGTGGGAGGAGGCATAACTGGGGTAATAAGGCAAAAATCAGGAATTGCGACCGTTCAATCCAAAGCAATGGATATTCCTCTACTGGATTTGGCATGCAGCCAATGGTCATAGCCAGAGAAACAAAGAGGAAGGACAGCTATGATATGACAACAAGATACAAAGAAACCTGTATAACAGGGCATAGAATCGGGTAAGAAGGGGAATGACAAAAGACATTAGGGGCCAGGATTTGAAAAGTACTTTGCTCCTACCTACTCATCAAAATAATGGCTGGATTTTCAAAAGAGCTCAGCATCTTGAGTGACTTGATCTTTTATCAAAAATAATAAATTAAATAAAGACTGGGAGTGGATGGGTCATTACACAAATTAAAAGCTATTTCCCCGTGTTATTTTCCCCCTACTGTTACTCACACCTTCTTGTCAACTGTTTGAAATAGGCCATTCTGATTATCACTACAAAAGTTTTTTTCTCCTGCTAATAATAGCCCACCTTAACTGATTAGTCTCGTTAGAGTTGGTACAGCAAAACCCATTTTTTCATGTTCTCTGTGTATATATATATTTTCCTGCTGTATCCTCCACTCCATGCATCCGATGAAGTGGGTTTTATCCCACGAAAGCTCATGCTCAAATAAATTTGTTAGTCTCTAAGGTGCCACAAGTACTCTTTATTTTTTCTGCTGATACAGACTAACATAGCTACCACTCTGAAACTTGATCTTTTATAAAACTTTACAGAGAATGTGAACAGTACAAAGTCTTATTATAGCAAAATAACACACCATGCCTCTAAGGCATGCAGGAACCATCCAGAAAAATCAGTATACGTTTTCACTCCTCAGCCATGAGGCCGAGAAGCGATGAATTAATATCTCAGAACCTTGGCAAGGATTAGGAGATCCATCTAAGTAGCCTCACTCCCTACAAGGGCTGGCTAGGGGAGGGAATTCACAGTAGACAGTTCTTCACTGGCAATTAGTGCAACACTTAATGGGAAACTTCAAGATCACTTCCCCCAGCTAGTTAGGTAAATATTGGGGACTGGGCTTGAAAAGAAGAGAATTAAATAAATCCCATATAATAAAGAACTAATTCTAAAGGGATTGGATGAACCAGGGGAATAGGAAATGGGTATGAGGATGCAGAATAACTGGGATAAAAACAAATTTCTATTCTTTTGGGTTTTGTAACTGACTTGTTGGTATGTTTTCACCTCAAAGTCACTGGTCCAAGTTGGGAACAACCAAAAGATGTTCTCAGCTAATAGCAGTTTTGTGGTCCACGTGGAATAAGATATGGTGAACTTGGTGGAGACCCTGGTCAAAAAGTGTCCACATGGCAAACAAGCACCATCGCAATTAGCACTAATTGGCTCTCTTATTGAAATCTCAGCAGAGAGGCCAAAGACAGAATGGGCCATGGACACTGAACTACCTGATTGCCCCTACAGGTTATCCCTCCAGGATGGAATTCAGACACACCTCCACATCAGCATGAGAAATCTTGAATTGCTGCCTCTACTTCTGTGCCTATTGTGTTGATAAACTGTTTCCCAAGAGCTCGAGTGGATACTCCTTCATGAGTCAAAAACGACAACTTATCTTTGAGTAAAATATAAAGAGATGGAATCAAGCCATAACATTTGGATCCAGATCTGAAATTTCAGGGTATTCAACCTGGGATCTGGGCTCAGGCCCCATTTTTGGAAGTGTGTTATAGAGAAACCCCGCAATTTACAGTCCTAAGGCTCACAAAAATTTATTCCTTTATTAAATTAAATTTATTAATTTTTTTTTGCGTGCATTGTCCCTCAAACCTCAGCCATCAGCTCCATACCAACAAGTCAGTTACAAAACCCAAAAGAATAGAAATTTGTTTTTATCCCAGTTATTCTGCATCCTCTTATTTTTCTGCTTGGGAGTCTGATATAAAGCATTCTATTAAAAGAGACAAAAAGTCTATTCATGCAGTAATTAGAATGATTTCCCCCCAGCCATGTGTGAAAAATTACACAGTAATACTATAACAGCAGTGTAAACAGGCTGCATATACAATAGAAATTGAAACAATATGGATTTATGTGTGTCTTTGACTTTTAAACAAACACAAAGAGCTATGGAAAGGCACCAGCGAGAGCTAGAAAGCACCAACCTCTGACAAAAAGAACCTCAGGAGAGATCAATGGCACTGAGTGAAATATGGAGAACGAGGCTAGAAAAAGCTTAGATCATGCAAAGATGCATCTGAAGCAAAAGCCTGATCCAAAGTCCATTGAAGTAAATGGAAAAGTTCCCACATGGGTTTTGGATTAGGCCCAAAACAAGGTATTGGGTATCAGGGCAAGAGGCATAAATCCAGGGACCAGAGTGCTATGTTAAGCAACTGGGAACTCCTCGCTCTACAGAACATCTGAATGCTGCACTGACAAGAAATACAAAAGCAAATCACAGTTTAATGGACTATTTCTGGTGACAGTCTGATCCTGCCATTGGCCAAGTTACCATTCTTTATTCCTTGCCCCAGAGGGTATGCCTGCTGTGTTTTGGAGCCCGCAGGAACGTGCCTCCTAGCCTGAACTGACAGACTCAGGCTAGCAGGGCTTGTGCTAGTGCTCTTAAATTAACTTCATAGACAGCACTTGGGCCTGGTCTACACTAATGCTGTAAATTGATCTAAGTTACGCTAGTTAAGTTATGTAAGTAACGTAACTTCAATCGACGTATCTTGGATGGACTTACAGCGGTGTCCATGCTACTCTATGTTGACAGGAGACGCACTCCTGCAAACTTAGCTTCCGTCTCACGGGGAGGTGGAGTACAGACATCGATCAGGGAGCACTCTCCCATCGACTAAGCACATCTTTGCCGCTAAATCAATGCTGCTGCATCAATCACAGCAGTGCCAATGTAGCCGCATAGTGAGAACATAAAAACGGCCACAGTGGATCAGACCAAAGGTACTAGCCCAGTATCCTGCCTTCCAACAGTGGATAATGCCAGGTGCCTCAGAGGGAATGAACAGAACAGGGAATCAACAAGTGAGCCATCCCCTGTCGCTCATTCCCAGCTTCTGGCAAACAGAGGTTAGGGACATCATCCCTGTCCACCCTGGTTAACAGCCATTGATGGGCCTATCCTCCATGAACTTATCTAGTTCTTTTTTGAACCCTATTATAGTCTTGGCCTTCACAACATCCTCTGGCAAGGAGATCCACAGGTTGACTGTGCATTGTGGGAAAAAATATTTCCTTTCGTTTGTTTTAAACCTGCTGCCTATTCATTTGATTTGGTGACCCCTAGTTCCTGTGTTATAAGAAGGGGTAAATAACACTTCCTGATTTAGTGTAGCTATGGCCTTTGAAGCTGTGGCTCAGGCTCCAAAATGCTGTGTAGACGTATCCTCAAAGGGCACGCTAGGAAATCTTACATGCTTTAGCTCATCATATGTTTTTCACACTGTTTGCTTAGAGTATATTTCTCCACTGGAATGAATTTCCTAGGGCAATTTCTAATTATGTAAACAGGATTTATAGCATCTTTTGACTTTCTTTATTTTAAACAAACTGGATTATAGGGTTTCTTAAAGCTAGGAATAGAGGTTGAAGTCCTCTCGTTAGCCACAATACCAAAAGGACCTGGGCAAACACTTTTTCAGTATCCTCAAATATTCATGCAAACACTATCAGAGAATTCAATCCAGCAATACGGATACCCTTTTATTCACCACTGATGAATAATTTGGAAGGGCCAGGCTATACTAATAGGAATGTCTGAAGAAAGCACAAGTTCGACTTGAGAAACTTAAAAAATTTCTGCTTCCTGCTAGGATGATTGTAAGAATACCATGGGACTTTAATGACCTGTCACATAGCTTGGAGAGAGCAAATAGTGAGGGAGGGAGTGAAGGGTCATACCTAACAGTTCAGGAGCAACTCATTGTCCATCTGGAGTGTTCACTAAACAATTGTGCATAGTGAACACACGTGCATAAAAATCAGCATTTTCATAGAAAAAAATTGAATTCATTGTTTAGAGAAAACAGTTCAACCAACTACAGCTTCAGTCACGCTCTCTTGTGGTTAACCGCCAGTCCATCCTCTATGTGACAGCCAGTCATTGGCTTTTCGGCTGAGACTCCCAGGAGGAATGGGAATTGTGAGGGTGCTTTTTCCCTTCTGTGATGTGAAAATGGAATTTGACTGAAAACAAAAACTCATTTCCCAGACATCACCAAAACAGCTGTTTTAACACAACACATCAGCAAGTCTTGTCCTTCGTGTCCTAAAGAGACTCTGGAGGAGGAAAATGACTAACTGTCAATTCAATAATAACCATTATAAAATGCAAATTAACCACTGATGAGTATATATTACAGAGGATACAGGTCTGTTACATGTTTTAGATGTAGTACAGGACTGGATTCTTTGGATTTACAACAGTGTAAAACTGATGCAACTCCATTGGCTTCTGTGGCTGTTTTTTTAGTACTAAATGTCCTGTTTGAAACCCCATGAGGCAGAGATATACCACACACCGCCAATTTCCAAATCCACATTTCTAAGGTTTTGGGTCTTTTTTTTCCCTCCATCAAGCAAGTAGAGAACTTAGTGATACTATTAACAAGTAGATTTGCCCTGGTCTCATGGAAATACTTATTCCCAGCATAGCCTACAGAAGTCTCCTCCTGGGTACCCTTCTTTCTACTGCCACAGAGAAGGTGGGCATGTCACCAGCAGCTAGTATATGAAGGCAGAAACCTCTGTGACAGAAGAAATGGCAAGGCCAGGAGCTACTGGTGAGGGTTAGGGCTCCTGTACTCTCAGGGTATGTCTACACTACGGGATTATTCCGATTTTACATAAACTGGTTTTGTAAAACAGATTGTATAAAGTCAAGTGCATGCGACCACACTAAGCACATTAATTCGACGGTGTGCGTCTATGTACGGAGGCTAGCCTCGATTTCCAGAGCGTTGCACTGTGGGTAGCTATCCCGTAGCTATCCCATAGTTCCCGCAATCTCCCCCACCCATTGGAATTCTGGGTTGAGATCCCAGTGCATGATGGTGCAAAAACAGTGTCACGGGTGATTCTGGGTAAATATCGTCACTCAATCCTTCCCCTGTGAAAGCAATGGCAGACAATCATTTTGCGCCCTTTTTCCCTGGATTGCCCTGACAGACGCCATAGCATGGCAACCATGGAGCCCATTTTGCCTTTTGTCACTGTCACCGTATGTGTACTGGATGCTGCTGACAGAGGCGGTATTGCAGTGCTACACAGCAGCATTCATTTGCCTTTGCAAGGTAGCAGAGATGGTTACCATCCCTATTCCACTGTCTGCCATGTCATTGTAAATTGGCGATGAGATGACGGTTATCAGTCATTCTGTACCATTTGCTGCTGTCATGGGTGCTCCTGGCTGGTCTCGCTGAGGTTGGCCGGGGGCGCAAAGACATAAATGGGAATGACTCCCTGGGTCATTCCCTCCTTTATGTTTTGTCTAAAAATAGAGTCAGTCCTGCCTAGAATATGGGGCAAGTCTACTAGAGAACCAGAGAGCACAGCCACTCCGTGTCAGAGCCCCAGAGATCCCGCAGAAATGATGAGCTGCATGCCATTCTAGGGGGTGTCCCTGCAACAATCCCACCCGTTGCTTCCCTCCTCCCTCAACCCTCCTGGGCTACCGTGGCAGTGTCCCCCCATTTGTGTGACAAAGTAATAAAGAATGCAGGAATAAGAAACACTGACTTTTTAGTGAGATAAAATGAGGGGGAGGAAGCCTCCAGCTGCTATGATAGTCCAGGCAGGACATTAAATGGCGTGGGGGAGAGGAGCCCAGCCTCCCGCTGCTATGATAGTCCAGGCAGTACAGAATCTTTTCTTTAGACATGAAAGGGGGGCAGGGGCTGATGGAGCTCAGCCTCCAGTTGCTATGATGAAGACGGTTACCAGCCATTCTGTACCATCTGCCGGGAATGAATGGGAGTCATTCCCATTTTTACCCAGGCGCCCCCGGCCGACCTCACTGAGGCCAGCCAGGAGCACTCATGGGCTGCTGCTGCTGATGGATAGCAGTCATATTGTACCATCTGCCATCGGGAAGAGGATGCTGGTATTCAGCGCTGCAGCACCCCGTCTACCAGCAGCACGCAGTAGACATAGGGTAACATTGAAAAAAGGCGAGAAACTTTTTTTTTCCCTTTTCTTTCGGGGGCAGGGGGAAAGGGTGTAAATTGATGACATATACCCTGATTTTGACCCTTCAGGCATTGGGAGCTCAGGCAAGAATGCAAATGCTTTTCGGAGACTGCGGGGACTGTGGGATAGCTGGAGTCCTCAGTACCCCCTCCCTCCCTCCATGAGCGACTATTTGATTCTCTGGCTTTCCGTTACGCTTGTCACACAACACTGTGCTGTGGCCTCTGTCTATCAAAACCTGGAGATTTTTTCAAATGCTTTCTCATTTTGTCTTCTGTAACGGCGCCCTGATAGAACAGATTTGTCTCCCCATACAGCGATCAGATCCAGTATCTCCTGTACAGTCCATGTTGGAGCTCTTTTTGGATTTGGGACTGCATCGCCACCCGTGCTGATCAGAGCTCCACACTGGGCAAACAGGAAATGAAATTCAAAAGTTCGCGGGGCTTTTCCTGTCTACCTGGCCAGTGCATCCGAGTTCAGATTGCTTTCCAAAGCGGTCACAATGGTGCACTGCGGGATACCGTGCAGAGGCCAATACCGTCGATTTGTGGCCACACTAACCCTAATCCGACATGGCAATACCGATTTCAGTGCTACTCCTTTCATCGAGGAGGGGTACAGAAATCGGTTTAAAGAGCCCTTTATATTGATATAAAAGGCCTTGTTGTGTGGACGGGTGCAGGGTTAAATCGGTTTAACGCTGCTAAATTTGGTTTAAATGCGTAGTGTAGACCAGGCCTCAAGAAGGCAGCCTCTTCTTGTACACTGAAGCACTTTGGTGCTGCATACAATATGAAGTTTGTAATCTAGCCCTTATCACTCATACCACTGCAAGTATTGGCTACTGGGAGATGGAAGGTTTGGGATCATTATTGTAAAATCTTTGGGTTTGTTTTTACAGTAAATAAGATTAGTGACGGATCTGAATGAGATCGCTTTCTGTACTGTACCAGCATACACTGATAAACCAAATAGCCCCAGCACCTCCATCCTAGCATCCTAATGGGGGGAAGGAGCAATGAGGATTGGTGGGAATGGAACTAGGACATAATGAGAGACCTACCCTAAATCTTTGCCCCGTTTTTGAACCAAACTGGAAATAGAAACTTTTTTAAATTCTGAAGTCTTCAGATCGGAGTACTCAGCCCTGTCTTCACATACTTTGCACAGGTGGGGCCAGATGTGCACGTGCCATAAGTACAAGAATGTCTGGTGTGGCTCATTAGATGTGAAAGGTCCACAACACTGTATGACTTAGACCTGGTCTATACTAAAGGTCAACGTAGCAACGGTGCTCAGGGACGTGAAAAATTCAAATGTCTGGGAGCCAGAGCCATGCCAACCTAACTCCTGGTGTAGATGTGGCTAGGTTGACAGAAAAATTATTATTTTGACATGGCTACAGGGACTCGGAGAGGATTACTTACAGAAATGGAAAAGCCACTTCCATCGCTGCAGGAAGCTTACATTATGGCGCTACGGCACCATAGCTGTTTTGCTATAATGCCCGTAGCATAGGCATGGCCTTAGAGACCACAGTGATCAGCACCTCAGAAATGAACACACAGCTACAAGCTAAAGGTAATAAAGGACAGAAATGCTGAGTTATAATACTTTGCATGCATCTCTTTTCAGTTTTACCCCAAATCTTGGTCCCTTCTTCAACTTTAGAAAACAACCCAGTCTCCCCTTGAAGGCTAGAGACCAAATTTATCCCTGAGGCCTCAATGAATATATCCACCTACTCCAGAGCTGAATTTGATCCCATGAATGAGAGAAGATCTTGCTTTTCCTCATCGCCTTGAGAGCCTCATCAAGTATTTTTAAAGTTAGGCATATGACCTTTTGCAATTCTTTATGATCAATAAGGAAGGCCTCAATGGTCTTGATTTTGAAAAAGTTTTGTTTGAGATTTTTTTTCCTGCTTGCTTTAAACCTCCAAAATATCAATATTACTTCTGGTCTTCCTTGCTGGATGTTCCGCAGCATGCATTATGAGCTTTCATGCCTTAACTGAAAGATCTGAAGTGTTGAACTTTTAACAAAAACACCCTTTCTTCAAAATACCAGTTAGTCATTGGTGTTTATATAGGTATGAACAAAAAAGTTTTAACCGAGCTGTTCAAACATCCCATCCCCTCTCAAGTCACTCAGCTTTCACTCTCCTAACTCTTATGAGATTCTAAACTACCTTCCTTCTCCAGATACCATACAGCCTTCCATGGTACATAAGAACTGAATGTGAAGTGATCGGAGCTCTGAGACAGTACAGAAAATCCTCTGTCTAGAGGCCTGCATTGTGTGCCTTGGTCACATGCTCTGGGTCTAACTGATCTCCAGATTTGGGGTCAGGAAGGAATTTTCCCTCCATTCAGATTGGCAGGGACCTTGGGGATATTTTGTCTTCTCTAGAAGCATAGGACATGGATCAGCTCCAAGGATCATCAGGGCATGTCTCACCTAATCAATTCCCTGCCATCGCAAGGGCCTCGGACACTGGTGGCTCCTCAGTCTCTCTTGTTCTGCGCCTGTGGCATGCAACAGTTTAGCCTCCTGAGGACTAAAATGCTGTAATGAAGCTATTGGGCTCCATATAGAGGTATTTGCATGGAATTTAATGAGCTATGATATGCAGGACGTCAGACTATGTGATCTAATGGTTCTTTCTGGTCTTAAACTCTATGTGACTATATAAAAGTAGAAATAAAAAAACTAAAAATAAAACCTTTCAGATCTTTATCCATCATAAAGCAGTAAAAATAAAAGAGCAGAAACCAATATTTTTTTTTTTTTTGCAGGTCACCTTTAACACAACGTACAGGGACCTCTTGGAGGAAAAAAAATATTAAAAAAACCACAAAAAAACCCCAACATGGTTTACACCTAGACAATAAAGTTCCTGAAAGGTATGTTACAATCTAGTTTCAATAACAGGCTACACAGATGGTCTTCAACTAACCATTCCAGTGGACATACAGTTGGCTTCTTAATTTCAGAGGTAGACAAAAAGATATTCATGCTGCTGTCACATACACAGAAAGGTGGCGAGAAAGATTTGCTTTCAAAAGTCCAGTCATTCGTAGCCTGACTGGTTGGATCATTCCTCCAGTGTCTGTATGTGTCAAAGATCTTAACTGTCTAGTTGTGAGAATGTTATAAAGCACACTTTTACTTTGGTGCCATACCATAAAAACAAGAATTCCACATCTAATCAGACTGCTGTCCCTCTACGTCTAGTGATGAATCACTAATATTTTAACTAGGGGAGCCCTAAAAAAAATGCTCCCCTAAGCCTATTATAGACTGTATCTACCAGGATTGCATGGAGGGGGAGGAGGGACCAAAGAGACTATTTCTTTCTGCCAGCTACATCAAGATCCTTCCCAACAACCATCCCCAAAGCAGGATGCAACACCAATGGGAAAACAAACATAATTATGTCAACACACTGGAAATATATATACTCATTTCCTAAAGAACATATTAAAGGTACTGGTAGGATAGAAAGTAGGAGCAGGAAGGGGTCAGATTCCACTTTCAGTTTCACCAGCACAATTCCAGAGTCAGACTACAGATGTCGGTGGGCTCTGCTTCTGTCAATGACCTGATGATCTTGCACAAGTCTCTGTGTTTAGTTGCCCTATCTGCAAGATGGAGATGAAGACACTCCCCTATTTTGGAAACATGTTAGAGCTCTTCACATGAAAGGTGCCATCAAGAGAATAGATGGTTCTGTCAGAGTACTGAATAGATGACCTATAAGACTGCAGAGCAATAGTTAGAATCAGAACTGTTCAATTATGTGTCATAGGCCCTACACTGCTGGCAGCTAAAGAGGATTTCTCCTTTAGATGAAATCAAAGGGGCCTGTGCTTTTAGAGACCGTTCATAGCTCTACCACAGCTGTTTCCATGAAGTTTGGAAAGCCTGAGCTGTGCAGCATAATTCAAAAGCAGAGTTTCTTGGAGAGCACTGATTGATTACAATATTATCGACCTCTTGGGCTAAAGTGTCCTATTATTTTCCCCGCTATCTTAAAATTAAGACATCAACCAGGTTGCCAGAGAATTCTGTTTTTAACCAGATCCTTGTAGCATTCTCGGAAACATGATCTAACTGCAGTGTCTAAAACAAAATGAAATCCTCATTTCTGCCATAAGTAAAAGTGTTCTGCAAACTGAAATTGGACACAAGCCTTTAACTACAGGCAAAATATCACAAGGGTTACAAAAAGGGCCCCATGAATGTGAAACAGAGATAGTGAACAAATACTGGAAAAAGCTTTTAAAAAGAAAAAGAAATCCATGCCAAATGGAAACACACTGAGTATAATTTATAATGAACAACACGTAAAAAGCCATCCAACTCACAGGGCTCTTCGTGAAGCGTTCCAACTCACAGGGCTCTCAAATGAGAATAAACAGTCATCTTCCAGTAGGGACGTGCACAGATAAGCTAAGTATCTGCTAATAGAATGAACTTCCAGTGACCTTTCCTGAATGAGCTGGTGACACCCGAAATGTCACCACTATGTTAGCACACCACACTGAAAGGGCCAGCAATGAAATATTGCAAGGTTCAATATGGCTAATTCAATACACATTATCATCATGCAAGTAACATTGCAGCCCTCTATCGAGAAATTATTGTTAGTGTTTAATACTTGAAAACAAATTTTAAAACCCACAGCAACGTTAACCACATTGCCACCCGCGACCGCTGACGATGCAGTGAGGTCATTGATTTGGCTGTCAAAAATGGAAAAACGCCATCAGCCATTTAAAAGTTGTTTTTTTAAAAAGAATATTTGGGGCTGGATTCTGCCCTCAGAGGCACTCATGCAATCCCATCCACTCCAGTGGGTTGTACAGGTGCCACTGAGAGGCCAATGGGACCCTTTTAAAACATGAAAATATATTGTAAATATAACAGCCCTGTGGAGGGACTAATCAGACTTGCAAAAGTGAAACTATGCATATATTGGACATTTTCACACAGGCACAAAGGGCCCTTTACAAACAACTCTGCCATTGACTCCAACGGGAGTAAAATCAAGTGCAGACACCAGCTCAGATACCATGGTGATAGGCCGAATACAATAATCTAGAATAGCCATGGAATATTTTATCAGTTTCCTATATCTCAGGCACAGAATAGGTAGGTTTAGCCCATGTAGTGCAGTGATTACCCCGCTCTTGCCATGAAGGGCTTAAAACAGCCCTGGGAGAGGGCTGTGGCAGAGAAAGCAGCTAATAGGCTGACTGGGGAAGCAGCCGCAGCTGGGTCATGCTCCAATCAGGCCTCAGCTGGCCCTATAAGAGGCTGGGTGCCAGGGGCTCAGTAGACTCCCTCTAGCTTCTGAGAGGGAGGGACCTGAGCAGAGTACCTGAGTGAAGCAGGGCTGGGGAAAGGCAGGGGAGCTCCAGCCTGGAAAGCCTCAGGCTGCTGCCTAGCAGAAGGCCAATGGGTACTGGGGGTTGCAGAGGGCAGCGTGGGGTAGGGAAAGGCAGCAGGTCCAAACCCAACCTTGCTGGTGATGAGTAGGCTGATACTGCAGTCTGCCCCAGGGTATGGGGGTGAGACAATGACTGGCAGTAGCCATATGGTGAGGTGGGGAGAGTGGGTGGAGGTTCCCTCAGGAGGGGAGACCCTGAGACTGAGGGGTGTATGGCCAGGGGGCAGCACCCCAGATAATGGGGCACTGGGTCTAGGAGGGACATGAGAGCAAGTGGCCAGCAGGACACTGGCCTGCAGAGGGTGTTCTGGAGGCTGGGTGAGCTAATTCCCAGAGACAACCAGCAGGAGGCGCCGCAGGGGTGAGTCCCGCATTGCTACAGCCCAGCATACAGTTTTTACTGCTTAACCAGGTAGCCTGCTGAAAACAACAGTTAAATTTATTACATTATTTCAACACTGGGTCATCTTTTTGACAACATAAAGCTTTTGGGTTAGGAATTCTAATGTGGCACGTTATAATTTTGGAGAGCTGAGCCAAACATTAATGAGCCTGAACAAGAACCCTGTGTGGTGGGTATTATCTCTGTTACACAAATGAGGAACCAGAAACTGATCCTGTGTGGTGCTCAGCCCAATCAACTTCCATTGAAGTCAGTGGGAATTGATAGCACTCAGAACTTTACAAAACGTGACCCTAAATCAGGGGTGGGCAAATTATGGCCCGTGGGCTGGATCCGGCCCACCAGCCATTTTAGGGTTTGCCCTGCTCTGGCACTCTAGCTGGGGGGCAGGGTCGGGGGCTGCTCCACAAGGCTCCCGCAGGAGCAGCATAGCCCCCCCCCCATACCGGCTCCTACGCATAGGGGCAGCCAGAGGGTTCCACTCCGCACACTTGCCCCATCCCAAGCACAGCCCCTGCAGCTCCCATTAGCCTGTGGATGGGGCAGCACACTGTCGAGCCACCTGGCTGTGCCTCCATGTAGGAGCCAGTCAGGAGACAAGTTGCTGCTTCTGGGGGCTACTTGAGGTAAGCACCATCCAGAGCCTGCACCCCTGAGCCTCCCCCTGCACCCCAATCCCCAGCCCTGATCCCCCTCTTGGCCTCCAAACCCCTCAATCCCAGCCTGAAGCACCCTCCTGCATCCCAAACCTCTCATCTCCAACCCCACCCGAGCCTGAACCCCCAGCCAGAGCCCTCACCCCCTCCTGCACTCGAGCCCCAATTTTGTGAGCATTCATGGCCCACCATACAATTTCTACACCCAGATGTGGCCCTCCGGCCAAAAAGTTTGCCCACCCCTGCCCTGGCAGAGCCAGAATTAGAACCAAGTGACTCCGAGCACCTAGTCCTTAGCTCAATCCATTAGTACATGGTACCTCTCCAGAGGCAAATCCTGATGGGCAAAAAAAAATTGAGCAAGGGCATCTGCCCATCACTATCAGTAAGCACAGCAGTGAAACTTGGCCACCTCAGCTGGTGTCTGGAGCTTCTCTTGCCAGGTACTCAAACTTAGACTTTCTGCATTTTCATCCAAAAATGTTGCCTTTTTAAACAAATTGGCTGGGTTATTGTGGAGATGTTAACAGAATGTCAAACTGCTAAATGTCAAAAGGACTTTCCATACACTAGGAAGAAAAATGGTTAGGAACCACAACTATGTAATTAACAAATCTTAAAATCTGCATGTCTGGATAACGAGCATGATTTAGCATCAGATGCCAAATAGGCAACTATAGGGTCAGATTCCCGTCTAGTTTACACTAGTGTAAATCCACAGCATCTCCACTGCAGCCAATGGAGTTACTCTGGATCTGCACCACTAACTTAGTTCAAGATCTGTCCCTTACAGGTTAAATCAATTGAAAAGGTAAATATATTTTTTTCTTGTCTCTGTAATGTAAAATAAGCTAAATGTAAAATCCATAACACACAGAAAGCACTTTAAAAACCTGTCTTTGTGCTGTCATTCAGGGTCTGTTTCTGACCTCACTCCCCGGTCGATGCTGTTTTAAAGCCAGACAGTCCTAGTTGTGCAGAGTACTGTTCCTGTCCTGGAGGGAGCAAGCATCAGATGTGGGTTCATCCAGTGAGAAAGAGGAGGTGGACATGGACACAAGAGGACACTGATGAGGGCGGTGCTTCTGTGTGGAGTGACGCAGGTAGGGATGGGCTGACAAGGGTGTGCCAACTCTGGGGTGGCTGGACCATGCAGACATGCCAGTTCAGGCAGAGGTGGGGTCATACAGGCAGGGGTGAAGGATGTCCTGTATTCTGGGGATGTGCCAATGAGCACCATACCATCAGCCCTTGCACACACTTACTGGGTGCTTCTGAGGATTGAGCCCATAGACTTCAGTGGTGTTATTCCTGATTGAGAGCCCGATTCTAATGTCAAGCTGCTGTAAGAATTCAGACTTTCCTAGGGATTTAGAGCCTGATTGCCTAGGCTGCCTAAATGGTAGCACCGGCCCTGTATACAATAAAGATATCGAAGAAACTACAAGTAGCTAGGGAAGCGGAGGACAGCTAAGCCACGCTCCACTGTTCCAACGACCGACACAGGCGGTAAGAAGGAACTGAGGAGTGGTTGGGTTGGCAGGGGTATATATCCCACGCCATGGTGGCGCCACTCCAGGGGGCAACCCAGCCGACCCACCGAGTGTTGCTAGGGTAAAAAAATCTTCCGACAAACGTGCACGCAGCGTGCGCACACCTAACTGGAATGGATATGAGCAAGCACTCGAAGAAGAACCTCTGTTTTTGAACGTGCTTTAAGGTTCCAAAGAATTCCAGTTAATCACAGAATTAATCTTTGCAGTGCCCACAAAAAGCACAGGGCCTTGCAGCTGATCCTGGGTCCAAGCTGCTGCAGTGGTCATGTGACTTTGGCTAAGGGCAAAAATCGTTCTGGAGGGCAAAAGTCCCACTCAGGTCTTTCAGATCATCCAAAGACTGCAGGATTAAAGTCCATTCAAAAGCAGTAGAAATGGGTGTGGACATTTTCATTCCCCCAGTGTAACTGTGTGTCCAGAGATGGACAGTACTTGCTTTAATGGTTTCCTATTTTTCCCCTCTCTTTCCTCCATCCAGCATATCTGTTTGGGAAGAGCCTTCCCTCAGGAAGGAAGGGACAACTTCTATTCCCTTTTCCCCTGGCAGAAGCAGCCTTTGATGGTCAGGGATCCCACTAGTTACAACCCTTGGGGAGAAGGGGTAGTGGGGATTTTTACTGTTTTGGAGATGAAGTGTTGGGGCCCATCTAAGCAACAGCAACCTTGTGGACTGTGGGAGAGGAACGCTTCAGGAGGGACACTTTTCCCACCCCTCTTCAAACCAGAGTGAAGGTTAAGATTCACTTCACTGAATGCCTAGAAGACCAGCAGCATTTGGTCTTCTGATAGTTGTCAGCTACTGAGCTGCTGTTGCTGAATATATATGTACAGTGTGTAAAATTCAAAACATGACAAATCACAAATGAATTTCCAGGTTTGGCCAGCAGTTTGCTTACTCTCCTGGGAGTTTAAAGGGATCCATACAGCCTTCTTAAGTGAGTCAGAACAGCATGTAAAAAACTCCAGCCTCTGCCATGAAAGCTTAGTCCAGTTTACTTGATGTTGAATAACTCGAGCAGAAAAACTGTCCTTGAAGGCATTTTATGCAGTTCAGGCTTTCATTGTGGAAGCTGCCATTTAAAGAAAATGTACAAAAGAAAGCTCAGACCCAAGAATTCCTATCCAAGTGCTGGGAGTGAGGTGTGACTGGCCCAAGCTGTTAGAATTCAGATCCGGGGCTGAACTTCCCCTGTGTTTTGAGGGTTTTTTAATTTTATTTGGTCTGGATATTTGGTTTCTGCCCATCTGTAGAAAGGAGCCCGTTTACTACAAATAAAAACAAATGTGGTGTGGTTTTAGAGTGTCTTCCTTGTAAGGTGCTGAATGCATGTTGCAAAAGGTAATGAACTAAGCTCCCAATGCTCCTGTGAAGCAGTACTGACATGCTAGAATCTCAGTTCGAGCAGCACTTGTTAAGTGAACTTCTCGATGTTTCCCATAGTCCTGGGTTATGCGGTGAATGTTTTTGACATGGGTCTAGTTTTGATGCTGGCTCCTGCTCTGACAACCAAACACATTTTGGAGCTTAATAAATGAAGCATAATGCTAATAGTACAATAATTGTGTGGAGAATTGTCTGCCATCTCATCTTAGAAATAGTTCCTTCTGGTCAGGATTAAAGTATCCCTGCTTGCACAGCCATCCATCCATCGATGGCATGGATAAGCAGAGGATGGTGTCAACCTCAATAGCTCTGACTTAAAGGCAAAACTTGGAAAACCACCCCAAACACACAACAAAGAGTTGTAGCAGGCCAGAGACACAAGATCAGATTTACCATATGAGCTCATCTAAACACAAAGTTGAATGTAATGGATCAATCCCAAAAGTCCTTACTCTGTTTTTATCACCTCGAAACTCCTATTGAAACCAATGGGAATTTTGCCTGAATAAGGACAAATGAGGCAGGGCTTCAGCATTTGGTCTAGTGGGAGTCAGCTCTTCTCTGGAATTAGCTCAAAGAAAATTATTCCCTTTGAACAGCACTGACACCCACTTAAACCTGCCCAGGAGTAAGGCATCAAACATCAGCTGTGGGAAACTGGCAGGCAACAGGTTTTTAAAAATACAGCCAAGTTCAAACTTTTTCAGAAAAGGTGTCTTTGAAGATTTGTTTTTCTCAAGATTCTCTCATTCCTATTTCCAGCATTTACGCCTCATTTCTTTGTTCCAGCACCTCGCAGCTTAGAATGATGTCACTGTATGTGATGCACTGGCATAAACGTTTGAATAGAGAACTTGATTTTCCCATCCAGCAATGCATTGCTCTTAACATGATTCCTTGCACCACAGATAAGGAGAACAAATCCTTCCCTTTGACAGAGTTTCTCAGGGCTGCTGCTACCTGTTCTTTCTTGTCACCAAAAGAGAAGCCCTCTTGGACTGGATGAAGCCTAGATCTGACGGACAAAGATTCATAGGAAGCTAAGAATTGCTTTGCTGGGTTACGCCAGGGACCATCTAAATGAGTATCCTGGCTCCCAGAGGGATTCAAGGACAGAAGCAAGGCAGGCACCTGCCCTTACTCAGGGTTTCAGTTGGGCGTGGGTAACTTTACTTTCAACTAGAAGCGGCAGAGGAGTCTCACTGGCAGGGGCAGCTCCAGGCACCAACACGCCAAGCGCGTGCTTGGGGCAGCAAGCCATGGGGGGCGCTCTGCCAGTCGCCATGAGGGCGGCAGGCAGGCTGCCTTCGGCACCGAGCCTGCGGAGTGTCTGCTGGTCCCGCGGCTTTGGCGGACCTCTCGCAGGCATGCCACCGAATCCGTGGGACCAGGGACCTCCTGCAGGCAAGCCGCCAAAGGCAGCCTGCCTGCCGTGCTTGGGGCGGCAAAATACCTAGAGCCGCCCCTGCTCACTGGCAGATGCTGCTCCAAGGATATACTGAATCAGTTTACTTCTTGGCTGCACTGGCCACATATCCTCACTGGACAACACCACCCATTCTGGGGCCATTGGGGCAGGATCAGCCTGTCACCCTGGCAAATGTTTAACCTCAGGTGCCCTGTGGCTCGGTTTACCATGGCAAAAGCCTGAGGGAACGACTCTGGTTCAGTGTAGATGTAAGCAGAGTCAGGATGAGCTCTACCCTGACATCTGGTGGTGAATTATGGGGAGTGTGGAAAGAATTTCAAGGAGTGTGGAAAGGAATTTCAGGTATTTGCATTGGCACACCCACCTCACCTAGCATAGCCCACGGCAGCCTGGGATGGTTCTTTTGACAGCTATGGGACCCCCAATTTCTTTGTTATTGGGGCAGGAACAATAAAGTGTTGTCACCCTGATTATGTGAATGAGGAACGATGAGACTGCTTTATGACAGAGATGACTCAACCTCACTTAAGTAGTACTTGCTAGACAAGGGACATGGGTTCCAAAACCCAGTGAATTGAGAGAGGCTGGGGACTGGTGTGTGTACCTGATGGTATGGGCCTGGAACACCAATTGCACATCCTCCTCTCTCCACTGTTAAAGAGTAAAGCTAATTTTGATTCCATTAGGAGTCCATCCAGAGGCTGGTGATCTGAATTCACATTGGGCCAATGGTGCACCAGCACTGGGGCTCCCCTGCTACAAGCTGAAAATCACTAAAAGAGCTGAGCTGACATCACTGAGTGCTGTGTTAGCTAGTGGGGGAGCCTGAAGATCTATCACTAAGCGGCTGGCAGAGCGGAGCAGTTTGCAGCATGTTGGAGCAGCCCATGGAACAGTGAGCGGTGTGGAGCGGTTTGCAGGGATGGCTGGAGTGGCTCATGGGTTGGCTGGAGGAACGGTACAGCTGGTGTAGTGGAGCTGGTCGTGGTGAAGGCTGAAGCAGAACTCCACGGAGAGGCGGAGCAGTTGGCCCTGGCCCACGTAAGGTGCCCTGTAACACCCTGTGTGGGGTCCCCCCATTTCCACCCAGGCTGGGGGGGTAAAACTCTGCTGATAAACTTTTGAACTCTGGGGTGGCACTGACCAGAGACTTTCGGGTTGTTGGACTTTGGGGTGATTGGACTTAAGACCCTAAGGTGGAAAGGACACTGCCAAACGTATTTGGAGGTGAGTTTTTTGCTTATGGTTTGTGTTACAATCTTGTTTGTGGTGTTTCTCCAATGTGATGCCGCATTGTTTCCCTCCTTTATTAAAAGGATTGTGCTACACTCAGACTCCGTGCTTGCGAGATGGGAAGTATTGCCTCCTAGAGGATCCCGGGGGGTGTGGTATGTAAGTGTCCCAGGTCACTGGGTGGGGGCTCGAGCCAGTTATGCATTGTGTTATTGAAACGGAGCCCCTGGATACTGAACCCGGCCCCTGTTGCTGCCAACTCAGAGGGGCAGAAGGGTTACATACAGAAGTACCTCTGAGGTGTGTGAGCTCCGATACCCACGTTCTCCAAGCTGTTTTGTGGCTGAGGACGACAATGCCCTTTCACTTTGTCCTCTTTGGACTACTTTGCTCACATAGGGCAAGAAGGGAAAATTACAGTGAATGTACAAAGGCAGGAAATTAAGAGGGGCAGTCAAAGTGATTTAAGTGTTTGCTCTGTAACTGTAAATCATCAGACAGGAGAAAAGCATTAATGAGTGTGAAATACAATAGAACCCCGTTTAGCCAACTTTCCGTTATCCAGCTCTCTGTATTAACCAAACAACCAGCGCACACAAGTCCAGAAGCAGGAGATCTCTCCTGCGGCCGCTAGACAGCGCTGCCGCCTCACATGTTCCCATTCTCCAGATTATCCAAATTTTTGATTGTACAATCTGCCCTCGGTCCCAATTAGATCGGATAAACTGGGTTCTGCTGTACTAGTTTTCAAAAGGTGGCGGTATCACCTGCCCAACAAAAGAAGGCCCATCAACACCAGATGAACCACTGTGGAATATGAGAGGACAAAAGAATTATGTTGGTTGCAAATTCCTCCCAAGAGCTGACTTTGAAGCAGAGCGGAGGAAGGAACAAAAAGCCCTAATAAGGAGGAACTTTTGCGCTACTTGGACTGTGCTCCTCCTGCATCCTCCGGCCCCACGTTCACCACCACCCATACCTCCCACCTGCTCTCCTGAGGCTGCAGGTGAGCTTCTCTCCCTGCTTTCCTGCCCCCCATGCCTTCTGCTCCTGCAATCTCCCCCCACAGAGCAGGTTGCCCAAGTGCCTGACCCTGGGGCCCCCTGTTGTTGGTAGGCCCCGTGCCAGGGAACGGTATGTTTCGCAGTAAATCTGTCCCTGTGGTTTTAAGAACATTTTCACAGCAGATTTGACAAAACACAATGAAAGTAATAATGTGAGTTTTCTAAGGACAGATACAGCGCTCGACCCAAGGTTTAAGAATCTGAAATGCCTTTCAAAATCTGAGAGGGACAAGGTGTGGAGCATGCTTTCAGAAGTCTTAAAAGAACAACACTCCGATGCAGAAACTACAGAACTCGAACAGCTAAAAAGAAAATCAACCTTCTGCTGGTGGCGTCTGACTCAGATGATGAAAATGAACATGCGTCAGTCTGCACTGCTTTGGATTGTTATCGAGCAGAACCCATCATCAGCATGGACACGTCTTCTGGAAAGGTGATTGAAGCATGAAGAGACATATGAATATTTAGTGCATCTGGCACATAAATATCTTGCGATGCCAGCTACAACAGTGCCATGAGAACACCTGTTCTCACTTTCAGGTGACTTTGTAAACAAACGTGGGCAGCATTATCTCCTGCAAATCGTATCAAACTTGCTTGTCTAAGAGATTAGGCTGAAGTAGGACTGAGTGGACTTGTAGGTTCTACAGTTTTACATTGTTTTATTTCTGAATGCAGTTATTTTTTGTACATAATGCTACATTTTTAAGTTCAGCTTTCATTATAAAGAGATTGCACTACAGTACTTGTATAAGATTAATTGAAATATACTATTTCTTTTGTTTTTACAGCACAAATATTTGTAATAAAAAATATAAAGTGAGCACTGCACACTTTGTATTCTGTGTTGTAACTGAAATCAATATATTTGAAAATGTAGAAAACATCCAAAAATATTTAAATAATGATATTCTATTAATGTTTTTAATCGCACGATTAATCACGATTAATTTTTTTGTAACTGCTTGACAGCCCTACTTATTTCTTTTTCATAATTAATAAATCTTTAGATAGTTTATTATAAGTTTGGCTTTGGTATGAGATCTAAGGTGCAACTGACCTGGGGTAAATGACTGGTCCTTTAGGACTGGGAGAAACCTGAATATTGTGATTTTGGTGTAAGGGACCATCCAGCACAAAGGCAAGCTTGCCTAGCTGACAAGATCGATCAGAGTACCCGATGATTGTCTGACTCCATGGCTAGGCTGTTATAGTGCCTGAAGGGTTTACACTTGATACATGGTTGGTGAAATCTAAGTACAGAACTCACCATCAATTTGGGGTTTGTGCCCTGCTTCTTAACAGTCAGCCCTGAGGTTGGTACTCACGCTTTTGAGCCACTGCAGGAGAGCTCGACACTAATAATTTGAATATTTGAGGGAAATTCCAGGATGAAAGGCAGAATATAAATTAAAGTTATAATAATTATTACTACTACTATAAATGCTTCAAAGTTACTCTGATGTGAAAGGAAGCATTGTCCTCTGTAGTTTTATGGCTACCTGGATTTGGTTAGTAGTCTTCATGCCTAAATGGCAAGATTCACTGACAATTTTTTATCTAATGCAGACAATATAAGCTCAGTGTGCCGGCACTTTGTGTGTGCAGTCAGGCTACATAAATAAATGTCTGAAGATATCAGCTTTGAAGATCATTTGGGAGCTTAGGGGGAGAAAGCCTTCTTGCAGTAGAGACCCTAAAGACGGAAAACTGCTTCTTAGAAATAATGCTAGTGTTGCAAATGTCTATTTTTGAAACTGGAAAATTTCAACTGTATCTGAGCTGGCAGTTTCTCAACAAGACAATATTAAAAGCACAATAGCAAATTATCCTGATGCAAAGGAAAGATAGGAGGAAGAAGACACCAATAATGGCTCCATCAGGAGCTCTTTATTTACTGGAAAATCAAAAAGGAATCCTACAAAAAGTGGAAGCATGAACAAGGTGCTCAGGATGAACACAAAGAATAGCTCAGGCACGTAGCGACAAAATCATAAAGTCTGAGGCACAAAAGGCAACAAGAAGAGGTTCTATATATATATCCAGAGCAAGAGAAATATGAAGGAAATGGTAGGTCCACTACTTAGTGGGGGAGGAGCGCTAATAATGGATAACATCAAGAAGGCTGAGGTGTTTCAGCTGGAGTATTGTGTCCAGTTTTGAGTACCACACTAAGAAAGACGGACAAATTGGAGAGAGTCTGGAGGAGAGAAACAAAAATGATCAAAGATTTAGAAAAATTGACCTGTGAAAAAAGGTTAAAAAACTAGGTATGTTTAGTCTTGAGAAAAGATGACTGAGGAGCCCTAATAACAGTTTTCAAATAGTTAAGGGCTGTTATAAAGAGAACTGTGATCAATTATTCTCCATGTCCACTGAAGGTAGCACAAGAAATAATGGGCTTAATCTGCAGCAAGGGATATTTAGGTTAGATATTAGGAAAACCTTTCCAACTATGAGGGAAGTTAAGTATTAGAATAGCCTACGTTTTAAGAGCAGGTTAGACAAATACCTGTCAGGGAGGGTCTAGGTATAATAGGTCCTGCCTCGGCACAGGGAGCTGGACTAGATGACCTCTCAAGATCCCTTCCAGCCTTACATTTCTAGGATTCTACATTCTGCCTGCCTAGAGCTCTCTCTACAGACTCTCCCTAACCCACCACTGAAATGCTACCTTCTCTGTGGTGAACCATGACAGTCATTCTGTTTCAGCCACCTCTCAAGTATTTAGGACAGAAAAGCAAGGATAAAACCTTCAATTGAAACTACAGGAGGAATTTTAGTTATCTAGTAGCAGCTGAGTTGGAAAATAACCAGGGCACCAAAACTAACAGTCCTACTCTTGTGGAAAATGTCATGGAGTTTTCAGTGATAAAAGCATTACAGCCAACATGGAGAAATTCTATATTAGACTTGACCTTTACAGATAAAGAAGAATTCATCTTAGAACTAAAAATCAGTGGTTGCTTAAGCGCAAGTGACCATGACTTGATTACATTTGTTGTTACATGCAGACAGAATAAAGGAGCCAATACTTTAAAGGAACCAATTTCCCATAGCTGAACACAATAAGTCAAATCGGCTGGGAGAAAGACTTTAAACACAAAGCTGTGAATAATAATTGAGAACAGTTTAAGACAGTTGTCTCCAACGTTTTTACTCACGAGATCACTTTTTGAATTTAAGTCCAACCCAGGATCTACCCTGCCTCTTCCCCGAGGCCCCACCCCGCTCACTCCATCCCCCCTCCCTCCGTTGCTCGCTCTCCCCCACCCTCACTCACTTTCACCAGGCTGGGGCAGGGGGTTGGGGTGCGGGAGGGGGTGAGGGGTGCAAGCTCTGGGAGGGAGTTTGGGTGCAGGAGGGAGCTCAGGGCTGGAGGAGGGTTGGGGTGCAGGCTCCTGCCAGGCAGCACTTACCTCAGGTGCTCCCAGTCGGTGGCGCAGTGGACTAAGGCAGGCTCCCTGCCTGTCCTGGCCTCACAAAGCTCCCGGAAGCAGCCAGCAAGTTCCTGCGACCCCTGGGGGGGGCATGTGGTTCTGCGTGCTGCCTCTCCCTGTAGGCACCGCCCCTGCAGTTCCCACTGGCCGCAGTTCCCAGTTCCATGGGAGTTGCGGGGGCAGTGCCTGCAAGTAAGAGCAGCAAGTGATGAACCCCTGCTGCCCCTGCCCAGGGGTTGCAGGGATGTGCTGGCCACTTCCGGGAGCTACACAGAGCCGGGGCAGGCAAGGAGCCTGCCTTAGCCCTGCTGTGCCGCTGGACTTTTAGCAGCTGGAGATCGCGATCGACTGTTAGAGGCTCCAGGATCAACCAGCTGATTGCGATTTACCAGTTGGAGACCACTGGTTTGAAAACATTTTAGTAGATGTTGTAATAACCTTAGTCCCAGATTTGGACCTTAGCGTCCAAAATATGGGGGTTAGCATGAAAACCTCCAAGCTTAGTTACCAGCTTGGACCTGGTACCTGCTGCCACCACCCAAAAAATTAGAGTGTTTTGGGGCACTCTGGTCCCTCTGAAAAACCTTCCCTGGGGACCCCAAGACCCAAATCCCTTGAGTCTCACAACCAAGGGAAATAATCCTTTTTCCCTTCCCCCCTCCAGGTGCTCCTGGAGAGATACACAGACACAAGCTCTGTGAACCCAAACAGAGTGAATCTCCCTCTCTGTTCCCAATCCTGGAAACAAAAAGTACTTTCCTATTCCCCCAGAGGGAATTTAAAAATCAGGCTAGCAATCCAACACACAGGTCTCCCCGATTCCTTCCTCCCACCAATTCCCTGGTGAGTACAGACTCAATTTCCCTGAAGTAAAGAAAAACTCCAACAGGTCTTAAAAGAAAGCTTTATATAAAAAGAAAGAAAAATAAGTACAAATGTTCTCTCTGTATTAGATGATACAACACAGGGTCAATTGCTTAAAAGAATATTGAATAAACAGCCTTATTCAAAAAGAATACAAATCAAAGCACTCCAGCACTTATATTCATGCAAATACCAAAGAAAAGAAAACCATAGAACTTACTATCTGATCTCTTTGTCCGTACACTTAGAAACAGAAGACTAGAAAGTAGAGCTACTTCTCCAAAGCTCAGAGAAAGCAGGCAGGCAGAAAACAAAGACTCAGACACACAATTCCCTCCACCCAAAGTTGAAAAAATCCGGTTTCCTGATTGGTCCTCTGGTCAGGTGCTTCAGGTGAAAGAGACATTAACCCTTAGCTATCTGTTTATGACACGCCCCCCAAATTGCAGACAGTGGGGAAGCTCACTGGCGGCGATTTCCTTCTAGAACTTGAAAATAAACAGATTAATACAACACATACACCTTTACCTATACTCCTAAGTATATAACTAATAAATACTGAGAATGAAAGCTACACTGGTCAAAAAACTAACTTGGCTTAGAGGGAAAGTCAAGTGGTATGAATAAAGCAATCTACAGCAAATGGAGAAAAGGGGAAGATGATAGCAACAAATATAAATTAGAAGCTAAGAACTGTAAAAAAAATGGTAAGGGAAACAAAAGGACAAGGAGAACACTATAGGCAGCAGAACTAAGGACTGTTAGAAAGAGTTTCTTATATATTAGGAGCTAGAGCTGACTGAAACTCAGGCGGATTGATTTGCAAGAAACTTCTGCAATTTGCTTTAGTTCTGAATTGGAATGAAAGCATTACCAACATTTCTCACAAATCGAAGATCCTCTGAAAATTTTGTTTTGGAAATACTGAAATACGGTTGCTCCCAGAAAGAAATATGTCAAACTATCATTCTTACCAGTTTCACCACTGCTATTTACTGAAGAACAGTTTTAAAATCAACAGATCAAAATATCTTGTATCCAAGAGTATTAAAAGAGACGTCCCAGGAGCAATCTGGACCACTAATGCTGATTTTCAATAAGTCTTGGAGTACTGGGGAAGTTCCAGAGGTCTGGAAGAAAGCTAATGTTGTGCCAATATTTAAAGGAATAAATAGGATGACCCAGGTAATTAGATCTGCCAGCCCAACATCAATCCCAGGCAAAATAATGGAGCACTGATACAGGACTCGATTAATAAAAAACTAAAAGCAGGTAATATAATCAGTGCCAATCAGCACAGGTTTATAGAACGTTGATCTTGTCAAACTACTTTGATGTCTTTTGATGAGATTATAACTTTGGTTGATAAAGATAATAGTATTTATGTAACATAGTTAAACATTTATAAGTCATTTGACTTGGTACCACACAATGGTTTGATTAAAAAACTAGAACAAAGCAAAAATCAACATGGCACATATTTAAAATGGATTAAAACTGGCTAACTGATAGGTATCAAAATGCAATTGTAAATGGGGACTCATCACTGAGGGACAGTGACCCTAGCCTCTGTTTGCCAGAAGCTGGGAATGAGCGACAGGGAATGGATCACTTGATGTTTACCTATTCGGTTCATTCCTTCGGGGGAGGCGGGGAGAGGGTGAGGAGGGGCACCTGGTACTGGCCACGGTCGGAAGACAGGATACTGAGCTAGATGGACTTTTGGTTTGACCTACTATGGCTGTTCTTATGAGTGGGTGTGTTTCTAGTTGGGCCTGACCGGAATCAGTTTTTAGGCCTCATGCTATTTAACATTTTTATCAATTACCTGGAAGAAAATATAAAATCATCACTGATAACATTTTCAGGGCCATGAACAAAAAGGGGAAAAAAAAAGTGTTTTAAACTTTGGCAAGTTGACATTCTACCAGTAAGATTGTCAGAAGTAAAAAAAGCCAAAAAGATAACAAAGAAAGAGCCAGCAGCTGTGAAAGTAAAGTCGTGGAAGGCTTATATGAAGGAGACTGAGAAAGAAATAAACAAACTGGCAAAGACCCATGATAAGAGTACTAAAGACATTGATAAGAACAAAATCATTAAAGATGAAAAGGGGAAATATGGTAATCAATGGGAAGAGTGGAGGAATTACTTTGAAAGGCTCATGGAAAAAGAGAATCCAAGAGAGCCATGCTGTAGGATAAAACCAAGCCTGGGTCTGGTGGCACCAGTCCTAGAAGAAGTAATTGCAAAAGCACTGAGCAACATGAAAAATAAAAAAGCTCTCGGCTGCAATGACATACCAGCAGATGTATGGAAGTGCCTGGGGCAGCTAGCATGAACATACAGACAGAACTGTTTAATTTCATCATGGAGAAAAATACTGGTACTAATGTGCTCTAAGAGACACTCAACACTGCGGTAACTACTGCTGCATTAAACTCATGAGCCACATGATGGAGATCTGAGAAAAAGTGTTTGATAAGAGACCACAAAGAGATGCAAAGGTCAGCGATGATCCCTTTGGATTCATGCCAGGCAAGTTAACAATGGATGCTATCTCTGCATTAAGATTGCTTGTGGAAAAATATAGCGAAAAGAAAAACCCTGAACACAGTATTAATTGATCTGGAGAAAGCTCATGACCATGTTCTGAGAGACATCATCTGGTGGTGTATGAGACTGAAACAGACTCCTTTAGACTATGTCAGGCTTGTCCAGGACATGTATAAGGATGTCGTTACCACAGTCAAAAGGCCACGTACAGAAACTGAACAGTTTCTGATAAGAGGCAGAGTACACCAAGGCTCAGCACTAAGCCCCTTTTTGCTCACACTGGTGCTCAATGAACTTACAGAAACCAACTAGAGTGGTCCCCTGGATGGCATGCTTTTTGCAGAGGACATAGTGCTCATGAGGGAGAGCAAAGAGGAAATGGGAAAACATTTGGAAGGATATAAGTGCATTCTTGAACGAAATGGCATGAAAGTCAGCAGAAATAAAACAGAGTATGTGGTCTGTAGAGTTGATGATACTTCACAGGAAGACAATGAGATTAAGTCTGGAGGGTGGGGGAGGGGCAACAGTACAGAAAAATCAAGTACCTGGATTTGATAGTACAGGATACTGGTGAACTCAATGGCAAATTTATAAGCTGAACAGGAAAGGCCTGGACTAAATGGAGAGGAGTGAGTGGAGTGATCTGTGATAGGAGAATGCCTAACAAACTGAAAAATAAGATCTACAAAACAATAATTAGACCTCTACTTTTGTATGGATCCGAATGAGGAAGAGACAGGAAATGGAAATGTTAAGATGAATGCTTGGAGTTACAAGGCTATTCAAAACAAATGAATTAGCAGAAGTGTGAAGGTGGTATCAATTACAGAAAAGCGGAGGGAATCCAGGCTTAGGTTGTTTGGGCATGTGCAAATAAGGTGTTAAACTTACAAGAAATGGAGCTTAAAAGACAAGCTGGAAGACCCAAAACTAGATGGATGGATATCATAGAAAAGGATATGATTAGTTAGAGTTCCTAAGGAACTGCTTCAAGACAGACTGGAATGGAGAAGAACTCAAAGAGACAAACTCACATAGATGGCCATTTGTGGTGAGAACAACAGTCATCTAGCACAGCATCCTGTCTTCCAACAGTGGCTGGTGCCAGATGCTTCAGATGGAATGAACAGAACCGGGGAATTATCATGTGATCCATCCTCTGTCACCCAACTCCCAGTTTTTGGCAATCAGAGCCAGTTTAGGGACACCTACAGCATGGGGTTGCGCTGGTGACCACCTTAGCTAATAGCTATTGATGGCTTTATCCTACATGAATTTACCTAATTTTTTTTAACCCAGTTATACTTTAGACCTTCACAACATGCACTGGCAATTGTGTGAAGGTGTATTTCCTTATGGTTTTTTTAAAGCTGTTGATCTTGTCTCATCTCCTCTTTAAAATTTGATTTAGTGAATGTAGTGCTGACAAGATGTGCCATGTTAACAGAGTAACAACTACACCTCTACCCCAATATAACGCTGTCCTCGGGAGCCAAAAAATCTTACCGCATTATAGGTGAAACCACATTATATCGAACTTGCTTTCCTGCCCCCCCAGAGCACTGCTTTAATGTGTTATATCCAAATTTGTGTTATATCAGGGTAGAGGTGTACTGTTAACAAAGATGTTCAGAGTACAGGTAATATCTAAGGCTACGTCTACACTAACACTTATGTCGGCAAAAAACTTTTGTTGCTCAGGAGTGGCGGGCGGGTGGGAAATCCTGAGCGACATAAATTTTGCCAGCGTAAGTGCTTGTGTGTGCAGTGCTATGTCGGCAGAAGATGCTCTCCTGTTGACATAGCTACAGCCGCTCATTGAGTTGGTTTTATTATGTTGACAAGAGAGCTCTTTCCCATTGGCATAACACAGCTACACGAGTGATCTTACAGTGACACAGATGTATTCCTACAGCTGTGCCGCTGTAAGCTTGCTGATACAGACATGGCCTAAACAACACCTATCACCAGGGTATCGAAAGACAGTACAACCTTCTCTAAAGGCACCCAGCCAACATGCCCTAACCCTGAACTAGAGACCCCACTTCTGGGATGAAAGTTAGATAAGCTTCTATGCTTTTTCAAATTATTGTCCATGGCACTAAGTCTAAGACACCTGTACAAGTTAGCGTTAGGGATTCTTGGGATGAGGACACGTGCACTAGGAACTGGGCTGAGAAACACAAACCTCATTTCATATAGATCATCAGAACTCCATACCTCATGACAACAAAGTCTGGTTTAACACAACTGGCTATACCTTAGCTTCTTCAGTTTATTCTGGGAAAAGGTCAGCAATGAGAACAAGTGGCTTCTTGTGTCAGATTTGCCATGAAAACATTCATGTCTGCACGTTAGCCCCAAAGGACAACAACATCCAGAATAAGAAAACCAACAGCAGTGTGTAAAGTCATTGCCTGCTGAAGCAGTAAGAATCACAAAACTGGGAAAGGGGAGAAGAGCAGAATGTAAAACTACAAAAGATCAGTGACTGCCAATGGAAGAGAGAAAACTGCAGTAGAAGATCTGGATTAAGAATAAGGTTGTGAAAATCAATATAAGTATTTCAACCATCTGCAGCCCACTATTGTAAGTAAGCAAATGTTAAGAGGATTAAATTAACAATTCATGATACTTAGAAGGTGTTATCCCTCACTAATTTATGGCCCAAATCTGCAATAGCTACTCAGGTGAGAAAGCAAATAGCACACACCTACAATGTCCAAAAGTCCCTTCTGATCATAAATAAGGATTAGTACCTATTTTAACTGCAATATACTAGAATATAAAAATAAAACTTTTTGACAGAAAATAGTGGGGTTTACTAGTTCATCCATGCAGAGGATTTAAAGCAGTCACTATGTTTCTGGATAGGTTAAAAGAACAATCACCACGACCCAGAAATCTAGTTGCTTTTAAAAATAAAATAATAAATAATAATAATAATTAAAAAAATGAGTAAGGCAGTTTCAGGTGCTACACCAGTGGTGGGCAAACTTTTTGGTCCAAGGGCCACATTGGGGTTGTGAAACTGTATGGAGGGCTGGGTAGGGAAGGCTGTATCCCCGCAAACAGCCTGGCCCCTGCCCTCTATCCTCTCCCTCCTGCTTCCTGCCCCCTGACTGCCCCCCTCAGAACCCCCAACCCATCCAACCTCCCCTGCTACCTGTCCCCTGACTACCCTGACCCCTATCCACACCCCCACTCCCTGACAGCCCCCCGGGATTCCCACGCCTATCCAACCGCCCCCTACTCCCTATCCCCTGACCATCCCCCTCCACCAGAACCTCCGCTCCATCCAACCACCTCCTGCTCCCTGTCCCCTGACTGCCCCCTAGTACCCTCTGCCCCTTATCCAACCTCCCCACTCCCTCCCCTTACCATGCTGCTCAGCACAGCAGGAGCTCGCAGCCCCACCGGAGCCAGTCATGCACTGCCCAGCGGAGCGGTGGGCCAGAGTGCTGGCAGCGCGGCGCACTGAGGCTGCAGGGGAGGGGCCAGGGGCTAGCCTCCCTGGCTGGGAGCTCGGGGGCCAGGCAGGACAGTCCCACAGGCTGGATGTGGCTCGTGGGCCATCGTTTGTCCACCTCTATGCTACCCCTAACCTTGTAAAACCAAAAAATAGACTAGAGACCTCTATCGCATTTTGCTATTTTCAAGATGTCTCTTTCTCTCTCCTGTTACTGTGTGAAAGAACCATAAATAGGTCTTCATGGTTCCCATATGCAAATGGACATTTAGACACCTAACTGACCTTCTGCATGCAAATACTTGATTTGTGCATGCAGTCCCAGTAATTGCACACATTAGCTCCACAATTATACAAGACTTTCTGTTCTGTTTACTGTAGTTTGAAAAGGAAAAAGGAGAATATGATTCAAATTCAGCTTTGATTTAAATGGTGATATAAAAAGGTACACTTTGGGCATAAGTTGATCAGTAGGCAGGGAAGACAAATGCAATTTAGAATTCACTGGTATTTTGTGGGGCCCCGAGTCAGACCTGGTATAAACATCTACAGCTCCCACTGACGTTAATGGGAACTGGATTTGCTTACATAATAGCTAAATTTGACACACACCCCCAAAGATGGTGCTGGCATGTTAAAGTTTTGGGGGGAGCTGTTTAGTCCAACACCCTCCTGGTAATGATTTTTCCTGTACACCATCTCTTTCCATGACCTTGGTGTGTAAGTTACACTCACGTTACACGGCCACTGAATGTCGAGTTGGTGTCAGTTATTGGATACTGCATAACCACTTACACTTTATATGTCACAATTCTCCAGCTGCTGTAGACAGGCAGCTTCGACTTCAGTCCATGGAAGTTACTTGTACGCAGATGCTGGAGAATGAAGTCCCCATTATGAGACTTACACCACCGTTTATGTTACCCCGACTTTGGCCTAGAGATGTTATGGGAGATGCAACTTCTCAGTCCGGGCTGCATTTGCTGACAAACAGTAATTCACTGAGTTCCATTTGATGGGGAAAGGATTTCCAAAGGCAATTCCTGGTCTAACTGATATCAGTGACAGGACTCCCACTCAGAGCTGGCTCCAGGCACCAGCCGAGCAAGCTCGTGCTTGGGGCAGCATTCCGCCCGACCCTAGGGTGGCACGGATGCCCCTTTTTTTTCGGTTTGTTGCTCTGGCCACCCTGTAGGGGGCAGTGGTGCAGAGGACGGGAGCACCCTGTTGGGAGCGGGCTGCGCACTCTGTCTGCCCCAGCCAGTGCCAGGTCTGCAGCAAGCCCAGTAACTCGCGTCCTTCCCTCCCTGCTGACCTTCAGTTCACCTGCAGGCGGGAGCGGCGTGGAGCCCTCCCAGCAGGCGGTGCAGTGGGAGGGGCCGAGTGGCTAGCGCCCCGGCTGAAGGAAGCCCTGACCACCCCCATTTTCTCTCTCCCCCCTGCTCCTTCCTCCTCCCCCTGCTACCCGGGGCACGTCTGCAGCGCAGGGAGTCCTGCTAGCCAGTGCAGCCGGGGGAGTGGCACCAAAAGTTTGCACCCTGGCTCCAGCCGCCCTGCACAGTTTTTTGGTTTTGTTTTTGCTTCGCAGATCCAGCCGCTCCGCATGCTTTTTTTGTTTTGTTCTGCTTGGGACGTCAAAAAAGCCAGAGCTGGCCCTGCTCCCACTGACTTCTATGGGATCAGGATTGGGCCCTTACCATATCGCTGGCCTAAAGCACTGTGCAGGAGCCTGACCAGAACAGTGAACAAGAAGCTGTTTTTAAAGGTAAATGCAATTAAAAGGTCTTGGAAAAGCTCCTCGGTATAAGTGTATCATCAGAGTGATTGGAGTTCTCCAAGGGACGGTGGGCTGTGGTAATTCTTCAGCAATACGACAGCTATTGGACTTGGCACTGCTGTAACCAGGCAGGAGAACTGCATGTCACAGAGTTGTGGAAATGCTTACCAAAGGCTTTCCCTGGAAAGTGCCAATAGCTAACTGCGGCAATGGGGGGTTGGCCGGGGAGAGACATCTAAGAAGCCAGTAGGGATTGAGAAAGGAGAGAAACCAGTAAGGGCAGCCAGAAGGGACTAGGGCAGAGGTGGGCAAACTATGGTCCGCGAGACCATCCTGCCCAGCTCTTGAGCTCCTGACCAGGGAGGCTAGCCCCCAGCCCCTCCCCCACAGCCTCAGTGCCCCCATGCTGCCAGCGCTCTGGCCCACCGCCCCTGCCAGGCAGTGCGTGGCTGGCTCTGCAGCGCTGTGAGCTCCTGCTACTCTGAGCAGCATGGTAAGGGGGCAGGGAGTGGTTGGATAAGGAGCAGAGGGTCCTAGCGGGCAGTCAGAGGACAGGGGGCGTTGGATGGGCCAGAGGTTCGCGGGAGGTAGTCAGGGGACAGAGAGTAGGAGGTGGTTGGATAGTCGTGGGAGTCCCGGGGGGGGGAGCTGTCAGGGAGCGGGGGTGTGGATAGGGGTCAGGGCAGTCAGGGGACGGGGGGGTGGACAGAGGGTGGAGTCCTGGGGGGGGTGGTTAGGAGTGGATGGGTCAGGAGTTCTGAGGGGGGCAGTCAGGAGCCAGGAGGGACAGGGGCCATGCTGTTTGGGGGGCTCTGAGTTCCCTACCCGGCCCTCCATATAGTTTCACAACCCCGATGTGGCCCTCGGGCCAAAAAGTTTGCCCACGCCTGGACTAGGGAAAGAGGATGGCCAAGAGGGGCTGGGGACAGAAGAGCCAGAAACAGTAGCCAGCTGGGACTGGGAGAGGCAGGGGGACAGTAAGAACAGCCAGCAGGGATTTGGAAAAGAGCAGAGCCAGCCGGGAATTGGAAGCCAACAAGAGTGGCCAGAAAAAACAGCCAGTCGCTAGGGAAGGAGGGCAGCCAGCCTACTAACATGGGCTTTTCTGTGAGCACAACTCCATTTTTATTTTTCACAACTTCTCAACCCAGCTGCCACCAGGCTGCTTGTCTTTGATATTCATTAATCTCCCCAGAGCAGGCACTGAGCTTTCCTGCTACCCTCTCAAGGGTATAGCGTTTGATTGCCGTTCTGAACTGGCAGTGGCTTTTGTCAGCGTAGATGGCCAATGAAACACTTATGTGCAGCAGACTCCAGCACTACCCAGTGGATTGTTTGAGCTAGTCAGATACTTGTGTAAGGGACAGATGGCCCAGTGGCTGTTCCTTGTGTAGGAAGCAGAGCCCCCAGAGTCAGATCCATGTGACAGATGGAGCGGCTGTGTTCGGCTTAACTACAAAATACTGAAAAACAAATTCCTAATCCTCTCCCTCACAAGCCCACTGTTCTGCTTTTGCAGATTAACTCCCCATCAGAGGTGTACTGTGCACAACCTGGGAACCCGGAGGAACTGTACCTTTGCTTCACTTGCAATTCCCAGGTACACACTGGACACTCCAGCTCCATCATATGCTGTTTTTTTCACATGAAGGCAACAATTATCCAGTTGTCAATAGGAACACCTCCCGCCCAAATGCACAGCACATGTCCTTATTGATCCTCTCTTGGGTTACACAAGGGCTTTAGAAAACAACTTAGCACAGCAGCTGTATTAACCTATGTTAATACCCTCCATACAGAGTTCTCCCCTGACAGTGTTGCTAATTGCTATACACCACGCTGCTTCCCAAATATATATAAAATTCACATAAGGTTTTCCCTCCTGGCTCAAGATTTCCAAAAAGTTCACACACAATTGCAGCAAGTTTGATTACTATTTAATTATTCACAGTGCGCCTGTCATTATGTTATCAGGGCATCTGACAATAAAACAAACAACTGGTGTCAACAACTAGCACAAATGAAACCCACCCAAGCCATGGAACAAATATCCTCTGGCTACAGGTCACTGACTATCTTTAGGAACCTAAAATTCATGTAGCCCTATTTTCAAATGTGCTGAACACCTGCAGCTGCCATTTACTTCAAGGGGAGTTGTATGTAATCAGAATGCTTGAAAACCAGGGCATTTTGATTTAGGTGTCTAAATATGGCATTGTCTGCAACGCTTTAGGTGTCTACATTTGAAAATTTTAGCCAGAGTGAATGAACATATCTCACACTATATCCAAAAATCTCTGGACTTCAATGGGCCCTGAGTCTGATCTCACTTACTCAGGTATCGATGAGGAGTAACTCCAATGAAATCAATGGCATTGCAAGTGAGATCAGAAACAGGAACACAGGAAGGAGTGAATTTCAGAGCAGAGAACTCTCCAGTGAGAACATCCCTCTGCCTGCACCCTGCAGCTCCACCTGAGAATAGACAGTAGGTGCTCAGAGACAACGGTGAGGAGGGTAATGATATAAAAGCCTATATAGACTTGAAAAATAAAAACCATACCAACCCGATGAAGTTAACATTTTAGAGCATGGTGAGATGGGAAAATATGAAATTGCAAAATCCCAGGAAGGGCTCAAGTGTCCTGTGTACTGAGCACCTCCTGCAAGGTGCTTATTTCAACGACAGGTAGCAAGAGGTTCTCGGTGCCTTACTAGAACAAAGATAAGTGGACTGGGAGTTACTGCCAGCCTGCCCCACCTAGCATCCAGCTCACAACTTCTGCTGCTTCAACTCTCGCACTTCCTCTACTCCAAGTTCTCAAATGTTGAGTTACAGGGTTCTTGTCACAATCAATTTATTGTTAAAAATAACAATTGTGGTTTTCCCCAATTGAAATATAAGAGTAGAGAAAGCGCCAGGCTGACTATTCCCCACTGTAGGTTGAATTTTCATGTTGATGTCTCCGTCCGTGCCCTGTGCTGAAAGGCAATTACACATGAAAAAATGCCTTTGTGGGCATAAAACAGGTAATTCCAGGCACAAATAGGCAACTTGTCAGCACAAATAAGTATTGAGGCATACAAATGCAAATTTTGAGAATGCAAAAGCCTCTTTACATACAAGCTCTCCCCTGCCCTGCTCACACCGCTTATTTATCTAACAGGAAGTAGCAGCTATTCAGCAGAGATACAAAAATGAGTATTGTTTCTCTACATCAGTAGCCGGAAGCCAGGCAGCGGGGGACCTGAAGAACGTTCTAGGCTGAAGCCCTACAGTGGAGAAGAGAAACAGTAGTTTTATGGATTATACTAAAAGCTCCTTTTTCAGTATTAGAAGTGACACTTTCTATGATTCTTTACCAGCATCACATGACATTGTGTTATATCACTGTGCTGCTAGAAGCATTTATTTACCCAAGAGGAGGTGTAAAACCAAGATATTTGAGCACCTCTGGTCATTAAAAGCAGCAAAGAATCCTGTGGCACCTTATAGACTAACAGACGTTTTGGAGCATGAGCTTTCGTGGGGGAAAAACCCATAAAAGCCACTCTTGACCAGTAGAATTAAAACTTGCACCACCTGTATTAGGATTTCTTCCAACTGCAACTACCAGAGAAGGATCATAGACACAAGCTGGCCTTTTAGTCCATACAGCAAAAGGTGTCTGTATTTACCATTACTGGGGGCGAAACACACAAAGCAATGGATCCGCGCTCAAACAAGTGACTTCAAAGCATGCTGGAAGTCGGCCTCAGAGCCCAAAGCCTGCATTAGAACCAAAAGGACAAAGTGATAGAGAGCAATTTGGATTTTATTGCTACCGCCAGTTGGGGGCAGTTGAATCTAATGGTTCTGGCTACAGTGCATGGATATAAAAAAAAAAGTGACCAACTGACAAGAAGTTTATCCTAACAATCTGAATAACCATGTAAATGAGAAGAGGCTGGCCACTTCGGAAAGGTGAGAGCGTGTGTAATTAAAGCACGGATGAGAGGCTTTAAAAAGCAGCTTCCTTATAGTTGCCCAGACAGTTCTGAGAACTCTTGACTTTAGCCCAGCCTTCTTCCATCATGAACCCAAATGGTTAAAAGAACTCCGTCTGCTGAAGAACTCACAGAGTTTGGCAGACTCCAAGGAAGACGCCCGTGGAGAATTCAGGCTTCTACAAATCCCACTGTAAACCCTTCAAGAAGAAATCCTGGAGCAAAGACAGCCTGAACCCTAGTGAGGGCAGGAGTATTGAGAGGTGGCTGTCTAGTTGTTAGATCAGTGGACAGGGTGTTATTTCTTCTGAGTTCTCATCCTGGTTCTGCCAATGACTCTCTGTGCAAATTGGGGTAAGTCCCTTTGAAGTCAATGAGACTTAACCATAGGCTTAAAGTTAAATATTTGCTTAAATGCTTTGTTGAAAAGGGATGGAGTGCTGAATCGGGACCAATGTTTGTAAAGTTCCCTCAGCAGAAGTTCAAGTTCTAAAAAAGGCTATATGCAAACGAAAGCATTTGTTCAGTGGCAATCCACCTCTCTACTGCCTTAGAATCATCGTTCATACTTAAAAGCAGCCTGTGAAAAATTCTATAGGGCATAGAAGCAAGTAATTTAGATGATGCTTAAACTTCTGCTTATGGAAATATAGTAAGATGACCCTGTGAAATGATAAACACCTGCCAACAGGAGCAAATATAAGTGTCAGGATTATAAACAAAGTTAGTAAAAACAGCTGCACTAAATACAAAGTCTGGGGATACTACAGGAGCTCTTGGGAGGATTGCAAAATGCTAGGCTGGGCTCTCAACTTGTCAGTGTTTTATTTCCATACAAATGGAAATTATAGATTTCTTCAATGCACAAGGGTTTTTAAACTGGCTGCCTGAGAATAATCAGACAAACACAATTCTAACAGCATTTAGCATCTTTCATGCAAACCACTAGAGTGAAATACAGTTAATAATAAAACAAACAAAAAATAGGAAGGAGATATTTAAAGGCATGTAGGGGGTGCAAGAGAGTTCGAGTCATACAGGAAAGACTGTTCCATGCAGCAGGAACTGCAGAGGAGAAGGCTCTCATGCCAACAGCGGAGAGATTTTGTGAAGGTGAGGAGGCTGGTGCTAGATGAGCAAAGCAGTGTGAAAAGAATTCACCCTTAGGGACCCTAAACTTATAAAACACCTTTAGAAAAGAAATACACATATTTAAAACTTTGTTGCACTGTGGTCAAAGAGAAATAGTAGCAGACCCCCAGGAAAAAGGAATCTGCCACAGTTCCAGGGCCACCCGGGGGGAGGGGGCAAGTGGGGCAATTTGCCCCAAGCCCTGGGCCCTCAGAGGCCCCGTGAGCCCTGGCCTGGCGGCAGTCTGGGTCCTCGGTGGTGTTTCAGCAGCGGGGGGGGCCTTCAGTGTTGCTGAAGACGCGGAGCGACTGAAGGGCCCCCTGCCGCCAAAATGCTGCCAAAGAGCCAGACTGCCGCCAGGTGAGTACAAGCGCTGCAGCTTCCTCACTTTGCCTGAGGCCCCCTGAATCCTCTGGGCAGCGCTGCACAGTTCAAACCAAAGCCAACTCATCAAAACCTAACTCCCTGCACATTACTGCAGATGTTCTGTGAACCCACATCACCCTCCCTCTCTGGAGTGGAATGAAGTCATTTCATCCTGGATAAAACTGCAAACACTAAAAGTTTACAAGTTCACACTCATCCGTAAATTACTGACAATTTCCAAAGGTTGGTAATGGATAAAGATGGTATATCAAGGACTAATCAAAGTACAAAAACCTCAAAAGGAGACACAGACTTGAACATTGTGAACTTTTAGAAACACGGTTGCAAAATCTAAACACAACTCACCAATTTCTCACTGCAACCTCATAACCTAATAAAACTATAACACAGTAATGCAACACTTCATCAGAAAGAACGATGTAGTTAAATCCTCTTTCGATGAAGTCTGCAAGCCAAATTCTGCTGTCACTTACATCCTCTCTGTTACCTCACTGGGCCGCTCTATAATTGGGGGTGCCCCTCACTAACAAGACATTGTCAGTAAGGGTGTTGCACAGTTGTAATGAACAGAATTTCTTTCCTTACACTTTTTAAAAAAAATTTAAACAAGTACATTATAGATAAAATTTTCCAACCCACACACTTGATCTGAATTGTCCAATAGCACTCATCTCTCTCCACGTGAGTATTTTGGGGCAATTCCTGTTCCCTATTCTACAGGTTCGAGAGCCCCATAGGCCAGGGGTGGCCAAACTTACTGACCCTCCGAGCCGCATACGACAATCTTCAGAAGTTTGAGAGCTAGGGTGCACCTGCTGGGACTCAGGGCTTCAACCCGCTCCTGCTGAAGCCCCGACCCCCTGTAGGTCTGCCATGTGGGGCTGAAGCCCCAAGCCCCCCACCCTCACCCCCACCCACACACTGGACAGAAGCCCTGAGACACCCTGCCCTGACTAGGCAGAAGCCCCTATGTCACCACCTTGCTGCAAGGCAGAGATCCTGAGCTCCCCCACAGCAGTCTGATAGGTGGAGAATGGGGGACAACGTGCAGGGCTCCGAGAGCAGCACTTTAATGGTAGAAGAGCTGCATGTGGCTCACGAGCCATAGTTTGGCCACCCCTGCAATAGGCCATGGAAACTGTGCAGTTCCATTGTATGGGGTGGAGGCACCCCTGTGGGGCATCGATCCCAGTTCTGTATCAGTACCCTAAAGCAACTGGAGAGATGCAGAGCGTGGCAGGGCTCAGGACAAGCTATGGGTGGGACGGGACGGGTGGATCCACTACTTTCCAGACTCTATGAACAGGGGCACAGTCAAGACAGGATCTACTGCGGACTTCACTGAGACAGCATATGACCCTACGTGCCTATAAAAGAGTACTGCGCTGGTGGTGACACTGGTGAAGAGAAACTCATCCTGTAAGGGCCAGGTTTTCCCCTTTAGAAGGAGAGCCAAACGTCGCCATGTTTGGAATTTTGCCCTGTACACAGAGATTTGTCAGAAGCAGAAATGCAACACAAGCACCAGGATACATCAAAACACCACAAGACCTTCATTTTGACTGGACACAAAATACCAGCTCAAAAACTTCCTTGAGCAAAGTGGAAATTTGGATCCGGGGCCACATACATATTTTGTGATTCCCGTATAAGCAGAGTTCGGCTCCACACAACTTCACATTTCACTTGCATTTCTTCTTTCTGAACCACGTTCTGATCTCAATTACTCTGACACAACCACAGGCATAACAGAGGACTGAATTTGATCCAATTTATTTCCAAAAATTTAACCATCACCACCCCACTTAATTTGATACTTATTTCATGGATCAACCCTGCTTTATATCTCATGAACAATAAGATCCGCTGAGCCTTACTCAGTCTAACACGCGTTCCATGGTATCTACATTAAAACAGTGACTGTTATTCCAAATAAGGGAACTTGTTGCAAACTTCTCTGAAGCTGCCTTGTTCTGGCTGGTTTATGTTAGGGAGACAAGACTAAACAGACCTTCACATTTTCAGTATTAACCACTAAAAATGAAAAATTGGTTGTTTGTTTCCAGAGTGCAGATGTAGGAAAATTCTATACAGTCAGCGGCCCCTTTTGGAACCCAAAGTACAACGCACCCAACATTAGTTATCTACTTCTTAAGAGTCACTGGGTCAGATTCAGCTGGGAATAAACAAGTACATCTCCCATGGAAGGACCCCAATGGAGTTCCTCCTGAATTACACCACAGTTTTACATTACATTCTAGCTGCTTTTCTTGCTATCCCCGCCCACCCCACACACACACCCCTCCCATTTCCATTGGTGCATTAGTCACATTAGTTAGACTGGCCCATGGAATATCACATCAGGACAAGTTTTGCTACTTTGCCAATCAATTGACATCCCATGCCCACTGCTGCAACCACTGAAGTCAGATTTCAATATGAGCAAGACCAGCTCACACCCCCGTGTACAACTTAAGCTGTTGTTTATGTCACCTCTGACTTTGGCCCACTGTTTACCCTTGTGCTCCTACAGGAGCTTTTCTTAAATGCCACCCCCTCCTATTTCTGAGAGTCCCTCAATTAATCCTTAATTTGTTACCACCCCTTCTAAACACCCAGATGCTGTTGGCTCAACCCTGACTGACAGCATCACCATGTTTGTCTCTGTGGCAATGCAATATGAAAAACAGATGCAAATACTGTCTGGGATGCATCACTGGAACCCCCTTTGTTTTCAATTGACAGCAGAATTTTCATACTGTACCTGTGGTTTCAAAGGATCTACAGATAGTTCAAGCAGTTCAGTGAACAAACTCATCCATATGCGGACCCCTACGCTCTCAGTTCACAGGAGTTACTCTTATACCAGTGTAAGTTAATCAATTGTGTTCCACAAGAATCAGATCTCTACATTCAGAATCAAATTTAGGTAAAACGTATTTTAAAATCTCACCCTTCTCAGTGCCAACCCCCTTCATAACACAGCATCGTTGGCAGTCTGCTCAGGAGAGGCACGAAGATTGAAATAGAAGTGCAGTGGTACTGCATTTTAGGATGTGCATCCGCTACTCTGTATGGCCCCAATAACTAGACAAACATGGAGTGTTTCAGAGCAGGACTGGAAATACATTGGCAGAGCTGTGTGGGGAAAATTGGATCGAGTCTGTCCTGCATAGCCATACTAAAATTCACCAGCTTGGCAAAGAAAAATTAAAAATGGACTGGGTCCAATCCTGTGTACACAGCGTGCACCCCAGCACACAGAGTGTTTAGAGTGCCAATAGAGCCCAACTGGTTATTGTATTGTTCTGTGTATTCAAAGTCAAAACTTTTCAAAGAAGTGCACAATTGTGCCTAACTTCTGTCTGTATCTACCACAACAGCACATGTGAATAGGTTATTTGCAAACACAAATGGCCAGTTAGATGCATTAACTTGCCATTTTTACATGCAAATACCTCATTCATACATGCAGTTATGGTAATTAGGGTTAGGGTTAGGCACTGGCAAATTAGGGGTGCAATCACTTGCACATTTTGAAAACCAGGTCCTTAAACATTCAAATTAAAAACAGAAATGCAGACAACATAGATGTATCTTTCCTGATACCCACATAAACCCCAGCAAAGTAAAAGAATGGTGTTCCAAATTGTCCAGTCAGGGGATACAAAAGGAGAAGCTGAGTTTAAACAGCAGCTGACTTCTTCTCATAAGACTTTCCATGCAGTTTCTAGCTCGGTGCATTCACATGTTCCTGCAAATTTTTCCATATTTAATCACTGCTCCTAATTTGGTTAGGAAGTGTGCAGGCTATTTTTGAAAGAAAAATATATTTGCTCTAGCTAGCATTTTGTTTGATGAAAACCTTGACTGCCATGAAAACACAGGTCACCGTTAAAAAAAAGAGGTGAGACACAATGAGAAGTGCATAAACATAAAGGCACAGTGCTTAAGGCAGGGGTAGTCTAATTTTTGTCAAGGTCCACATTTCTTGAGCAAGGCCTAACCCACGTCCAGATTCCAGAGAAAACAATAAAAAATATGATAATAAAAACTAAATAAAAAGATATCAGGGTCTGTTCAAAAGCATCTGGTGGACTGGATTTGGCCCATAGTCCACTTGTTGACTACTCCTGGCTTAAGATATGGTGGCTGAGCGTTTCAGGCAGTTGACTACAATCCTGAAGGTTGTGGATTTAAGTCTTGCTCAGTCTCACACATGAAAGCCATCTCTAGTTCAACCAGCTGCAAAACAGGTACCTGATCCATCAGGTTAGGGCAGTCAATGGTGATTGCATGTAATGTTGACCACATCATTCCCTTGTGTACCAGTAGCTGTGAAACAGGTGCCTTAACTGCATCAGTCCACTGAGTCATTGGCTTGCGGGAACTCTGACTTTGATAAACATCAAAAGATAGGAGAAATGAGATTATTTATCCATGTCTTTCATGAATACTTAATTTCCATTTTGAATTATATTTTTTCTCAGCAAGATCTAATCTAAAATGGTGAAAGTTCTAACTAGATTTTTCCTTTTACCAGAATTAAACATGACAGGTCAAATTCTACTCTAAATGATGCCAGTGTAAATCCAGAGTAGCAGCAAAGATTTAATGGTATTATCACCAATTTACACGAGCACTGCTGAAAGCAGGATCTGGTCCAGTAAGTAAGGGGACACCAGTGGTCCTTCAAAATGATGTCCAGAATCAGATCACACTTAAAATGTTCTTATGCTGTAGCATGATATCCATAAAGTAAATGAAGAATTAATCCAAATAATATCAGGTTGACCCAATCTAGTCAAGGATCATATACTAGGATAATTTGACTCAACCAAAATATGCTTACACTATAGATGTATGTTCCCTAAAACATGAAATTAATATGTCATGTGAATTTCATGCTCCTCTAACCTTAGGTTGATTATCACAAATTAAATTTTGTGCTCCTCAGTCAAGGCAGTTAAAAATATATTAAAGGTATCATATTCTAACTTGTTATTAACAGCTTTACAGAGGCCTTCACTCAGAAGAAGCAGGAGCTCTCTCACCTCCAATGCATTTCCCACAGGATAGGCAGAGTCCCAGCACTTTGTCATTTACAGTCAAAACTGGGTCTTACTGTTTCACCTAAACCAGGAAAAAATATGCAAAGTATGATATGGAAGTTTAAAGCAAATTGTGTTGAGGGGGAGATAGAAAAAAGACTGGAAGCGTATTGTTAGTAGGAAAGTATAATAGATCCTGCTGTGTAGCCATTTATCATGGAATCAGAGAAATGTAGAGCTAGAAGAAAGTTCAAGAGATCATCTAGTCCACCTCCCTGCAGTGAGGCAGGATTAACTATACTGAGACAATCCCTGACAGACAGATATTTGTCTCGCCTGGTCTTAAAACCTCCAATAATGGGGATTCTGCACTTTCCCCAAGTAAACAGTTCCAGGTCTTAACTATCCTTATAGTTAGAAAGTTTTCCCTAACAGCCAACCTAAATCTCCCTTGCTGCAAACTAAGGGCTTGCCTACATGACGAGACGCAGACTGTCACTGCGTCCACGTGGTGAGTTACTGTATGGCCATAATCTTTACTGAATGCCATCTTATTGATTTCAGACAAATTCTCCGGTGTATCAAGATAATTTTGAATTCTAATCCTGTCTTCCAAAGTGCTTACAATCATTTTGTGGTCACCCACAGAATTTATAAGAACTCTCTCCACACCATCATCCAAGTCATTAATGAAAATATTGACTAGTACTGGCAGGGCCATCCCTAGCCATTTTGGTGCCCTACCCAGCCCCCTCATGGGGGGGAGCTATATGGGGCTCCAGGCCTCTGCGGGGGAAGAGGGGGAGCGCTGGCTCCAGGTCTCCACAGGGGGGAAGGGGACTTGGGGGAAACTGCCCCCCGGCCCCAGCCCGCTCCGCTCCCCGAGCTCCCAGCCTTGGGAGGCAGAGGGGGAACCACCCCCCAGCAGTCATCAATGGCACGGCTGGGAGCCAGGGCAGCAGAGCAGGCTGGGGCCAGGTGGCTCCACTTACTACATGGTGAGTGCAGGCCAGAGCCCTGCAGCAGTCCTCAGGGGAGTGGGGGCGGGGCTGGGGCTGAGCAGTGGTGGGAAGAGGAGGGGTGGGAGCGGAGCAGGGGCTTTGGTGGGGGCAGTGCTCAGGTGAAGCAGGGGTGGGAAGAGGCAGAGTGGGGGTGGGGGCCATGGGGAAGAGGTGGATCAGGGGCTGGAGCAGCACGCAGCTGAGCAGGGCACCAGGAAATGTGGTGCCCCAAATTTCCTAGTGCCCTACGCAGCTGCGTACTTTGCATATGGGTAGGGATGGCCCTGAGTACTGGACCCAGAACGGACCCCTGTGGGACCCCTCTTCATACACCCTCCCAGCCTGACGGCAAACATTGATATCTACTCTTTGAGAAGTTCTTCAGCCAATGATACACCCACCTTATAGTAATTTCATCTAAACCACATTTCCTTAGTTTGCTTATGTGATGAGAGACTGCAAAAAGCTTTATTAAAGTCCAGCTATATCACATCTACTGCTTCCCCTCTACCCACTTGGCTGGTTACCCTGTCAAAGAAGGAAATTAGATTGATCTGACGTAATTTTTTCTTGACTTACCTTATTATCCTCTAGTCTAGATACTTAAAAATTAATTATTTAATAATTTGTTCCAGTATACTTCCAAGTATCATGTTAGACTGACCAGTTTAGAATTCATCTAGTTCTAATATTCCATTCCCCCAATTCAGATCTGCCCTACGGAATTACGGGCTCTTTTCTGCTTTCACTCCCCACCCTCAATCCATAGGAACAGAGCCAGGAGTGTCAGATCTATAGGGTTAGAGCCGGGGTGTCAAACATATGGCTTGGATCTGGCCTGCGCAACAGTTACATCTGGCTTACAGACTTCCCATGAATCTCTGGGCTTGTCTGTGCGACCCCAGAGTCCACACGAAGGAGCACACGGTGTGTTGCACTCCAACTCCCCCATGTAGACCCTGCTAGTGTGCACTAATATAGTCCTATTTCACAAATGACTATATCAACACACCATTTAGTGCTCACCAGCAGGATCCACATGGGGGAGTTGGAGCATAACACACTGATGTGCTCCAACACACTGGTGCACTGGCAGGAACAGTGTCTGTTTGATGGGGTACTCTGCCCCTTAAGGACAGTGGAGCCTAATGGTCAGCCCTTCCCAGCATGTGGCACCTACATGGCCCCTTAGGAGTTTGAAATGTCCAGTTATATACACACTAGTACCTGGGAGATACTGGGAGAGAGGAAGCAGTTCCGAGAGTAAGACGTGTTTGGAAGGAAATACCATTACTCTTTCTTAAAAGGCCAGGAGCCTTGGGAGAGAGGATGGCCCAAGCTCCCCTCTTGTCCAACCAACTGGGGAGGAGCTGGGAGAAGGGGACCTGCCTCCTTCCTCACAGCACAGCACATACCAGGAGACATCAGCAGGGCAAGGTTGGCCTGCTGAACACCCCAAAGCCTGAGGGATAACTAAAGAAAAGGGGCCAGCCGAGGGAAAAGCTGGCCAAGGCCAAGGCCTGATGCAGAGAGGAGAGCGGCAGGTCTCCTGCTCAAGAAGGGCCAGAGAATCTGGTTAACAGAACCCAACTCCAGAGAGGGGAACCGGGGAGAGTCCTGTTTAAGGAGAGAGCAAGGTACTAACTCCAAACAGAACAGCTGAGGGCTTCGGCTTGAGGAAGGCCAGAAAGGAGTAGCCCAGAGAGGGAACTAGGAAGGATTCTCCTGGTTACAGACACAGGATAGAGGAGTCTCTTGAAGGAAAGAGACAGAAGTTTCTAGTGGGATTGAGCCTGAGATGACACATGTCCCTGTGTATATCAGAGTTATTAATAAAAGGGGTGCTCTTTGTTAAAAAGGTCTGTCTGGTCTTCCATATAACCCGGGTGATGGGAAGAAAGGCAGGGCCCACCTGCAGTGCCACACCTGGCCAAAAGGTGGCACACCAGAGAGGCCTCTATGCTATTGTACCCACATACCTCCTGGGTGTGGTGTTCTGTCCTATCTAGTGGCACCAAGACAACTTAGAGAGAGAGATTAATAAGTCTGCTCTACAGCCTTAGCTAACAGCCAGTTAGCTTTTAGCTCATGCGATAGAGGCTCATACACTAAGCTCCAGAGGCCCCAGGTTCGATCTTGCGCACCAATGACCACAGTCTGTGTGTTTTTACAGTGCCTGTCACAATGGACCCCATGGAACAGCTGGTACTACTGCAAGGTATGGTTACTGGATATTTAAAGGACCACCTGTTGCCATTCAAAGCCAGATAAAATGCATTAGCATCTGGATTTTTGTGTAGCAACAGTGACAGTTAGTGGTCACAGTGGGAACATATGCTTTGAGTCGTCCTATGGGACCCACACCATCCATTTCTTCTATTTAATAGTTAATTGATATAAAAAGCATAGAACTGATGGATCACATCCCTATCATCACTCTACTTGTATATTGCACCCCATACCCCACAAACACCACCTACATTTGAACACCAAAGGATTTAAGCACATAAGAGTTCCTCATTCCACCCCCATCTCATCAACGTGTCCCTACGCTACTCTGAAAAGACCATTTATAGCGTACTGCAAATGCACAGAGCACTTCTGCATACAGAGAGGAGTATGAGGCACACTCATTCATACTGACACATTCCAGTATATTCAGAAACCTGTTTTTCTGAGAGAAAAATCATTGTTTGAAATGGTCCATTATTCTTCCCCTTGTATCAGAGAGGAAACAGGCTGCACATTTTACCTCTGATTCACAAAATAAATTCTTCCCAGTCCCCTTTTAGTGACTCATGGAAGTGACTCACTCATACGCCTCCAGGTAGTTTTATTCCTTCACCATTAAAGATAATATGTCCCTGGAAAAATACCCTCTTCCTCTATTCAGGTAAAACAGCGACATGTGCATGTTACCCAGAGAATGAAGCAGTGTTCCTCAGAGACCCTGGCCCAGGTTCACACCTGGCACAACTCCCCTGTAGTCCGCTAAGTTGCATGAAGGCCGGAATTGAACCACAGCTCTAAATTTCACTCTTTTCCCCACTAGAGGTTGCTAAAATAAAAGCCAAATAAGAACTCCGCTCCATTCCCTGTGCAGTCCTGGAGCTCACCTTCAGAAAGACAGGACTGTGGAGATGTAATCCAGAGGGTGAGGAAGGAGGAAATTCACCAGGACATTGTGATTGCTCTGAAGGCTGTTTAAAGGGAAGAGCTAAAAAGGGTTTGTGATGATTCGGATTAAATGGGGAGTGGGCAGGAGAGATCAGCTGATTCCTGCCCCCACAACCATGGACAATAGAGGAGGTGGAATTTAGCTGGCTTGCATCTTCATAATCATGTGGGGAGGAAAGGAGGAAAAGAGCAGCTAATGCCCATCCCCAGGACCATATGAAGTGAACTGAAGCAAAAGAGCCTCTGGAATCTGCCTCTGAATGCCCAAATAAATGTGTTAGTCTCTAAGGCCTGGCCTACACTACGCATTTAAACCGAATTTAGCAGCGTTAAACCAATTTAACTCTGCACCCGTCCACACAACGCGGCCCTTTATATCTGTAAGCAGAGTCAGGATAAGCTCTACCTTGACATCTGGTGGAAAGAATTTCAGAGAGTGTATTTGCATAGGCACGCCTACCCTATCCCAGACTGCTGAGCGGTGGGACTGCTTGGTGACAAATGACTCACCCTCAGTTGGGTGGTACTTGCTAGACAAGGGACATGGGTTCCAAAACCCAGTGAACTGAGAGAGGCTGGGGACAGGTATCTGTGCCTGGTGGTGCAGTCTCCTTGTGGAGCCAGAAGCACTAGTTGCACCCCCTCCTCTCTCCACTGTGGAATGTCAGAGTTGAATTTTTTATTCCCTCAAGAATCTAAATACAGGTTACTGAGCTGAACGCACTTTGGGCTAATGGTGCACTAGCACTGGGGCTCCCCCATGAAGACCTGAGATCTCTAAGAGTTAAAATCACTAAAGAGCTAAAATTACTGAGTTGAGAGCACTGAGTACTGTGCTAACTAGTGGGGTAGCCTGAGCTGGTGGAGTGGAGCAGTTGCGGGGACAGCTGGAGCAGATCACGGGACAGCTGGTGGCAGCAGAGTGGCTGGCAGAGCGGAGTAGCTGTGGGACGGGTGGAGCGGCCCACAGAGTGAGCGGAGCCAAGCAGTTTGCAGAAAGAACTGGAGCAGCTCATGGAGCAGAGCAGCTGGTGGAGCGGAGCAGTTTCTGAGGACGGCTGGAGGAGCAGAGTGGAGCAGCTGGTAAAGCGGAGCAGTTCGTGGAGAAGGCGGAAGCAGAACCCACGGAGAGGCAGGGCAGTTGGCCCCGGACCACGTAAGGTGCCCCTTTCTACCCAGGCTGGGGGGAGGGACCTCTACAGATAAACTCTCGAACTCTGGGGTGGCATTGACCAGAGACTTTTGGGTTGTTGGACTTTGGGGTGATTGGACTTAAAACCCTAAGGGGAAAAAAGACAGTGCCAAACGTACTTGGAGGTGGGTTTTTGTTTATGGTTTGTGTTATAACCCTGTTTGTGGTGTTTCTCCAATGGGATGCCGCATTGATTCCTTCCTTTATTAAAAAAGATTTTGCTACACTCAGACTCCGTGCTTGTGAGAGGGGAAGTATTGCCTCCTAGAGGCGCCCGGGGGGTGTGGTATGTGAGTGTCCCAGGTCACTGGGTGGGGGCTCGAGCCGGTTATGCATTGTGTTACTGAAACGGAACCCCTGGATACTGAACCCGGCCCTTGTTGCTGCCAACTCAGAGGGGCAGAAGGGTTACATATCAATATAAAGGGCTCTTTAAACCGGTTTCTGTACTCCTCCCCGATGAGAAGAGTAGCGCTGAAATCGGTATTGCCATGTCGGATTAGGGTTAGTGTGGTCGCAAATCAACGGTATTGGCCTCCGGGTGGTATCCCACAGTGCACCATTGTGACTGCTCTGGAAAGCCATCTGAACTCGGATGCACTGGCCAAGTAGACAGGGAAAGCCCTGCAAACTTTTGAATTTCATTTCCTGTTTGGCCAGTGTGGAGAGCTCACCAGCACAGTTAACAATGCAGTCTCCTGAGAATCCAAAAAGAGCTCCAGCGTGGACTGCACGGGAAGAACTGGATCTGATCCCTGTATGGGGAGAGGATTCCGTGCTAACAGAACTCCGTTCCAAAAGACAAAATGAAAAAACATTTGAAAAAATTTCCAAGGCCATGATGCAGAGAGGCCACATCAGGGACGCAGTACAGTGCTGTGTAAAAGTTAAGGAGCTCAGACAAGCCTACCAGAAAACCAAAGAAGCAAATGGAAGGTCCGGGGCAGGGCCGAAAACATGCCCCACCCCTGTCCGTGGATTCCAAGGTGGGGGTGGTAATCTCAGCCATGGCTGAGGATTCTGCAGACGGGGAAGAGGAGGAGAAGGAGGAAGAGGAGGACGAGCTTGCAGAGAGCACACAGCACTCCGTTCTCCCCAACAGCCAGGAGCTTTTTCTCACCCTGACGGAATTACCCTTCAAGCCCTCCCAAGCCACTAGCCCAGACAATGAAGCCATGGAAGGGACCTCTGGTGAGTGTACCTTTGTAAATATAAAACATGGTTTAAAAGCAAGCATTTTTTAATGATTAATTTGCCCTGAGGACTTGGGATGCATTCGCAGCCAGTACAGTTATTGGAAAAGTCTGTTAACATGTCTGGGGATGGAGCGGAAATCCTCCAGGGACATCTCCATGAAACTCTCCTGAAGGTACTCCAAAAGCCCTTGCAGAAGGTTTCTGGGCAGGACAGCCTTATCCCGTCCTCCATGGTAGGACACTTGACCACGCCGTGCATGTAGCAAGTAATCTGGTATCATTGCATGACAAAGCCTAGCTGCGTATGGTCCCGGTGTTTGCTGGCATTCAAGCAACATCCGTTCTTTATCTCGCTGTGTTATCCTCAGGAGAATATCATCGTTCATGGTAACCTGGCTGAAATTCAGGAATTTAATTAAGGGGACAGAGATGGCCATTCCTACTGGGCTGTTTGCCTGTTCCTTAAAAGAAATCCTTCCTTGCAGGTAGCCAAGCAGGGGCAGAGGGGGTGTGATTGGTGCTGAGCTTTTTCGTGTTTGGCTAGCAGGGGTCTTTCCTGTTACCAGCCACGCGGTGGGAGGGGAAGGGGGGTGTTTAGCAGTGATCTTCTATGATACCAGCCATGCGGGGGGTGGGGGGGAGGAGTAAAGCGATCATCCCAGAGAATTGGATGGGGGGGTGGTTTCTGATATATGAAGGCTGCAGAAGCCGAAAGACAATGGCTTACCATGGATGCATGCAAGCTGAATTCTGCTGCCCCGACCTGCATCTGTGAGATCTCTAACACTAGAGCCACAAGAACTCAATATTAAGATGCAAAATGCGACCTTGTAGCGATATCACATGTGCTATGTAAGGTGAATAGTGTTGTTCACCATGAAAAAGTATAAGCATTGTTCTGTAAAATGTATCTTTTTAAATACTTCTCTTCCTTTTTTTCCTCCCTCATGCAGCTGCAAATTTTTCAAGCCTCCTTACTCCATCCCGAAGGCTATCTCAGATAAGGCGGCGGAAAAAAAAAGACGCGAGACGAAATGTTCTCAGAAATCATGGAAGTGACCCGCAATGAAAGAGCTCATCTGAATGAGTGGAAGGACGTGGTAGCAAATTACAGGAAAGATGCCAGTGAACGTGAGGACAGGAGGGACGCTCGAGATGAGAGGTGGCGGCAGGAAGATCAGAGGAGGCATGACGCAACGCTGGAGCTGCTGCGTGATCAAACTGACACGCTCCAGTGTCTGGTGGAGCTTCAGGAACAGCCGCAGGATCACAGAGTGCCGCTGCAGCCCCTGTATAACCACCCTCACCATGTTCCATATCCTACTCACCCAGACGTGTAAGAACGCGTGGGGGGAGGCTCCGTGCACCCGCCCACTTCACCCCCATGGACAGCCCAACCAAAAGGTTGTCATTACTTTGAAATATTTTTAGTGGCCTTTTCCTTCTCTCCTATCCTCCTCCGAAAACACACCTGTGCTACCTTGTCAGTTCTCTCCCTCTTTTTATAATGAATCAATAAAGAATACATGATTTTTGAACGATAGTGACTTTATTTCCTTAAGCAAGCTGTCAGGGCCGTAGCAACAAAGAACGTGGCCCCCTCCGAACATATGTCCAGGGCCCCTTACAATGCAGAAACTGGAATGCGGTATTTATTTTATACAATATACAGGGTTCATATTATGTATACATAGGCCTACAGTGTACATGTATTCCGTATTTACGCAAAGCTCTTCTTTCGAGCCTTGTTCTCCACAAATTGGTTAATCAATGCGTCATATCCAGAGATCTGGCAATCTTGTTTTCGATTGAGATAACTGCAAGCGCAGAAAGCCTGTCATCTGTCATGGTTGAGCGCAGGATATTCTTGATCAGTTTCATTCTGCTGAAGCTCCTTTCAGCACCAGCGACAGTAACTGGTGTGGTCAGAAGAATTCTGATGCAAATGCAAAGATTTGGTTATATCTCCTGAAGGCTGTTCTTGTATATGTACGTTAAAAAATTGTTTGCCGTGACAAGTCCTCTCTCTTTCTCGATGACATAGATAAAATGATTCAATTCCATTATGAGTTCGTTGGCATCAATGTCTCCCATTTTTCTTTCAAAATTTTTGCTGTGATTCTCCAGTTCATTTTCTCTGTGACACTGCTTCAGGCTGTTAGCGTTGTACAGAAATCCAAACAACTTATACCACTCCATGAGTTGGTCAAATCGCGACGAAACAGAAGATATGGCCTGATCAGTGAGAACAAGAAAGAACTGCGATTTGAACTTTTCTTCGGCAGAAAGACGACTCGAATCATCAGCACATTCGTAATCAAACATTCTCTTCTTACGTCGCACCCTGGTTTCTGGAAACACCTGCTCAATACCTATATGCTCTGCTATTTCACATGCATTTGTGACCACAGAGTTATATCCTGTATTTCGATAGTCTTCCAAAAACTTCATTGTAGCACCGACTTCTGCCTGCAGTACGTCAATTGACACATCGGGTGACTGAATTAATTTGCTGGTTTTATTGACGTGAAATAGTATATGGTACCACGTGTACACAGTCAGAACAAAAGGCCACGTAGTAACATGGTCTAAAAGCGCACCGGCTTCTGTTGCTGTATTGCCATCTTTCTTTTCGAGCGCATATTCTTGCAAAGATGACAAAGCATTGCACAATTCTTCAAGGTGATAACGCAATGGCTTCACAGCATCAATTCTCGACTCCCAACGAGTGTCCGATAACCCCTTAACAGATATTGGCATAGGTTCTTGAAGTATATCCCAACGTGAAGGTGAAGAAGAAAAGATAACATATATTCTGTTAATCAGACCGAAAAAGTCAACGGCATATTTCGATGACTGTGCCGCGTCTGAGATCACAAGATTCCAAGTGTGAGCTCCACATGGTACATACAAGGCACGGTCATTTATTTCCAGCATGCGGGCTTGAACTCCTTTATTCTTTCCTCTCATATTTGCGCCGTTATCATAAGCTTGGCCTCTCATGTCAGCAACGTCTATTCCTAAGTTGTTTGCCTTTTCAAGAAAAGCTTCCAATAAGCCCTCACCAGTTGTATCATGAACATTAAGAAAACCAACAGACGCTTCACGAATATTGACACCATCTTCACCGTTGCATTCAACAAAGCGTAACACCACAGACATCTGTTCTTCATGTGACACATCGGGAGTACAGTTCAAAATAACTGAATAATATTTTGCTTTTTTAAGCTGCGCTATGTTGGCCTCTTGAATGTTACTGGCAACAAGTTGAAACAGCTCGTTTTGGATCTGTGGCCTGAGGTACTGAATATGTGTCTCTGCCTCCTTAATCCTCTGTAAAAGTTCGCTGAGGACAGTATCATACTTTGCAAGCAATTCAAACAGTCCCAAAAATTTGCCATTCGAAGGATTGCCGAGCTTTTCATTACTTCCTCGAAATGCTAAATTTCTTTCGGACAAGAAAATAACGACATCAACCATGCATTTGACAACATTTCTCCAGAAATCTCTTTCTTTCAGAAAAGCCTGCAATTCGAGTTGGTCAATAGATATACGGTTTACTATGCCTGACCGAAGGTCAAACCATTTCACCATACAGTCTTGATGACCTTTGCCTATTTCATGCTGCTGAAGTCTTTTTGACAGTGCTTTCCAAGCAGATGTTCCACGACGTAGCGATATGTCGCCAGTGCCAAATAATTTACAACAAAAACAAAAAATGGCATCTTTCTGAACTGAGTACATTAACCATGAACATCTTATTTTCTGGCCATTTGCCATGGTTCGATAGAAATGAGTACTTGTGACCCTCCGTCTTTCCTCGTTAAATGGAAATTCGTAACTTTCATTCTGCTGCGGTGGGCCACGTGTAACAATGTCACACACTTGCCTGTCCAATATTATAGATGGCCAATCTTCTGGATCATCAGTCAGTGGTTCAGATTCAGATACTTCTTTCCCGGCAGCAGGTGGAATATCTGTCACAGTTTGTTTGGTAGAACAACTGGCTTCACCTTTGACCTCATTTGAAGCACTTCTGGATACTTCTGGATACAATTCGTCGCTGCTAGCGCTGTCTGTTTCATGTGCCTGTACCTGTACATTGGATTGCAGTGCAAAATAAGTTGACAATTTGGAATTTTCTCAAGTTCCTTCTTGGCATCTTTTGCTGCCTTTCATTTACTAGCTCCACTCTTATACATTCTCTTAGACATCACAAAGCATGCTTCTGCATTGGAAACGATAAAAAACTAAACAACTAAATTAATAACATTTATCCGCCGACCGCCATTATGAACGCAAATACACATTCTTTGAATGGGTCCAACTAAAATTCGAAACTGACCGACAGACAACTGATGTAGCCAATAGCATTATGATGTATCATAATGACTTCACGGTTTTGTCAGTAAAACCGACATGGATTGTGCAATAGCGTCAATAAATGTCACTTACCTAGTTATACCTTACATTTTTTTTGCCACTTTTAGGGGCCCCCTTCCTTGCGGGGCCCCCTCCGGTCGGAGGGTACGGAGGGCGCTCGCTATGCCTCTGCAAGCTGTAATCGAAGGGGGAGGGTGGGTTGCTTTCAGGGAATGAGTCAATCAAGGGCGGGTGGTCATCAAGCGGAAACAAACACAGCAGTCACAACGTACCCAGGCCTGTGATGAAACTCGTTTTCAAAGCTTCTCTGATGTGCACCGCTTCCTGGTGTGTTCTTCTAATCGCCCTGGTGTCTGGCTGTACGTAATCAGCGGACAGGTGATTTGCCTCAGCCTCCCACCTCGCCATAAAGGTCTCCCCTTTACTCTCACAGAGATTGTGGAGCACGCAGCAAGCAGCAATAACAAAGGGGACATTGGTTTGGCTGAGGTCTGAGCGAGTCAGTAATGTGCGCCAGCGTGCCTTTAAACAGCCAAATGCACATTCTACCACCATTCTGCACTTGCTCAGCCTGTAGTTGAACAACTCCTGACGACTGTCCAGGCTGCCTGTGTATGGCTTCATGAGCCATGGCATCAAGGGGTAGGCTGGATCACCCAGGATAACTACAGGCATTTCAACATCCCCAAGTGTTATTTTCTGGTCTGGGAAGTAATTCCCTTGCTGGAGCCGTTTAAACAGAGTAGTGTCCCTGAAGACGCGAGCATCATGAACCCTTCCCAGCCATCCCACGTGGATGTTGGTGAAACGTCCCTTGTGATCCACCAGTGCTTGCAGCACCATTGAAAAGTACCCCTTGCGGTTTATGTGCTGGGTGCCCTGGTGCCAAGATAGGGATATGGGTTCCATCTATCGCCCCACCACAGTTAGGGAATCCCATTGCAGCAAAACCATCCACTATGACCTGCACATTTCCCAGAGTCACTAACTTTTGTGGCAGCAGCTTAATGATTGCTTTGGCTACTTGCATCACAGCAGCCCCCACAGTAGATTTTCCCACTCCAAATTGATTCCCAACTGACCGGTAGCTGTCTGGCGTTGCAAGCTTCCAGAGGGCTATTGCTACTCGCTTCTCAACTGTGAGCGTTGCTCTCATCTTGGTATGCTGGCGTTTCAGGGCAGGGGAAAGCAAGTCACAAAGTTCCGTGAAAGTGCCCTTACGCATGCAAAAGTTTCGCAGCCACTGGGAATCGTCCCAAACCTGCAAAACTATGCGGTCCCACCAGTCTGTGCTTGTTTCCCAGGCCCAAAATCGGCGTTCAATGGCTACAACCTGCCCCATTACCATCAGGAACTTCAAAGCGCAGGGGCCCACGGTTTGAGAGAATTCTGTGTCTATGTCCTCATCACTCTCATTGCCGCGCTGCCGTAGCCTCCGCCTCCTCGCCTGGCTTTGCAGGTTCTGGTTCAGCATAAGCTGCACAATAATACATGAGGTGTTTACAACGTCCATGATTGCTGTCTTGAGCTGAGCAGGGTCCATGCTTGCTGTGCTATGGCGTTTGCACAGTTCACCCAGGAAAAAAGGCGCGAAACGGTTGTCTGCTGCTTTCACGGAGGGAGGGGTGAGGCTGTACCCAGAACCACCAGCGACAATGTTTTTTGCCCCATCAGGCACTGGGATCTCAACCCAGAATTCCAAGGGGCAGGGGAGACTGCGGGAACTGTGGGATAGCTATGAGATAACTACTCACAGTGCAACGCTCCGAAAATCGACACTAGCCTCGGTACATGGACACACACGGCCGAATTAATGTGCTTAGTGTGGCCGCGTGCACTTGACTTTATACAATCTGTTTTAAAAAACCAGTTTCTGTAAAATCGGAATAATCTCATAGTGTAGACATACCCTAAGATGCCACAAGGACTCCTTGTTGTTTTTGCTGATACAGACTAACACGGCTACCCCTCATAAACCTGCCTCTAACACGGCTACCCCTCTGAAACCTGCCTCTAGCACGGCTACCCCTCTGAAACATGCCGCTGAATATTAGCAAATAAGAGTTTCCCAAGGTCCATCCAATACGGGGGGCCTAGGTTGTGAGATGGATTAGAGGGAGGACTGAGGAAAGAAAGGAAGTATTGCAGGGAGGGAGCAGGTGGGGAACTTGGGGAAGGGGGTGACTGTATAAAAAGATTTCAGAACAATACAGGAGGGGCAAAATCAGAGTGTGCGTAGGTTTTTTTTTTTTGTCTTTTAATTAAAACTATAAAGACATGAGAGATTGACAGCAGGCATCACACTAGCATCCAGTTGATATTTGTGACTGGGGGGATGGCAAGCTCAGAAGGCTGATGTTTTCAGCAGAACGGCAGCAGATCACGGAATAATCTCAGAAACATGGAGATGCCAACTACTTTCCAGAGGGTTCAGAAACCAGCTGGCAAAAATACCACAAATCCAATTGGTGATGACAATACATTGCTGCTTTTCAGCAGCCTGTCTGAAATAAGTTGGTGTACTCAGCATGGTTCACAGTGGACCAGCCTGGGACTGAACACCTCTACAGATGGTCTTTTCAGATCAGCGTAGGGGCACACTGCTGGAATCCTGTGGAGTGAAGAAGTCTGCACTGTTACTCTATTCATTCTGCTGAAAAAAATGGATTCCAGTCCTCATGGCTACACTCCCAAGTTTAACCTTCGGTGAGGATTAAGGGAAGTCAGAGATGGATAAAACCTACCAGATCACTTAGTCCTTGTATCTGTCAGTGCCAATCTAGTTTTAAAAAGTTGTACAATCTGGAGCTTCTGCCACTTTCTTAGGGAGGCTATTCTCCAGCCTAATGCATGTGGCAGAAAGTTTTCCTGATAATCTAATTTTTTCCTCTTAATTTCACCCCATTAAGCATAGTTTGCTGAAATATAACTAGGAGAAATCATTCCTCTTTTCTATATCTATGCACATCAAATCTGCCTAATCTTACATGCCCACTGGCCAAGTTATCCATATTTAGCTCTTTTAACCTTTATTCCTCAAATTGCTCTGATAATTGCATATTGCTCTTCTCTGAACCCCTTCCGTCTTATCAATATCTTTCCACAGATGACGTGCCCAGAATTGAATGCAATAGTCTGGGAGCAATCAATTACACAAATACAGTAAATCATTTTACAGAGAAATGAAAGGTGAGGTCAAGCTAATGGGAGAAGTTCATTTAATTTCAATGGTGTTTGCAGCCATGTGTTTCAGGCCCCTGAAGTTTCTAGCCATTATGTAATGATTGCAGATGAAATGTAAGAGAACAGGGTGTAAATAGTACAGTTAGCATAAAGATAAAACTTTTGACATCAGCACATGCATCCAGGCTTTATATCCCCTTCTCCATAATTTCACACAGAACTCCCATTAACATTAATCCTTCGTGAAGAGAGAGGAGAGGATCTACCTCTTGCTGTACAGCATGCCCTCAAGGGATGTTTCTATTTAACATTTATCATCCTTAGTTAAGGAAAGGGGGAAACCCAAACATCAATTATGCTGCCATTAACAGAGACATGCTGAGCAGAGGAGCTGGAGCACTCAGTTCCCATGGGAGAGGAGAGAGGCGCATGACAATCAGAATTACACTCGCTAGCTTAACAGTAGCTACACCAATTCTGAACATACTCAGTCATGCAATTTGTTGGGCTATGTGATGTGGAGCAGCTCTGCTGTGATCTTGTGTTTATATAACAGTGACAGATCCTAGTCGTTGGTGGGCAGGATCAAACCGGGACCTCTGAAGCTAAATGCATGAGCCTCAAGCCACGTGGCTCTTACCTAAGGCTGTAGCAGACTCATTAATCTCTAAGTGGTCTCAGTGCCACTAGAGGGGGACAGCACGACACCCAGGAGGTGCGTGGGTTACACTGACACACCGGAATAATTAGAAACGGGCCTGAGTCACAACACTAGACGCTTCTGTCATCTTTCGTCCAAGGATCTCAAAGCACTTAATAAACATCAACTGAAAAAACACCTAATACCCCTGTGAGGTAGGCATGAGTTATAATCATTTCCAGAGAGACCAACTGAACAACAGAAAGATTAAATGATTTGCCCAAGTTCACAGAAGTTAGTGTCACAGTCAGGAGTGGAATCCAGGAGTCCACACACACAGGTCCCAGTTCCCAGCTGTAAATCACACTTGCTCTTATTATACAACAAATCCCTTTTGTACTGTAGGGCTATTCCTGAGTCAGTCATTAAAATGCGTAATAGACAACCTATCAACAGTGCCGAAGAGTTAGTGAATGTAATGCTAGAATGAGTGAGTATTTACCAAATAATATTACTAGCGGGCACACAGATCCAGATAACGCAAGAGCCTACGTATAGCATCTCCAGCACCACACACTGGTTCAGTATTGACCCAGAAAAGAAGAGCACTCCCTACTTAATCATTACCTGAGTTTTCTTTGGGAATTCCTATTGATCAGGCCCATCCTACATGGCTTATCAACAGAGACAGGCCCAAACCAGAACTCAAATCCAATCACCTCTGGGACTTTATGAAAATTCAGACCTAGAGCCAAACTTTGCACCTCAGGCCCATCTATACACTGAGCCTGGATGAGATTCCAGCACAAGAGGCAGTATATAGCAGCAGGCATCAAGAAACAAGCCCAAAACAATCTTGTAACAGAGAACAAGCTTATTTAGAGACTTAGTGAGGTATACCCACTATCGGCATAAAAAAACATCAGCCCAGTTACAGAACTTGGTAAAGAGTGGGGTGAATAAGTAAACCTGAAATGTTATTGAAGTTGAACGCGAATAGCTTCCCTCTTCCGCAGTAGCTCTGAATAGTAAGGCTGAGATTTGTATGAGTTAAGATTTAATGAAGGAGAAAAACATGAAAGTCTGTGATGCTGGTTTCATTATTAGCATTGAAATTCCAAATTCCAAAGGGGCTGCCAGACAGTATTATTCTTAATATACTTAAACACAGATTCAAAGGAAGCTGCCAAATATGGTTACGTTTTGTGCTCCCTTGTTTCTACTACTTTCTAAGAAAGCTGGAAATAACATTCCATTCCCTGCCCAATTGGTTATTTTTATGTATTTAATTTTGCCTTTAAAAAAAGAAAAATCACAGGGACCCTGAAGTTCTGGGCATCTGGTACTGCTACTCAGATACAGGAGAGAGAGACAGAAAGGTTGACAGGCAAATAACGCAGATCTACAGAAGAGCCACAAGTGGGTCTTAACCACGATGGCAGTTTCTTCAGGGCAGGCACCGCATCCTCCTACAGGACCCTGATCCTGAATGGTTACTGCAATACAAACTACAACAATACTGGTTATTGCTGTTTAAGGGCCTGATTTCACTCTCATTCAAGTAACTGAGGGCTTGTCTACACTTACAACACTTAGTGAAGACACTAACTACGTTGATGGGAGAGCGTCTCCCAGTGGCGTGCCTGCTCCACCTCCCCAAGAGGTAGTAGCTACGTTAACAGGAGAAACCCTCCCATCAACACAGTGCCTTCTATGCTGGGAATTCAGTCACTATAACTGCACCACACAGGGGCATGGATTTTCTACACCCTCAAGTGATGTAGTTAAACCAACATACCTTTGTAGGGTTGAGCCAGGGCTCAGAGTATTGCCTTTGATTATAACATGAGCTGGTTTACATCCTAAATTGTCCTCCTCATAGACTCATAGACTTTAAGGGCAGAAGGGACCATTATGATCATCTAGAGGAGATGGAGGGGGGAAAGTCAGCTGATCTGAAAACTAGGAGACCCACATTTGGGACTAAAACTACTCTCCAGATTACTGTCATGGCACCTGACAAAGAGAAGGAAGGATGCTAGGTAGCTGCTGCATTCTTCTTCTCTCAGTCCCTTCACAATGAAACACGCATGTCCATCTCAGCAGCTACCTTGGCTGCAGCCAGTATAGGAGATCAGAACCAACATTGCAAAAATCTCCTTGTCAATGGAGGGTAATTTGTTCTACAGCTTACAGCACATCTTACAGGAGCCCAGCTTCCATAGCTTCTGTTCCCAGCTTTACCACAGTGTTGTTATCACAAGGTATGCTCACCACTCACAGTGCCTGCTATTGGCCATTCTGGGAATTTGCTCTGACAGCTGGCACTCTCCCTCTGGTGACATCTTCCCCGTCTTGTCTCAGCCTGCAGCCCAGCTCTTCGTGGGTTGGCCCTCTGACCAGGTCACTAAGGTCCTCCCTTTCTAGGGAATTCACAAACTTTCCAGACCTGCTGCCTGGCTGTTGTCTGCCATGTCCTGGCTGCCCCCCTAGTGGCTGGCAGGAGAAACCAAGCCTGTCCTCTACACTAGGTTTCAGTCCAGGAACCCTCAGCTCAGCAGTCCTGGGCTTTCCTCTCCTAGCCCTCACTGCTCCTTCCCTGGACTGCTTCCTACCACTGGTTCCCCTTCTCTCTCTGGGTCTACCAGTTCCAAAACCCTGCTCCCTCTTCCCACGATGTGACTGCAGCCAACACACTCTGCAGTCTCACCTTCCCAGGGAGTGACTGCCCTGTCCCAGCAGCAGCACAGATGATCCAGTTCTTAATCAACCAGTTCCCAGTGCCTAGGGAGTTAATTGGCCAGTCTGGTCGCCTTAATCCCTTCCAGTCCCGTGTGGGGTGGGCACCCCATCACAGTTGTCATGTGACTTTCAGCAAGCCACTTGACTTCTCTGTGCCTCATAGTGCGCATGTTTTGAGAGCTAGGGAGGAAAGGTGCAAAGTGCCATGATGACTAATTTTGATCAGAACAACTGAGTCAGTTGGCCCATGCCTATTAACGCTACCCTACAATAAAATAATTCAATTCTTTTACTGTTGTGCGGTATGCCAGGAAGAGAAGAGAAAGACAGAACACTGAAGCTTCTGTTCAGGTGGGAGATGACGGCAAGCCCTTTCATGCAATGCACAATGCTTAGCAAGTTTACCATATATCCCTGACTTCCTTCAGTCATCGACAAAGAACACATACAAGCCCTGCTGCTGTCCAAGGTGGTGGATGTCTCTGAATATTAACCAACCCCATTAACATCAGTAAGGCAGAAGCTGACTTTTCTTGTTCACCATTCCCTGATAACTGCAGAGAAACAATTATTAAACTAAAAGTGTGGAGAAGAGCCAGTTCCTTTCCACACACTGAGAGAAATTCACCCCAGTGGAGAGGTCCAGCATGAGGACTAGCCGCTACTTAAGAGGGCTTAAATAGTACCTAGGCTGGTCCCTTGCACAGATGAATATAACCCAGCGAAACCATTTTACAAGCCCAGCAAAAGCCAGAGACAAACTTTCCATGTTGACACACTTTTATTTTCAATACTGATATTATCATTACATTAGTCAAACGAGAGCTGAACTGTCAGGTCTGGGTGGGGTTTTTTTTTATTTATGATTATTTACAGCAAGGTTTATCTTCCAGATTTGTAATATTAAATTCCTGTCTGTATCAGAGAATTGCTTTACTACCTGGGACGTGCAGTATTAAAAAAAGAGGAGTCATTCTGCTGCTTGCCTTTGCTTATCACTGTTCAGAAGGCTCATTACGTGCCTCCAGCATTCCCACTGCTGGTACAAAGTGTAGAATTCATACTTAGTCCTTGGGGGCCAATCCTGAAAATTTCCGAGTATTCTCAACTCGCAATGAAGTCTACCGGAGCTAAGGGCACTGAGCCCATGGCTGGATCAGGCCCTATAATTTTAAAATAAGCCATTCTTTTGAATCTAAATGATCAAGTACCTTTAACATCAGGCATAAAACAACAAAAATGCTTCATTTTTCCTGCAGACATTTTATTTTATGCAACAGCTCACACACTAGTCCTTTGAAATGATTCAGAAGAGAACACTTCAGTTTTCTTTGCAGAATACTAATTTGGTCTATATAAGTTCCTTGACTGAAACTTACAGAGGCAGCACAATCAAGCCAGTGTAGTGGGACTCACTGATGATGATGAACCCAATGTACTGTATCTTGCAAGTGGGCCTTTCTTCCATGAAATAAATTGTATGCCATGGCCTCTGTGTAAGGCAGGACATCATTTCCTGGGGTGGAAATAAACTGATGGAAGCAGTGCAACAAGGCTGCCTTTTTGATTTTTATCTGCTAGATTCAGGTTATATAATCAGGATCTCAGTTCACAGCTGCATGGCTATCGCAATACAGGGAAATTACAGAGTTCTGAAAACTCCAAGGCTCATATTCTGATCTCAGTGACACCAATTCAAATCTGGGCTAACTCCATGGATTTACATGAATTGTTCCACATTTATACTGGTGCAGTTGAGACCAGAATGTGGCCCCAAATGCACCAGAATGAAATGAATCAAACCAACAGACTGTTGAATCATAGTCTGATTTCTATAATATGTCAAATGCAGCTTCAGTCTTTAAAATGAGTACCTCAATGAAATTTAATTTTATCAAAATCAAGATTAGCGACTAAATTTTTCTGTTACATTAGTATAAATCTGGAGTAAATCCAGTTGCCCCAGTGTAAGGACTTGTCTATACTTAAAACACTGCAGCTGCACCACTGTAACACTTCAATAAAGATGCGTAAGTACTCCACCTCCCTGAGAGGCAGTAGCCAGGTCACCAGGAGAATGCTCCCGCCAGCGTAGCACTGTCTACACAAGGGATTAGGTTGGTTTACCTGCATTGCTCAGGGGTGTGGATTGTTCACATCCCTGAGCAACATAGTTATACCAACCTAATTTCCTTGTGTATACCAAGGCTACGCAGGGTGACCAGACGGCAAGTATGAAAAATCGGGATGGGGGTGGGGGGTAATAGGCATCTATAAAACACTAAGCCCCAAATATCGGAGCTGTCCCTATAAAATCAGGACATCTGGTCACCCTAGACCTACGTCAGCAATTTGAATCCAGATGAGAGCAGCAGCAATCTAGAACCGGCATCCATCCAATAACTAGTTGGTGGCCTCTGCACTAATTGAGTGGATGGTCTCAGCCTAACTGCAATTTGAGATCACAGAAAAAAATCCCCACTGTATATGGCTGGTTTGTCAGCAGTCTCAGCAAGATAGGCCATGGAGAGTGAAAAACCATCTCATCCCTGGAGGAGAACCCACCCATCCACAGGTCAGGAGTCAGAAATATTGAGCCAGGTTCTATTATCGCTGTATCTCTGTAAATCCAGACTGACCTCACTGACTTCAAATGAGTTACTCTGGATTCACACTGGGATAAGATTACAAATTAGACGCTGGGGTTCTCCATGATTCCCTGCTGTCTTGGGCCCTCTCAGAGTACCACACCTAGATACCAAGGATCCTGCCCTGAACCCCTTCAGAAGAGATACAGAGGAATCTTCTTTCTTGGCCAGTCTAGCAATAGTTATTGTATCAGTTCATTTTTGTGCCCAAGCACCAGGAATCCCGATGTTAGATGCTAGTTAATCAATTTCTAGGGCAGTCAATTCAGCACCTTCTCACCCCCTTCATCCCAAAAAGGCTTAAACTCTCTTAAAAGAGCAACATTTACCAACATAAATATGGCCAACACTTTAGACCTCCCTTACTAGTATTTCCAGTACTTTTTTCCCCCAAGAAAGAGATCTTGGAGTCATTGTGGTATTCTCTGAAAATATCCACACAATGTGCAGCAGCAGTCAAAAAAGTGAACAGAACGTTAGGAACCATTAGGAAAGAGATAGATAACACTGGTCTACAATTTTTGAGAAGTCGTCTGCTTCAGAGATAAAATGTGATATTTATTATGTATTTTGATGTGCTGAATTCAAATATGACAAAACAACTGATTGGCTACTGTTTCTAAGATATTTAAGTTTTTACATTTTATGTCTATGTATATTGTGTAGACAGTAGAGTTTTAATCATAAATTGCAAACCTAGGTCTTTTCATGTATTTATGGTTGCTTTACATGATAATATTTCACCTGTCCTGTTTATGTAACACTTTAAAAATCAGCAAAAGGGTCATATAAATAAAATTTATTATGAAACAAAAGGCAAAAAACTATTATGTACATAGTTTAGTCCTATTCAGTGTCTACTCGGCGCTTCTTGGCTTGTCTCTTGTGTTCATTAAATGGAGCATCTCTTGTCACTGTTCAGCAACAGTCTGCAAGCATTGATGGGCTCCATTTGCCCTGATAGCCTGCCAGGAGATTCCAATGCTGTAGTCTGGAGCCCAACAGCTCTGCCTTACTCTTGGGTAGTTCCAAATCCCTGACAAGGTCATTCAGTTCACCTTGTGTTATGAGGTGTGTTTCAGAGGAGGAGGATGGGAGAAAATGTGGGTCCTGTGACATTGATGGTTCAGGACCAGAAGTTTCATCCTCTTCCTCTTCCTCGTCTGACTCAAGTGAGAATGATTCTGGCGCATCAGGAACCGGCAGTCCTCCTCCGTGGGGTACTGGACGTATAGCTGATGGAATGTTTGGATAATGCACAGTCCACTTTTTCTTCTTTGACACACCTTTCCCAACTGGAGGCACCATGCAGAAGTAACAATTGCTGGTATGATCTGTTGGCTCTCTCCAAATCATTGGCACTGCAAAAGGCATAGATTTCCTTTTCCTGTTCAATCACTGGTGAAGATTTGTTGCACAAGTGTTGCAGCACATGTGTGGGGCCCACCTCTTGTCCTGATCTCCAATTTTGCAGCCAAAATAAAGGTGATAGGCTTTCTTAACCATAGTGGTTATACTGTGCTTTTGTGATGCAAAAGTCACTTCACCACAAACATAGCAGAAGTTATCTGCACTGTTCACACAAGTACGAGGCATCTCTGCTCACTTTGGCTAAACAGAAATGTGTCCTTTTGCAAAATCAAACACTGACAAATAAGAGAGCACAACTCTGTATGATTTCTAGAGCTGATATAGGGCAATTTGTTCAGCAGAGTGATGTAAGCTTCCTTATGATTGCATCATCCATGACTTCTAGGAATAACATGATGCAATTCATATCATGTATGATGCAATACCAGCTTCAGATTGCATCATTCATTGTCGTGCCTAAAAAGCAAGTACTGTCCAAACCGAGTCATAGATTTATTCATAGATCCAGTCAAAGATGTATTTTAGTCATTTCTGGTTTAAACTGAGATCCCTTCCCTTTATAACTCACTTATCCTCTGCCATTCCCAAGTCAAGGGTCGTATATACTGACCCAATACCATATCTTGAAAACTAGAGCCAATCAACAATTTTAAGCATTATTTTCATTCTCAGTGACCCAGAATTAGTAAAGTTGGACTACATTTATTTCAGAAGCATTTTGGCTGTAGAGCAGTGTAATAAGACAGCAAATAACATATGCCACTATATAAATCCCTGGTATGCCCACACCTTGAATAACTCATGCAGCTCTGGTCTCCCCATCCCAAAAAAGACATATTAGAATTGGAAAAGGTAGAGAGAAGGGCAACAAAAATGATTGAGGAATGGAACAGCTTCCACACAAGGAGAAATTAAAAAGACTGGAACTTTTTAGCTTGGAAAAGAGACAACTAAGGGGAGATATGACAGAGGTCTATATAATGAACAGTGCGGAGAAAGTGAATAGGGAAGCGTAATTTACTCCTTGACAGAACCCAAGAACCTGGAATCACCTAACAAAATTAATAGGCAGGGGGTCAACCTGTGGAACTCATTGCCAGGAGATGTTGTGAAGGCCAAAAGTATAACAGGGTTAAAAAAAATAAGATACATTCATGGAGGCTACAATAGCTATTAGCAACTGTATTTTGGGATCCCATGACTCTAGCTTCTCTCGGGGTATAGAACAGTACAGGGAGGGGCACCAGTCTTTATATTTTAATCTAATGAAACCCCAGAAAGTGCTTCCATAAACCCACTTCAGAAAGAGCTTTGGTTTTATGCCCACATCCTTAGAATAGGGGAGAAGCAGGATTTCAGTCCTTGCCTGTTGTAGGCCTCTTATGTCATGCACAAAGAACACAGACCCACTGCCTTTCCCCAGGAAGCTGAAGGCCCAAGGGCCCTGATCTCTCACACACACATTTTATTGTGACTCCCCCAAACAGCCATAAATATATGGAGAGCCAAAGATCCAAATGAATTAGTGCTGACATGAAGCACGTAGGCCACGAGATAGAAGTGACATAAAGGTGGATGCATTCCAAGAGGATTATTTTCTGCTGAGATTGCCTTGAAAAGAGACTCTATTGGCATTTGCCTGAACTCTGCACAAACAAAGCAGGAAAGAGTTGCAATGACTGGGACTATATTTTGTCATTCACTTAAAATCCAGGACATTATGTGCTGTACATACCACAAGTGCGTCAACTTGCCAGGATAAAATTAGGGAGATGGGCCCAAGCCATTAAATATGCATCTGGATCTTAAACACCCCAGAGTTCAGGGGCATTTGGATCAAGGATTCTGGTTCAGCCCATTATAAAGTCAGGGGTGTTGGAAAAAATCCTGACCCAACTTCGGATTTTGAACCCCTCCAAAGTTGTCTCAGATATGGGTACAAGTCAGACTCTTCATCAGATAAGTGCGCCTCACTTCCTAACTTTTGCAAGTCAATCTATTTTGATGACCCTCGGGCCTGGTTTCCTCCCACTCCTCTTTTGCTCTGTCCCCTCTATAGAATTGCCAACATCAGGCATTCAAAAATTGTGAGTCAGGCCCCAAAATCACGAGATTACTTTAAAATAATGTATTTGGGTTTCTTTATATTTGCCTTCTGGTTTCTTCACTTTGAGACTATACTCATCGTATTTTCAAGCTTTTCTTTGCAACCAGGAAGTCAAGAAGCTTACTTTAAAAAAAAATAAATAAAGCTGAGATTCTCATGGAATCTCTTAATTCTAACAGCTGGGACTTTCAGAAAAACACCAATTATCACAATGGCAACATTGCAAACTCCACACTTTGATTTACAGCATCTCTATGCCTAGAACAGCCTTCCTGTCACCGAGCACCAAGCAACCCCTTTTCCCACCTTCAAACCCTTCCTTGAAATCCATTTCTTTCAGCTTCATCTCCCACAATGATGCACCATAGCCACAGGACCTTCACAATGCACAGCAGTGGCTCATCAAGTGGGGAGACCACAGTATATCATTAGAGGCACAGTCCCGCTTGGGGAGCCCAGCCACAGAGGAGAATGGGGGCGAGAGGAGCTACAGCTCCCATAATAAGACACTGAGGTAGAATTTCTGAATCAAAATTTTCCATTTTTGGCCAATGTTTTTTGGGTTTTGGCCAAAAAGTTTGGATTTTCAGTTTTGTTTTTTTTACTGAAAAAGTTGAAATTTTCCGTGGGGAGAATAAAAACCATTTTCTGGTCAGTTTTTCTGATGCTGCAGTGTCTCCAGTCCAGAAGCAAGCACTGGAAATCTCCTGAGAAAGCCTGTTCTTGTAAGGATCGCAGCCCAATGTGACAGACCGACAAGATTTAGGTGAGCATCCAAACTGAACTTCAGAACCTCTTGAGCTTCAGCCATCAATAAGGGAAACTGTGCTCCTGAAGTCTCAACTTCCCTCTCTTTATGATCTGATTGATATGCAGAAACAAGCCTGATCCTGCTAACTACCAAAAAGAAAATCTACAGTAAACCATTGTAGATAAAGTATTAAGACTCATAACAGACCCTAGAGCATCATACCCAGCAGAGATGTTTTGGATAGCCATTGGAATTAATCTGCTCTCCAGTGGGCCATATATGCTGCTATAGCGTCTGTTAAGGAAATTGTTGCTGCTCACTTCGAATCCTGCCTCAATATCCTATGCCCAGACCCAAATCTACTTGAGAGATGCTCCACTAGCAATTTACAGAACAGAAATGGCTTAACAGGGAAGGGGACAAATTCTGCTCTTAAATACACCTGGGAAAATTCATTGAATTCTCCTTTAGTGGCTATAACTGCCACGCCTCCAGCCTTTACTCCTTCCTCACTCCTTAACATACACTGACCTCTTCCATAAGGCCTATAATAAACACAACACAGACTAAATCCAACCATCTGTCATTTGCTGTTGCTCCCTGCCCCCATACTTAGTTTACAGACCATAAGCTTTGGGGGCATGGACACTGTCTTTATACAGAATCATAGAAGTTTAGGGTTGGAAGAGACCTCAGGAGATCATCTAGTCCAACACCCTGCTCAAAGCAGGACCAACACCAACTAAATCATCCCAGCCAGGGCTTTGTCAAGCCAGGCCTTAAAAACCTCTAAGGATGGAGATTCTACCACCTCTCTAGGTAACCCATTCCAGTGCTTCACCACCCTCCTAGTGAAATAGTGATTCCTAATATCCTAGCTAGATCTCCCCCACTGCAACTTGAGACCATTTCTCCTTGTTTGGTCATCTGCCACCACTGAGAACAGCCTAGCTCCATTCTCTTTGTAACCTCCCCTTCAGGTAGTTGAAAGCAGCTATCAAATCCCCCCACATTCTTCTCTTCTGCAGACTAAAGAACCCCAGTTCCCTCAGCCTCTCCTCGTAAGTCATGTGCCCTAGCCACCTAATCATTTTTGTTGCCCTCCGCTGGTCTCTCTCCAATTTGTCCACATCCCTTCTGTAGTGGGGGGACCAAAACTGGATGCAATACTCCAGGTGTGGCCTCACCAGTGCTGAATAGAGGGGAATAATCACCTCCCTCGATCTGCTGGCAATGCTCCTACTAATACAGCCCAATATGCCATTGGCCTTCTTGGCAACAAGGACACACTGCTGACTCATATCCAGCTTCTTGTCCACTGTAATCCCCAGGTCCTTTTCTACAGAACTGCCGGTTAGCCAGTTGGTCCTCAGCCTGTAGCAGAGCATTGGGATTCTTCCTTCCTAAGTGCAGGACTCTGCACTTGTCCTTGTTGAACCTCATCAGACTTCTTTTGGCCCAATCCTCCAATTTGTCTAGGTCACTCTGGACCCTACCCCTACCCTCCAGTGAATCTACCTCTCCCCACATCTTAGCATCATCTGAGAACCTGCTGAGGGTGCAATTAATTCCAGTTCCTTAATAAAGATGTTGAACAAAACCGGCCCCAGGACTGACCCCGGGGCACTCCATTTGACACCAGCTACCAACTAGACATTGAGCCGTTGATCACTACCCATTGAGCCCGACAATCTAGCCAGCTTTCTATCCACCTTATAGTCCCTTCATCCAATCCATACTTTAACTTTCTGGCAAGAACACTGTGGGAGACAGTATCAAAAGCTTCATATCACATCCACCGCTTTCCTCATATCCACAGAGCCAGTTATCTCATCATAGAAGGCAATCAGGTTGGTCAGACATGACTTGCCCTTGGTGAATCCATATTGACTGTTCCTGATGACCTTCCTCTCCTCCAGGTGCTTCAAAATGGATTTGTTGAGGACCTGCACCATGCTTTTGTGGGGTCTGAAGTGAGGCTGACCACTCTGTAGTTCCCCAGGCTCTCCTTCTTCCCTTTTTTAAAATATGGGCACTATATTTGCTTTTTTCCAATTGTTTGGGACTTCCCTGATTGCCATGAATTTTCAGAGATAATGGCCAACAGCTCTACAATCACATCAGCCAACTCCCTCAGCACCCTCGGCTGCATTAGATCTGGCCCCATGGACTTGTGCATGTTCAGCTTTTCTAAACAGTCCTTAACCTGTTCTCTTACCACTGAGGGCTGCTCACCTCCTCCTCTTACTGTGTTGCCCAATGCGGCAGTCTGGGAACTGGCCTAGTCTGCGAAGGCCGAGGCAGGGCTTCCCGGGGGGGAGGGGGGACGAGTGGGGCAATTTGCCCCAGGACCCGAGCCCTGCAGGGGCCCCCACGAGAATATAGTATTCTATAGTATTGCAACTTTTTTTTTTATGGAAGGGCCCCCTGAAATTGCTTTGCCCGAGGTCCCCTGAATCCTCTGGGCAGCCCTGTGCCAAGGCAAAAATAGCATTGAGTACTTCAGCTTCTTCCACATCATCTGTCACTATGTTGTCTCCCCCTCTCAGTAAGGGTCCCACACTTTCCCTGACCTCCTCCTTGCTGCTAACATACTTGTAGAAAGCCTTCCTGTTACCCTTCACATCCCTTGCTAGCTGCAACTCCAATTGTTCAATTGTGATATATATTATCAGAGAGAGCCTACCACTCTGCATCCTCCCTGCAGGGAGTTTTGGTTATGCCCATCTCTGGGATGCACCAGCTCTGAGGCTGTATTTAAACCATCTCTGTATTTAAACCATCCAAGAAAGAGCACCTCAGAGCCACAGCTCAGACTCCATTTGGGATTTTTAAAACAAAAAAAGGACTACAAGAATGAGAGGAACGAAGGTTTTTCAAAACATCTTTCCTGTCTCCTTTGGCCATCCTGCTAATTATGATGTCTGGGGCTATAAAAAGATACTGTACAGGAGTCTGGCTCTCATTATGATCTCCTTTCATGTTTATTACCATCGCTAATCTAATGGCACTTAGGAAGTGTAACCAAGGAAACTATTTGCATCCCGCATCATGTTGCTAAAGCAACACAGATAAATTAGATGCAGAGCTCTCGGCCTTTACGTACCATATTTGCATTGTTATAAAAATGAAACTGTCACAGCCTTGCACTATATTAGGACTGTTCATTCATCCAAACACCTGAAAATAGCCTAAGAACAATAGTCATGGCTTTTCCACCATTATATCTAGCATATCTATACTATAGATATATATATTTCTAACACACCCATCACTGTGGCATATGATATAGGAATACTATAATTGATATATATGATATCGTTAGTTTATAAGACAGCTTTTGCCAATTGGTTTGATATATTTGTATACTTCTTCATGTTTTAACTATTTATAATTATGATAGGATTTAATTGTGCAGCATAATCAAAGGCAATTTATAAATAATAATTACTACTGTTAATATTTGATGACACAGGGACATTGGTGATGGGATAGAGAGTCTTTCACCTCTAGCTCAACAGTTCAAATTCATCTCAGGTCTTCTCATAGCTAAAAGTAATTATTCAATGGTTTCTCTTGGTGCCCGGGAATTTTAAAAAAAATATGAAATTATGTCTCGCCTGGGTAAATCATGACTAAACAGGGGATGATGAAGCACTCTGCAAAAATTTAAAAACATATAAAACACAAGAGGGTTTGTATAAAATGATAAGTGGAGTAATAGAATAAATTAAACAAAGATCATTCAAACAGAGCATCAGGGGAAAAAAACCCATTCTCACCAAGATATATATTAGGCATGGTTTCCCAAGGGAAGTAACAGCATTCCCAATGGTTGGAACACTTAGCTCTAGACTGCAAAATACTAAAAATTAATATGCAAATCAGTTTCTCATACAAAAATGAAAATATTTCAGACATTTCAGTGTAAAAACTGCCCTTTCACAACAGCAGTCACAAAGCGACTTTTGGGGCACACTAAATGGGCTGGAATGAAACTGAAAATGTATTTTTGTGAAATCTGAGAAAAATTTAAGTTGCTCTTTTTGCATAGCCCTAGGTCAATAGATTTACACCAGCTGAGGATCTGGGCTCTAGCATGTTGCCACAGATCAGCTCAGATAAAGTGCGTTCTCAATGATACTGAGAATCAATCCCCAAAACCGCCATTATCTACACAAGAGTTACCCTGGATTTATACAAGTGTAACGGAGATAACATATTGCCCCCTACTGCATTAAACATGACCATGCAAACCTTAACTCTTCCATCATTCAGCAATACCCCACTACACACCACTAACACACACACCCCTCTTTACTCTGCCTACTCCACAGTTGCTGAAATGTACAGGCTCTTTACTCTCTTCCACAACTCACTGCAGCCCCCCTTCCCATTCGAAAAGATGTCTACCTCTTCTTTCTTCCCCCCCCCCACCCCCCTAATTGGCTGCCAGCTGGCTGGAGAACCACACCAGAGAGCTAATTAACAGGTTCTGAGAGTATCACCAGGAGCACGACTTTAGCAGGAGCTCTATGAATATACACTTGTGTAAGAAAATCTTTTCTTCCACTCCTGGAAGGTGATGTTTGAAAATTTTTCATGGACTAAGAGTTCAAGATGATTTTCAAATTTCTAGGTAAAGAGAACTTTCTTGGTCCTCCAGAGAGCTTAGTAAACCATTCCATTCAGTCACCAGTTCCCCCGAATATCTCCTTTGCATATGGCAATGAGATCCCATCATTTCCCTGGAAAATTATTTTTTTTCCCCATTCTGTTTTTTCTAAAATATCAATGTCTGTGTGGGCTTCCCCTGCCTGATACAAAGTCAAAGCCTGTACTGGTAAACATCCCCAAGCCATGACTTCAGCCCACCCTCCATCAAATCAGATTCAGCATCTTATTATTTACCATATTGAGAGAGAGAGAGAGAGAGAGAGACTTCTAATTGTAGACGTGAGAGTGATTGTCCATGTGAATTCATGAAGGAGTGACATAAGCATTCCAAAATGTTGCAAATCCTGGCCTGATGTACAGACAGAATCCCCCCCACTTTGCTCACTCTCTTTTTTCCCCTCCAGTGGCAAATCAATTAATATACTGTCTATTTCACTCCATTGGCAGGCACTTCCAGATCTGCTTGGCCAAGCCTCCCGTCTAGGACACTGGGTGCTACAACTGGCCACCAGCTAGGGTGACCAGATAGCAAGGGTGAAAAATAGGGACAGAGGTGGGGGGGGGGTGCTTACATAAGAGAAAGCCCCAAATATCAGGACTGTCCCTATAAATTCAGGATATCTGGTCACCCTATCAGCAGCAGGTCAGGAAGACTGTGAAGGAGCTTCTGGAGTAGTGGCAAGGAGGATTGAACAGCATGTTGCTTTCAAGAGAGCCACAGAGGAGAGGGACATGGTCCATGAGGAGAGACTGCTCCAGAGGTTTCTGGATGAACAGAGGAAGAACAGGAAGCAGGGCGGGTTACCTAAGTTCCCTCTAAGCTGCGCAGCCACGCAGTAGCCTACAAAGGGCCATGCAAGTGCGCGGCCACAGGGTCCTGGAGAGGAGAAAGTTGGAGCACCTCTCCCCCAGAGCTGCTGCCGACAGGGAGCAGCACAAGCTGCAACTGGCACGTTTCCCCGCCAGTTGCAGTTATCGCCACGTTAGGATGGTCTTCTTTGCTTACCCAGCGGAATTTGGTACCCCAATGGTCCAAGTGTAGCCAATTCTGAGGAAGGGGGGTTCCAAAGCCGCTGTCGGCAGGGAGAGCTGCAGTAAGATATGGCTGGCGGGAGTTCTCTCTCCCTGCCTCAGCCTGCACCCCAAACCCCTCATCCCCAGCTTCACCCCAGAGCCCGTATCCCCAGCCAGAGCCCTCACCCCCCTGCACCTCAAGTCCACACTCTGCCCTAGCCCTGAGCCCCCTCTCACATCCCAAGCCCCTCTTCTCCAGCCCCACCCCCAGCCAGAACCCTCACCCCCTCCCACACAAACACACCCCAACCCTGAGCCCCCTACCACAGTCCTAACCCCTTGGCCCCACCCCCACCAGACATCACCTCCATATTGGCACACAACAAAATTCATTCCCCACATGAATATAAAAAATTAGCATGAACGTGGCTGGTTACTCATAGAGAGAATGATGGATACGTGGGCCAGCAGGTTAGTTCATCCAGCTCCACAACCATGGCACAGCTCCAGTACCAATGCATGTGCCAATTGTAATGGATGTAGCTGCTCAGATCTGTGCAGACATTACAGTGGAATGGTGTTCCTGGTTGTTTTTCTGCATAGTGGGAGGGTGGCGTGTGTGTCTGGGCTGACAGGAGAAGTTGCAGACAGGGTTTCTGTTCCAAAATATTGATGGTTGTATATGTTAGAGAGAGAGATCCTCTGAGCTCTGTCCAGGAGATGGATCCCATCTCCAAGAAGCAGTGAGATGTCAGAGCTTGTAAAGTGTCTGTGTCATACAGTACACATTTTTCATTCAGCCATGAACCCCCAACTTCCCAACTAATGTTCTTCCAATGTTTATTAATAGCTTTCATAGTGTTCCTGTAGCAGTTATTCAGACACAGCCAAGTCAGAGAAAACGATCTCAGCTCCTGGACACAAATCTCTGATGCAGTCCAAATCTGCTTTCATGCATTGTATGAAGTACATACCAGGAATAAGGCCCAGAGCATTTCCACTTTAGCGAATCACCACAACGTCCGGTAGATCACAAACATCTTGTCAGTGCTTAGATGCTGCCGAGTAGGCAAACATGATGTCAGCGCAGACCCCCACCTCTGCCCCAATCAGCCCAAAGTCAGAGATGCCCATATCATGCCTGTCTCCTTGCTCTCCTGCAAACTTCTGCATGGAGTAGATGGAGAAATGACCTAGTTGCTGGCCATTCTAGCAGTGCACGTTTCTTTTCTCACATTGGTCAAGGTACCTGCACTGTTAATCCTAAACCTCTATGCTCTGTGTCTTTGGAAACATCACTTCAATCTGCAACAAAAACAGGAAGTAGCCACTATCTCCCCCCACTTCAACTCCTCCAGAGGGAAATACTGATTCTCAAACAACCAATCCAAGACCTGCCTACCTACTATCCATCCTCATTTCCTGCACCCTCTATGGCTGCAAGCCCTGTCCCTGTTGTCCTGGTATAACAATAGATCAGACTGCTGACTGTTCTGCTGTATTCACAGTAAACCTCTTCATAAAATAAAGACACGTTGTATTATAACAGAGACAACTAGTAGCAAGCAACATGAGTTATTCAGTCTTTATTGCACAGGTGTACAAAGATCAGACTAGAAACATCAATGGCAGGGTACTGATCGAGGCAATGGCGCTGGCATAGTCCCTCCAGCTACCCTGGCAAGCATGAAGTGGCTACAAATCTGTTTTTTCCTTTATTGGAGCATGCACACTGTAACCTTTCCAGACTGAACATCTCTGCAAGCAAAGATGTGAACATTTTCTTCAATGTCATTCAAAATTTTGGGTCCCTCAAAGGTAGTGAGAGTGGCATGTACCACCTTGGGTACAGATTGACAGGCTGAAGCCATTTTGACCTGCATCACAGCTGTAGTATGATCTCCAGCTCTGTGCAACAAAAAACATCTAGAAGCTTTTTGGAAAATGGCTATTTTTATCCAGGGTTCTATATCTGGAACCCCTAATTACCCCAATTTTGAGTCATTAACCCAACTCTGCACTCATATGAGGCACAGCAAACTTCAAGAAAATCCGTGAACGCATGCAAATTTTAGAGCACTTAGGGCAGGTCTAGACTACATCCTCATTTCGGCATAATCACGGTGCTTAGGAGGGTAAAAAAATCCAGAGCACTTGCTCCGGCATTATCTGGTTTTCAGCCACTAACTGTGTAGCCTGTGCAACGGCAACAGACCCTGGTGGTCAGTGGGCGGGATTGAACTTGAAACCTCTGGAGCTTAGCGCATGACCCTCTACACAGCATGAGCTAAAAGAGTATCACTCTTCCGCTCTCTCTAAGTGCTCTCAGTGCCACTAGATGGGACAGAACACCACACCCAGAAGGTGTGTGGGTTACACCTGCTCCATCTGGTTGTTTGCCTGAAGGCAGCCACCTGTTCATGTGATGCCAGCCCCCATGAGGCAGGAGGAGCTCCATCGGATCCAGGCCTGGCAGAGCCTCTCTTTCCCTATGCATCCAAAGAAGTGAGCTGTAGCTCACGAAAGCTCATGCTGAAATAAATGTGTTAGTCTCTAAGGTGCCACGAGTACTCCTGTTCTCTTTCCCAAGGGTTAGTGGTCCGAGGAAGCTGTCAGGACTGGGACGTGGGCAGTGTGACCTACTGGGTGGAGCTGGGGCGGTCATGGCTAGTGGTAAGAGACAGAGTCCAAGCCAGGGGTCAGAGCCAGAAAACAGGGATCAACAAGAGTCAGATGCAGGGCAGCAGCCAGTCAGGATGTGTCTGAGTAACTCAAGACAATTTCCTGGGCCTTCTTCTGGCTTAAATAGTTTGGTCCAGCCAATCAGTGGGGCTGGTCATCATCCCACAGTCAGGATCCTAGGAGGACTCAGTTGTGCTAGACCATCACTTCCAGGAGTCCTGATCAGGCAGTGAGGGCTGCCTAGGAACCTTAGGGCCCAGGCTCAAGACCCGTGGGTCATTTCAGGCTTGTTTCTCTAGAACCCCTGGCCCAAAGAACACCCAGTTTGGGTCACTGTCCCTAATCTGTACCCTCCTGAGGCACACAAAATTTCAAAGGAATCCAACTAAGCACCTTGATTTTATAAGACTTAGAAAGGTCAGCCTTTACACAGAAGTCGTGACACTACCTTAACTACAGTGATGCTGCCACACCGCTTTAATACTATCTCGCCAGCACTAACAGCTAGCTAGAGTTCTACATCACAATTTAATATGTGTACTCCAAAGAGAACTTAAATTAGAATGTGTTACAAGCATATTAGACAACCTCACGCAAGGACACGAAAATACTGGCACCCTTTAATGAACTCAGTCAACCAGCAGAACCACATGAAAGCATCCTCTGCCAGAGATGTTTCAGCAAACAGTCTGTAATGCAGCTTGGGTGCTTTTTATGAACAGATTTTATTTCAACTTAGCAATGCTCCTGCAGGGCATTCCTTGGAGCACTGCAAACAGTATCAAGGCCCTAACCTAACCAGAGCTCCACCACTGCAACAGAGCCCAATCTTTGTTGCCAAGCACCAGTCAAAAGAACATGGTAACTTTCATTGCTGGTGGGGAATGGCTTTGAAAGAGTTCACCATTGCAAAAGGATTGCAACCGCTAGCCCTGCCGATGGTCTCGTTTGTGCGTCTCAGAAACAGCCACAGGAGGGACTGCTGCAAAATGGGGCATAGTGGGCCCCACCGCACTCCCCCAGCAGTCCCCTTGACCCAGAACTGTGCAAGGGTGGTTCCCCCCTACCTGACACACACACACACTGTGGTGCCTCCCCACCCCCATGTGGCCCTGAAGGAGAACAGCAAAGAGGGGCCAACCAGAGGCTCCATCCTGTGGGGGCAGAAGCAGCCAAAGCTGAGACCTCTGAACCCCCTGACATTCAGAGAACTCTGAGCTGTGCTGATCAGCTTCACTCCACACCTGCCCCTCCTACCCTCTTCTCCCCTGTCCTTCCCCATCACCTCCTTCCCTTCCCCTTCCATTCAGTTGATCCCTTCCTAGCCCCCCCCAAAAAATAATCATGGTACTGACATGCTGCTTGCCTCCAACACATTGTTCACTCTACCTGTGTATTATATGCCCCTTCCCCCATCCCGTGTCTGTCTTGGCTGCTTAGGTTCTAAGCATTTTGGGGCAGGGACCATCTGCTATTCTGTGCTTGTACAGCACCTAGCACAGTGGGGCCACACTCTGGGCAGGCCTTAGACACTAGCCTAATAAATATGATTAATAATAATAAATCAGAATCTGAGAAGAAAAGTAGCTTCTGCTAATCTCATGCTCCAGTTCAGGAAAGCACTTTTAAGCATGTGCTTACCTTTCAGCATATTATTAAGCGTCACTGACTTCAACAGGATTTAAGCATATGCTTAAGGGACCGAATTCTGCATGGTGCTGGGCACCACCAACTCCCACTTAAGTCAGTGGATCATGAGTGGGCTTCGAACCACACAGAATCAGGCTCTAGGTGCTTTGCTGAATAAGGATAGCATGACAGTTAAAACACTTGCTTAGCGCTCTGCTGAACTTGGCCCACAAAGGCAAAAGAATGTGGACTAGAGGGTGCAGGAGGGCACAGAGACACAAGCCTGGATTCTGGACCTGGTTTTCCAAATTGGTGAAATCTATAGAATTACACTGGCGTAACACAATGCACAGTTAACCTGTGGAACTCATTGCTATAGGATGTTGTAAAAGTCAAAAGCATAACTGGATTCAAAAAAGAATTAGATAAGTTCATGGAAGATAGGCCCAATGCCTATTAACCAAGATGGTCAGGAATGCAACTCTGTGTTCAGAGTGACCCTAAAGCTCTGACTGCCAAAAGCCAGGAATGGAACATGGGGGTGATCACACCAAAACTGCCCTGTCTTGTACATGATCTCTGAAGCTCTGGGACTGATCACTTTCAGAGACAGGATATTAGACTAGATGGACCATTAGTCTGATCCAGTAGGTTCTTAAAACTATATGATGGACCGGAGAATCAGATCTTTTATTCCCAGTTCTACCATTGAGTCACTGTGAAACCGAGGGGAAAAAAATCACTTAAACTCACTACATCTCAGTCTCACCTCGCACCATTAAAATTGGGGGACAATATAACTTCCCTCTTAGGGAAAGTTTATTAATTTTTGTAAAGTCCTTTTAGATTTTCATGAAGGAGCTATAGGAATGAAAACATTTTAGTCTATTATAAAGAACTGGCAAGTGTTTTTGTGCATCACTGCCCTCTGCTAGACAAAATCAGAACTGCCCAATTGTGTTTCATTGGCCCTGTACTACTAACACCAGTCATAGATCCTCCTTTAGCTCAACTGCTTTTGGAGCAGGAGAGTCTGAGGACATCCTAGGAATGTCAGTGAAACTCCAGTTTGTCATGGCATCAGCAAAGTGAGAATCACTGACATCCTAGGTGGCCACAGTTTTCTTACAGTAGGCATACTTCTGGGGGCACAGCAAGGCTTAACTAATAAAAAGATTCACAAAGTGCTTCGAAAGTCTCAGATGACAGGTGCTATTGCTGTGTATGCCCCCCCCCCCCCCCACACACACAAAAAGTGGTGAGGTCATTTTCTATTTGCCTCTACACAAGGAAAACTTGTCCTAGAGTTTGATCCCCTTGCTAATTCCCAGTGCTCCTTTAGACTGGAAGGGGAAGGAATGATAGAGGCAGGTCTACACTACAAATTTACATTGGTGCAGCCAGGGCTGGCTCTAGGCACCAGCAAACCAAGAACGTGCTTGGGGCAGCACATTTCCAGGGGTGACATTCCGGCCATCCCCTTCCCAGGAGTTGAGGCTTTTGGGTGTTGCAAGGAAAAGAGCACCATCCCGTGGGCTAACTCAAGATTCACAGGGTTTACTGTACAATTGTCCACTAGCAAAGAGAAGCTGGGCACATGGAAAGCTAGGAGGAGTTCAGGTGCTGGGAACAGAGTCCGGGGTTGGACCAGACAAACTTCTGCATGATCTAGTTCTCTTTAAGATCTTGCCATCCTTACTAATGGGAGTGACCCCACTGGCTCCAGAGGAACAATTTGTGGGATAAATAAATAAATAAATAAATTCAGGCTAAGAAGGATTTTGCAGGGCCACACTCAAAATCCCAATGGAGCTGAAATCAAGAACCTCTCCAAGCGGAGACCTCACTGTTTCCAATCAGGTTTGCCTCTCTGGGCTTGAATCCATGCAGGGTTTAGATGGAAATCGGTACAGTTTCCAAGCTAACCAGTTTGCATCAAACTCAGAAGCCCTCAATCCTGAATTTCAGGGGTGTGCAAGGAGCCAGCACATCTGGAAAGAGGAGAGCACGTAGGGGCTAACACAGACGTGTCAGCCAATGCAGGGTCCCTTCACTGGGATGTCTTGTAACTGCAATGGTTTATAATGTAAGAACGCAGTAAGGCACCTGAGGGAAGAGATCAAATAGCTAGTTTATGGATCTCCAGAGTGAAGTTCAGCCTGACAGCTAGATCCCACGTGCATCGCCGCTGTCCTCTAAGCGAATATGGCCTGGACCTTGGCAAGGCTAACACAGAGTTCAGGATATTTCACACTCGTGTGTCTGACTGGAGAGAGAGATTCCAGACTGGGCGCTCCTAGGGAAACCTAGGGGGACCTGTCTGTACAAATAGGTAGCGTACACAGGGGGGTCAGGCTGATGCAGCCAGCCCCATTTCTGCCCCACCATCACCGCTGGAGCCCAATTCCCCCAATCGCTCTGTACGGCTGCAGCAGGCTGCCCTAGCCAAAGGCACCTGATCTGACAGAGCAGTGTCAAAAGAAGACATGACTAAAGAAACAATGAATGGTCAGAGGGATGGGGCATAAGGACACTTTTCCAGGAGAGGCAATCTCTCTCTGTCTCTGTATTTCTGCAGCACCCCATTGCTTTCACCCAGGTGGCTTTGGGAGAAACAATGACTCATTTGAACGTAACTGTCAGACTCAAACACACTCCTAACGAAGGCAACATCAGACCGCCATCCCAGGCTAATTCCATGCTACTCTGGAAACGAGGAGGCAAGTCAATGCCAGGCTAACTCCTCCCATGTGTTCTTTCTTCCCAGTGTTTGCTTGTCTGAGAACCAAGTGCTTTCCCAAACTGCTGTCCGTGACGCTGGCTTGCAACCACGGACTCACACGTGCTCCCACCTGAACACAGCCCCTCTGCCAAGCAGCAGCCCGGAGAGACAGGCAGGTGCTACCCTTGTCACAGGAATGACGTGTGGCACTGGACTGCCTGACAATTGGCGTCTCTCCCTCTCCTGTGCAGGCCCAGCCACACGGATACAAGAACTGCCAGGGCCATGTGCTTTGCAGGGCTGCATGTAAAGGCACAGGGCTGGAGCCTACCCCCGCAGGGAACTCAATGGGAGTTTTGCCCCCAGAACAGTTGGGGAGTGAGGACTCCACCATCCTATTTCCAGCCTTGCTCCTTCCCAGAGCTCACGACGGACAGTGAGACCCCGCACAACACAAGCCCCAGGAGAGCTCCCCCGTGTCAGGGTGTAGCTGACTGTGGGGCGGCACAACAGATGTATAGATCCTGTCCAAACATTCTTATAAACTTCTGGGGAAGGAATCGACAGCAGATTAGCGGGGATCCGGATCCGGATCAGTTCAGTACCAGGGAAGAGTCCTTGCTGACAATGTTCCTCCAGAGCTGGCACCTTTCTGCTCATGGAGGGGATCTAAGCTCAGAAATGGGCCTGTGGTTTCGCTCAGTGCATCAGTGTCCACTAGGCTGTTGCACTTCGCAGCCACATCTTCATTGCGGGTGCTAGATCAGGGGAGAGAGAGGAAACCGACCCCGCTAATACAGGGCTTTGTCCTCCCCTGTGCATCCAGCAGGGCAGAGTCTAGGGAAGGCAGGTTGTGTGATTAGATGTGGTCTATGGGGGTTTTAAGAGCGGGTAACTTGGTCCTGCAAACAATCGCCCTGTTCACTGCTACAGAAGTGGTGTGCAAAGCAACCGCAGCTCACCAAGCGGGGATTTCACTGTGTGAAAGAGCTCATTGGATGTCAAAGGAGAGAAAACTCAGTCTCAGTCTGGGGCAGGCTGCTGTTTATGCCTGTTGGGACTCCCTTGGTCAGCCAGTTGTGCTCAGGAATCCAGTCTGACAGTGTCATGCAGGGATCAACAAGGATCTGTGCTGACTTCTCCCTCATGAGAGCAGGATCGGGGCCTCGGGTGGTGGAGATATTCCCGGACCCCTGTCACTCTTTCTAGGTGTAGTTAAGAAATACATTTGGGGGCAGCTCCTCAGATGGTGGGAACGGTCAGAGCTGAAGTCAGTGTCAATTCACACCATCTGAGGACCAGCTGCTGCTTTCTTTTGGTCTTTTTGCACAGTGATCAGAGCCGCAAAGGAGGAGGGGGTTCCCAAACCCAAGCGCCTTTAAGTGCAGCCCTGCTAGCAAAAGAGCATCCAGTAACTCGTACGGATTATTGTCTGGTTGCAGTAAAACAACAAACAAAAAAACATCCCCAGCGTTAAGTGTAATTCACAGCTGCTTGGATGCAAACCCCGCTAGCGCTGGGGAAGAGGAGAGAGATTTAGGAGCTGAACTGTCCAGGTGAGGTTTTTTCATGGCTCTGGGACAGACTGAGTGGCACCCCCAGACCCCATTGTCCTAATCCCCCCACCCCCGCTTCCCTAGACATGTGAGGCATTTGCTACAGGAGCAGGTCACTGGAAGGAGGGTGGTGATGGGAAAGCAGGGACTGGGGGGTCAGGGGACATTCTTTTCCATTAAGGTGAAAGGGAAAGACACCAGGAGTCTTTTACTGAAATGGGAGAGAAGCAGGGAAAAGAAACACTCCTGGTTTTTAGAGTTTAAGGAGTGAAACTCTCTGATCTCGCTTCAAGTCTGGGTGGGAAGTGAAGCTGGAGGGGCATGCACTGAAAGAAGAGCAAATGCAAAAAAGAGATTTTCCTTTAATAAGACAAGTTGCCCACAATAAACCAAGTAATGAATACAAGCCCCATCTTTCTTTTGAATCTAAGCCCATGTCCAGACTAACCCGCGGCATCGGCGGGTTAAAATCGATTGCTCGGGGATCGATATATCGCGTCTAATCTGGACGCGATGTATCGATCCCCGAGCGCGCTTACATCGATTCCGGAACTCCATCAACCCGAACGGAGTTCCGGAATCGACACGGAGAGCCGCGGACATCGATGCCGTGCGTCCAGACAGGTGAGTACCTCGATTTTAGAAATTCGACTTCAGCTATGTTATTCACGTAGCTGAAGTTGCATATCTAAAATCGATTTTAATACCCTAGTCTGGACGTGGCCTAAGATATGCCCTTGGAATGAGGTTAAAGAGCCATCATCAGCCATTGCTGAGCAGAGTGGAAAACAACATAAATCAGGTGCTGTGCAAACATGTGTAAAAGCCAAAAAATGGGGGGAGGTGGCAAAAAACCTAGAGCCGGCCCTGGGTGCAGCTGCGCCACTACAGTGCATCTGGTTTGAGACACCAAAAGAAGTTATAAAAACAGCAAAGCTGGCTGCATGGCAATATAACAAAGCACATGAATAAAATGTGAAACTAAATTGGATATTAAAAGAAACGTGGAAGCTAAATTCTTTATCAATGGTTTGTTAGCTTCACCTTAATTAGGTTCTATTTAATTACTTTAAAATTAAATAACTAAAACAAAACCCAAACAATACATTAAATGAATGTAAAAAATAATTGTGCATATACTTATTTTGGAATCTGAATATTTTGATTTTCTGTAAATGTAATATGAGCAATAACCTACAAACCAAATAATTTGTACTTTAAAGTGTTTCTCAGATGGATGATCACTATGACAAGGTGACATGAAAACATATTGATAAACAGTTTTTTGTTAAGATTTTTATAAACAGGACAGGAGAAATACTAAAAACCAGACGTTAACAAATCGGGTCCTCAGGGATCTCCAACCATCCAGATTTTTGTTTTATCCAGCAAATAGTTGTTTTTATTAAAATCCACTGTTTTGCATTGCACATAGAATTCTCACGTGCCCTAGATTTTAGTATGAATCAGGACATTTAAGTGTTTCATATGTAATATTAAGTAGTGTACATTTCAAAAAATAAACTATTAAGTGCTGGTTGGATTAAAAATGTGGACTATTGGATGTCACCAAGGAGGAAAGATGAGTCCCTGTCTTAAGGAACAACCTAACACCACCTGGAAAGTCTCACTCTCTGGCCTTGAATCTCACTGTTTGGAGCTGTAAATCTCACTCTTAAAGACAGACAACCCTTGGCATCTCTGGTTCCATTGTTGGAGCTGATCATGGTATCCAGGAAGTTGATACATTGTATACAACTAAGGAAGAGGTGTCAGACAAGTTACCATGGTGCAATTACCTCATCTGCTAGGCAGGAGAGGAGAGCTATGATGTTTAGTCACCAGCCACCCCCTTCTTTTCCCAAGGGAAACAAGATCAAAGGTTTAAAAAAAATAATAAAAAAAGTTTTCAAGCCAGCATTGCAGAGACAATTGCCAGTGATGTCACCCTGACTCCCAACTAACAGAGAACAGAATTCATCAGTTCCATTCACCTGCCCTACTGCTTTAATCATTCACACTCAGTTCTGATTCCCCTGGCAGCATATTTTTAGATATTCTCTAAAACAAGTCCTGTGTCCAGGAGCCTATGTGGAGATCAGGGAGCCTTCATAGACAGGGTTTTAGAAAAACAAATGTAAGCAATGACAGCACTGCAGCTGCCGAGGGATGATCGACACAGGAGGAGAGGACGCCGAACAGGTTATGGGGCTACAAAGAGACATCTCCATGTAACTGACAGTGAACATACACCCAAAGACCACCCTCTAACCTGTTTATTAATAGACAGTCCTGTGCAATAATCCTGGCATTCACCTATGTTTTGTTCATGCCACTGATGAGTCAGCAAGAGAATAAAAACTGCCATTGGGCAGCCAGTTTGGGGGTACACTGAGGTACAGCACCACTGAAGGTCTTAATCAGAGATTTAATTCTATCCCCTGGAAGGGTTCTCATTACATAACATCTCTGATTTTCCAGGTCATACCCTGGTGCACGCTCCTGAAGAGTTAAAGTTCAGAGTCTCTCATCCTTCATGCTGTTCAGTGCAGATCTCTGGAGGCTGGGACCTCGGAGTTCAGAAACAACTTGTCCCTCTCTGGGAGCCAGGGCCTCTCAGGCAGAGCAAACCAATCCTCTGAAAATCCTACCTCCTTAACAAGGCCCAGCTGTCGGCACCTCTCCCTGCAGGATTCTCAGCTGTACATCCCTTTTGGGGGAAGGGAGGAAAGCTCCCCACCATACAAGGAAGTTTATTAAACCCTTCCATTTCTTGAAAGGGCAGGTTTCTGCACCTAGGCCTGGAAAAGCAGCTAAGTAACATACTTCCCGATTTGCTACCATTTAGGCCAAACCAAAGTGAATAAAGGCAAAGGAATACATGCTTTTGTTGGATGATGCCAAGATTAGTAACGAAAGAAGGATCCCTTCCCCTCTATGTTGGAATGAATCCAGCCAACACTGGTAGCGACTGGAAATCAATGATTAGCAGATGTCTGTTAGGTGCCTTACATGAAAGTGACCCGTTGCCAGTGGATAGGTGTCTAAATACCATAAAAACATCCCCACCAGCATGACTTTAAGTCACCTAATAAGACTGTGTAGTTATAGCTCTGCTGGATCTACAAATGGAACCACCAAATCCAACTCACTGTTTTTCAGTTTCTAGAAACTGTATATTTAATTTTATTAAATGTTTGCATTCTGGGTTATTTCCTTACTCCCAAACCAGAGCATGTGGTGGAAGGAGGAATAAATACATGCTTATACATTTAGTAAGTTATAAATGCCTAGACAGATACAATTAGATTAGACTCAAGGATTACACACGTTACATATGTGATGGCTGGAGCATCTGTTAACACCCACTGGAGTCAATGGGAATTTGGGTGATAGAGGCCCTCCACTGGATCAGCAATGCATACAGAAGGCCAAATTCTGCTCTGACAATACTTAAAGTCAGTGGAGTTGCACAGTGGTTAGAGGTCTGATCCGAAGCCCAGTGGAACCACTGGGAATCTTTCCATTAACTTCAGTGAGTTTGGATCAGGTTCTAGATGGGTGCAGACCTGGCCCATCTGTTATTTCTCAGGAAATTGGTTCTCTCCACAGTCAAGTATTTAAAGTATTTAGTTAACATAACCCTTGCTCTGTATGTGGTAATATATACGTGGCATACTGAAGTTCTTGCCACAAGCAGAAAAATGCTGTTAGACTACAAATTAGCATTAAGTTCCTCATCCTCTTTCCCACATGGCCCTAAGCTGTATCATAAATCTTCTGTGTTTTATCTGAACTCTCCTCCACTGACATTCTCTATTTTTGAACAACACTAGCTCCATATGAATTACAAGCGGCACAGCAATAATGCTTTAGTGCAGGCTAGAAAAGCAGTGGGAAAAATAGCTAAAAGCTACATTGAATTGTTTTCCTACTTGTGATCTTCTGTCATATTCTCGGTTGGAAGATTAGATAACGAGCCTATTTTAAACAGCATTACTGGGTATGTATCATGAACCCTTTATCATTAGATGCTAGTGAATATGAAATTTTAATTCTGTATGCCACTTTCTTGTGTCACAGCAGCATTTGCCATGCAGCTTTTTCTCTTAGCACATTTATTAATAATGGATTAGGTATTAGCATTTCCAAATCTCGAGCCTACCTTTAATCCCTTTTGCCATCCTGTATTTTTAATTTCTTCTAGGGGGTTTCATGCTGATAAAAGGTGCTGGGCTGCCAACTGGAGACTGACATCCTCTGCTCACCTATTTTGCTGTAAGGTCAGTCTCATCGATTCATAGATTATAAGACCAGGAGGGACCATTGTAACTATCTGGCCTAATCTCCTGTATAACAAAGGCCATAGGGCTTCCCTGAATTAACTGTCCAATCAATGGTCCAGTTGATCCTTCGCCTCCGTTGAGACTGCCAATGAGTGCTAGAAGTGACCTGGGATAACTGTCCAATAGAGAATGGAGTAAAAGCACTAACTCATTTTATATAGACCATTGGACATCTGACAGTAACAACATCCCACACCAACTAATGCTGGCCAGATTGGAACCAGAAGTATAAGGTTCTTCTCATCTCATCCCCCACCTACAATAGGATTTTATAATAGAAGCTGTTGCAGCCTTGAATATGGAGAGCTTTCGACTGCTTTATAATTCAACCTTACCACTGCTGAGTATTATTAAACAGCTACATTCAATGAGGCATAGAGAGGGGACAGGAATGTAGGAATTGCCATCCAAGGTGAGCCCAGCAGTCCATCAAGTCCACTATCCCGTCTCTGGCTCTGGCCAGTACCAGATGCTTCAAAGGAAGGTTTATGAATTGACAGTTACAGAAAACTTCTCTTATGGGTAGGTTATTCTTCCCAACCCTATTGGTTAGAAGTTACCTTATGCCCTCAACCACGAGGGCTTATATCCCTTCCAAACTTGAGGAGAGATGTCTTTTGTTAAATCCTACTGCTTGTAACTGTAGATTATCAATAGGCACTTAAATGTCCAATTAAGTTCTGAATCCAGCTAAGCACTTGGCCTCAATATCTGTGGCAAGGAATTCCATAAGTGGACTATGCCGGGGTAGTCTATTTTTTTGTCGAAGTCCAAATTTCTTAGCCAAGGTACAGTCAAGGTCCAGACTCCAGAGAAATTAAACAAATAAGTAAATAAAAGATTTCAGGATCTGTTCAAAAGTGTCTGGTGATCTGGATTTGGCCTGCATCCACCTATTGACTACCCCTGGACTATGCATTCCATAGAAAAAACATTTCCACTTATGGTTTTAATTTATCTGCCTTTCAAATTCACTGACTTGTCTCTCATCCTTATATTCTGAAAAAGGGTGAATAGAAGCACCCAAATCACCTTCTCTGCCCCATTCATTATTATGTATACTTGCATCATGTCCTGTCTTATTCAGCACCTTTTTTAAAGGGACAGTCCCAATCTTTCAGCCTCTTTTCCTATATGGAATTCTCCTCATGAGTATAATTTTCATCGCCTGTCTCAGATCTATTTCTACTATATCCACTTTAGATCAGGTGATTATAATGGCATCATGATATTTCCATATTAATTTACCATACTACACTTTAAATAGCCTGTGACACAACTGATCACAAAAGGCATTAAGAAAATGTGGTGCTATCAGCCAGTTCTTCCTTATCCACTACTTTGCTGACACATTCAAAGAGTTCTAATAGCCTATCAGTCCAAGTGACTTGTCTAAGGTAACACAAATCAGGGAACAGAACCCAGTTGTTCTGACTCCCAAGGCTCTGCTATAACCACTAATCAACACCCCTTCCCCAAACTTCTGCATCCTTAAACTTAAATTTAATATTCTTAAAGTCAAAAGCCCTCTTCGTGGAAGAGGGGGGAAAAAAACAAAGTGACATTGTAGAATACATACAAAAAAAAATGGCACCAGCTGCTCAAATAACAGAAATCCAGATTAATACAAATACAATTAATGATAAGTTAAACAGATATGATTTAAGGAGATTGGAATTGATCTTCTGAGGAACAGCATTGGAATCTGGATTGTAAATAGACTCTGGTTCTACAGTTGCTTGGCTTAAGTGGCAAAAGTTAAGACTCTAATACTAATCTTTATATTACAGGGTATGGGTGAGCATCAGAGCATGCAAAACAAGCACATCTCCACTTGAGTAGCAATTAAAGGGAAATCAAGCAGAGCTTATGCCTAGCACAGGATAAAAGATGATCAGTGAGGTTTTTTAATTGTATGTTGACATATGGGAACTCAGTGTAAATTAGAAAGGGTCAAGCATAATATGATTAGGTTTCTTCTGACAAGGTCAGAATATGAGTTACAGCTTTAAAGCGAGGGTGTTGTGAAGAAAATATATTATTTTCAGGATATTTGTAGAGAGGAAAAGCAGGATGGTATCTTGAGAGCTTGTGACTGGGAAAATCTGAGTCCTATCCCTGATTTGTACCACAGACCTGCTCTGCGACCTCAGGCAAGTCACTTAACCTCTCTCTGCCTGTTCCTCCACCTATAAAATGGAGATATACCTATCTTTACAAAGTGCATTGAGAACCTTGGATGAAATGCAGTATAGGCCAATTTTTGAAAAAAAGCTCAGCACCCACAATTGGGGCTAGATTTCCAGATGAACTCTCTTTCCTTATAGGAATCTAGAAAAGAGCCAAATTTGCAGGTGCTCAGCGTCCAGCAGCTCCCACTATCATGCTTCCAGTTTTGCAAAGCCACTCAGCACCCAACATGCATTGCTTTTTAAAATAACTGGCTGCTTAATTTCATGCCTAAATAGGAGCTAAACTCTGACAATCTAGCCCTGACTGTTGGTGTTGAACACTTAAAATTCTAGCCTTGTAGCGCAAAATATTCACTTGCCTGACACCTATGAGTGAGCACTTAACCTTAAAAAAAAAAATTTGTCCATCATATTTATAGGTGCTAGTTACACACAAGTTCAGCAGCTATAGGAAAATATACCGATGAGAACACTTTGTATTTGGGTTGCAACCTGCCATTGAAGAAAGTTAGTGAATTTAGTCTCCCAAGCCATCTGTGACAGAGCAACTACTATCCCCATTCCACAGACAGAGGTGAAGCAACTTGCCAAAGGGCAACCCACAGCAATGTGAGAAATAGAACCCAGGTCTCCTGACTTATAGCCCTGTGCTTTAACCACTAGACCAACTGTCCTCCCTTAATAATACTCACCCCACAGGACATTACTTATGCTTGTGACACACTTTGACAACATAAAGCACTATATAAGTGCCAAGAATGATTAATGCCCAGACTATTGTATTTATTTTGGGGCAGAAGTGGTTATATCTTCTGGCAATACAGAGTTGGTTAGGTCTCTTTATTGGAATGCATACAGTGGCTAATAACCTTAAAGCAGGGGAGAGCAGAAGTGATTGAAATCAGCAAGAAATTCATTTGTGATCCATATTATTAGAGAAAACCAAAATAGGTTCACACCTGGGAAGATTACTGCACCAAACATGGGAGTGACCTTGAAGTCTTTACTTTGCTCATTCTGAGCCATGTCACTCAGGAAAGCATGACTGTAAGAATTGTTCCAGACCTGCTTAGCACAGGATTCTATTTCAAGCTAGTAACTACAAGATTAATTAACTCACAATATAGACACATGGGCTAAATTAGAGTCCATGGGTTGCTGGGTTTCTGTTGGTTAGAAACACTTGGGCACAGCCAAAAGGTGATGCTTTATAATAACTGTTACATCTTGCAGCGGTGGGATTTAATTCAACATAGTAAGACTATATCTAGAAAACACACCAGGCTAACAGCTGTCTAAAACATGGTTGGACTGCTGCAGAGATTTAAGAGCCTACCTCTTGTTGAAAACATTATTAGGTGCCTAAACACCTTTGAGGATCTGGGCCTAAGTTCTTTAGAACTTCTACCTGTCAAAGAAAATTTCAACTTTTGCTAAGGAAATCCCAGAAGGTGCTATGGGTTTCTTCAGTTTACAGCACAGAGCTGAATACCTAGACAATGTTGGGGTAAAATTAATCTTAGAACCACCATGTGTGGAAAGCCACTATGTCATGGGAGCCTCCACTCACCACTAGGGAGTGCCTCCTTCTGGCTGCTCTGGGGATTAGCTCTTCTGGCCCAACACCCTCTTCTTACAGTGTCTCAGTCCATTGTCTCACTCTGCAGCCTTGCTTTTGCTCCTCAGGAGCAGGCCTCAGGTCCCACAGGGGCCCCCATGAGAATATAGTATTGCAACTTTTTTTTTAAATGGAAGGGGCCCCCAAAATTGCTTTGCCCTAGGCCCCCTGAATCCTCTCGGCAGCCCTGCTCAGGAGCCACCATGCAGCATCTTCATGGTTTAGCCCTCCAGTCAACTCACAAGAGTTCTCTCCTTCCAGGGTGCTCTCATAGTCTTCTGCACATTCCAGACAGTCTTTAATTCCGCTGCCCTGGTGAGGCCACTCCCTCAGTGGCTAGAGCAAACAGACTGACAGTCTTCAAGGTGACTACCCAGATTATGCCACTCACTCAGTGATTGGCAGGGGAACCCAGGTCTGCCCTCTACACTCGGTTCCAGTCCAAGGGCCCTACCTCCAGCAGCCAATGTCTGTGCTAGCACAGTCCTTCCTACCTTGCCTATCCCAGGCTCACACTTATCACCCTTCTAGCTAAACCCCTGTCTCCTGGGTCTGCTAGACAAACCCTTCCTCTTGGGTTCAAATCCCTTTCTTGCCCTTATTCCAGAGAGTACCTGTAGCCTCCTTTCTGCTACTAGGTCCTTGATTTTATAGAAACCCTGCCTATTCCTTCACAGATGAGCTTCCCTTAATTAAGGCTCTCTTCTCAGCCTAAATATCCCCCAGCTTGCACCTAATAGGTTAATTGGCCCATCTGGCCTACATTAACCTCTTCAGGTGTGTGTGGAGCACACCCTATCAAGGGACAGGTATTCTGGGCCCTTCCCTCTTCCAGCTAGCTCAGAAATAGATTTAGTATTTCAGGGATACCTGTAATCATATGTGGGTACCCAGTTTAGCCTGTCTCAAAGTTACAGGGATCTCAGCAAACACTATGAAGTGATGCATTCTAAATGAAACTATGCACTATTAAAAACAACCTCGCAGCACTGTACAGTTTGTGCTCATTACACTCTAACAGTAGCAGGTAAGAGCACCACCTGCCAGATTTAAAAGCTTCCAGGCTTCTGAATGTGAAACCTCCCCAGATGTGGAGCCATCAGCATAAGCTTTCCAAGATGAGCAGTAATCTAGGAAGCAAAATATTGGGACAAACCTTTGACCATCTAGGTATTTCACGGTTGCCCACTGTGGTCACCCAGGTCACGCAGTGAAGACAGAACTCACATTGCCCTCTCCAAAAGCACACTTAAGCTAAAGATCACTCCCCTCTGGCTGTTAGGACTATAAGGCCCAGGAACCATGGTGAAGTAGTTCTGATTCCAAGAAGTAAGAACATGTTGGACATTCGCATTATGAAGTTCATCACAATCTAGATTGCTTCCCAAGTAAACTTGGTGGTTTTTACAGACCTAGAACATTCTAGATGTAACCTCAAGTGTTGACATGATAACTCACCTTCTTCTATATAACTGGGTGGAGACATTCTAAAGAGGGAACTGATAGGTTCCCACTGACAGAGTTCTGCTGGAGAGTGGATGTCATCAGGTTAGGTTCTATCATCACACCCATCACTATGGTATCTGGGTTTCCTGTTGCCACTGGCTTGGAGAGGATTTGAATGGTGATCTCAGAGATGCCTTAACCTGCACCAAAGTCCAAACTGGCCCCCTAGCAGCTCCCAGGATTAGGAAGGAGCATTGCCTACCCCTGTGGTCTCAGACAATGACTCTGGGCCTAGGATGAGCATTTATGTCCTTCTGTGAGTAAATGAGACTCGGTTTTGGTGGCTCTAGAGAGAGGAAGAGAAGAATGCCACCCTCTCACTATCTCCCTCTCCCAGGTTCAATACATTCCAGTGAGAGGATAAAGGGACTGCAAGCTGCTAGACAAAAACATTAAAAATGCCAAGAACACTGAGATCCATGCAAGAGCATTGCAAAGGAAATAAATATTTCCTTTATCGGAAGGAAGCCAGCTGCCAGGCAGAGAGAATTGAGCATAATGTTATATACCTACCTAGCAGGGCTAAGCCAAGTGATTTTGGAAAAGTGTAACACTAATTAGGGGCAAAATTATCTGTGTTATAACTGACCCAGGGTAGGTGATTGAAGCCTGGTAACAAAGGCCAGTTGTTCTTTACAAGCACTCCTGTGACATCATTCAATCCCCTCTGACGCGCTCTGTGGGGTTGGGGCTCTGTGAGAATTTGGAGTTGGGAGCAGTGCCAGCAGCGGTCTCTCTCTCTGCTGCACCTTCCTCCACTGGGCCCTTGGACTTCCATACCAAACTTCTTCTGGAGTTAATTCTACTTAAAGCAGCATCGGTTCCTGCTGGCCCCTCTGCATTTGCTACTGTGCAGACATGGGAGGGCTAGTCCAAGGTGCTGCCATTACGAGAGGCTCCAACTGTCCATGCAGACACATTTGCCAGTGTGGACTGAGGCTTCCCTTACTCAGTTATTGCCAACACGTGCTGGGAGGCCACCCCAAGTCCTTCGTCACCTTCCCCGGCCTCTCCCTCCTTGAGGGGACAATCCCTTGGGAACTCCAATAGGACTACCTGTAATAATGTAGAAAGTGAGAGTGTGTCTGTGTGCATGCATTATCACCCTCTAGCAATGGGACATACAGGAGGCTAAAAATACCAACTAAATGAGTTTTCCTGTGATAGCAAGCTGTGTTTTGGAAACTAAAGAGCCTGAGTTCTAATCCAGGCTCCCCAAATCTGAGTGATTTACTAATTATCTTTACTGTAGAACCATGTGACATCTTCATCAATCTCACGGTTTTCTGGCCTCATGCCATGTGTGCGTTTGGGACAGTCGAGCCTTTTGCTGTCTCCGATCAAAGTGACTTTCAAAAGCAGCCATTCTTGCTCCTGTGTGGTAACAGCATCACCTGATGTTAAGGCCGCATGTGACTTTCTGAAAAAACTTGGACAAGCTGAACCTATACCAATTTCATTGTCGGGCTTAAAAAGGGAAATGTCAGCAAAGTGGTGTAATTAGAGAGCTGGATAATTACAGGCAGTTTAGGGGCTGGAAGTTAGAACTCAAGAGCTTAGGAAAAATCTAATGCCTGGGGGAAGGTCATACAAACCTAATGACATTTTTTAAAAATACCCACGACTCAAGAAGAATGACTGGAGAGAGAAAAACCAATGTCCAAGGGCAGAAATAGAGGGACAAGTGAACCATCAAAGCTGCAGGTCAAGGAGGCTAGCTACTGAATGGAAAGGTCATGTGACACATTCACCTCCATTCTGGTGCTGGTTCCAATTTGTTGACTCCATGTGGCTCGAAGAAGCGTTATCCAGAAGAGGGTCTGATCCTGACAGCAATGGGAGTGGAAGGCTCTCAGTGCCTTGCAAGATCAAGCCCCTAAATCCTGCCCTGTGCTGTCCCAGGTGTGCTAAGAGGTGGAGAAGGAGTCACAAAAATCTCTGTTCCTTTCCCACATCACAGCATCCTAACATAGATACAGCAGGATGCACCTTTCCTAAACATTCTTTGGAGCTCTAAAAGTGGCACCAGTCATGGCCTCTCCCCACAGCATGCTCTGGGTATCTGGTCACTTCCTACAGCCCTAGTCCTAACTTCCACCAGCCACTAACAGCCTGTGTTTTCCATTTAGTTTTATCTAGAGATCCCACAACATGGAGCTGACAGCAGGATATTCATTTCTGTCAACGGCCTACAATTACCGAGACACTTACACTGGCCAGATTATTATCTTTATTCTTCTCTTCTTCTGAGACCCATACAAATATCTGTGAGGGATAGGAAAGTTTCTACACCATAGATACATGTCAATGGATATATACTGGTCTGGCTTGCAATAGCCTCTGTAGTTATGTAAGCTAGGATAAAATAACTAGTGCTAGCGAGCTTCACACTTCAGGAGAAGGAATAAATCTACTCCTTCCTTAGTACAGTGTTGCACAATTAGTTGTGTTCTAAGGGTTTTAAAAGGCAGCGTTCTCCAGTGGCTAGAAGCCAGGGTTTGGAATTCCTGAGTTATAATCACAAGCTCGTTACTTATTCTCTGTGTGACCTTTGGCAAGTCACTGCACTTCTCTGTTTCAATATCCCCTTGTGTAAAATGTGAGTAAGAACAACACCTGCATTACAAGGGTGCCATGAAGGTGAAATAATGTTTCATACAGTGCTCTGTAGAGGTAAAGCAATATCATTTTATAAACTCTGAGTAGTCCCACTAAAGCAACTGGACCTCCTCACGTGAGTAAGGACGACCTGTAGGAGTTAGAATCTTAGGCCTTGTCTGCACCTACAGTGCTGCAGGAACACAGCTGCACCAGTGCAGCTGCGCTGCTCCAGAGCATTTAGTGAAGACGCTCTAAGCCAACAGCAGACAGCTCTCCCATCAGCATAATAAAACCACCTCCACACACGGCGGTAGCTATTACTCCTGAGGGCATTCTGCGCCAAAAAATTAAAAACTCTGCACAATGTTTTAAAATTCTGCAATTTTATTTGTTAAATAAATGTGGAGGCTCCAGCATGGCACTGGGGAGCACAGATCACTGGCTGCACAGAGGTGGGAGATCACCGTCCAGCGTCCCCCTGTTCCCCAGGACACAGACTCAGGGGTTTTGCTGCACCCAACCCTGACATAACGCAAGGACTGAGCTGGACCCAGAAACGCCCCAGGGCCCTGCCCTTCTGTACCAGGTGCACCAGGTGTGGACAGGCAGGTTCAGCAAGAGAGGATCCAAGTGTGGAGGAGGTTAGTATGGGGGGATCCAGGTGTGCGTTGGGAAGGTTCTGTGTGAGGCAATCTGGGCGCAGGCAGCTCAGTGGGGGATCTGGGTGCAAGGGGGATCTGATTGCACAGGGGGTTCTGGGTGCAATGGCAATGGGACTCTGCAGGGGGGTCCAGGTGGAGGTGGTTGGAGCTCAGCCGGAAGGGTCGGAGGAGGACAGAGCTCAGCAGGGGACTCTGGGTGTGGCACGGGGGGGGGGGGCAGCTGCTAAGGGAGTGGGGCTCAGTGAGGTGGGGATCGGGATACAGGTGGCTCGTTGGGCTGGTCTAGGTGCAGAGGGAGTGGGGCTCATCGGGGGGATTCTGCGTGCAGAGGGGTGACACTCGGTGGGAGGGTCTGGGAATGCGGGAGTCCGGATGAATGGGGATTGGACGGATAGGGGAGCAACTTCCTATACAGGGATCCCTCCCCCTGCAGATGAGGAGCAATGGGTGCAGAAAGTGGCGGGAAGGGAGTATGCAGAGCTTCCTGCAGCCAGGGGAAATCTGAGGGTGGGTCTGACCTGGCCCCATATGCCAAGCAGGGGAAGAGGAAGTCCTGTCCTCCCTAGCAGCTGAGTCCGGAACAGGGTAGAAGCCACCAGCTGGGTCTTTCCCAGTCCTGCCCCCTGCCCCATAGTGATTTACCACTCTGTCGGCTGCCCAAGGCACCCAAAACATACTACTGGAGAGGACCGCATGACCACTCTTGTGGCTTTCCTTTGCTTCCCCGTCAGAAAGTCATTTTCTGTGGGGAAGCAAAGAAATCTGACGGGACCTAAATTCTGTGCATGCGCAGTGGCACAGAATTCCCCCAGGAGTATAGCTATGTTGGCGGGAGAAGCTCTCCCGCCAACATGGAGCTGTCCACACCAGCGCTTATGTTGGTGTAACTTGTGTCACTCAGGGGGGTGGTTTATTAACCCCTCTGAGCAACATAAATTCTGCTGACATAAGCTGTAGTGTAGACATAGCCTAAATATCAACCTTAAACTCTTCAGGGCAGGGAACATCTTTAATACTTTGTGTATGTACAGAACCTAGCACACTAGGGCTCCGATACTGCTTGGTGCCTCTGGATGCTGCTGCAATATAAATAATAATCATCTGGAATTAGACACTGCTGGAAACAGTAAACTGAACTACCAGGATGACTGGTATGTCCCAATAAGACTCAGTGGCTGGAAGAACAGATTTATGATGAGGTACAGGAATGCTACTTTGTATTTATAGAGTGCTATTGATCTGTAGATCTCAAAGCTCTCCACAAAGGTTGCTTAGCACTAGAAGCCTCATTTTACAAATGGGCATAGTGTGATAAAGTGACTTGCCTGTGGTCGCTCAAGGAGCCTATGGCAGAGGTGGGAATAAAACCCAGGTCCCTTGATTCATAGTCCAGTGCCCTAACTGCTGGCCAAGGCTGTCCCACAAAAAGGATTTAATGCCATCTTGGATTTAGGCACTAAACAGTAGCTCTAACCAACAGGATGCACAGCCTGCAAATGAGAGGAGGAAGAGTTCAATATGTCTAGCCTGGCTAAGCAACAAAGGGGACATGATAACTGTCTACAGATATTTGAAAAGTACAAACAGCAAGGAGGGTGACCAATGAGGGTGATGACTAGGAATAAGGGCATGAAATTAAGAGAAAACTGAATACGTATATCAGACAAAACTTCCAGCCAATGAGATATATTAGACTATAGAATAAATGCCTCCAAGAAGTAGTGGAGGCCCATCTTTCGGCATATTGCAAGCTAATCTGGCCCTAGTACTAATAAACATACATTAGGCACAAGAATGGATCGGCTGTCTAAGAGGTCAGTTCCATCTGCGGAATCTATGAGAGTAGATGCAGCTGGAGTTTCTCCTCTCGGCTTTCTTTCAAACAGCCACACAAACCTGGTTGGTAGTTAACAGGAACCATATGAGAGACGAGCAGAGAATGACTCTCATGGACAGTAATAGCTTCTTGTTGTCCATCTGGCTGTGTCAAGTGCAAACTGTCACCAGATGAGCATAATCCGTTGTCCTCCACTAGGGAAGTACAATGGCTATATTATCTCTTATAAATCCTTGGAGTATGGACCATTCCTGGGTTACAAGTGGAGAGCATGCTGGAATGCTGTAGTTGAGCCCACTTCTAGTTTTCCACCACCCCATCCATGTCCAGAGGAAAATGGTCCTCCTATTGCTGTCTGTGGTTTTAGGATCTCATCATCCAAGGCAAGGTGATCTGGTCAGGTCCTGGATGCCCTCATCTTCCACTGACTTCAAAGGAAGTGCTCAGTACCTTGCAGGTTCACATCATTATCCACGGGGAAGGGAAGGGAAAAAGAAAAGTGGCTCAAGCATAGAGGTAGGAGCACATTTTAGGATCTATGGCTGATCTAATACAATTCCTTGAGCTTCTAAAGCATCTTCCACCTGATGCTCTCCAACGCTTTGATGAACAGAAATGAACTAAGCCACATAATATCCCCATGCGGCAGGCATTATTATCCCTATTTTACAGATGGCGGAAGCAGACCAAACATATCACAGAGAGATGAAGTGACTTGCTCAATGTCACTCAGGCAGGCAGTGGCAGAGATGGGAACAGAATGCAAGTTTCCTGACCCCAGGCCTGTGCTTTAACCACTAGATCACATCTCCCACATTGAAAGCTTCTATGAACATGCCTGCTCACTGCTCCCAACTATTTTAGGAGTGACATCATCAGTGCAGAAGAGGGCACTAGTTAAGCTCTTCGGGTTGGGGACCATCATGTTTTTGCATGTGTATTCATTCAGTGCCTGATATAATGGGGCGCTGAGCTTGCTGAGGTCTCTAGGCAATACTGTGATATAAATGTTAATCAATAATAATAAAATATACTCCTGGTGTGATGCACAGTCCTGGCATCCATAATTCCAAAGCAGAGGCACTTGCAGAGTGGTTTCCATATAATAACAATCAGCTCATGCAGGGCGGCAGGGAGGGAGCAAGACAGGTGTGATTTTAAAGTGTGGTTCTGCTCTGAAAGGTGACCAGGCTGCAGGTGCAGCCTGACAAACACGCACCTCAAATGCACTCAGTTTACAAGCAAAAGGATGATTATTCTAGCTGCCCTGGACTGTAAATTAAACCTGACATCTGAGACTCAAGCTGAGTTTTTTCCTCATAGTGCACCATCACCAGTAGCAAAGGTTCTGCAGGCCAAATCAGGCCTCAGGGACACCAGTGCAGCCCTCAATGACAACTGTAGAACCTCACGGTCTTCAACAGGTTTGCTCAGGACAAACTGTCTGGAAATTTAGCAAACCATTCTATGGGTGATCCACAAAAAGTAATAGACTCTTGCTCATTCTCTCATAGCCATGTTTGATTTGGCGAGCTAATAGGAATAAAAAGTAGTCAAAACTGACTTTTGTCTCTGAAGTCAGTAGATCTGACTCTGAGCACATGCAGAGAGCAGATCCGTTGAGTGTCGAGGTGCCATCTTTACAGAGCACAACAGCACTTTTAAGGTCCAAAACTCTTAACTTGAGATCCCTGAACCACCAGGCACAGCTCCATACAGTCATATAGTTGTCTCTCCTTTGGCAAGAGTAAGCCAAACTTTATCACTGGCAACAGGGTAACGGGAGGTCACCTGCATAAAAGAGCAGGAGGCTCTATGTCGTTTCCAAAGCATTTAGCTCTTTCTGTCCCTCACAAACTCAAATGTTCAGTCCAAGGTGGGGGGAGTGGGAGAGGGGGAAGAAGTGTACCTTCAATTAAAATACATTTCCCAAAGCGTTAAATGGCAGAGATGTAACAAAACAGTGTGACATTCATACTTTTTGCTGCTATGCCTCCAAACCATTTTACAGCAACCTGTCAGATCTGATCAGACTTGTTTATTCTGCATGTAAATGTAGGACCTGAGGCCGTCTTGTTTCAGAAGACAGAAAAAAAGCACATATTGTCCCTGGCAGTTGCTTGGTTTTTATAACAACGGCAATGCCTTGTTAACTCTTTATTCAAATCAAAGTGATTTTTACTGCTCTGTTACATTACAAAGTGTGAACAATTTTGCTTGTTGCATTGGCATGGATGGCAGCTCAATTAAAATGGAAAATAAATAAAACAAACAAAACATGCTGTGAAAGAAACAAATCAAGTGATTTATAAATAGCATCTTGGAAATCTCACATAAGCTAATGATAACGGATTAGAAGGCAGTGTCCCTTCTGGCTACAGTTTACAAATTCTTATCTGCTTAAGGTTGCTCTAGAAAGATTTCCAGCTGACCACATTACTCTTAAAGATAAACCCTTCCTGGCAGTTTACAATTGCATACCAACTATTACAGCATTGTGGGTGCTTTCACGTTTGCCTTGATAGGGGATGATTGGTCATTCTTTAGAGTTCAATGGCCCCTGCTTGCCAGTCTAATTTTAAATACAGCAATTGTCTGCACTGAATTTCTGATCAATTCATCAGTCCATGATAGGACTGTAAACATTCTTGGACATCTTCTAGCAAACCCATTCAAAAAGCCTTGACAATAGCTCTCAGTTCATGCAACAATTGTTCCAAATTATCCACTGGGGGGGGTTGGGGGAGAGAGGAGGGGAAGAATCCTAAGTTCTCAGAGGTATCAGAAAATTCTCCTATTTAATAAATATAAGTATCATCATTATTAATCCATAGCACCTTTCAACTGTGGAGGTCAAACTCAGTAGAAAGGTGGGTAAACACTAGTTTCCCCATTTTACAGACTGAAAGCAAATTCTTTAGCACATTGCCTGAGGGGAAGAAGCAACAAGTTTTAATGATTGAGAGAATGGCTATGGAAATTGCATCTTTCTTCCAGCATCCATTCTGTATGAGTGAGTCTCTGACATATTCCTTTGACTTCATTCAGTGCCTTGGGATGTGAAAATATGGACACTCAGGGGCCAATTCATGATTCTGCCCTAACTTATGCCCTCTTGGGGGTAGCATGAGGGGAAAGACAGTGAAGAATTAATGCTACTGACCCCAAATCCTGACCACCTTACTCCTGCAAGTCATCCCATTGGATGTGGCCCTGGAAGCGCACCGATGTAGCTCAGAAATGGAATTTTAACATGATGAGTAGGGCGAGGAAGAATAATAATCCTGGCTCAAACCAGAATAGAAGCCCCAGGTATCCTGTTGTTCTCCAAAATGGGGTGATGGTCCATCCCCCCAAGAATGACATTTCTGGGGTAACTAGAAAGACAGCATGTGTCTCAAATATGCTGCCCCTTGCTTTCTTTAAGCCATCCCTCATGCATTATTCCCACTGCAGAGAATTAAAAAGACATAGACAAGGCCATCCCTGTCTGAATGAAGGGAAGGTGTGGAGAGGCATGGTGATATAAATGGCAAATTGGGCTGAATTGTTCGAGTATCAATCCTATGCCTTTAGTCACTGAGGTGAGAAAGCTGATTGCCTTGAGTGTCTAACCTTCTGTGAAGTTCATTGGCACCCAGATGGTCTCAGCTACACGTGTCCCTCCCCTCCCCACCCAGCTTGAGCTTCCTGGACCTAAGCCCTAGGGGAGAGTTTGTCAAATAGGTGCATACTAAGACAGGCATGTCAGGGGAGCGATCCTACCTCCTGAGCCTCTTTAGGACATAACGTGAGATTCACTAAAATAGGAGGAAATGGGTTTAAAGACAGTAGCTCAGAAACTAACAATCCATGCCACCTCTTGCTCCACAGCCAGCCCCAACCCACCAGGCTAGCACCCTCCCTAGGCGCAGTCACACAGGATGGGGTACCCCTACCTTTGAGGTGCTGGTGGTGGACCCTGTGGAATCTGCTCTGGTTGCCTCTGGGCAGTGCAGGGATGCTGGAGAAGCTGTTACCCATGGCATCAAAGGCAGAAGAGAGCAAGCCAACAGCTGGAAGGCCTGTGTGTGGTGGGGTCTCCCTTCCTGGGGCCCTGCTGCCGGGTGGGTGCCTTGGGGAACCTGCAGCTCCGCTCTGCCTGAGCTTTTCTCTCCCTCTGCTGCGGCTTCTCCTTTCCCTTGCTGTCACTTCAGAGCTGAAATCCCCGTTTGTCTTCTCCTCCTCCTCATCGATGGGGATTACTTGGTTCCCGGGCTGCGGGGAGGGGGTGCCGGAGGAGGGAGCGGCTGCCGGCTTGGCTCCAATGGGGGTGGGGGGGCTCTGATCTTCCTTAGGAGACTCAGGTTCTAATCCCCCTCCCTACGGCTCAGCCTCCGAGTCCTCCCCTGCTTCTCTCTTTGTGTCTCTGCTTCTCTCCCCCGCCCCCGCTTCGCCCCACGGATCGCACCTGGCCGCTGCAGTCCCGCCTCCCGCTCCCCTCCCGCCCCCCAGCCGCAGCCCCAGCCCCAGCCTCTCCTCCTCCGCCCCTAGCGAGCCGCTGCCGGGGCATCTTCCCCGAGCCCCTGCATGCTCCCCGCGGCCTGCGGGGGCGGCGGGCTGGGCGGGGGCGCCAGTCTCCCTCTCAGCCCCCCACCCCCAGCCGGTTGTTATGGTGACAGCTGTCTGTTCATACATGTCGCTAAGGGACCAGGGTCACGTGGGCCGGCCAGATGTGCCACCTCTGGAGCGGCGCGAGCTAGACAGCTGGGGCGCTCCCGGCCGCGCTTAGGCTGCTGCCCCCCTCCCCCGCCCAGCGGCGCTTCCCCGGGGCCGCCCGGCAGGTGTAGCCCCATTGCCAACAGGTGCCGGGGCGGGGCTGCTCCGCGGGAGCGGGCAGGGACTTGAGAGAGAGAGTGAGTGGGTGGTGTGTACACACACACTGAACTTACACTGCCTGGGGTGTGTACATACCCAAAGATAGATCAGATCAGGGAGAGAGTGTGTGTGTGTGTGTGTGTGAACACTCAAAGGCAGGGAGTTCAAAGAGAGAAAATGTGGGGGTGTTCGTGTGTATGTACACCCAACAGCAGGAAGTTCAGAGAGAAGGGGGTAGGGGATGGGGTGTATACCCAAGGGCAGAGAGTTCAGGGTGTCTGCATATGTATCCGCACAGGAGCAGGTGAGGTATGTGTGTACACACACAAGGGCAGGGAATTCAGAGAACGCGTGTGTGTGTGTGTGTGTGTGTTCAGAGAGTAAGTATGTGTAGTCACAAGGACAGGAGTTGTGTATGTATCTCGGAGGTACATACACCTCCATACAACCAGGAGCGGCACCAGGGTTTTTGGTGCCCTAGCCGGGGGTCCTTCCACGCTCCCGGTCATTGGCGGCAATTCTGCGGTGGGGGGGGGTCCTTCTGCACTGCTGGTCTTCAGGGCACTTCGGCGGTGGGTCCCGGAGCGAGTGAAGGACCCCTCCACTGCCAAATTGCCGCCAAGGGTGGGAAAATGCCACCCTCTCAAATCCTGGCGCCCTAGGTGACCGCCTAGGTCGCCTAAATGAAAGCGCCGGCCCTGCATACAACTAGGTGAGTTCAGAGTGTGTGTGTGTGTGTATGCACTACAGCAGATGAATTCAGAGGGGGGGTGCAGTTGCCCATAACAAGAGGCAAGTTCAGAAGGTTTGCGTACAGCATATACATTGTATACACACAATGTTTGTACATTCAGAGAATGTGTGGGGTCTATGTTAAGTGCCATGCACACCTATGACACTTTATAAGCAATAAAAATAACTAATGTACAGATGCGTATGTATATTTGTGCTTCTGTAAATCTGTGGAGGTGAATGTGTGAAAGTTGGGCCACGGATGTATATGTACAGTAATTAGGTGTCTCTGTGAGCATGCATGTTCTCAGGGCTAGTGCCCACACTTTCCAGTTGGTGTCCCATTCAATTTATGATCATCTTTAAACCTTTTGAGAACAAAGCAGAATGCACAGTATGTAAAAGAATATGATGGAAACAGACCTGCGCTGTGCAGAGAGATCATCACATTTTGTCGTTTTCAATAAATAACAAATCTGCTACCAGCAGGAAAGCAGCTGAAGTTTCAGGTGGCTGCACTGATTTTTAGAGTAGTGCTGAGCATTTTATACAGCAATTGATGTCTTTCAAACAGGATTTTAGGAAAAGAAGGATGGTCTTATTAATGCACTGCACTGGAACACAGGAGATTTGAGCTCTAATCCTAATTTTGCCACAGAATTTCTATGTGACTTGCCCTATCTATAAAATGGAGATAATAATGTTACCCTACTTCACAGAAAGGCTGTAGGATAAATCAGCAGTGTCTGTGATATTACAGTGATGAGCACAGTGGGCAGGCCTCTGCAAATCTTAATCCATCTTCACAAATGGGGAAACAAGTGATTTGCCAAGGCCACCAACAAGTTGATGACAGAGCTAGAAACAAAACCTGTGAGTTCCTGGCTTCTAACCCCTTGTTCAAGCCACAAGACCAGACTGTGTTTGATATAGAGATGTAAATATCATTTAAAAAGTTAACCGTTTAAATTATTAAAATTATATAATTTAAATGGCTAACCAATTAAAAGGAGACGGGCTGGAGTTGCTCTGGCTGGCAAGGCAGGGACTGGGGTCAGCTGGCCATGGGACTAGGGCTGGGGTCTGGCATGGCCGGGACCGGCACAGCTGGGGCCCAGCCGGCATGGCTGGAGCCAGTGCGGTGGGGCTGGGGGCTGTCCGGAGGGGCTGAGGCTGGCACTGCGGGACCAGAGTCCAGCCGGCATGGCCGGGTCCAGTCTCTGGCCAGCATGGCAGGGCTGAGCTCCGGCTGCCAGGGCCAGGGCCAGCCAGTGTGTCCGGGGCCAGGGTCTGTCCGGCGCGGCGGGGCTGGGGTCCAGCCAGCACAGTGCGGATGGGGGTTAACAGTCAAAGTGGGTTAACCGCTAAGCCTAATGCTTACCAGTTATCTGGTTAACATTTTATATCCCTAGTTTGAAAAGGCTAGAGGTACTCCTGATATGCTTTCTGAAGTATGTTCTTATTTTTTCCACTGGAGTAATAAGAATGTCAGGTCAAGGAAAACCAAAGGCAGGTACATTACAGGACCATAACCCAAGGCAAGTCAAACTCATAGACTTCACTATTGGTGTATGGCAAACCTGTCATGATGCTGCATTGTCTACATCAGGTCCCAAACTGGATGTGGAATATATGTAACCAGTGCATTAAAACATGCTGGGCCAAATTCGCGCCTGAATAATTAATAAAATAGATAGAAGGGAAAGGATCTGAAACAGCTATTATGTCAAATGGGAAACATTTAGTCTGACTAATGAAGAAAGGATTGAAGTTTGGGTCACAGACAGATTCTCCCTTGAGTTCAAGATCTGCTCAGTGCAGAAGGGGTGTCATCAGGGAGTCAGCTATGGTTCCGGGGCTCAGTGGGCCATTCTGTACCAGCCCCTGCCTTGGTATGAATTAGAGCAGCCATGGGGATGCTCTAACTCATGCTAATGTCATATGAGCTCCAAGGAATCATATGCTACCTGAGGACAAATCTACACTATGGCACTACATTGCTGCAGCTGTAGCACATCTGGTGAAGACACACTATGCTGATGGGAGTGCGCTCTCCCGTCGGCATAATTACTCTACCTCTGTGAGTGGAAGCTATGTCAGCAGGAGAGCATCACCCACCGACATAGTGCTGGTGTAGACAGCACTTAGGTCAGTGTAACTTACGTCACTCAGGGGGTGGCTTTTTCACACCCTTGAGCAACGTAAGTTGCATTGATTTAAGCGGTAGCGTAGACCAGCCCTCAGAGCAGACCTCCACCACACCCACTCCTTCCTCCAGCATATCTCCTTCACTGGGGTGTGGGGTGATTGGCATTGGATCAGCCTCACTGGGTATAGGCCACTGGGGAACTTCTCAGCTGGCCCATTATGGCCAGAATCCAAACAGCACAAAGGAGTTGGCTCAAAGTGTATTTAACTGCAAACCAAAACTTGCTCTACAGTCCTCACGGTTTATCTGTCAATATATATACACACATTCATATATGTATGTATGTATGTATGTATGTATGTATGTATGTATGTATGTATGTAACCCCTTTGGGATTTAGAGAGCATGATACCTTTAAAACCTTGTTCTGAGGCAGAGGAAGTCCTGGCTGTTCCAGGGGGTGGAGACAGAGGAAGAGCTACAGGATAGGTGTGTCTGTAGCTCCAGACAAAAGGGGTACCAGGAGCACACCCTCAGGTACTGAAGTAGCTAAGAACCAGCCCAAAGCCTGGGAGGAGCAGAGCCACAGATCAGTGATGCCCCAGGTCAGGAGCCAGGAGGAACACTGTGCTGGGGAGGAATCACCCAAGAAGGACAAACTGGAGCTGGATCTAGTATCGCTGTCACCCAGAGCTGTATGGGGCCCTAAGTACCAGGGCTTGTGACCTTGCGTTGGGAATAAGGAGGGAGGCTGCAGGTGGCTAAGTGGGGAGGTTGTCACTCTGTGTGGGTTTGCAGACAGCAGCAAAAGAAAGCACTGGAGGGGTTTCTTGGGGAAAGTTGACTGGCACCAAAGAGGAGCAGGAGCACCTAAGACCAACTGCTGGGCTGGAACTTTGCTCAGAATGCCTGAACTCTGAATGAAGATGCATTGCTCAGTGTCAGCCCTTTCACACTGTGGTACCACTGGGCCTGTGGGGCCTTGTGTTGATGTAACCCTGTTTTACCGCTCCTCCTACTGTCCCCATGGTGTTTTTCTCCATTCATCCCACTGTACATAAGTATCTCCCTGTCTGATATTCATTGTACTATTCCAGTGCGTGTGTGTTCACTCCAGGGGGATTGGAAGGCAGTTTCTCTACTGCGTTCCTGTATGTGTCTTTTCTTTGTCGGAGCCACCTGCAGAGTGGATTCCATCTTGGCCATAATAATTATATATGTATACACACATACACATTCATCACCTTCAGACTGGATTACTGTAACTCACTCTATAGAGAGCTGAAAATGATGTATTTCAGAGACTCCGTCTCCGGCTGAAGTAAAATGTAACTGCCTGTCTAATGCATGTGAGCATGTCACCCATGTGCTCAGATCCTTTCACTAGTTCCCTGTTTGTTTTCCTTGTTAATTCAATACTTTGGTCCTGCTTTTCAAAGCTCTAGGGGTCATCACCTAGCTACATCAGATACAATGTATCCATCCATTACCTCCCAAGACAGAGCTGCTTACACACACACACACACACACACACACACACACACACACTCTCTCTCTTCCCCCCTCCCTCCCCTTCTCCCCCCAGGAGGAGGGGAGGAGAGAGAATCTCTTTAACCAGGGAAGGGGAAGAGCAGAAAACTCCATGAAATCCACTAGGGACCTCAGCATGCAGATTTAAGTTACCTGTGACGTGCTTAGAAGCTATGGTGAGTGATGTTATAGAAAACCTATATGGTATGACCATATTTTTGTTTTGTGTTTGTACAGCGCCTAGTACAATGGGGCACTGGGCCATGAATAGGGTGTCTAGGTGCTCCTGCACAATTAAACAGTATGTTAAAAAAAAATACAAAAAAACCCAACTATCTTGAATACCCATAATTGATTTAGATGCTTCCTTACTTCTACATACAGGCCCACATGGAGAACCTCAATAACCTCTCTACAATGTATTTACATATGTCCCCACTGCATATATAACACCCAGGTGCAGTATCACATAGTGTAAGCACAAGCTAAGATCAGATTTGACAGCAAAGGTGTGCAGCCAGGCCCAGGTATCCTCCCCAGCCTGATCCATTGCTGTGAAACCTCCCACCCAGCTCCAAGCCAGTAGGCAGGAGATAACACTGACAGGCATTCCTGCAATCCTAAGCCTTAGCAGCACCTTGTCGCAAGGGAAAACCTGGATGACTGTGCTCCAACTGCAGATGTGGTTCAACGTCATGTCACTATACCAGTATAAAACGGTACAGCAGATGCAGGTCTGCTGTAATTTAATGTCATTAAAAGAGTTGTAGGTTCTGAAGTTGCCTCCTCCTTTCTCCTCTCAATCCTTTACTCATTTTTCTTCCTTTCCACTTTTTCTCTTTCTTATGAGCATTACAGCATGATGGAGTTAAGATCAGAGACAGGAGTAATGCACCAGCCCGAGATGGGGAACACAATCAAGGAGCAGGCTATAGTTATTACACCTCTACCGATATGACACTAATTCAGATATAACGTGATAAAACAGCCAGAAGCAGCGCCAGGGTTTCTGGCGCCCTAGGCAGAATTCTAGGGGGCAGCATTTTGTGTGCTCCCCATGGGGCACGTGGGAGCTTCCAGTTCCACTCCCATCGCACCACCGAAGAAGGACCCTCTGCTGAAATGCTGCTGTCGCCTGCGGCAGTCATTGAGCTTCTCAATTGCCTGCCGCTGTTTTCCGCGGCACGTCGGCAGAAGGTCCTTCTTCGGCAGCGCAATGGGAGCAGAACCGGAAGCTCCCATGGGCCCCATGGGGAGCGCCCAAAATGCCGCCCTCCGAATCCTGAGCCTTAAGTGACCGCCTAATGGAAGCGCCGGCCCTGAAAGCAGCGCTCCGGGGAGGCAGGGCTGCGCACTCTGGCAGATCAAAGCAAGTTCGATATAACGCGGTTTCACATATAACTCAGTAAGATTTTTTGGCTCCCGAGGACAGCGTTATATCGGGGTAGAGGTGTATTACAGCACCAGAACTGTAGCAAACACTCTTGTTAAGGCTGCAGAATAGTTTTGTTTTCAAACCCCCTCCCCCATTTTCACATACTTGTAAGTGTCTGAAACCTTCCCCTTTTTGGGTGAACTTTATCCTTGGCTTCCATCCAAAAGATTAATTTGTTTTTCCCCTCTTGGGGAAGTGTGACTAAAGGCCATTCACAATCCTTCTTGATTTATGGTGCATAAAACACATACATGAAATATCCCACTGTAAAGTTTATTGCCACACTTTGTTCACCAGGTCATTCAAAAACCTGCTGCACCCTGAAACACATCAGGTTAATAGCCCTCAGTGAGGAGAAGGTCTTGGACCTAGGTTAATAAAAAGTGAAGTTAAACAAAATGTCTTTTTAAAAGAGATGTTCTAGCTCAAGCAGAAGTTATGGGCTTGATGCAGGAATCATTGGGTGAGTTTCTGTGGCCTGTGTTATGACCATTCAGACTATAAAATCATAAATGGGCCCTTCTAGCCTTGAAATATATGAAAATTATTAACTTTGCAGTCAGTGGAGTTACACTGAGGATGAATTTGAACCATTGGCTGTATAATTCCACACCAGCCCAGTTCATAGAAATTGCATTATGAATCAAGTTTACATCATATTTATTGACTTCCCTTTTTATCTTCTCTCTAGAAAACAAAGAAGTGGCTATAAGGATCACAGCGCTTGTCTAGATGAACACTTAGTTCACGGCAAGTGGGGGTGTAAATCAAAGTTCCCTCTAATTTTTCACATCCATGTGCAGAATGAATTTTGTTATGGGCACAAATATAGATGTGCCCCTCATTAACATGCACTAAAAGTTCCCTAGTGCACTTCAATCTACTCTGCTTCAGAAACAGGAGTAGGCCATTGTGAACTGGGGAACTTTTCATGTGAGATAGCAAGGTCCATAGACCACACGTACAGTTAATACACAGTATATTAGTGCACTGTAGATTTACACCCCAGCTTGCCCCGCACTAACTGTTTATCTAGACAAGCCCAAAGTGTCTCATTCATTTAAAGCCTCTCAAATTTGGGGTGAAATTCACCCCATGTAGAGGGCCAACATAAAGCCCCTACCCTGTCTTTATTTAAATCCCTCTTAAAGATCCACTTCTGGTGAGCTCCTTACAGGGAATCTAGTTGACTGGTTCAACAATTCCATATTTGTTTCTCCCTTCTCCTAACCTCTGTCTGTTGTTCATCTCTGTCCTTAGGCTGAATTGCACAAGGTGTGGGTAGGGACTCTCTTTTCTCTGAATGTCTGGAAAACCCCTAGCACATTGTGAGTTCTACCGTATAAATAAATAATAATGCTGCACTTATCTGAAATGGAAAATTCTCTTTTACTTAGATAGAGAAGATCCTGAGAAACAAAAGCTACCAATTGTTAGACCTGCAGGCACTTGCATAATCCATATACTAGCACAGGGAGCAGTTCAATGCAGTCATTCATTAAATGAAAGGCACTCATGCATAAATCATATCATATATACTGCTTATGATGCACTGTTACCTCCGCTTCTAGGAATCTATGGTAACTTTACTACACTGTGGGCCCAATACCACAGGGTGCTTGACTGCCCTCCACTTCCCTACTGCAATCAAAGGAAGTGGAGGGCAGTCCTCACAAGATTACAAACTAAATGGTTTGCTCTTTGGTAAATGGTACTGGCTGGTATTGCAATCACCAAACTATACCACAGACAGCTGGTGTAAAAAATATGTCCACAGTCATCACTATGCCCCAGTAGAGACCCAATGGAAGGAGCATTTCATTTCTAATGCACAATGCAGTTAGATCAGTAATGCGGACTGAAAACAAGAGGCCATTTAGCTCTCCTTCCTCCCCCCTCTCGATCCCCTTCCTCTGAACTTTGCTTCTATTCTTTATCTTACTAACTTTTCCTTTAACTAGCTGGATTTTTATCAACAAATTTGTAAATTGTGTAATATGTAATTGATTTATATTTTAACCTTTTATATACATATACTTAAATGTTTCAAGTATAGCTAAGGTTAGGCAGCAAATAGTTAATGCATTAAAGTTAACAAAAAATGCCGTTTAGCTCTCTCTCAGCATCAGACTCAGCCCCTACGAAAGAGATTTCCCTCTCACCAAAACTGGTCAAATGGGAGGAAATGCAAAGCAACAAATCAAGGCTTTGCTGAGAACACTGCTTCTCAGTACACTAGCTCGAGAAGTTTTTGCATCTTCTGTGGACACAGGTGGCATAATGAATAGTGGGGAGGGACCTCAATGATTCTTGCTTCCCTAGACATCCTAGATCAGTCATTTGCTTGGGAATTTGATGAACAAGGTGAGAAATACAATGTCAGATAGCACGGGCCTGTTAGATGCATGACAACCAGTTGAATGTTTGCCATGTTGTGCCCAGGATAGTAGGGAGACAAGGTGGGCGAGGGAATCTCTTTTATTGGACTTATTTCTGTTGGTGAAAGAGACAAGCTTGCCTGATGAAGAGCTATTACTGGTCCAATAAAAGGATATTCCCTCACCCACCTTGTCTACCTAGTTGAATGACTGACTGGGAAGACATCACAGAGCAATCTAGGGGTACCAACTTTGATGGTCTCTCCCCCTGTGGAACAATGAATTACTACAGAGAGGAGTGGCTGGGGGAAGGGGCTGGAGTGTCTCAGCCTGAGACATGACTAAAAGGCAGACAGACTGTATTTGTTACTTCTTTGAGAGTTTAGAGCCATCTGTGTGCAAAAGGTGATACAACCATGCATAACCTGGTCCAGTTCGTTGTGAGTGGACCCAACTGCTGGTTCCAGGTATTTCTAAGCATCTGGTACTGGACAGAATCTGGTCACTGCTCCTACCCCTGGGTTTAAAGGGCATACTCCCAAGCACAGACCCCTTGTTTGAGCCGTTCCTTGGGAGGTAGATCTCTGCAGTTCAGCTACCCCGCAACCTGGAATCAGTTCCAAGTCCCACAGTCACTTGCACATGCTCCCTCAGATTTCCACATAGGCAATAGTTGCTCTGAGATTCTAATTTACCTCCTCCTGGGACAATGTAGCAGGAAAGCAAGGAAGACTAGCAAAATAATTTCTTAACCAGAGTCACTTTACTCTTAAAAGTACTAGAATTACAGATCTTTGCAAATCAACAAAATCTCTGAGATCTCTGAGGATCTCACTCCAGAATCCCTCCTGTCTCTTTCCAGCCTGTTCTTTTTGTATAAGGTAGTGATACAACGATGGAGTAGTCAGACAACAGCTAATGGCTCATCAACACCCATCAAGGAAAGAACTCACTGTTCCAGAGACTGTATGCACTGGAAACATCTCAGAGAAAGCATGTATGCAATGGAGACTGCTTGACCAATGGGGAACTGACTGACCCCCATATCATTGCATAGATCTTTCCAGCAAGCTGGAAGAAACTATAAAAGAGGGAAAGAGACATCATCACTTGGCCTGTCTTCCCGCCCCTCCCCCTCAATACCTGGAGGAACATCTGGAGGACAAAGACTTTGAACTTGGAGATGGTGGTCCCTGGCTGGAAAAGAGTCCCAACCTGTATATTGAGGATCTGTAATCTGCTTGTACCCTCTGTCGGGTGAGACACCATTTGATTCAAATACTGTTTAGTTTGCAGAACTTAGATTGCGAATTTATTTTTGTTTTTAAGTAATCAATTCTGATTGCTAAGGCTACCACTTACAATCACTTAAAATCTATTTTTCTGTAGTTAATAAACCTGTTTCATAGTTTACCTAGAAGAGTGCTTTGGTTGAAGGCTTGGGAAACCTCAGCTCAGTTTACAAAGGCTAATGTGTGTCCTCTCAACAATGAGGGAGGGGCAAACTGGATAATGAACTTACCCTGACCAGGCTTCTGACCAGTGCAAGACAGTATAGCTTTGGGGTGCAAGACTGGGGAGCTGTGGGGAACTGGCTGGAGTCTCCCTATTGCTGATTCATGAGTGGCTGGGAGATCATCCATGTAATGTAGTTGGGTGTGTCCTGGCCTGTGGATGTCTGTGTATGTGCAGTGCCTATCAGAGAATTGTAACTTGACAACATCTTCACAGTGTGAAAGGGATACCACAGGTTGGTGGGACAGAGAGCTCATAAGTCCCACAGTCCAGATTGCACCTCAGGAACCACATCACAGAGATACTATCCCCATTTTACAGATGGAGAAACTGAGGCAGAGAGCTGTTTAAAATAACATGGCATAGGCCATAAGCTAAATCGGGGCAGAGCCAAGATTAGAACAAGGGAATTCCTGCCTTCTCTACCAGTGTTCAGTCCACTAGCCCCTGCTGAATTCAAGAGCCTAGAAATTTAATTCCTTCCCTGATAAACCTGATCAAGATTGTCAATAGAAGTCAGGGGCTTGCTTTATGCATACCGGTTAAATCCCTGGAAGCAGAATTTAATAGAAGGGAGAATACACACAGAGTATAGATTTCCAACCTGGGAAGGGGAAAAGAGAGAGAGAGAGAGAGAGAGAGAGAGACAGCCAGACAGACAGACAGAGACAGAGACAGAGAGGGAGACAGAGACAGAGAGAGAACACACTAGCCCCAGTGCTAGACATTCATTGGATCTAATGGCTAGCCTGAGCATTAAGTGCTCCTAAGTCCTAAACCGAATGCCCAAATGATAGAAGTCCCATTTAATGGGTACCAAAACCACCAATCTTATTCCTGAACATCTTACATTTGATGCAACAAAGCTTAGGGATCCCCCAGAATTTATGTTAAACCCTTTCCCCTGTCTCTTCCCAAAATGCCAAAAATGACATTGAGAACAACCAGGTTTAAGAATAAAGCTTTTGTCTATGGTTGACTGAACATGGAAGAAAATAACAGTTGTGATGTTCTTGCTTGGAGTCATAACAATATAGACACAGGGTTAACTGGCTTCTTGCTTCACACAGCAAAATGTGCTTTAATGCAGCCCATGGCTTAGAAGCCACATTAGATTGCAAATTTTCCTGCAGTGACATCAGAACTTTTAGCAGGATGAAACTTGCATTGCAGCATCACAGCATGCACCTTAAACATCAGAAGAGTGTGCTGCTGCCAGATGTCACACTGTTGAAATGTATGCAGGCCTTAATGTCAAAGTGAAATGACACAAATTCAGAATCACAAATCTGGATTGGAGAATCATAGAGTATCAGGTTTAGAAGGGACCTCAGCAGATCATCTAAGTCCAACCCCCTGTGTAAAGCAGGACCACTCCCCAAATGGTTTCTGCAAGGACTGAACTCACAACCCTAAGTTTAGCAAGCCAATGTTCAAACCACTGAGCTATCCCTCCCCCCAAGTGAATACAGTAGATGAAATTTTACCCAATGATTTCTGCATCATACATCCCTTGGGGCTGATCTAAAGTCTCTCTCAGAAAGATATCCAAGGTTGATTTAAAGACGTCAAGTGATGTAGAATCCACCACATCTCTAGATAGCAATTGCTCTAATAGCAATCACCTTCACGGTTAAAAATATCCATCTTACTTCCAGCCGTAATTTGTCTAAACTTCAGCTTCTAGGAATTGGATCTTGTTATGCCTTCCTCTGTTAGATTAAAGAGACCTCTGCTCAGAAACCTACTCCCCACGTAAGCATTTATACACCAAGATTGAGGCAGTTATGTGTGGACTAATCACTAAAGGGGAGGCAACATGCATTTTTTAAGCATGTCACATAGCCTGCAGGTATGTCTACACTGGAGCGCTGGTGTAATTTCCAGCTTGAAGACATATACCCACACTAGCACCAATCAAGCTAGCACGCTAAAAATAAAGTACCAGAGGGGTAGCTGTGTTAGTCTGGATCTGTAAAAGCAGCAAAGAGTCCTGTGGCACCTTCTAGACTAACAGACGTATCAGAGCATGAGCTTTTGTGGGTGAATGCAGCCGATGAAGTGGGTATTCACCCATGAAAGCTCATGTTCCAATACGTCTGTTAGTCTAGAAGGTGCCACAGGACTCTTTGCTGCTTTTACTAAAAAAAAAAATGTAGCCACAGCAATGAGAATCCCAGAAGGGGGAGCTGTTCCATGTATAATCCTGTCTGAGACCTTAGGTACGTACTTGAGTGGCTAGCCCACCCAGTATTCATGCTGCTGTGGCTACATGTTATTTTGTGTGTACTAACTTGATCAGCGCTAGCATGGGTATATATCTTCAAGCTGGAAATTATGCCTTCAGCACCAGTGTAGACACAGTATCAGTCTCTCAGCTCCTCTGATCCAAGACAGACATTTACCAAGAGGATTTTGGCAAAGCATAGCAGATAAAGGCAAATATCTGCCAGAATACACCCTGGCCAGGGACTCCCATGATGCACTGCAGTGGCTAGCCACAGAACTGTGTTGGGGCTGACAGAGCTCCCTGCTGCTATAACCACTGGCCTGTGTGGAGGGGTGATGGTAGGGCTGGTGGAGGAAAAAAAAAATAGTTTTGATGGAAAATTGAGGGTTTGACTAAGTTTTTTTTTCCCCACAAAAAAGTGTCTGCTTTATGCAAAAAATTTCAGCTTTGCAGTGGAAACAAAAGGTGTGTTATGAAAATTCCACTACGGAGCCTCATGCAAGCTGTAGTTCAGACACCTCATGCCTTCGTTCTCCTACATGGGATGGGCTTCCAGCCAAACTACATCTCCCATGATGCATTATGGCCAGGAACTCCAATAATGCTCTGTAATGGCCCATCAAGAGGGCTATAGTAGTGCATCATGGGAGATGTAGTCTGTCCAGGGAGTCACCCAGAGATATGACTGGGGGATTGAGACACCCAGAGTACAACTCCCACAAGGCACCACAGCAAGATTTCTGAAATCAAAGCTTTCAGTTTTCAATTGTTCAACAAAAAGTGTCTAATTTTCCATGGGAAATTTTGATGAAAAATTGATTTGTGTTTGTTATCACTGAAATTTTCCAAAGGGGGAAAAACCCCACAACAATGAACTCTAGGTAATGGGGAAATTACCTACCCTTTGCAGATTTTGAGCCCTGTTCATTAAAAAAGATATTTAATATAATGCCTCAGGAAAATCTTTAGAAAAATGTATTCAAATCGACTTTGGTAAGAGCACTGTCAAATAGACAGCAAACAAGCAATGCATAGAGATAAGGGTGGGGACCAAAAGCACAGATCATTTTTAAAGAGAAGTTTATATAACAAACACTATGTATGAGCTTGAAAGAGAAAATGGTTCATTCATGAAAGCAACTGATGACACCAAAGAAACTCCTGCCCACTGCTGCTTGGGAGAGTCATAGACTATAACATAGGGAGTGTCTTCACCTATACAGCAGCATGACAGGAGTCTCAGATGTGCAAGATTAGGATACTAGTTACAACCCCATCTGGTACATCACAGCCCCAGGTCTGCCATCTTTGAGGCCGATAAGACCTCCCATCATGGTATAATTCCCCACTCTGAACTTAGTGTCCATAAGATGGGTACCAGCATGAATTCCTCTAAGCTCAATTACCAGCTCAGTACCCATAGCACTGCCACCAACCAGGAATTCCAGTGCCTGGTACACTCTGGTCCCCCAAAAAACCTTGCCCGGGGACCCCCAAGACCCAGACCCTCTGGATCTTGACACAAGGAAAGTAAACCCTTTCCCTCACCATTGCCTCTCCCAGGCTTCCCCTCCCTGGGTTACCCTGGAAGATCACTGTGATTCAAACTCCTTGAATCTTAAAACAGAGAGGAAAATCCACCTTCCCCCCCTCCTTCTCTCTCCCCATCCCAGACTCTTCCTGAGAGAGAAAGTAATCCTAACAGAGAGAAATTAACCTCTCTCTCCCCCTTCCCTCCTTTCTCCCCACCAATTCCCTGGTGGATCCAGACCCAGTCCCCTGGGGTCTCACCAGAATAAAAAAAAACAATCAGGTTCTTAAACAAGAAAAGTTTTTAATTAAAGAAAGAAAAACAGTAAAAAAATTATCTTTGTAAATTTAAGATGGAAAATGTTACAGGGTCTTTCAGCTATGGACACTGGGAACACCCTCCCAGCCTAAGTATACAAGTACAAATTAAAATCCTTTCAGCAAAATACACATTTGAACTCCTCCCAGCCAAATACACATTTGCAAATAAAGAAAACAAACATAAGCCTAACTCGCTTTATCTACCTAGTACTTACTATTCTGGACATATAAGAGACTGTATCAAAGAGATTGGAGAGAAACCTGGTTGCACATCTGATCCCTCTGAGCCCCCAGAGTGAACAACAACCAAACACTAACAGCACACACACAAACTTCCCTCCCTCAAGATTTGAAAGTATCCTGTCCCCTGATTGGTCCTCTGGTCAGGTGACAGCCAGGCTCACTGATCTTGTTAACCCTTTCCAGGCAAAAGAGATATGAAGTACTCCTGTTCTATTAACTCTTACTTATCTGTTTATGACACCTCCTCTATACCATTCATTATTTCATATGCCAATTTAGGGGATCTGAACTGGTGACCTAGACATAACAGAATTAATCTCTTTCCCAGTTCTGAGATCCATGCAGTTGCCCAGCAAGTTCTCCCACTAGACCCATTTCCCAAATGTGTCACAAATAATCTTTTTTGCTTTTTGAGTTGGATGGTGGACACCAGTCAGAAACTCAAATGCCAAGTTTAATACAATGAAAACCCCACTGGATTCTCAGAGACAACACAGAGCTTATTTGTAATGAGAAGCACTTCTTATCAGGCAGATTCCAGGAACTGCTGTGCTAAGCAAAACAGGTGCAACTTCCCCTCAGCCTTCCCTGCCCCCACCAAGAGAGCGGCTCCTGTCCCAGTTCTGAAGATTGACCCTACTGGCAAATGTCAGTTTCCATTCCGGTTTAAACAGCCAAGGATAGCTAGTGTGCATTTCAGAACAAGTACATTGTAATCTTGAGATGCAAAATTAAGCCAGGGAGGAATAGAGGAGAGAGCGCAAGTCCCCAACAGGAGCTTATTTGAATAATCTAGCTGACAGATCTGTTCTTTTCTGGTGTGCACATCAGATGTCACCACATTCTGAAAGCAGATACTGTCACTGGGTTCGAATAAATATGAACATTTAAAAATAAATGCTACCACTAGTAATAAATCGCTCCAGTTCTGACTGCACTGCTCTTCTCTTATAAATGTTTATGCTGTCACTAAAATCCTGTAGGTGGCATTATAGCCTTGACATGGACAGTTACCTGTCATCTCTTTATACAAAGGAAGATACAGATTTTCTTATGTCTGCTAATATTTACTGATCAGTATGTTAATTGACTTGGTACTGCATGGCATTTTGATTAGAAAATTACAGTGATATAAAAATTAACCTGGCACACATTAAATAGATTAGAGACTGGCTAACTAAGAGGTCACAAAATGCAACTGTAAACTGAGAAGTCATCATTGAGCAGGTCTGTTTCCAGTGGAGTCCTATAGGGATAGATTCTTAGCCCTATGCTATTTTATGTTTTTAATCAATGACCTGGAAGAAAACATAAATCGTCACTGATAGAGTTTGCAAATGACAAGAATTGGGGAAGTGGTAAATAATGAAAAGGACAGGTCACTGATTCAGATTGACCCGGATCACTTGGTGATCACTTGGGCAAAAGCAAGCGTTTTAATCTGGCCAAGTCTAAATATCTAGGAACGAAGAATGCAGGCCATTCTTACACAGTGGGGAACTTTGTCCTAGGAAGTAGTGACTCTGAAAAAGATTTGGGGGCTGTGGTGGATCATCAGCTTTTGGTCACAATGTGACACTGTGACCAAAAGGGCTAATGCAATCCTTGGATGCAAGAACGGGGAATCACGAGCAGGAGCAGACAAGTTATTTTACCTCTGTGCTTAGCCCTGATGTAACCGAACACTATGTCTAGTTCTGGTGCCCACAGTTCAGGAAGAATGTTAATAAACTGAAGAGGGTTCAGCAAAGAGCCATGAGAATGAGTAAAGAATTAGAAAACTTGTCTTATAGTGATAAACTAAAGAGACTCAGCTCCTTGGAGTCTAACAAAGAGAAGGTTAAGGGGTGACTTGATTATTGTTTATAAGTATCTACATGGGGAACAAATATTAGATAATGGGCTCTTCAATCAAGCAGAGAAAGCCATAACATGATCCCATGTTGAAGTGAAAGCTAGACAAATTCAGACGGAAATTTGGCATATTTTTTTAATGTGGATAATTGACCATTGGAACAACTTACAGGGTCATGGTGGATTCTCCATCCCTGACTATTTTTAAATCAAGATTGAATGTTTTTCTAAAAGATCTGCTCTAGGAATTATTTCTGGGATGTTCTATGGCCTGTTTTTTACAAGTCAGACTAGATGATCACAATGGTCCATTCTAGCCTTAGAATCTATGAATATGTCATATACCTAATACCATGTTTGCTGAAAGATTATGCCTCAGATACGTATTTAGCACCTCCTGAATTCAGTGAACTGTGTTCCTGGTCCTAAGAATTTTAGGGCTCAGATTTTCAAGGTGCCTAAGGGATATTGGCACCAAATTCCCATTAAAAATCTTTATTGAAAAGTTTCATGTGCGGGAGCATCCACCACATCCTTTGGTGAATTGTCCCAATAGTTAATTACCCTCCCTGTTAAAAATTTGTCTCATGCTTTGAGTTTAAATTTGTCAAGCTTAAAATTCCAGTAACTGGATCTTGTTATGCCTTTGTTTAATCTAACAGCCTACGTAGGTACTTAGAGACTGATCAAATCACTCAAACCTTCTTTTCAATAAGCTAAGTGGATCAAGCACCTTGGTGTTTTCCAGTATAATTCTTGTGGCTCTTTGTTGAATGTTGAAAACCTGGAGAGGGTTCACTTACAACAAAATCCAGAAGAAACAGGTGGCTTTGGATGGTTCTCAGTGCACATTTTTGCATGGCTCAAGAGATGATAAGCTTTGTTTGTGTCCTTTGCTAACTATCAAACAATGATGACAGCAGCCACCCGTTCCAGAAGCCTGATAATTTGAAATAATCCAAAACATCACCACATTGCACTTGTATGATTAAAATGTCCCACTAAGCCAGACAGGCCAGTAAGCAAAGGCTGAAAGCCAGCAAAGATCACAGCGAACTCATCTCTACACTATGACTGCAATGAACAGTAGTGGAGCCAATTTGTAGGCATTTTGTGGCCACTGTCTGTTGTTTGGTTCTCTCAAAAATTAACTTCAATCATCAAGCAATGATTTACATTTAAGTTTATAAATGAGCAAGGGTAGTTCTTGGCAATGAATACTGGAAGCACATTATGGGAGACAGAGGAAGAACAAGCTATAAAAGCAGGGTTGAGTGAGCCAGAAAACCATGCTTAGAAGAACTGACTCAGAAGCTGAAGATGCTAACTCACCATCAGCTGTAAATAACAAGCCTGCACAAGAATCGCTAAGGGAACCCATCACCAATGGTATGCTGTGGGAAGGTTTCACTACTGTAGAAAGGTCAATAGAGACCCAGACCTAGCCCACCTGCCAACCACATTGTTCTTTTGATCAAAACCCTTCAACCCCATGTACACATTATACTTGTCTGCAGAGGGGCCAACACGAAGAGTGAAATCTCAGATCCATTGAAGTCCATAGGAGTTCTGCCATGGGCTTCAATGAGACCAGACTCTCACCCAAGGTTTGTGCCCCATAGGGCTTAAATGGGACTTGAGTGTTGCCCAGACCTTGTGCTGGCCTTCTGCACAGGAGTGAGTCTCACAAAACAAGAGGTAGGGAGCACAGGATGGTCCACAACACTCATCACAGCAGTAGGTACAGGACAAGAGGCTGCCATTTGCCTTTGAAGCTGATGGGACAGCAGTTGGCATGAAGCACAAGTGTAATGGGGGAAACGCACCACTCCTCAGAGTGCCCCCTCAGGCCAGGACACAGCATGGTAGGGGTTCTTCTACTCTAGCCATCCCTAGTGTCTGCCATTGTGGTACTGGAACAGCCTGAAGCTTCTGTGCCTCTGGCATAGTAATCTTTCTTGTTTAGTCTCCTCTCAGGCTAACAAACAAAAGATTTCTCTGCCCTTCTGGGGCTACACTTCAACCTGCCTTCTGGGCTATCATTAAGTTCTCTGCTCTTTTAGCAGAGCCCCACCTCCCAGGGCTTCCTCCCTGGAGGCTCTTTTGCTGAGCAGATTCCCACTGCCTCCCCTCCCCTTCCTGCAGGCAGTATCTCAGGGCCTCCCACAGAAGCCCAACCTACTTGATTTCCTGTCATTCCAAGTGTTCTTTCAACCCTTTTTATGAGGGCCAGGTGTTTATCTGGTTTACACTTGGCCCCATAGTTCTGCTCCCTCAGGCTGAGAGACAGCTAATCATGGCACAGATGGGGCTGGCCCCATTTCATGTTAACACTTAGTTCTTACACAACATACTCAGTCCAAAGATCTCATAGTGTTGTATAATGCATGTTGTGTTGCCAGCATACATAGCCCTGCAGACCCGGAAGGCTGTGCCGTATGGCACAGGCTCACTGCTCCAATGGGCAAGAAATCTTACTCAATTAAGCCTCCTCTGTGAGTCAATTCCATTTCAGGCTGTGGATTAGGCAGTCACACCGCCTTGTGAAGCTTCTGGGTGTGATAGCCACCTACCATTCAGGTTAAATGAGGGAAGAGTTAAATGTCCTTTTGTTTAGTAAAAGCAGCAGAGAATCCTGTGGCACCTTATAGACTAACAGACGTTTTGGAGCATGACCCACTTCGTCAGATGCACTTCACCCATGAAAGCTCATGCTCCAAAATATCTGTTAGTCTATAAGGTGTCACAGCATTCTCTGCTGCTTTTACAGATCCAGACTAACATGGCTACCCCTCTGATACTTTTGTTTAGTGATAGCTGAAACAATGGAAAAACTTCCACCTGCGGATTTGACTGCATGCAAACCTGGGCAGGTCTGGGCTATGCAGTCCAAGGAGTTTTCCAGGCACCTGATAACAAATGCTGGGGATTGATATGATTGCATGTGTGTGGGCATGTGAGAGAAATGCAGGGGAAAAACACTACATAAGCTGCCAGAGAAGGCAACAAGAAAGCTAGAGAAGAATTTGGAGCATGACTCTGAGAAAAAGCACTAAGAGGGAGTGCTTTTGGGCAAAGTGCTGTCAGAAGAGGCTTGGAACTATTAAGCAAATAAATCATCATGTTGTTAAATCTCCATTTCCCTGAAAACAGTAGGAATCAATGGACCGTCATTGTAATGAAGTAGAATTGCATCCAAGAACTGCATTCCTGACTTCATCATCACCATCATCAATTTTTTGCTTCTAATGAAAACAACCCACTAAACCCCAAGATTTCGCTAACCACTCAGGTCAAGAGGTGTAACAGTGTTATTATTTTACAAAGGAGGCACAGAAAGCTTAAAAGATCCATACACAGTGAAACAGTGGAAGATCTACAACTAGAACCCAAGTGTCTTGACTCCCAGATTCCCTGCTCTGATCATTAAATCATGCTTCTTCCCTGAAACTTTTCACATCCGCCTGGTTCTGAATCTGTTGCATGGTTTCATAAGGGGAGGGCGCTGCCTTGTATTTGGTTTAAGAGTCTCAGAAAATGCATTTGCGATTCAAAAACTCCTACAGCAAGACACAGCCCTTGTATTATATGATAATAGCGAGCCCCTGCAGACAGTTTGACTATTTGATATGCTGCTCAATCTAGATTGAAATTCTAATCTCAGAAACCCACCCATGCATATCCAGCAAGGAATTTTTCATGATACCCAATGAAGTGCTTGTCCTTATCTAAATTGGAATCTAGCCCTTAGGCTTCTAAATGATTGTTTTTATTTTTGACTTCACAAAACAATATTCTACAGAGCCCTTAATACTCAGCTTTGCACCACCCCTGGTAGAAAGAGGCTGTTATAAACAAAGGAGAAAGCCAGTTTTAATTGGGATCATAGAATATCACGGTTGGAAGGGACCTCTGGAGATCATCTAGTCTAACCTGCTACTCAAAGCAAGGCAAATTCCTATATATGTTCCCCCTGTTTCCTAAATGGCCCCCTCAAGGATTAAACTCACAACCCTGGGTTTAAGCAGGCCAATGCTAAAACCACTGAGCTATCCTTCCCCCTTTATTTACTTAAAGATGGGAAGTGGCTCAAGGGAAGGGGCTTCCTGATACAAGAAGGGGCTCCAGTTGTGAAAAGTCTTGAAGAAGGGACAGGTGCTGTTAATTGTTTAGAGGGCAGCGTCATGCTCCGTGCTGTACAAGACCCAGAAGCCACTGCTTGCCATAAGGAGCGTGCAGTCTAAACAGACAAAACAATTCAGATGCATTGGGGAACCTGGAGAAAGGTTCGTTCCCAGAATGCTTCTACAAATGACTGAAGGAGCAGAGTATCGGGTAGCCGTGTTAGCAGGGCCGGCGCTACCATTTAGGCAGCCTAGGCAATCGCTTAGGGCACCAGAATAAATGGTTGGCCCCGTTTTGCCGGAGGGGGCGGCAGGCGGCTCCGGTGGAGCTGCCTCAGTGGTGCCTGCGGAGGGTCCGGTGCTCCGCGGCTCCGGTAGAGCTGCCGCAGTCGTGCCTGCAGACGGTTAGCTGCTCGCGCGGCTCTGGTGGACCGCCCACAGGCATCACTGCGGTAGCTCCACTGGAGCCACAGAGCACCAGACCCTCCGCAGGCACCACTGCAGCAGCTCCAGCGGAGCCGCAGGACCAGCGCGTGGGGCGGCGAAATTGCCATCCGCCTAGGGCGCTCAAACCCCTAGCACCGGTCCTGCGTGTTAGTTGTAACCACAAGAACAACAAGGAGTCTGGTGGCACCTTAAAGACTAACAGATTTATTTGGACATAAGCTTCTGGAGGGTAAAAAAAACCCACTTCTTCAGATTCATGGAGTCAGAAGGAGCAGAGAAAACAGATGGTTATAAAGTCATAGAGGGAGGGAAGTGAGCTGTTTTGACTGCCCATGGGCTCTAGAGATAGACAGGAGATACAAAGTCGAGAAGGTGACAGAGGATGGAGTGAAGAGGAGAGAGGGCACTGGTCCGTTTAGTGCAGGCATAGCCCAGCACATCTGTTACGGGGCTTCACCTCTTTATGGATGGCGATTCTGGGGTGTGTAGCCTGGGAGAACTGACGAGGGATGTAGTTATGGTCTAAATGACCAGGTGTGCAAGGCAGGAAACAAACAGCAGTGCAGCCTGTTGCTTGTTCATCTGCTTTAATTGTAGACTAAGCAAGTTCTTGCTAACTTTCAGCTGGTTATTTGACTTCTGTTCTCAGACACACAAGTCTCATCCAGCTGCTCCATTGCCTACTTATAAATGCCACTGGTGGTCTTCATTACTATTGCATATTGTTCTGCACAACAAGATCTCTACACATGGATGTCACGACTGTTGTCAGTAAACTGCAGGACAGTTCACTTTTGTACAGTCGTGCTCTGTAAGGACAGTTTTGGCTGCATCTTGTAGGTGGGGAGAGGCTGGAGAAAGAAGACAAGGGAGGCAATAACAAAAGACTAACCTCAAAATTCATGCTGCCTGCTATTACAGGCACGCTATTCAGCTGACTCCAAAGTCCTGAGAACTACTTCACCATCACTGGCAGTAAATTTGACATTAAACTTTGGAGAAGGACAATCTACCAGCCAGATTCAACCATGGTGATAAAACTGAACGAGTTAATTGACCAATTGCTTTGTGGTCCCACTGGACCTTACCATCCGTGACAGACATGAAGCTGCTATGTAACAGTGTTATGAATACAGAGAAATAACCATTTTATTAACAGTGTTAGAGACCTGGTCAGCAAGAGAAATTAGGGTTATCTGGGGGTTCTTAGATCAAAAGAACACTGAAGAGTTAAAAAGACTTTATTGGGAGGTAAAAGGGTGTCATCTGTGAGCAGCAGTCTGAGCAGACTGACTTAGAGAAAGAAAGACAGAATCCCTCTGCAAAGTCAAAGTAGCAAGGCCTTCCAGATCAGAGAATGGCAAACCTTAGGGGAAAAGCTCAATATATGTACAGTCTGGCTTATTGGTTTAAGCTATATGTTTTCTTCCAAATGCTTTTATTCTAAATAAATGATACTTTGCTTTAAAGGAGGCTGTTTGGATGCTGTCATTGCCCCAGAGGGAAAAGAACTGCAGGGTCTGGACAGAAACCAGAGCAGCTGAGGTGATCACAGTTGGTACACAGCGGGACTGCAATCCAGGGCCCATCACATGATTTCATTCCAAGAGATAGTCGAGGGCTGGAGGCCTGAGATAGAGAGGAGGTGCACTCAGATGGATGGGGAGATGTCAGAGGTGCAGTTAGCCCAGTAACTGTGACATCAGTCATATGTGATAGCTATTTGCTTTGGAAGGACAGGTGTGTTTAGATTGAGATGGCTCTGGCATGGGATGAGGGCTTGCATGCAATGTTACACAGGGCTTGCCTACTCATAAAAATTGACTATTTTAAATTATACCAGTTTAAGCATTACAACCCCACTACTGTGGATGCAGGTATACCAGTATAAAGGTGTTTATAAAAGCTTACTCCTGTAAGGGAAAGGTAATAAGCTATAGATGTAAAAGCACCTTTATACCAATATAACTGCGTCTACCCTGGAGTTGTACATTGGTAATCTGGTACACCACACCCCTAACAAACAGATTTAAAAAAAGGGGAAGTAAAAACCTGTGTACTCCCAAAGCCTTAAATCTTGGGATGAAAGGTGCTAGAGAATTGCAGCATGCTTCTTCCCTGCCACTTTCATTCCATGAAAATGTTGGATTTCAAAGTTTCAGGTTCAGAGACAGCCTTCTAGACTGGGACCCTGGGGGTGAGAAGGAGATGAGAGACGCAGAAGACGGTAGTTTTTAAAACATCTTGACCTTTCCAGACTTTGCTTGTTTATCTTGGCCATGCATAGATGAACAGCAGAGCTGGTCAAAATGATTCTTCACAAGTCACCAGTCACAGTTATAAATCATCAAGAAGAATAATTGCTACCCATGAACAGACAAGATTCCCCTTGTAGAGATTTTGGGAAGAATATTATTTGTCTGGGAGGACAGATATACACTAATCAGATAACTTTAATATGTGCACAGAACTTTGAAGATGTGCAGTACCACATAAATATTAATAAATACAGAGGGAGGCTAATGATGTGGGAGCGTGGGTTATACAACAGAGATAAAACCAGGAGCTAGATGGCAGAACACCGTTGTGGAGAAGACCCTACTTCTTCTAGAAGATGAATTGCTGCTACTGTGAAAAAGTCATTATTAATGGTTCAAAGGTATGTTTTTGGGTCAGCTGAGAGGCCATGGTTTGGGGAGTGTGCAAAGAGGCGCTCATGTATTGAACACACTCATGTATCGTTCATGCTCTAGTCGAATCTACGCAACCATCACTAAGAAAAATGGAATCTCCATGTAATTGGGAAAGCAATTGAGAGAAAATTTTGCAAGGGACAGAAGTGAAAACAGATAACAGAAGCATTTTTCTTACATACAGTGACAAATATGAGGGAAGAGGTCCACCGGATGGGTGTCACAAGACCACGGTTCTACTCTTGGCTGACAAACAAACTGGCCCTGATCCAGTGCCCACTGAATGATTCCTATTTTAAAGGGAAGCTGATTCAGGCCCTAGGACACACTGGCCATTTCCCTCAGTGCCGCAGTTTGTCAATCTGTCTGATGGGGATAAATTCTTATCCCTCATTTGTACAGCACTATGAGCACAAAGTAGTTGTACTAATCAATACAAAGATAAAATAGTGATGGAGTAGCTTCACTGCTATTGCTATTCAAGCTAGATCAAAGCTAGTTTGAGTGTGTCTACACATGCTGCAGTCACACCTCCCAACTGCAATGCTGACATACCCTAAAGGACTCTGAGATGCTACACTGCCCCCAGACAAAGCAGACTCAGCCATGAACAGAGCTAGAGAGTACAGGCTAACAGTGATTCTTCTCTAAGTGCTTTTGCATCAGTGTAACTCAACTGATTTCAGGGTTGCGCCTGATTTTCACTAAGTTAGAAGTGACTCAGGCCCTAAGTTTTTACACCAGAAGAAAGTCTGGCTAACTGCCATGGGACAAATTCACCTCCAGTGTAACTCAATTGGTTTCAGTTGAGTTATACCAGGGATTCATTTGCCCCAGTGAGACTTCACTATGTCACTCAGTTTCCCAATGTGGTGCAGTCCAAAAGGTACAGTCCAAAAGGCATTTTCCCTATTGTGGGAGTAGACTTCCATCACTAAGCTCAGGGATGGCCAAGTGGCCCAATAAGATTCTCCTCTCTGCATGAATCCTTCACAAGCCTTCCAAAGACATACATGATCATAGGCGGCGGGTTATATGGGCTCGAGGTGCCCTGGCTCCAGGAATATTCAGGGCCAGGTGCCCTGATCCAGCAATATTTGGAGCTGGGTCTCTCCCCCGGCCCTGCCTGGACCGGGCCCCGGCTTCCGCCTTCCACCCCTCCCCCGGCGTTCCCCCTCCGCCACGTCCCTGCGGGCTCATGCTACCAGAGGTTGGCTCCCAGCAGAACTGCTGTCTGCTGCCCCAGGGTCCTAGCACCTGCAATCCGCTAATGGCAAGGCAGGCTGCCCTTACCCTGCCCTAGCCCTGAGCCTCTCCAACACCCCAAACCCTCATCCCCCCGCACCCTGATCCTCATCCCCAGCCAGAGCCCTCATCCCCCCGCACCCTGATCCTCATCCCCAGCCAGAGCCCTCATTCCTCTGCACCCTAATCCTCATCCCCAGCCAGAGCCCTCATCCCCCCGCACCCTAATCCTCATCCTCAGCCAGAGCCCTCGTCCCCCCGCACCCTAATCCTCATCCTCAGCCAGAGCCCTCGTCCCCCCGCACCCTGATCCTCATCCCCAGCCAGAGCCCTCATCCCCCTGCACCCTGAGCCTCTGCCACAGCTCTGAGCCCCCCTGCATCATGAACCCCTCATCCTCAGCCCCAACCCTCATTCCCCTGCAGCCTGATCCTCTGCCCCAGCATGCACCACCTCCCCCTTCCTACACCCCTACCCCCAGCCGAGCCTGCACCCAAACTCCGTCCGAAAGCCTGCATCCCTCGCCCCCTGCTGCACACCCACTCCCTGCCCCAGCCCAGAACCTGCACCCAGCACCCAAACTCCCTCCCAGAGCCTGCACCCCTCACCCCTTCCTACACCTCACCCCAGAGCCTGCACCCCTCACCCCTTCCTACACCCCCACCACCAGCCCAGAGCCTGCACCCGAACTCCGTCCCAAAGCCTGCAGCCCTCACCCCCTCCTGCACACCCACCCCGTGCCCCAGCCCAGAGCCTGCACCCAGCACCCAAACTGCTTCCCAAAGCCTGCACCCCTCCTGCACCCTAATCCCCAGCCCAGGACCTGCACCCCAGACCTCCCCCCTGAAACCCCGCTCAGGGCCTTAGGCAGGTGAAGGCGGAGTTTGAGTGGGCGGAGTTGGGGGGCGGGTTCTGGGCACCACCAAAATTTCTACAAACTTGCCTCCCATGTACATGACACAAGCTCTTATGTGAAACCCTTATGCTTGAGAAGATTCCTTGGCTGCAGTGGATATTGGAAGGGAGCCAGCAGAAAAGCTTGTCAAGTATCAGAGGGGTAGCCGTGTTAGTCTGGATCTGTAAAAGCAGCAAAGAATCCTGTGGCACCTTATAGACTAACAGACGTTGTGGAGCATGAGCTTTCGTGGGTGACATGCATCTGACGAAGTGGGTATTCACCCACGAAAGCTCATGCTCCACAACGTCTGTTAGTCTATAAGGTGCCACAGGATTCTTTGCTGCTTTAGCAGAAAACCTTGATTCCCTGCCAGATCATTAAAAGGATTCCCTTAATTTCTAAGCAATGTGGTCTTCTCCACTGACTAGGAAAAGTTTCCGCCCACATCCACTAAAAGGCGGATGGTGCGGATTTCAACCAAGGGCATTCCTGAGACATGAGCAGATTCCCCTCTGTTAGAAAAGGCGTTTCAGAAGAGAAATGGAGCCATTAAGAGAAGATGGATGTCAGAGATATTTAGAGCTTTTCTCTCTCTCTCTAATGATGGCTGCTGCTGACAGTCTCCTCTCATCAATGCCCCATGTCTGTCTGGATGAGTATATGAGTGAGACTGTTTCCAAGTGACTATTTAGCTGAAGGCTGGAGTGACTAAGAAGGATTGTCAGATGATGTGACTAAAGGATTCTGATAAGGAAGTGCAGTATTTTTCTCTGCAGAGAAATGATGTACATGAGCTAAGTCTGTATCTCCTGTTTGTCACTGGATGACAGTACTCATAGCACTGGGGCCAAAAGAGGAAAGTCAAGATGTGTAGAGAGAACCCAGACTGGAGCCGCATTCCCCACTCTCTTGTGAAAGCATCTACGTCTTTGCAAAGTGAGTGTCAAACCCCACCAAATGAGACCCCCTTCTCTCATGAGTGCCACTGCTAACATTATACTCCCCTCTGCCTGCATGCCATACAGATATAAATAACCACAAAAGCAGTGGAAAAAATCAGGTCTCTGTAATGCAATGCTAAAGAGCATAGATGGAAGATGAACTTCAACATTGCATGGAAAGAAATCGGTATTTTCTGTGGCAAGGAGACATTTCTAGAATTTAAGGCAGGATGGCTAAATATATGCCTAACTGTGTTTGAAGAAACAGCTTTCAGGTTTGGTGGCTTACTCCATGTTAGGAGTGGACAAACACACTATGTCATGTGTTATTGCTTTGCTCAGTAACCAATGCAATCTCTCCAGGTGTTTTTACTGCATAATCAACCATCAGCTTTTAAATTACAGCAATCTTGGGCCAGAGAGTTCCCAAAGTACTTTATACATTAGCTTAGAACCCTGTTAGGTGTTTTTCCCTTGGTGTAGACTTATAAATCAATAAATATAGACACAAAAATATGTTAGATGAGCCCTTCCACAGCTGAACAGTTCACCTTCAGAACTAAAGTTCCCTCAAAAGTCAGGTACGTTTCAGACCCATGGTTTTCATTTCAGCCTATAATCATATTATATTAGTACAGGAGAATTTTAGGTAAATTGGATGTATTTGGCCAAACTAGAATATGCTCAATAATCCAGACTAGCACCTCACCTGAAATTACTAAGGGTCTGATTTTCAGAGGTGCTGTGCACCCACAGTTCCTAATGACTTCAACTGCAGTGGTAGGTGGTACTCAGCACATCTGACAAATCAGGCCCTCTCTGGCTATTCTGCCTCTTAGAAAGGTTTAGCAAACACACACATTTCAGTTCTTAACTGAAATGGACAAGAAACTTTGCATCCAGCCTTCTGCTATTGCAGGGACAGCAGCACTATTCAGTGCTGAAGTGTTAAATAACATGTGAAGCAAGGAAAGTCATGGGGGCTTTAAATCTGAGTTTTAAATAAGATTTGCAGTGACTAGTGACTGTGACTGGCTTGACTAAATCTGCATCAGCTCTGGCTCTTGTTAGCATCCTAAAACTTCTAGTTATATTAAAACACAGAGAAGAGGAGTCTGGCTGGCTGGGGAAGAGACGATCTGTTGCTCAAGACTGCCACCCATGTCAGTAGCAATCAAGAATTATTGCCATCTGAAGGCTGTTTGGTTACTTATTGTCATATTTGGGGTGGTACAGAGAGGCCTTCCCTTTCCTGATGTCTTTCCCATCACACTCAGTGGTAAGATTTTAAGAAGGCTGAAGCCTGGGTTTCTTTTTGCAGATACAATGTGCACCAATCTTTTATGCCCACGTACGTGTGTGTGTGTGTATAAACCTAGTTACAGGCACAAATACTCAGAGGATCTTTGCTGGCAATCTGGGAGTTAGAATGACAAGTAATCAAACAACTGAACTGTGGGTGCAAAAAATAATTAATTAAATACATAAAAAGAAAAAAAAAAAAGAGTGGGGAGCAGGGGAACTATACCTGCAAAAAAAGAGGACGCTTTGCAGAAAATACGTCCTTCTGTGTCCACACATAATAAGGCCAAATATCACTGTGTTGCACCAGGAAAATGCATTTGCACATTTATTTAGCTTGCTTTGCTCTGCTCCCCATCCTGTCACACTGGGGTAGAGCACATCTAGTCATGATTGCCCTCTAAGTTGGACTGACCTTGGTTGTGTTTGGTTTTTTTCCTTTGGCATCCTATCATCTGTTTGTCTTCTGGAGTGTCATCACCATTGTAATCTTTTACGACTGTCACCAATCCCATACCCTGCTTTCACATCCTACTCTCCTAATTTCATCTGTCTTAAAATCATTTCATTTTACACCTGCCATCTTTTGAAGAACTCATCTCTACTTCCTCCAGCCTTCTGATGTCTATTTCATTGAAGCCAGCTTCTTCCAGACCATGGAGTAATACTGTTAGTACACTGGTTTGATAAATTTTCACTTTGGTACCAAGCATAATGTTTTCATCAGTCCGTAATTTTTTCAGCTTCCATACAGCACTAGTGATTAAGGCCCATCTCCTTTTAACCACATCCTTAATGGAAGCGTTGGAACTATCGAGCTTCCTCGGTACCCATAAGATTCTACTTATCCTACAACTTCACTGCTGCTACATTTCAAAACACTTTATATATTGTCCCTTTTCCAAGATGCAACCACTTCATCTTTTTGGAGGTTATTGTAAATCCAAGTTGATTACACCAATTTTCCAAGGCAGTGAAAAATATCATAATTACTTCTAACATGTCTGCGAGTTGTACAATATCATCTGCATAAACTAAGGAGCTTGTCTCTATTTCCCTCTAGAGTTATTCTTCAAGAAACAATGTTTCCAATCAGGATAATATTTTCTTTCTCATGACCTGTAACTGAGACACAGCATGATGAATTTTCCTTAAACTTTGCAGAAACATCCTCTGAGTAAACGTGGCAATATTCAGGCCAAAAGAATTTTCCAAACCAGCAGCAGAGAGATGCCAAGAGAGCTTTATATTGGCAGCTGGCTGCACTGTTGAGAAACCACAAGCTCCTTATATCAAGTACACAAGCACAAATGCACAATGACAATATTTTCCCTTCCTATGCAGTTATCCACCCTCAAAGCATTTTACAAATGTTACTTAGCTCAGCCTCCCAACATTGTGATATTGGGAAGTATCATTACACACATCCACACCTAGATATCATAGTGACTGGCATGCTATCAATATGAATATGGACAGGTTTTATAGGTAGGGAGAGGCACCTAGAGGTTGTTCCTTGCCCAAGATCACACAGGAAGCTTATGGCAAAGCAACCGTGCAGCTAGCCCTGTGGGTGCTAACCAATTAATTGCAGTAGAAAGCAGCTCAGCTCTCCGGACACTCAGGGTATGCCTACATTGCAGTCACAGGGTGTGTTTGCAGCTCATCTAGACATACCTGAGCTAGCTTAAAGGCTCTAACTAGCTTGAGTACCGGAACAGAAAAGCTGTGGCAGCATGGGCTTTGGTATGGGTTGCACACACTCACACAGAACCCTCTGTTGCCACAGCTTCACTGCTCCCAATACCTGAACTGGGTAGATTCAAGCTAACCTGAATATGTCTACATAAGCTGAAATCACACCCTGTGATTGCAGTGTAAACACTGCCTCAGGGTATGTCTACACTGTGAAATTAGGTCAATTTTATAGAAGTCGATTTTTAGAAATCAAATTATACAGTTGGTTGTATATGTCCACACTAAGCGCATTAAGTTGGTGGAGTGCGTCCTCACTACCATGCCTATCGTCAACTTACGGAGTGGTGCACTATGGGTAGCTATCCCACAGTTCCTGCAGTCTCTGCTGCCCATTGGAATTCTGGGTTAAGCTCCCAATGCCTGATATGACAAAAAACATTGTTGCAGGTGGTTTGGGGTACATTTCGTCAGTTGCCTGTCCCTCCGTGAAAGCAACGGCAGACAATAGTTTTGCACCAGACACCAGGTGATTAGAAGAGCACAGCAAGGCGCGCTGTGCATCAGAGAAGCTTTGGAAACCAGTTTCATGACTGGCCAGGCTTCCGTGTGACAATTGTGTGTGTTTCTCCTCGATATAAACCCAGCCCCTTTGTTGATTTTAATTCCCTGTAAGCCAACCACCCTTCCCCCTTTGAAATAAAGTACCTATTATTTTGAAACCATGCATTCTTTCTTTATTAATTAAAAAAAATGAGATAACGGACAAGGTAGCCCAGGTTGGGTGGGGGAGGAGGGATGGACAAGGCCACATTGCTTACTGTAGCCACACTAAAAATCAAATTGTTTGAATGACAGTCTTCTGTTGCTTTGGCCATCCTCTGCAGTAGAGTGGCTGGGTGCTCCCCCGTGTTCTCGGGCATCTGGGTGAGGAGGCTATGGAACATGGGGATGAGGGTAGGCAGTTATACCGTGGATGCAGTGGGGGTCTGTGCTCTTGTTGCCTTTTCTACAGCTCCAACAGACGCTTCATCGTCATGTCCATTTGCTCCCCCAACAGACGTTTCATCATGTCCTTTCCTGGCTCAGCCACTGAATGCCTCCATGCATTAAGCTGTGCCCTATCAAAGCGCTCGGAAAACATGTCAACACAAGTGCGCTTTTTTCGCCTTCTAATCTGCGATAACCTCAGGGACAGAGATAAGGGGGTCAGGGCCGGCTTTAGGCCTATTCCACCAATTCCCCCGAATTGGGCCCCGCATCTAAGAGGGCCCCGCACCCAGTGAGAATCCCTTCCCTGGCTAGAGGCGCCTTTTACATTTCTACTCACCTGGCAGCACTTTAGGTCTTCAGCGGCACTTTGGCAGGTCCTTCACTTGCTCTGGGTCTTCGGCAGCAGGTCTTTCAGTGCCACCAAAGACCTGGAGCGAGTGAGGGACCCACCGCCGAAGTGCCGCCGAAGACTAGGAGCACTGCCTGGTGAGTACAAGCCCCATGTGTTTTTTTTACATGTGTGTGGGGTTTTTTGTTTTTTTGTTGTTTTTTTTAGCCATCCCTGCCGGGGCCCCGTCAAAACTGTTCGAATTGGGCCCTGCACTTCCTAAAACCGGCCCTGAAGGAGATTCTGGGGGGAATGCATGGTCACCTGTGCTGCTGAGTTTGCCATGCTGACCAAACAGGAAATTAAATTCAAAAGTTCCTGGAGCTCTTTCTGTGTACCTGGCTAGTGCATCGGAATTCAAAGTGCTGACCAGAGCAGTCACAGTGGAGCACTCTGGGACAGCTCCTGGAGGCCAATACCGTCAATTTGCATCCTCACTATCCCAAATTTGACCCAGCAAAAGTCAATTTTAGCGCTACTCCCCTCGCCGGGGAGGAGTACAGAAGTCGATTTTAAGAGCCCTTTAGGTCAATGGAACAGAGTTGGTTGCGTGGACGCATTCATTTTTAAATCGACCTAATGCGGCTAAATTCGACCTAACCCCATAGTGTAGACCAGGCCTCAGTCTTGTTCCTTAACCACAAAGCCATGTTTCCCCAGCCATCGTCCCTAACATGGCCCAGTATATATGCATATGGTGTTCCCAGTGACACTAGTACAAATGTGGAGTAATTCCACTGGCTTCTGGATTTACAGCAGTGTAAACAAAAGCAAATCAGCATCACTGAGATCTCCCTGCTCCCCTCACAGCTGGTTCCTGTGTTGCAGCTGCCTAGAACAGGAGAGGACATGGGCAGATCAGAAAGCGTTCTCCCTGTGGTAGGGTTTGAAACTGAGAGGACAATCTGTTATTTTGTGTGCTAGTGAGGGAAATGAGTGTGTATCTGTCAGGGCCAGCTCTAGGTTTTCTGCCACCCCAAGCAAAAAAATGTTTGGCTGCCCCCCATCTCAGCCCTGGATTCTCACTCCCCCCCCACCTGCACCCCCTGTCGCCCCAGTGCTGGGATCTCCACCCCACCCCCTACCTCCCCAGCGCTGGGCTCCCCGCTACCAGTGCTGACTCCGCCCACTCCCTCCTTGCCTCCAGCTGGTCCGACGCTGGCAGGGTTGGGGTAAGCAGCAGGGCTTCTGGGCCGTGCCTCAGCCCAGGGTCCCTCCAGCCAGGGCTCCCGCCTCCAGGACTGGCCGGGATCTGGGAAGGCAGAGCTGGGGGACCGCCCTGGCAGGAGGGTGAGGAGTCGGGGCACGGTAGCCCCAGAGGAAGCAGAGCCCCGGAGAGCGAGAAGTGGGCCCAGCGCGGCAGTGCCCCACCCTCTATGACCCCACAGCTGCTGCTGCTTCTGGCCGCCCTGCCGCAGTCCCCGGGCGGCTCGGGCCACTTCGCCTAGCCCTGGCTGTGGCGCTGGGGGGCAGCCACCCTGTGGCACCTGCAGGTGGCGCCATGTGTCCCGCGGGGTGGCCCCCAGCCCGAGTGTCCGCTGCTCGGAGCCTGCCAGGCCCAGCCACAAAGTGAGGGCGCTGCTCCCCCATGGCGCGAACGCAGCAGCCCCAGGATACCACTGCACACAACGTGCTGCTGCTGCCGCCATGGCTGGCTCTAGGCTTTTGCCACCCAAAAACAAAACAGAACAAAAAAAAGATGGCCGGAATGCCACCCCTGAAAATGTGTCGCCCCAGGCATGTGCTTGGTTTGCTGGTGCCTAGAACCGGCCTTGGTGTCCGTTCATTAATACAGCAGGTGGCACAAGCTTTCAGGAGGCTGAACCTCATACAAACTGCCACACACATTAATATGAGGCCTACTCTCTCAGTACTCAATGTCTAAAGCAATGATAAGGAGATCAGAAAACATCTATATCTCCCTGTGCCTCTGAATCTGGGTGCACATGCATCTCTGCCTGGTTTGGCTTCTTTCTCTCACTCCAGAATCAAGCAGCTCCTTCTCCAGACAGCTCACACTTCATTCGAGGCTTTCTACTAATGTGGGGAGCAATAATCTGATACACTTTTTTGTGGTCCATTTGATGGCTACTCTTCCGTGTTATACGACACTCATTTAAATTTAATGTAGCACTGAAGCTGCATTCCCATTGTTAGAGTTAATGAGCCAAGTTATTAGAAAGAAGATACATGAGAGCTAAATTTGTTGCAGCAATCTAAAAGATGTATTGGGTCTGGTTCTGGTTCCACTTTCTCACCTGATTTACCCTGATTTACGTAACTCCACTGAAGTTGGGGTTAAAACAGTGATAAGAACCAGGCCCACTGAGCATACTGGCCAATAGCAGCAGGGTATATTGATGGCGGAAACATCCCATCCCACCCCCAATACCTGTTTATTCCTTAATGGTTCATTTTGTGATGGTTTCACCCTCTTGTGGCTGGAGGCTTGAATGAATAATTGCAATCATGAGAAAGAAACATATCCTGTGACCAACAACAGGCTACAACAACACTGCAAACAACATAAATGCTACCATGGCTGCCATGCACATGGTCCATTTGCAGTATATAGGTTTACCACAAGAAATTCTGGAACTAAGGCACATGTAAACGCCTTCTCTTTATGCGGTTATGTCACCCTTCCCACAAGACAAATGACTAGATGTTAGAGACAGGGAGAGGGTATCAGAAGGGGATAATTCCAGGAGAAGCGAGTGTTCAGAGTGGTTCCCCATCTTGAATGATGGGAGAACTTCAGGAAATTACCATTTAGAAATCTTCTGGAATGGGTTTGCCCTGGCTCATACATGTATATATGTTACAGGCAGAGCTGGCAGAACTTCTCATTATTAAAGTTGCCCAACACTTGCGATTCTGAGACCCTGTAAATGCAATGCCACCTCTGGAGTGCCCTCCTGTGGTCCGGGCTGGCTCTGCAGTGCCCAGCCTCAGCTTCCTCTCTCTGCTGGGGTTCCTTAAAAACTCCACTCAGTCCATATCATTTTAAAGTATTCCCTGTCTGGAGACCAGAAGGGAATCAATTTTTTTAGTCCTACACACATTAGTCCTCCAGGCCCCAAACTTCCCCCTAGTCAAGGGATCCACAGCCCTCCTTCCTGGAGCTAGGTAGTACTTCATACCAGATTCAGCCAGGTGTCCCCTTCTGCCACCAGTCCCACAGTTCAAATAGTTCTCTCTCCTTGAATCAAGATTTCCCAGCCCTCCTTCCCAGATCTAGTTTCACTTCCAAACAGTCCCTTTACTCCTTCCAGAAACCAGCCTTGCTATCTGCAGTACTCACCTGCAGCTGCTTCCTCAGGCCAGCTACATCCTCCCAGGCTTCTGCCCTACCTGGCTGGAATATTACTAGCTTTCCCTTAAGCACCTCATTGTGTCTCAAGGCTCTCCTTCAAATAGGTAGGCCTGCCCTGAGTTAGTCACATGACCTTCCTGTCACATGACCAAAATCATTTTCCCACCTGGGGAGGTGAGCTGATCTTATCATAGGTGGGGCTGAGGTCTATCTCCCCTTAAGGGGCCAGCCACCCCATGACAAACTCTATTTTCAGTTGCTTATACCTTTCGCAAACTTTAACTACTTTAAGCTGAAATTTTCTGCGATGGATGTCTGCCTGAAGATTTTGGGGAAATTTCAGTCAAAACTGGTCAGCCATTTCTGAGAACAAGGCTAGAGAAAAATACGTTGTTTTCCTCCATGTTAAAAATTCTTTGCTGTCTGTTCTTTGAGAAGTTCTAGCACTCCCATGCTACAGAGCAGGGACTTGATATTCGGTTGGATGGTGGCCTTTTGGTCAAGGATGTGCCTTATGCCATCCCTGTGAAAATCTGCCCAAAGTTGGCCAAGATATAAGCCTTTCTGGAAAAAAACCCCAAACAGTTTGCACATGCTCATGTCAGTGGGGGGATGATCCTGCTATTGTGGGGAACTTTCCTGGCTTATACACTATCCTGGTGGAATGGGATACCCAGAGGCCTGCCTGACCTCGAGGACTCCCCTTCCACTCTCCTGTCTGGCAGAGTTCTCGTAATCCCAACAAGGCTGGGCCAGGATTCCTGGGGGGCTCAACCCCCAACCTTGGGACAGGGGCAAGGGTGTCCCCACGCCGAGGTGTTCTCTCCGCTCTGGACGCTGGGCTGGGGGCATCTCCCTGCGCTGGACCCGCTGCCCAGGCTCCCCCTCGCTCTCCGGCTCCGAACTGCTCCAGCCCCAGCTCCACTCTGCCTCCAGCGCAGCTCCCTGGGCTGCCCCTCTGGCCAGCCCAGCTCAGACTCCTGCTGTCTCCTTAGCTGGGCCTCGCTCTGTCCCAGGCCACAGCAACCGCTCACATGGAGGATGGGACCCGTGGGGTCTTGACTCCCTCATTGGCCTGCCTGCCCTGTCAATCAGGCTGACCTGGAGTGCTGGCCTGTCCCCATTGGCCCTGGGGACTGTTAGTCACAGGGTCCTGATTTCTTTTCTTTCCCTTTTTGGCACTGGGAGATAGCCAGCCAAAAACCCCCACTACATTTCAGTAACAGGCCAACATTTTCATCATTTTGCTCTCCTCCAAGACTCACTTTATAAGGTCAGCCTTGCTCCCAAAGGCAAGACAGATTGCTGCTTGTGCGTTATGGACAGGGTTCTCTCAAGCACCTCTCTCTCTCTCTCTCTCACACACACACGCACACCCACACACACCTTCTTTTTAGGTCTGACATTTTAATCACATAAATGATTAAAGAATTGTTTCCCTCCTCCTTGTTCTGATGCTTTGATTCTGTTTGGTACTGAATCAAAGAGTGTGTGATCATCCCAACAGGATACACACATGCACAGGTGTGGTAAGGAATAATAGCTTCTGGGTCCTCATTGGTAGCTAACAATGACCTCCATCACATCCTGCTCTGCCACATCAAATAGCTCCCCTCACATGAGTCACAGGCAACATTTCTGTAGAGTTACAAAGTCTAAATGATAGAAACAATGGTGAGGAACACAGAGCAGATTCCTGTGGGGGGACTGCCAGGTCCAGACTTGGTGGACTCACTACAGTTCCCCATAGATCTAAACAGATATTCTGACAGATAGGTTTCCTCCCCTCACTTTTACTGTACATAAGAGTTAGTTGGATGAATTAATTTTGCCTAATTTTGAAAATTAGTTTAACATTTTAATCATGTTTAATAGATATGTTACACATCCTGAGATGTTCTCTCCTTCTCTCGTGACAAACCGTGAAATGTTCAGTTTTTGCCACAAAGCACCAATACCCTCTCCCAGTTCTAAGTACTACTAAGATGTCAAACAGAGGTGCTGAGCAGATGTAGACATTAGAGGTCAGACGGGAACCTTTTCCAAGAACCCTAGCCCCCTGGCCAAACATCCAGTCTGAGTACTATATTCTGCCTACCCAAAATTCCTTTTGCAGTTTGGATTAGATACAGGATTTTTGCCACTCAGTCACCTAAATTTTTTTTCATGTTGGTAGGCAGTAGTCAACAGTTGCTGTGTTCTCCCCAGAAGTGTCTGCATTTTACGGCAGAATGAAGTGATTTGTCTGAAGAAGTAACTGCTCTACATACAGTTCACAAAGCACTTTTAAATCCAAGACATTATAGAAATGCACATTATGAAATAATAATCCCAGCCACTATTATAGTGGTTTGAAAATGGGAAAGGCCCACACAACCTGCAGAGTTCAGTAAGGGCGGGGCTGAGGCTGTCCCTGAATGTCCTTATAACAGCAGCATGGAGGAGGATGTTGCTGATCAGCTACAAGTTTTTATTGCTGGTGACTGCAATTAACAAGCAATTTCCTTTCAGCAGCAAAGGAAAACATAAATATTATGGTTGTGTGCATATGTCTTTGATTAAAGTGTGTATGTTGATGCAAATAGGGAATAGCACTCAGTGTCCTGGCGGGAGGGGGATAGCATTGCAATCTTTGGTGTCACCAAACTGCACACTTACTTGTCTACACATAGGGGGGCAATCTCACCCTTTTAAAAAACAGATTAGACCAGTAAAGGAGCTAACTACACACTTCCTGGAACAGGAAACTCATGCCTGCTGACTCAGCATTTGAAATTGGCTGATCTTATGGGGTGAGAAGAAATTGTTGGTACCTCTGTTGAATGCAGCTTGATTGGCTTTGGTTACTTTGCTAGCTAGGCAGAGCTTTGCTTTCCCAGGCAAATGTTCTAATGTGGTGTTTGGAACGCCTGCAGAAGCATGAGCTGTAACTAAGAAGGGTGAACACTTAGCTATCTGGAATGAAAGTCAGGAAGGGAAAATGTAGACTGAATAGCAAGAAGAAAAACCTACTTGCTACCAAGACCTCCTGGGCTGTAAAACAGCCCAAGGGAACAGATGGAATCTTCATCACTAGAAATATTTAAAATGAGATGGACAAAACAGTAGAAAATGTACAATAATCATGCATTGGCCCCAGGGAGAGTTTAATTGACTAAGACTGCTAGTGGTTTTACATTGCTAAGGGCTGGGATTCTGGCATTGTATCACACAATGAATTTTTCAAATTAAGGACAACCTTTCACTCCCTGATTCACGCTGGCCAGCTGTTGCTAGAAGTGTTAGGATTTTCAATACACAGAGAACATCCAGATACTTTCAGTATAAATGATGTGTTTTAGGTTAAAGGAAAGACAGCAAAACAAGAAAGAACAGAAGTACAGGCTCCAGGCGAGAGCAGTATGCATGTTCCCTCTGTAACATGCTACATCTACTCTCCTACACAAAATGGCAACAGCCACTGCAGACACCCTAGAAATGTAAAAGATGCAATACAGAGAAAATAAGGCTATAACAGGTGTAGCTAGCTACACCACATTTGGCTCTGCAACTGTGCCCTAACAAGTCTGGATTCGTTGCGCATGAAGCATTCCCATTGACATTAATTGAAGCTTAAGGCTGGTTTCAAGAGCAGAAAATAGCTTGAAGACCCACACTGCAGCCTAAACATCCACAGTATTACTTCAAGAGCAGCATTGTGTAAAGCATCCAATACAGGGAGATACAGGCATAACATTAACAAAACAAAACATATTAAAAGGGCACTGGGTTATTTCAGAATTAAAGGGGATGGACGCCCAATTGCTGTTCCGTTCCTTATTTCTAATTGAAGATGAGGGCCTGGAAATAATTAAATACAGTGTTAAAATAGAAATCAGACCTTCCAGAGTACTGTTTACTTTCCAGAGACCAGGGGCAGGTTGTATTAAAATTCCAAGCATCAACACTTGTAGCTTTGAGCGTTGCTGGCCCAGCACAATGAAGTCATGTTGCACTAGACTAGTGGATGTGATCATAACTCTCTCGGGTATGCTACTTTCTCTCAGGGGAAGAAAGTCTCCTTCATTCCAAGAGGTTGAGGCCTGTCTCTTCGGTCTCAAAAGGTTCCTACGTTTGATTCATGATAAAGACCATGTGTGGGCTGTATATATATGGTTTGTTATCCGAACATTTCCATGGTAAACTTATGTGCACATATTGCAATAGTATTAGTCAATAGTATTACCATAGCATCAAGGAGTCCTAGTCATGGAGTGGGACCCCATTGTGCGAGGTGCTGTACAAAGACAGAACAAAAAGATAGTCCCTGCCCCAAAGAGCTTACACTCAGAGTAGAAGACTAAAGACAACAGGTGGATACAGACAGACAGACAGGGGAGTACAAGGAACAGTGTTGCTCAGCATGTATCAGAGCGCCAGTAGCAATACGATATGGTGTTGCAGACAGAGCAATGAAAACTATGGGGCCCTTCATTGTTGCCCACATGCCATGCCATGCAATCAAACCACTGGTTGATATTACAGGCCTGGGATCCAGGGCCGGTGCAAGGAAGTTTCGTGCCCTAGGCGAAACGTCCACCTTGTGCCCCCCTCAGCCCTGTGGCAGCTCCGCCCTGAGGTGCCCGCCCGTGGCAGCTCCCCCCCAGCCCTGAGGCATCCCACCCCCACGGCAGCTCTCCCCCTTTGCCCTGAGGCACTCCCCTGCCACCCAAACCCCTGGGCTGCCGGCGGTGTGCTGATCGAGGGGAACCCCTGGGATGCCTGCCGAGGCAGCGCGCTGACCCAGGGGAACCTCTGGGCTGTCTCTTGGCGGCGGCGCTGACCCAGGGGAACCCCTGGGCTGCCTCTTGGTGGCGGCACGCTGACCCAGGGGAACCCTTGGGCTGCCTGCCGGCGGCTCAGAGTCCCTCTCCCTCCCAACGCAGCGGCCATGAAATGCTTTAAAAAAAATTGGGGGCGCTGCTTTTTGGCGCCCTAGGCAACCGCCTAGTTGGCCTAAATGGTAGCACCAGCCATGCTGGGATCAAAGTTCCCTCCATGGATCTGAAAACAATGAATCCACACAACATCCCTGTTGGGAAGGTTAATACCATTATGCTTAGCTATGGGGAGTCTGAGGCAGAGATTAAGTGACTTGCCTGAGATCACATAGCAAGTCCCATGTGCAGCACTGGGAATTGAACCTGTCTCCTACACCCCTGCTCTCTAGCAGCTAGGTCCCAGCTTAAGAGCTAATGCACAGAAGCCACCCATGCTAATGCAGAGAAACAGGGAGGAGGCATGTAGACAAATAAGCTCATTTGAATCGCTAGCTTAATCACCAGCGATGACTCATTTGAAAACACCTCATCGATAAGGGAAAGAATAGCTCCTAGGCATCTGAAGACAACTCTTTCTACAGGGGAGAGCTAGTGTTCCATGACCTGGGGATGTGTATCTTATCCTACATCCAGGCTGCTGCTGTGTGGCACATATTAAAGTGCTGTGGATGAAAGAGGGGGAGAAAAATAACACACAGAGGCTGTATCCATCTACTTAGAAAGTAGAACGACCAGCCACTGCATCCTGCCATGAAAGGGAAGTATCTGGCTAAAGGCTGAATTGGAAAGACTGTGTCCAGGAGCCGTCACACAAGATTCTACCCTGGAAGGGAAAGAGGCACAAGAGAGGCAGCTGCATTGATCTGGTCCCATTTAGATGGACATGGGAATCCTAAACAGGTGCTTTTGTGTGTCACCGTAAGCAGCGTTGCTTTCCTGTTTCTATCTCTTTGCCCATCCAAATGCACTAAGCTGCCTTTCCAACCCTAACTGAAACAAGATGGATTAGAATGCACGTAGCCAGAAAACCCAAGAAAAGGGCCGCAGAGCTGTGCCCATCTGCCCCCAGCAAGCACCTCATCAATCTGAAATCAACCAGGGCTTTCTCCCCAGCCAACACAGCACCATGGATCGGTTCCGGATGATCTTCCAATACTTCCAGTCCAATTCTGAGTCGGTGATGAATGGGATCTGTGGGCTGCTAGCCCTGGCTAGCGTGAAGATGTATACTTCCTTTGACTTTAACTGCCCCTGCCTGCCCAAGTACAACATGGCTTACGGTTTGGGGATCATGTGTCTGCCCCCAATGGCCCTCTTTCTCTGTGGTCTCATTCTCAACAGACAGTCTCTGGTGATGCTGGAGGAGTGGAAAAGACCAACTGGGGGCAGAAAGAAGGATCTGGCCATCATCAGGTGAGGGATTCCCATTGTAAGTCGTTTTGCCCCTTTGCCTCTCCTCCAGCCCTCTTGTTTGTTACATCTTTATCTCCCCGATACTTAGCTATGTTCTAAACAGAGCTCCATAGCAGTTCCCTCTTAAACACCTTGAATGCCGACTGCTCATTAGTGAGCTCGGCACTGGTGATTTACAACAGAGCGTGTGAGTCCAGGAGCACAGCGATTCTATGAATACCTTCAAGGTAAGCACAATATAAATGAAGGCAGAGAATAATTCTGAGTCCCGGAAAAAGAATACAATACTAATGTCTAGTTCTTATACAGCACCTTTCAACAGAGCTCAAAGTGCTTCACAATCTTTAATGTATTTATAGCACAAGCAGGAGTGGCCTGAAGCTAAGGAAGGCAAAATTCAGGCTACGCAATAGAGAAGTTCTCTGCTGGCTGCCCCTAGCACCCCCCACCTTTACTTCCCTGGCTTAAACGGAAAAAATGACACACAGGGTCAGATTCTGACCTCAGTTACTCCATATGCACACCGACGTAACTCTGCTGACTGCAATGGAGTTACTCCTGATTTACACTGGTGTAAGAGAGAGGAGAATCAGGCTCAGGAAGCTTAATCCAATTAGTGAAGCGTGCACAAGGGATAAATGATTAAAGGATGTCAGTCCAATGGCCTTACACACTCAGCTGCAGCTCAGTGTTGGTAACTCCATGGATTCATAATACAGATACAGAACCGCAGGTTTTGGCACAACTGGGGTCTGAGTCACTAGAAAACGGCAATGTTACATTCCTGAAGCCTTTATGGGGGGTTACTACCAGGGGAAGTTTCCCCACCTTCTGTACCTCAGAGAGTCTCACAAACTATTGTCTTGCACGAGAAGCATTTTTCCTCACCCAGTTTCCAGCAAGTCCAGTTTTAGATGCTATCCAAAAATGAGGCTAACATATCTAAGCCCAGACTGTGGTACCTTGACTCAAACTGAGTAGCACCTTACTCCATGAAATCAACGGGACAACTCATGGAGCACAGCGCAAGGTGGCAAACCCTGGCTTCCACCCCAGCCCCAGAAATACGCACGGTGTTTTAAAGAGATATAGAAGAAATTAACATGGAAGAGCTTATACCATAAGGCAGAGGTGGACAGACTACAGCCCGTGGGCCACATCTGGCCCGCGGGACCCGTCCTGCCCGGCCCTTGAGCTCCCGGCCAGGGAGGCTAGCCCCTGGCCCCTCCCCAACAGCGCTCTGGGTGGCATGGCTGTGAGCTCCTGCTGGGCAGCGCAGCAGAGTGGCTGGCTCCCGCCGGGCAGCTGCCAGTCCTGCTGCTCTGAGCAGCATGATAAGGGGGTGTGAAGCAGGGGGTGGTTGGATGGGGTGGAAGTTCTGGTGGGAGGTCAGGGGACAGGGAACAGGGGGGGTTGGATAGGCGTGGGAGTCCTGGGGGGCCTGTCAGGGGGCAGGGGTGTGGATAGGGGTTGTGGCAATCAGGGGAAAGGGAGCAGGGGAGTTGGATAGGGGGTGGAGTCCCAGGGGGCGACTGGAGGCGGAGGATCCCAGGAGGGGGCAGTTAGGGGACAAGGAGCAGGGGGCTTGGACGGGTTGGGTGTTCTGAGGGGGGCAGTCAGGGGTGGGAAGTGGGAGGGGGCAGATAGAGGGCAGGGGCCAGGCTGTCTACGGAGGCACAGCCTTCCCTACCCAGCCCTCCGTACAGTTTCAGAACCTCGATGTGGCCCTCAGGCCAAAAAGTTTGCCCACCCCTGCCATAAGGGCTCAAGACTGCAAATACTCCCTACCAGGCATAGTACTTCCCTCTGTGAGCAATGTTCCCACTATGGGACTAACCACAGCAGTGAGCATTTGCAGGATCAAGCAAAGACAGTAGACAAGCAAAGACAATATTTTCTGTAGTCTTTACAGAAAGTAAAGACAACAGGAAATGGATGTGGGGGGTGGTCTTGGGGGAAGTTACTGCAAGACAATTGTATGGTCATTTCAATTAATTGTGCATGGTTTTTTATTGTTTTGTTTAAAAAAATGTTTAGGGGGTGTTTATAAACTAAAGCAAGAACGACTAGTAATTTTTTTGCGGGAGGTTGACATGATGGAGGCAAGGAAGGGGTGAAACAGCAGAGATGATATTTTGGGGAGGGGCTGAATGGGGGGTAGGGGCGGCTCCAGGCACCAGCACACGAAGTGTGTGCCTGGGGTGGCAAGCCACGGGGGTCACTCTGCTGATCGCCGCGAGGGCAGCAGGCAGGTTGCCTTCGGCAGCATGCCTGCGGAGGGTCCGCTGGTCCCGCGGCTTTGGTGAACCTCTCGCAGGTGTGCCGCCAAATCCGCAGGACCGGTGACTTTCCGCAGGCAAGCCACTGAAGGCAGGCTGCCTGCCATGCTTGGGGCGGCAAAATACCTAGAGCCGCCCCTGATGGGGGGGGGAAGAGAAAGAGGGAAGAGAGGAGGGAAAGGACGGGAGGAAAGAGTTGACAGAGAATCATGCACGGAATACGCAAGAGTATCCTTAATCAGACACAATCCTTGTTTGTTTCTTGGTGAAACCTTAAATAACAGATCCTTGCAGCACCCATGCATAATCTTAATACTTTGGTCAGTATGCAAAGAGCATTTAGGCAATAGAATAGATTCCCAAAGAACAGGGCCGGCTCTACAGTTTTCGCCGCCCCAAGCAGCGCGCTGAATTGCCGCCACAGGCGGCAGGGGCAGTCTGTGTGCCCTTAGGGCAGCAGGCGCGTTTCCACGGCGGCGGCGGCAATTCGGCGGCAGCTTCTATGTTTAGCTGAAGCCACTGTGGACAGCTAAACATAGAAGCTGCTGCCAAATTGCCGCCACCGTGGAAATGCGCCTGCCGCCCTAAGGGCACACGGACTGCCCCCGCCGTCTGCGGCGGCAATTCGGTGCACTGCTTGGGGGCAAACCAACAGGGACTGCCGCCCCTTGCAGGTTGCCGCCCCAAGCACCAGCTTGGAATGCTGGTGCCTGGAGCCAGCCCTGCCAAAGAAGGGTCAAGACAACATCACTGCAGAGATTCAAGAACAGAGACGACATTAGCTGGAAAAATGCTGGCAAAAGCCAAGCTGGGCTAAATGGTATTCCTTGGCCAATACTATTGCAATCTGTGCCAATTCAGTTCTGTGGATAAGTAGAAGGCTTCATCTCCAGGGACATCAGGCTGACACCAGTTCATATTTCCCTCTCCTGCACACAGGTACATGTGCTCCTCCATCATGCAGCGAGCCATGATTGCTCCCGTCATCTGGATCATCGTCACCCTCCTCGATGGGAAATGCTTCGTCTGTGCTTTCAGCGGCTCCATCGACCCTGAAAAGTTTGTGGGGTTTGCCAACATCACCCCTACCCAGACGCAGCTCTTGCTCTCCAAAGTGCCCTGCAAAGATGACGAGCTGATGAAGAACAACCCTGCCCGGAAGGCGATCTCCAGGTACCTGAAATGCTGGTCACAAGTAAGTCAGAGGGTTTTCTGGGAGCCTTTCAAAGGGTCTGTAGAACAGGTCAAAGAACCACGAGCCTGCTCCTACTCCTCTGGAGTCAGGTAGAGTTTTGGCATTGACTAAAGTGGGAGCCAGACCAAGCTCCATTTCTCTGACATTCAGAAATACCATCTTGATGATAATTTCCGCAGGAGTCCCCCCATGTTGGGTAGTAGAAAAAAGCATTGGCCCCTGGATTCTTGGGGGCATTGGTGGTTTAGAAATGTGAATACAAATGAGGATGCTCATACCAAAAATAGTGATACGCTCTTCTTCTAAAGCCCTTTTCAGAATCAAGGAAGTTACAACTCTTTTACAAACTTTAAATCTCACAACTCCCTTATGAGGAAAGAGACCCAGAGAGGTGAAGTGACTTACCCAAGGTCCATATAGTGAGTCTATGGCAGAGCTAAGAACAGACCCTACGCAGCCCCAGGCCTCTGCGGAACGGGAGCAGGGGGGACTGGCCCCAAGCCTCCACGGGGGGGCAGGCCTCCACAGAGGAGTGGGGCTGGCTGGGGGGGCAGGGATAAACCACCCCCCAGCACTCACCAGTGGGGCAGCTGGGGCGGGGTCACTGCACTTCCCGCCGCTAAGTGCAGGCACGGCCCTGCTGCAGTCCTCAAAGGAGTGGGGGTGGAAAAGGCAGGGCGGGGCGGAACAGGGGCCCTGGGGAAGAACCAGAGCAGGGGCTGGAGCAGCACCCAGCTGCGCAGGGCACCAGGTGCCCCAAATTTCCTAGTGCCCTATGCAGCTGCATACTCTGTGTATGGGTAAGGATGGCCCTGCTGGTAACCCTGTAAAAGGCAGGCACAGCATCAGGTCTGCAGGGACTAACCTTGACAAAGGTCTGTCAGACCTGGCCTATGCCCACTCCCACCCCTTTCCAGCCCTCGCCTGACTAGGAACTCCGGCTGTGCTCAACTGTAGATTAGCGATGGGTGGATAAAATGCCCTATGCCCATTAGGCCATTCACAGGGCTCTAGATGGGCTCAGTATAAACTCTTTGAAGTGTAGTTGGCTGGATTTTGTGGCTAGAATTGGGTTGCCAATTTTGGCTGGACATATTCCTGGCGATTTCATCACATGACATAATATTGAATTAAAGGTTAATCTTTAATTCCTGGAGACACCAGGACAATCCTGGAGGGTTGGCAACCCCAGGCTAGAACCTAAACTAGAACCCAGACATCTTCCCACTTCCCCACTCCTGCTTAAAATCTCAGTTTGAGCTAAGGGTTATACAGGCAAACAGCAAGTATATTACCCTAATGTCAGTGTCACCCCCGGTGCCTTTCATCCTGCCTCATTGCTTCTTTCCTTATCGCCCAGGGCCTTGGCTGGAGTGTTTTGCTGATCCTTATCGTGGTAGCCTTCCTTGCCCGGTCGCTCAGACCCTGCTTTAATCAGGCTGCCTTCCTGCAGACACGCTACTGGAGCAACTACATTGACATCGAGCAAAAGATCTTCGACGAAACCTGCTGCGAGCACGCCCGGGACTTCGCCCACAAGTGCATCCTCCACTTCTTTGAAAGCATGCAGCAGGAAATCAAACTGCGGCGTTTCAATGCGCCCATGGAGAAGGTCGACAGGGGAGAAGGGGAAGAAGATCACCTGCGGGGAATCACAGACCAGGAACAGATGAATGAGCTCCTGAAATCATGGTACTACAGCAAGCCCCCCCTGGATGTGAGCCAGGCAACCCAGCGGCAGCAGTCTGTGGGCAGGGAAAGACTGTCCATGCCCTGGGCAGATAGCCTGAGTAACAGGGGGAATGCACCACAAAAGGCCAAAACCTCCAGACAAACCGATGTTTAAAAGGGTCCCTGTCACACCGAGAAAGCACCAAAATGAGTCTTCCTTAAAAGCGAAGTCAGTCCCACGTAGCAACAGTGGAGGATGAGGTGACTGATAGACTAGACAGACATGCATACACAAGTGTGCAAACTGGCCCAAGCTTGAAACCTTGCAGCCCAAAAGGCAAATGTTTCAGTACGTTATAAGCAACACAAGACAAGGTTAAAATGGAAACACCTTTGTAGCCTTATGGCAATCGCCTGTGTAGTCCATGATTTCTCATGGAATCAGCTGGGGAACCCACCCTTTGCTGTCAAGCTCTACTCTACAAAGCTTTTATAACCCATGCACACTCAGCATAGTGCTCTGCCCCGTCTCATGGTGGCTGGACCACATAAAGAGGCTGACCTGCTACACCACTGGCTATTAGAGATGAATCTTTCAGCTCAGGCAGTATAGGCTCTTGCTTTAAGATCCAGAGGTTCCAGGGTTGTACCCCTCTGCTGATTCACCCAGAGTCACTGTTTTACACTTTCATTGTAATAAAAAATTTCTAAAACCTGATGGTTGTGAGAAAAAAAGCTTCCAGATAAAAGTTTAATCAGTGTAGTAACATCTGCCTGAGTCTGCAGACAGCCTCCTCAAACAATAGCTTTGAGAGGTGTGAGTTGTTCCCACATATGTCACTGGAGAGTGTTAACTTTTAAAACCTAATTAGGAAAGTTAACAGTGCTGACACAAAATTATTTCACTGCTCAGTTTTTAAGAGACAATTAACACAGTTACCCAAAACCCCCTAATGTCCTCCCATATTCCGAAAGCTCTAAATGCCCCAAAGCCAGTTGTCACAAGATGTTGGCAGGGTCTGATTTCTCCCTGACCAGCCTGTTTCCCCCTTGAGTCCCTGTTAGAGGTCACTCTCCAGTTTCATGCTTTAAGGGATGGAGACAGTGGTGCTGGGGTCATCGCAAGGGAATCTCTGCAGCTACGCTGGGTGTCTGGAGCTGGAATGAGGACACCTGGGAATCTCACGCAGGAGATTCCTTCATAAACCCTGCTCCATTGCCAACATACAGAACTCTCCCTTTGCTAGAGCAGCTAATTGTGCATCATAACCCAAGTGCTTACAAACACTTGTTAAAGTGCCCAGAGCCATGTACCAGCAAGTCTGAATAGAAATCACAAAGGAATACAATCAATTAAACTCACGTATTGCCAAGGAAGGTTTTGCCAAACTGCCAAATCTATGGCCTGATCCCACTGAATTCAGCCAAAACAGCCTTTGACTTCAGTGCATGCAAAAGACTGCTCAAGAGAGTAAGGGGGGCAGAATCAAGTCTGACAGTAATGTGTCTGCCCCTTCTGTAGTGCAGTGTGTTTCTAGCGTCTCTTTGTAATTTCTTTGGTGGCTTGTAATAAAAAAATGTACCTCTAATTATGGCCTTTTCTTCTTTCACAAATTCCTACAGCCCCAGCCTCCCCGATCTTAGAATCCCTTCTCAATGCCCCATCAGGGCCGCCCCGGGGGGGGGGGGCACAAGTGGGGCAATTTGCTCCAGGGGCCCCGCAAGCCCTGGCCCAGAGGCAGTCCAGGTCTTTGGCAGCATTTCGGCGGCGGGACGCCCTTCAGTGCTGCCAAAGATGCGGAGCGACTGAAGGGCCTTCTGCCGCCAAAATGCCGCCGAAGACCCAGACCGCCGCCAGGTGAGTACAAGCGCCACAACTCTTCCGCTTTGCTCCAGGCCCCCTGAATCCTCTGGGCGGCCCTGTGCCCCACTCCTTCCAAGCTGGCCCAACTGTTTTGCTTTACTTCCTTGTTTGTGCAGCAGCATCATTGCTAATACCAGTGAATTTCTAGGGAAGCATGCATGTTAATTACCTGCTCCTTCACAGCAGAAGGGAGGGAGGAGAAAGGGCCCAGTGTAGAGTTTTATTTTGGGGCCTACAATCACTCAGCACTATACTAAATGGAAGGGAAGGATGCATTCCTCAGTCTCCTACTCATCAAGGAGGGGCTATGGAGGGAAAAACAGCAAACCCGTGCCTGCAGTGTATATGATCACAATACAGCCTGTGCCATGTTACACTGTAGTAAATGAGATATGTCCTATATCTGACCAGCCAGACTCTCTTCAGATGATCATGCCTGGGATGGCAGAAGAGCTGAAGATAACAATGGTCCCAAACAGAACAAAATACAAGACCTACTTCGGACCTCATCTTCCTGTAGGACACTCCCTTCTAGTTTTGCCTGCTCTCAGAGGAGAACAAGGAAGAAGAAAGGAAAAGAAGAGAGAAAGAGATTAAGAACCCACTGACCTTACCAGACCCTGGATGGGAGGAGAGATGCAAGAAAAGGGTCCATCGGACCCTGAAGTCTTCAGAGGTAGAATTCCCCCTGGAAATGGCTGAGGTATCACATCCTAAGTGATTAGTCTCAGGAAAACTCTTTATGGAACATCTTTGAATAGGCTCTTATAGCTTCAGCAAATCTGCATACACCACAGGGACGATCAGAGCACGTGGCATCACAACATTCCCCTCCTCCTCCCCATCCCCAGTATGGTCTTTTTCTTATTTTAATAACAAAACCACCTGAATTGCTGACCATTCACTGAACCAACCACCCCTGACTGCAAAGCTGGCTGGAGAACATCACCGAGGCCTCATTATTAATATCTGCATATGTCGGTGTAGTGGAGTCAGCAGTCCCTTCCATAACTGTATGATCCAGGCCAGAATTTAGGGAGATCCCGAGTGGTAACACAAGGCAACACTAGCACCAGTCAGTCAATCTGGAAGCTAGAGAGAACCACAGGGTTTATCCATCCAGCAGCCCCATTAAAGAATCCCCTTTCTATTCATCACCTGCCAAGTTCTGCCTCTTCTCTATCATTTGGAACACTGCAATAAAGGTGCCCATCCCTGTAGCTTTCCCCACCTTTAAAATGGGAGCAGTAATTATGTAGCTCGCAGGTGTGTTGGGAGGAGTAATTCAGTAATCCCTGCAGATGAGCAATACAAGACCCTCAGACCAAGGTCCTGTGGAAAGACAGAATACCATGATCATTGAAAAACACATTTCCCCAGTCCCTGACCTTTTGAAATACACATTTCAACACTTCTGTTTGTTTGTTCTCTCACATCAACCTTTTAAAGGCCAAATATTCTTGGAATATATTTTTTAAACAAAACAATTATTTATAAACAGGGCTGCCTCTACTAATCCACTCCCTGGCTCCCAGCTGGGCTCAGGATCAGCTAATAATAAACTAGTCCTCATTTGGGATAGAGATTTCCCATCATAATGAGACATCTCTCTGGGTCCCTTTTGTAAATAACTGATGTATACATTTTCATTTCAACACAGAGGGGTGTATTGAACAGACCAAATTTCCCTCATGTTGTGTTGGGGTTAGGGGGAGTTTCTAATTTTCTTTTAATAGAGAGAAAGAGCAAGAAATCAGAGACTGAGCATCTGACATGTCATGTTCACGACTCTCTAGTCAAATTGGTTACCGTATTTCCCTAAGTGGGCTCAGACCAGTAGATTGGCTCAGTTTACCAAGCTACTTTGCATGCTGATTTTCATGGTCTCGTGTTTTAAACTATTCTAGAATGACAGAAAGATATAAATGCAAATGGGAGGAAAGGATTTTATGGTGGTTTATAGAAAGGGCAGAGTCAATCACTGATTTTTCAACTCAGTGACCAACCTGAAAAATCGGAAAAAAATAATCATTTTGGGTCAACCTGAAAAAAATGTTATTCATTTTGTTTCATTTTCGGGTGTCTTTTACCCCTTTTAAAAATAAATTGAGCTGAATTTCAAAACAAAAATGGTCTGAAACAAAACATTACATTTTGAAACTGTCAAAACAAAATGTTTAGATGTTTTGGGAATATCCATTTTTTTGGGTTGAAAATACTGTACTCACTGAATTTAACCTGAGTTTGCAAATAGTTTTGGTTAACTTGAAACTGTATTTTTTGGTGAATAAATTGAAAAATTTTGCCCAGCTCTATTTATGTACAAGACTGGGAGTCGGGAGACCTGGATTGTCATCTCCTCTCTATGTGACTCAGCTTCTTCACCTGTAAAAGGGGGCCTGGAGTTAAAGTCTCACTACCCCCCAAGTGTGTTGTGATGCTTAATTCATTGATGTGGGCAAAGTGCTCTGGGATCCTCAGATGGCAAGAGCTGGAAAAATGCAAGGTTGTTACAAAGGGAATTTCCTCCAGTTCTTGACCCTTGGGCTTCTGTTCATACTGGAACCATTTGAAGGTTTTCACGTCCACCCTTTCTAGATCCCGTATTGTCACGTTAACGATCAGGACACCTTGAGAAGTAGACTTGACATAGCTTTAATAAACAGATAGTCTAGTACATTGTGTAAGAATAATGATACTTAACAGGTGCTAAAGGGATCCTCCTTCACTGCTGATGGCCACTGGCTCTCTTTCAAGCACCAGATCAAGTCAAATGTCTCATCCTCACCTTCAAAGCCATGCACGACTCCCATTCCACCTCAGAACTTGCCTCCTTTGCTCCAACAAGAATAGCTTCACTGCTCCCTTACTTTCCTTCTCATCCTCCTGTCAAATCAAGACAGTGAACTTGCTGCATTGTTGGTGTCTCCTATTTGTTCTTCTTGCACATTCCAACAAGCAGGTTTTTTTGTTCACAGAAAGTGTCGCAAATGCTCACGTGGCTGTTCATTCCTCCAGCCATCTTGAAAGCTCTTTGTGAGTCAAGGAATCATCCAAGCACAGAACAGAAAAAAAGTCATGTGAGCTAGCGGACCACCAACCACAAGAGGTAAAATTCACCCCCGTGAAGAGGGTGAACATGAGGGCTCAGCATTACTGAAGTCCCACTGAAGCCTAAAGACAGGCCCAGGGACTGCGAGTTGTGCATCATTCGGGATTTACGCTGGTCCTCTGCAGTGCACAGGGATGAATTGCTCCCTCCACGCACTACATGAAGCAACTGTCATGGGAAATGTTTCACAAGCCATCTATAGACTGAAAATACAGCTGCATAAAACATTTACCCTGGGACTGTAAATGAAAGACAAACTGATTAAAAACGAACCAGTGGTTGTGGTGTGGATAATTTTCAGGTGTGGAATAAGTTCTTCCCTGTGAACGGTTCACCCAGCTCCAGGAAGTTGTTGTGCCAAATTCATTAGCAAACTGGGGTCCTGGAAGGATGATACCAACTTTGTCTTAAACTCCAAAGCGGTCAGCTGGCAGGATCTCTGAACAAAAGCCCTAGGCTATAGCACAAAGCCCCAAGAGAAGAAAGATCAAGACACTGGCTCATAGAGGGCTTTATTCTGAATCCTGCTGAGCAGCCATTGACTTCAAAGTGTCACAGGTGCTCAGTAGTCAGATCCTCCACCCACTTTTAATGTAAGGCAAAGCTTTCCTGGCGTGATCAAACAGCCCTCTGCAAATATTGGGAGGTTTTTACTAGTTGTTCATTCAGGCTTTGATGTGAACTGCCCTTCATGTCACCAGAAAAGTCCTCCACCAGGTGAGCAGAGGAGCCAGGGAGCTCTTAACCAGCACTGGAATTTGCTTTGCAAAGTTTCTTTATCACAAGCTGCCTCACCTATATTCATGCAGCCAAAACTCCATTCCTGTTTGATGAGACCATGCAATTAGCTACAGAGCAGGAGTCAAAGAGAGAATTAAGGATTCCTGGTGAATCAGTAAAATGATTGATTAAGGTATGGCTAAGCAGAACTCAAGTTTTGCTATATAGTCTGCAGTCAATCAGGAAGTAAGGGGAGAATGGGAACAGGAACTGGGGGTGGGGGAATTGGGATCATGTTTTGCTAAGGGGGGGAATGGGAACAGGAACAGGGACACAGGCAAGGCTCTGTGGTGTCAGAGCTGGGAAGGGGGACACTAAGGAAGGAAGCTGGAATCGTGCTTGCTGGAAGCTCACCCCAATAAACATCTAATTGTTTGCGCCTTCGGACTTCGGGTATTGTTGCTCTCTGTTCATGTGAGAATGACCAGGGAAGTGAGAGGGTGAAGAAATAAGCTCCCTAACATCCCATTGCAAGTCTGGTTGAAAGTGAGAATGCTCTTCTGTGGAGCAGAGGGGAGAATAGGACAACAGATCTATACTGTATCCATGTATCACACCCTAGAGCATGGGCAAATTTACCCCGCCTCACTATACAATTGCCTTAACCTTCCAACCCCACCCAGAACACAAGAGAGTGCGGCATCATCACTAGTTCCCAAAGAAAGGGGGAAGGTAAGCGGATAAAGCTATGAACCACTCCAATTGTTTTGCTAGCCTCAATACAATTCCCCTGGCAGAGAGAGATGTGCCAGACAACCTGATTTTTGCATTAGTGCCCTCTCGTCCTTGTGGGAGACAATCCTAAGGAACTGGATCATGTGTTTTCACCTGCTTACCAATTATCCGTGGGAGGAGCATTCAGCTACTCTGTAGCATTTGCAAACAAGTTCACAGAGTCCAGCCAACTCCCTTTCCTGCTGAGAACCTAGATTGCTGTCTGGACTAAATATAACAAAGCTCCCCCAACAAATACAAGGGCTCAATGACCAAAGAACTGGAGAAATGAGGACACTGAGAAGAACAGAGAAGGCAAATTTATCAAGCCATGAACTAGCCAAGATTCATGGACAATACGCTCTTTGAAGAGGGGAAAATAAACAAGGGATTTTTGCAAACAACGTTTATTTAATAAGCTAAAGAAAGGGGTGAGTTTGTTTGCTTTAAATATTGTGGAGGGGGAAGGGGGGATTTTTCCAGGTAATTGAAAAATTCAACATGAAGGAAGTAAGAGATCATTGCAGATGAGCCACAGGTCTTGAAGGAAGGGAGTAAAGACTCCCAAGGAGAAAGAAATAAGCAAAGAGGAATAAGACCTCGGTCTTGGTTAGGAAAGGAGGGATGGATAAGTTCCGAATGATCTTCCAGTTCCTCCAGTCCAATCAGGAATCTTTTATGAATGGCATCTGTGGGATCATGGCCCTGGCCAGTGCCCAGATGTACTCCGCCTTCGATTTCAACTGCCCTTGCCTGCCGAGTTACAACCTGGTGTATGGCCTGGGCATCCTGTTTGTGCCCCCCTGGGTCTTGTTCCTCCTGGGTTTTGTGATGAACAACAATGTGTCCGTGCTGGCAGAGGAGTGGAAGAGGCCCACGGGCATGAGGCAGAAGGACCCGGCTGTCCTGCGCTACATGTTCTGCTCCATGGCCCAGCGGGCCATGATCGCACCTGCTGTCTGGATCTCCGTGACACTGCTGGATGGGAAGTGCTTCATGTGCGCATTCAGCACCTCGGTGCCAGTGGAGAAGCTGGGGAACGGGAGCTACTTTGGCCTGTCGGAGAAGGAGATGAGGAGGATACTGGCCCGCATCCCCTGCGAAGAGATCTACAACGGGCAGGAGCTTGTGGCCCGGGAGGTGGCGGTGAGATACCTGCGCTGCATCTCACAGGTAAGAACCGGGGGACTTATGCTACATGGACTTGGTCCTACCTGGATGGGAGACTTTCGAGAAGAAACCCACGCTTGCCACAGGAAGTCGTGTTGGTACCTCAGCAGGGGATGTTCTTTCTATGGGGTCCACAGCGTGTGTCTGAGCATGGTTCCAGTGGGTGCTGTCTTTTGGATGGCATGTAAATCTGAGGCCTTGGCTCATCATAATCATTAACTATCCCAGGTCAGGTTTTTTTGGAAGACTAGGGTCAGTGTCAGCCTCAGAGTCCCTCTTGCCTAATTCCAATGTGGGTAGTTAGATTGTGCCTTTCTAAATCCCTCCTGATGTTTCAGTTGGATTCAGCTTTCACAGTCACTGCCTGTCCTAAATTCTTGCGTAGTGTTGCTGTGCACCATTAAATGGACAGCCATGTTCCATTCCAGAACTGGCTGCATTTCCATGGCAGGCAAGTGATCTATACAAATCCACGGCTAAATTCAGCCCATGGCATACTTGGGGCAATTCCCCCTAAAGTCAATAAGAGTTATACCTGGCTACACGAGAGCTGAATTTGGCCAACTGCCTATTCTGACCAAAGGACCTTACTGCTACAAGATATTTTTTTATCAAAGGAGTCTGGGACCACATGGCATGGTTGTCAGAGAGCAGAAATGCAGGACATTGGCCTTCAGTCAACTGTGAACCAGGGAAAGGAAGATTTTTTTCGAAGGGTAGCAATTTCTGATGAGACATTTCTCCCACACAAGCTGGCCTGGGGAGTGAGGACCCAAGTGGTGGGTTCTGATCTCAGGTCCCCCAATGTGGAAGTATTTGAGATAGCCACTGGGTTGCTGGAATCATGATAATTTGGTCACACTTTATATAGTGGTTCCATTTATAAAGGGTTAATAAATGATTAATAGCTGTTTTAATAAATGGCTAATCAGTAGATTGCTAGAGTCAAACAAGTCACAGGTTGCTTATTAGCATGGCTTATCTGACCATTTATAATGATCTGCATATAAACAGTTTCAATTCTTTCTAAATGGAACCTTGATATTAAGTGACTGATCACTCCTAGTACAGCTTCCACCTGAGGATCTCAGAACACTTTGCCCATCCGAGTCTCAGCCCCACAGCAGGTAAGTACCATTATCCCCATTTTAAATACAGAAATTGAGGCACATAGAGGGGAAGTGACTTGGCCAAGACTACAAGGCAGAATCAGTGGCAGAGACAAGAACAGAACCAGGTCTCCAGACTGACTGGCAAACACTCTCCACCAGCTGGTGCCTCATTGCAAAAGAAACAGTACCTGAATATAGAACCGATGCACAAGCCCAACTTGGGAAGGCTGCGTTAGGCAAGTCCAGTTTGCCTTTCCTGGCACTGACAACTGGGGTCCAACAGCTTGGCAGTGCACAAGAAAACCTGGTCCTAATGCAGGCCAGAGGTCATCCCTCTCTATTGCCATCACTGGAATTTATGTATTAGACTGTAGAGAGCCTGTCTGCTCCTGCTCATTGAGCCTGGATATTACTGAGGCTAACAGCTTAGCAAAAAGAGACAGTTGTCTGGATAAGGGCAGAATCTGCAGTTACACAGGTTGGATAACCAATTATAAGGACTATTGATCCTCACACTTCAGGACACGCCTTTAAATGGCACCGTATGAGCAGGTGTAGTAAGGACATATATGGCAATTTTCAGAGACAGGGCATTGGACTAGATGCACCATTTGGGCTGGTACAATTGATGATAATTGTCATGCAATGCAGAAGCAATAAAATGCAGCTGGAGAAGTAAAGGCACATGCTTGTAGGTGTGGAAATAACTCTAATCTAAACCGAGGTACTGGGACAAGGTACAAATGGTCTCCTCATTTGCAATGTAAACATCCCCAAATGCCAAGTGACCCAGTGCTAAGCCAGCCGCATCAACAAAGCACTTTCCTGCTGCTGCTCTCAGCTTATTTGTTCCTCATGGTTTAGAAAAGATGCAAATACCTTTGAACTTTTCATCGGGAAATGTAAAGTCCACCCCGCAGTCTAAGCAAGATGATTTGCCTTGTTACTGGGGTTTAAGTTCTGCCTGCTCCACTTCATTTTATGTCTTAAATCTTTAGAGCAGCGATTCTCAAACTTTAGCAACCCGAGGATCCCCATTTAGATTTAAAAATTTTCACGGACTCCCAAGCCCCCTGCTCAGCTCCAGGCTCCGTCCCCACTCCACCCCTTCCCCCAAGACCCCACCCCACTTCTTTCCGCCCTCTCCCCCAAATGCACCCGATACCCTCTAATCCCCCTCCCTCCCAGCACCTCCTGCACGCTGCTGAACAGCTGTTCCACAGCATGCAGGAGGCGCTGTGAGGGAGGGGGAGGAGTTGGTCAGCAGGGCTGGGAGTCCTGGATATGACTTGCAGACCTCCTGGAGTTGGGTCCGCAGACCCAAGTTTGAAAAACCCTGCCTTAAAGCCGTTATTATTCCCCTGCTAAGAGACCAGCCCCTGGCAGATGATCCCTTTTCAGGTAATGCTGTAATAAATTCATGTCAACTTCCAACTTAACAGTTAAAGCAGCAAAGAATCCTGTGGCACCTTATAGACTAACAGACATTTTGGAGCATGAGCTTTCGTGGGTGAATACCCACTTCGTCACTTAACAGTTGTTACTATATTGCTATGCCACACGCTGGGGGTAGAACTCCTGCTTTCAAAAGAACAAGCTCCTACTACTAGTGCAGAAGGAGAATCTCCATTAGCTGCTAGCAGTATAGAGCCTATCACACACACACACACCTTTCTGATTTCACCAGTAGGAGGCAGTGGTACATATGCGTCCATATTGCGGTGATATAATGTATGGTTCAGTTCCTGTCTATAGTGTCAGTATAAATGCTGAGTGGTAGTACATTTCATAAAAGGGTATTTCCTGGTATGTAAAGGACTCCATTAGAAGGTGGACATGGTGTCAGTCTATCCTTGCATTCAGACTGGTTTTGTAGCCATTCAGAGACCAATATAATGCTCTGAGCAACTCCCGCTTGCTTTTCCTTGTGGGTAGAATCAGCAGCCAAGGCAGTGATAGTCACACGACCTGCAGTCTGGCACTCTTCCCATGCTATATGAATTGCAGACCTAAACAACATGGCGGCTGCATGCTCCCTTTGAAACCGTTCGTGTGTCATGTTAAAGATCCAGGTCCCAGTGCCTCCCTAGTAGAGTCTGTCATGTTAGAACAGGGCAGCGCAAACCCAGGACATTAAATACAAAAAACTCTGGTGGAAGTGTAGGAAGGGATTAATCTTTAAAGACTACGGCCTTTTAATCCCATCTCTCTGGTACAGGTCCTCCATCACCACAGCATCCAAGCGTGGATTGCCTGAGCCAAACAGCAGCATCCTGCATGAGGCATCATCCACATTATCAGGAGGCAAACTGAGGCACAGAGAGATTAAGTATCTTGCACAAGGGGATTCTGTGGCAGAGCCGTGAATTGACCCTTGCCCAAGGAATAGAGCAACAAAGCCTGGTCTAGCATCTAAATGACAAGAGCATCCCTCCTCCAACATGTTTATTGACCTGTAGAGTCTGGAAAATACCAGCATTCTAACACAAGAGAAAAAAAACCTGTAGGACTTGAGATATGAGAGACTTTTGCTTAGAAATGCATTGCTGTACCCTATAGTGTTTTGATATTAGAGCAGGTGAGGGGCCTAAAATTACCTACTAAGCTTTTCTCCATCCCAGTCCTAAGAACTGCAGCATTTAACCCTTCATAGCATGAGAAGGAAGGGAGAGCTCCCTGGCCTCCCTCAGTCCCAGCGAGACCCCCTCAGCAGCATAGCAGTTTCACATCTGTGCTGCTAGCCGATACATTTTCATTGACATCTCTGGCAGAGGCTCTAGGGTAGAAACGGGGATCCGCAGCACAGCAGGGAGGGTCAGCTCTCATTCCAACTCACCTGTTACCTTTCCCTTCCTATCACAGGCACCCTAAATAGAGGCAGACAGACACACACACTCAGTCCTAAGGGTACCCTTTTCCCCTTCAGATACTTCCAGTCCAGGAACGTTACAGATTTAGTTATTGAAGACAACTGGGGGAAAAAGGGTAAAGCCATTATCTAGAGAAGGTTGGCAGAGCTCAGCATCTGGTGAACCTTTCAAACAACAACATTTCCCCCCACAGTTATGACCATGCTGGCCATATCAGCCCCTCACTTACCTTAAACACTGTCCCACTCACAGTTCTGTTTTCCCTGTGGGCAAATAAAGCAATTCCTGTTGGTTACGGACTTTGCAGTATGTTTAAAAAAAACCCAGAGTCTTCATTAGAGAGGGGCCCTCCATTAGAGGGATGCCTGGTGGCATCTGAACAACCCTGCAAGGTCAAGGACATGGTTTTGGTTGAGCCCAGACCCACCCTTGGTCTTTCTTGTTGTGACTAGTTTGCTTTCCCACCCTTTATCCCTGCAGGCTCTGGGCTGGTCCTTCGTGCTGCTGATGACCGTGCTGGCTTTCCTTGTCAGGGCCCTCCGGCCCTGCTTCACTCAAGCAGCCTTCCTGAAGAGCAAGTATTGGTCCCACTACATAGACATTGAGCGCAAGCTGTTCGACGAGACCTGCACAGAGCATGCCAAGACCTTCGCCAAGGTCTGCATCCAGCAGTTCTTTGAGGCCATGAACATGCACATGGGCCTGGGGCACACCCACTCCCCAGAGGCGGCTCCCTCAGAAGTAGGGGAAGAGAAAGAGAAGCTACTGGGTATTACAGACCAGGGGACTATGAACAAGCTCCTGAAGAGCTGGCACAAATGCAAGCCGCCTCTGTGCCTCCATCAAGAGGTGTTACAGAACGGGAATGGCTGGGTGGAGGAAAATCAGCATCGCAATCACATCAGTCTGCCCAAGAGGGAGATTGTCACCTACTATAGTAAAGTGTGAGGATGGGCTACAGGAACAGAGATCAGGCGTGGCCTTAGAGAGGGCCACCTAGGGCTCCCTTTCCAAGGGGTCCCCCAGTAACATTGGGACCATTATGGTCACTCCAGAGAGGCCAGTTCAGAGCACCTCTTCCCCATCTACCTGTCCATACTCCATGCAGCTGAGCAGAAACAAAAAGACACCCATTTGGAGGAGCAGGAGCTGCAGACAAGGGATGGGGTGGGCTGTTGAGCTGAGGAGGGAGAAGGGAAAATGAGCACCAGATGCCACCTCCAAACAGGCTGGCATGACAATCAGGTTTGCAAGAAGGCCCAATGGCAGTGCAATTTCCCTCTAGCACGCCTTGAATACTCCAGCCTACAGTTCATAGGGGGTTTGCCTCTGAGCTGAGCAATAGAGAATGCCCGCCCCCAGCATTTAGTTCTGCAGCCAGTAATTTCAATTTAGAGTCTAACTCCACCATGACAATGATTTCTTCTTACAAAGGGCACCTACTGAGGGCTTGTCTATACTGGGAGTTTAAACTGGGCTGAATGGAGTTAATGCAGTTTGAAAACGCTTGCATGAGCACGATGCAATTCATTGTAGTGCACCGACTACACATTTATCACAGGACTCTGTAGTCCTCTTTCAAAGTGAACTAATTTTGCTGCGAAGCCAGTTAGTCCAGTCTATTGTTTAAGTACACTCAATGCCGACAGGCATTGCTTTGGCAGTTCTCCAACGGCGAGCAACCATTACTGACCTGTCTGCTTACCAGCATAGCCTCCCTAGCTTGGGGGCTGAGTTGACTGGACAGCTCCTCCTGTGTACGACCTGGTGTGCAACCAGATTTTGTCCATTCACTCCTGGATTCCAGTTTACCACAATAGCTGCAATAACACTCCAGAAACCCAACAACACACCTCCAGCAGCCACTTGGAATCGTGCCGAGACCCTGGATCTCATCACCCTCTGCAGAAGACGAGGCACGTTGCAGTCAGCCACCAGACAAAGACCTTCTTGTGAACACTGCTAGTCAGACGTCTGTGAGGGGCCATGACTGGGATGCCAAACAGTGCCAAAGAAATAGCAAACAGCTCAAGAACACCAACATTAAAACGAGGAACCAACAGGGACAAAATATACAATGAGGGACATGTAACCTGTCCAGTTCTTGAAGAGCTGGATAGGATTTTACATAACCACACGATCCTGGCCACTTTCTTCCCCATCTTCCCTCCCTCCAAGCATAAGCAGCGAGACTCATAGGAGGAGGAGCCCGGGGAAGAGATCTCCCTGAAAATCCAGGATCTCTTCAGGACTCAGGATCCAGATACCGCCCAGGTAGAAGGCAAGCCTGATTCCCACCCTGCAGCAACCAACCCCAATTCCTAGACAGCAATCCAAACTGGGACTGATCCTAAGCAGGAAACCTCGGCATGTAAGTCTTTTTAGAATAGTTATGTTCTAATTTATTATTATTATGCTACACTGCGTTGCTAGCTTCTGTTCCAGGTGCCCCATGGCCATAGCCATTGTAGGCAGATGTGAGCTAAAAGCCTCTCTGAGGCCAAGGTCCCTGCATCCTTCCTTTCCCTCCATCTGCCCACGTTGTCCATTCCCCCCACTCCCATATACCTTTCCAAAATGGCAGCTACTCCAGCAGGGCAATTGGCCTCCATCTCATGCTAAAGCCCTGACCGCCAACTGTTTTCAGACTAACACCATGGCAGGCACATGCCCACGTACCCATTTTCCTTTTCCCTTACCTCGGCTGTCCTGCCTGGCAAACACTCTCCCCTTCCAACCTTGTGGTGCACCTCAAAATGGCAGCAGCCAGCATGGTACAGCCACAGCCTCTCTCCCACCCCAGATTGGAAGAAGGAGGGGAGGGATATCTCAGTGGTTTGAGCATTGGCCTGCTAAACCCAGGGTTGTGAGCTCAATCCTTGAGGGGTCCACTTAGGGATCTAGGGCAAAAATCAGTACTTGGTCCTGCTAGTGAAGGCAGGGGGCTGGACTTGATGACCTTTCAAGGTCCCTTCCAGTTCTAGAAGATGGGTATATCTCCAATTAAAAACATTCTTTTGTGAGAAATGCAGAAGTTTAGTGAGCCAGTAGCTACAGAAAAGGAAACTTGGTTAGTGTTCTCACGTTACATGAGGTCGACAGGAACACTATATTCCCATAAAGCTAAAAAGGGCACAGCTCCCCCTGTAAACACCCTGTGACATGCATTCTTACCAACCGGTAACAGCGAATGTTCAGGCAGCCACTGCAGAGCACTGTCACTTTCTGGCTGCACTTTCAACATCTCTGCGGGGGAGAGAAAGCAAATGATAAGGCTGAGAAATAGCTCCATTTTTGTTGGGAAATTATGAAAAGCAGCGACCTGATCATTCCTTCCCCTGGCCCCTGTATAGCTCACAACTCCCTTCCACTCCTACAACACTTGAGGGGGAGGGGGGTTATCTTGGTGAATAACTTCACAGTATATCTCGCTGGTGTGCTCATGGTGGTTTTGAATAAGGCCATTCTCTGCCTCCTCGTCACCTGTCTCAGTGTAACATCATAAGCACCTCCAAGGCAACAGCAAAACAGCCTTGAGCAGGAAACACAATTCCCTCTCCCCCAACCAGAAACAAATTCCCAACCCCCCTTCCTCCCCGCCTCCATGCATAGGTGCTGGGACTAGGGGTGCTGGGGGTGCAGCAGCACCCCCTGGTTTGAAGTGATTTTCATCATATTCAGGGTTTACAGTTTGGTTCAATAGCTTTCAGTGCCCTCACTATAAAAATTGTTCGAGCACCTGTAACTCCTCAGCACTACAGCAAAGCTGAACGGCATACACTGCACAGACCAAAATCCCAAAGCACATGCCGCTTACCAGCCCTGAGGTTCCCCAAGTGTGGGAAGGATCTCAGAGAGGTGAAGCCAGAAATGCATGCAAGAAAATTCTGTCGCAGCCTCCTTAGAACATGAATAATAACTGCTGGTCTTCTATGTATTTTTAATGCTCCCTGACAGCTGCAGCACCTGCACTGGCCAGCCCCTCCAGAACAGGGCCCTTCTCAACAGCTGAGTGGCTGGCAAAGCTGAGAGGCAGAAAACGGAAACCTGCGATGAAAGTTTGCAGACATCAGCGTCCCCAGAGAACTGAAGCACACAGGGAGGTGGAGGCTGCATCTAAAGACTGAGGGAGATCGGTGCAGTAGAGAAGGACAGCGTGAGAGTTGCCGGGGAAAGCCTTGCCATGGCCAAAGCCAGTATGAAAAAAAGACAGGGAGATGCCAAAATGCCCTGTTGCAGCAGCACGTCACTATCAACCAATACTCAGCCATGTTCTGCAGCCCTGAACAACACAGGGTACCTGGAACAACAACTCCTCCGCGCTGTACCTCAGCAGCACTGCTCCCTGAGCCATTTGCCTCCCAGATAGGGTGACCAGAGAGCAAGTGTGAAAAATCGTGATGTGGTGGGGGGGGGGTGGTAATTGGCACCTATATAAGACAAAGCCCCAAATATCAGGACTGTCCCTATAAAATCGGGACATCTGGTCACCCTACTCCCAGACCTGAGCTCAGGGCCCCTGGAACCCCTGCTTTTTTGAGCCCTCTATCGTCCCTAGTAACTTTGAGCCTCAGCCCTCAACACCTGAAGTCCCATGGACCAGAAGAGGCAGAGCCAGGACGTATACTGGGTCCTTGTGTCATACCCTGCCCTGTTGTACTTTGCTGTTTTGTTTCACTGCTGGTTTATAGTTAGATAGATGGTTTTGTAATACATTGTTTCAGAATTAAAAGCCATTGTTTCATTTTCAAGCGAAGGTTCACTTCTGTTTCTTTATTTTATAAAAGCCTTCAAAATTTCATTCATAAGGCGCCACATTTGCAACAGAAAATAATTAAGCTTGCACTAATTCATCGAGTTTTACAACCACACCAGACATCACCACAACATTGCACTTCCACTGCCCATAAACAACGCTGAACTGCACAAAAAACATCTAACCCCCACTGTCCCTGCGTCCCGCTGACAAGATTGTCCCACCTGTTTGCATGTTGCATTGGATGCCTTGCTGGCTGCTCAAACCACTGAGTGAGTCTCTGCCCCTCAGCTTCCCACCCATCGCTGAGGCTGGCTCAATTACTCATAAATATTGGGGCAAAATTTTTGCAGATACATAATCTTGGCAGGGAGGGGGACCAGGGTTGGTTTTTGTTTTTGGGGTTTTTTTTGGTTTGGATGCTACATCCAACAGAGTCCACAAACAGCGCCACCTTCCTTTCAAACAGCCAAACGCACACTCGGCTGCCATTCTCCAGCTGCTGAGGCAGGAGTTAAGCAATTCCTCCCTGTCCAAGCAGCCTGTGAATGGCTTCATTAAACAGAGAAACAGAGGCAAAGCTGGGTCTGCCATGATAAACAGACCGACCGTCCACACCATGAATATCCAGAGTGATCCTCGGGGCAAACAGTCCTTCCTCCATTAAGGCAAAGGGAGCTCAGTTTTGAAAGATTCTAGCATCAGGAATCCTTCCAGACCAGCCTGTAAACCCACCACGATGGTAGCACATGCTTGGAGAACCAGGGAGAAAATAATAATGCCATAAGTCCCATCAGTTGTCCCAATTCAGTTCAGGAACCCCATGTGTGTAAAGCCATCAAAAACTTCCTGAGCACCAACAAGCTTTATAACCTGGTGCAACCGTACCAGGCATCACACACTTGCACAACAAAAGCCCCAACAGTCAAGCTCTGTACTGGTTGGCTACGACTGGGGGGATTCTGAATGGACAATGGTGACCTGCTTGTCCACAGGTCTAGGGTGCCACATGTTGGTATGCTGCCGCTGTGGGGCTAACTCAGCACACAGTTCCAAAAAGGCCGCCTTCCCCCGTCCTGCAATTCTCTCGCCACAGCTGTTCATCCCAGCTCTGCAGGACAATTCGTTCCCTCCAGTTGACACTGGTTTCCCAGGCCCAGAAGCAGCACTGCTGCTGTGAAGCTGCTCCAGGAACCAGCCCTCTGTCACGGTAGTTCTCCACCTTTTTTCATTTGCAGACACATAAAAAATTTCAAGTGGAGGTGTGGACCCCTTCAGAAATCTTAGACAGTCTGTGGACCCCCAAGTGTCCACAGACCGACCGCACGTTGAAAATCACTGCTGTATCAGCGGCTTGGTGTCTTCCTCTTCTGGGTCCTGGTTTCACCGCCATTGAAGGAGCTGCTGCACCATCACCTGCTTGGTGGTGAAGCAGGCAGAGTCCAGTACCAATTCCTCAGGCTTTGAGCGCTGACATACAGCCCAAGGAGTGTGTGTGTATTTGAGGCTGCCAGCATAATGGCATGAAGCATGGCAGGGTCACTGCTGACAGACAGCAGCATGGCCAGCCTACCCAGAAAGGAAGTGTGGAAGGAGACAGACGAATCATGAGATTTTTAAAATATATGAACTAGTCTGGCTTTCCTATGCATCCCACAATGCATAGCAAGTCAAATCCCAGAATGCACATTGCTCAGAAGCGAAACCTAGGAGCATGGCATACCTTCGGAGAATGCTGCAAACTGAGGATGTGACAAACGGCCACCATGTGTACACAATGATGCATGCTGCCATCCTGTGTACACACCATTACTGCAGCTTGTGTACTGTGAATTACCCAACCAGGGCCGGCTTTAGGCCGATTCCCCCAAATCGGGCCCTGTGCCTAAGAGGGTCCTGCGCCCTAAAGAAGGGTGCCTAACTTAGGTGCCTTTTTAATTTTTTTTACTCACCTGGTGGCAGGAGCGGCGCCAGGGTTTTTGGCGCCCTAGGCGCAGGGCTGGCTCTAGCCATTTAGCCGCCCCAAGCACAGCAGCACGCCGCGGGAGGCGCTCTGCCGCTCGCCGGTCCCGCGGCTCCGGTGGACCTCCTGTAGGCGTTCCTGCGGAGGGTCCGCTGGTCCCGCAGCTCCGGTGGACCTGCCGCATGCTCCACCGGAGCTGCGGGACCAGCGGACCCTCCTCAGGCACGCCTGCGGGAAGTCCACCTGAGCAGCCTGCCGCCCTCCCAAATCCTGGTGCCCTAGACAAACGCATAGGTCACCTAAATGGAAGCGCCAGCCCTGCCCGGCGGCGGTCTGGGTCTTCAGCGGCATTTTGGCAGCGAGGGGGCCCTTCACTCGCTCCAGGTCTTCAGCGGCGGGGGGTCCTTCACTCACTCCAGGTCTTCTGAGGCATTTTGGCAGCAGGGGGTCCTTCACTTGCTCTGGGTCTTCGGCGGCAGGGGTGTCCTTCAGTGCCACAGAAGACCCGGAGCAAGTGAAGGACCCCCTGCCGCCGAAGTATTCGAATTGGGCCCTGCAGTTCCTAAAGCTGGCCCTGTACGCAACATGCAACAAAAAGCTGCAGCTTAACACACTCATGTAGACAAGCCCTTAGGCTATGTCTGCACTACAGTCCCTACCGCAGATTAAATTTATGTTCGGTCAAGGCGAGTGAGTGACAAAAGTTTTACTCACTGAAGTGCCAGTGTAGACATAGCCCCAGAAGTGCTGGAACAATGTGTATAGTGGAGGAGCTGAGAACCATTGAACCAAACTGTAAACCCTGAATATCATGGGGGGTGCTGCTCCCCTAGTTCCAGCACCTCCCATAGCCTTAGTTTCCAAGTACACAAAACTGCTGGAGAACCAGTTTCATAGACACTAGAGGGCACCATATGCCAGTGGAAACCCTTGTTTGGGTAGCCAGAAATAGCAAGCAGGGAGCAGGTTTTGTCCCTTGCTAAGGCTCAGGCTATAGGACATGGGCAAGACTTCCTTCCGTTTTATCGTAGCTATTTCAGGGCTAAGAGCAGCAAGAATCAGCTGAAGGATTTTGTGGGGCAGGCTGAAAGAATCTCTCATGCACTGACTAGGCGCTATTGTAAACAACCTGATGGAAATACAAGCTGCTCTGGAAAAGCACCTCTCTTGTTTTGAATCACAAGCCAGGGGAAAGCATCTAGTCTTCCCTACTAATCTCTTTAGATACTATTCAGACTGACCTCATGGGCCGCAGGAGGTTTTAAAATAACCCTGACCAAAGCACCGCTGGATAGTGCAGTGTGCTCACTAATGTGCACCACTGCCCTCTACTGACTGGAACAAAAAGATTGCTCGATTGTGTGTCATAAGCCTTACATTGCTAAGAGCTTGTGGAGATTCTCCTTTAAGTCTAGTGATCTGGATCTGTTTTTTCAGCAGGAAAACCTCTGCTATAGCTATGAAGCTCTGGGTGGCCATGGCATAGAACATAGTGACAGCCAGGAAACCCTTGTTGGTCATTCATTATTATTTTAATTTTTGTTTACAATCTGATTTACCTTGAATTTTCACCTAGACTCCTCTCAGTCTTAAAAACTTCACACAGACTAGGTGTTTATTCTAGAAGGAGCCACTGTCAAGTCAATAGTTTAGGATCAAAATTTCAGGCTGTGTTTTTTTTTGTTTTCTTTTTTAAAAAGAGAGATTTACAAACTCCGCTGTGAATAAGGCCAGGTCCACACTACAGCGTTAAATCGATTTAAACAGCGTTAAATCAATTTAACGCTATACCCGTCCACACTACAAGGCACTTAAAATTGATTTTAAGGGGTCTTAAAATCGATTTCTGTACTCCAGCTAAACGAAAGGAGTAACCCTAAAATCGATATTACTAAATCGATTTAGGGTTAGTGTGGACGGAAATCGAAGTTATTGGTCCCATTCTTTTACTGAGCTACCCAGAGTGCACCGCTCCGGAAATCGATGGTAGCCTGGGACCATGGACGCACACCACTGAAGTAATGTGCCCTAGTGTGGACGCGTAAAATCGATTTTATAAAATCTGTTTTATAAAATCGATTTTATTAATTTCGATTTTACTCTGTAGTGTGGACGTGGCCTAAGAGTTGGGGGTTATTTTTGTTCAATGTCATGAAGACAGATACATATAAGTAACCCCCTACAGAGCTGCAACTGCACACACAAGAAGCAGAGTGAAATGTAGACAGCAAAACCTATGACAAATAGCACCTCGGGGCTCCAGTTTTTAAAGCTACCTAAGGGCTTTGTCTTGTGTCTTTATATAACACTAAGAATAGGAGGAAGCCACATGACACAGCTGGATTCCAAATAACCATGTCTACTAACTTGTATCGGTGGGTTCTGCAATAGAAGCCAACTAGAAGGTTCCCAAATTATTTAAAGGGATACAACCCAATTCCTACGCACTGCAATTTGGCTACCCAATTCCCAAACAAATTGATTGAAATTAGGCATTCAAATCCTCTACATGGCTTTGAAAAGCTCAGCCTTGATTGCCAGAATTCGCACCCTGATAACTGTGGTTTTCCTAGTAATGTATGAAAGGAAAGTATTTGGGGAATATTTTTACCTCAGTCATGTCCCTTAAACCACATATCAAATTATCAATAGTCTGTTTCTCTTTCTCCTGCACCTGCTCTTTTTAAAGAATCTAGTTTTGGCCCAGCAGGAGCCAAGGTGATTGCAGTTAATGTAAAGCTTAATTACTGGTTTTGGGTTGTTGTCCCTCCCTGCCCCCTGAAGTCAATAGCAGTGAAATTCTAAAATCAAGCCAGAAAGACTATTAACAAAGTTGTATCCAAGTTCATGGTTAATCAGGCTGACTCTGGGGAGAAAGGAGCACATCACAGATTTAGCGTTAATATTAACACTCAGCTCTTTAATCAAGGCCCCTATCCAGAAACTAATAGGAACAAAGCTTGACTTACAACACAAAGGAGATTAAAAAAAGATAAACACTGTTTCCAGTTTTATTTTTTTCAGTTCGGCACAGTTATGATCCACCAAAAAGGTGCCTACCAACTAGTCTCAGAGCTATTAACATGCAGACTCCTGGGCCAATCCATTAAGAGACCAAAGAGCAGGCTTCCATTTGCAGAGAGAAACTCTGCCTTTTCCATTTACACTTCAGGATCAGAGCCTGACACCAAATCCCCTTTGTAACAAGAGCCCCTTTACAGCAGGCAAAGAGATCGAAGATGCAGCAGGGGGCACCTGACCCTACAGCCCAGAGCACATAAGAACATAAGAACGGCCGTACCGGGTCAGACCAAAGGTCCATCTAGCCCAGTATCTGTCTATCGACAGTGGCCAAAGCCAGGTGCCCCAGAGGGAGTGAACCCAACAGGCAATGATCAAGTGATCTCTCTCCTGCCATCCATCTCCATCCTCTGACGGACAGAGGCTAGGGACACCATTCCTTAGCCCATCCTGGCTAATAGCCATTTATGGACTAGAGAGCAGCATTTGAGTTACCAGGTGAGGCATTTCAAATTCTTGGATCAAGGCATCATTTTTAATTGCTTTTGGGAGGAGACCCCAACCTCCTCTCACCCCAGACTTCAGGCACCCCCTATTTCAGCAACCTTCCCACAAGCTAAGGAGTCATAAAAGTGTGAGCTCTCAGTGATATCCCGTGAAGACAAAGGCAAACAGATCCCCAGTTACCAGGTTCCTCACAGCTTCCTAATCATTCTCCTAAGGCTCAGGCACACACAACCTAACCAGCTGCAACCTCATCCTCCAGAGGATCTTGTCCCTCCCAAGGCCTTTGAAGTTGAGACAAGCCTCAGACTTCACAGATGAGTCATCTGACAAGGATCTGCTCTGCTCTGCTCTGCTCAGCTTCAGCTATTTCTGTGCATTTCCTGCAGTCCGTTGATCGAAGAAGCCCAGGGCACGCTCCCTCTTAAGGGGCAATGCACAACACCCTGCAGTGATTGGCTACATCGTTAATATAATTATAACATAAGCATTATTAATAAATAACGAGATTCAATGTGGATGAGTGCATCTGAGGAAATGAATCGGATGCCCAGACATGCAGGGGGAGGGACAAGCCTGGGAAGCAGTGATGGCCAGAAAAGGGAGCAAGTGATAGGGGATAGCAAATTAGGCATGAGTTTACAATGGGATGTAGTAGCAGCAAGAGCCCAGTGAAATTTGGGCTGGCACATACAGAGACATTGTGTAATGCAGCAGGGGCTACATCTGGAAGAGTGAATTAATTGCTGGCCACCGCATCACCAGAACAATACCGATAAACTGGAGGGAGTTCAACAAAATGCAGGTACGATTATAAGGGAGCTGAGGGCACCAGGGCTGGATCAAGGCCCAGGTATCACAGGCCCATGCCAAAGGCCCCAGCTCCTGATGAGATCAAAATCTCAGATTTCATTTTAAAAGAATTGTGTTTCTAACCCTCATGTAACTTGAGTTTGCATAGAGCCTGAAACAATAGCTCCAAGAGGCGTATGCTGCCCTATTCATCTTAACTCTGAAACCTGCTACTACACCAGAAGGGGCAGGGCCACAGCCTAGGGGCGGGCCATATGGGGCCTCAGCATGGGATGTCCCTAAAGTGCTGGATTGCCTTATTTTACCACTAGGAGAGACTGATATATAAAATGAGATTAAGGCTCAGACTGTGACTAAGTGCCTAGGTTGTAGGGGGAGGCCACGAGGAGCCTTCCCACCCACCACTGCACTGTGAGTGGAAAGTGTAGGTCAAGTGCCAGGTTCACTCCAATGGTGGCACCAGCCATTCCAGCAGGGGAAGGGATGAAGAGAGGGCAGGAGAGTGGCCTCCCCCACTCCTCACTGGCCAGCAGCGCTGAGGAAGGTGCACTCCGCATCCTTTCAGGGGAGAAGTGGCTGCTTAAAATGCCTCTTGAGGGTCTCTTGGGCTCCCTTTGGGCTGTGCTTTGAAGGCCTAACCCAGCTCTGGAAGTGCGATATCTCTGTCACTTGGCTGAGGGGGATGGGGCACATCGGGAGGGTGGAAACAGCCAGGACAGGGGTTAGGGTGGCACAAGAGAATGTGATTGGGAGTGATGGGGTGGGGTTAAGGAGGCTGAATAGCAGCAAACCCTTCCTGCAGAGAGATCTACCGGTTGGCCCCGGGGCGTGGCAGAAGCTCCGTTGCATGGGACTGTGAAACGTATGTTGAGCAAAGCCCTGGAAGGGGACAGTCCTGGCCCTGCCCCTGGGTGAGGGGCTGGGTCTTCTAACAGGCCTATCCCGTCCCCAATTTCTGTGGGGAGTCAGGCCCCAATGCAGAAGGGAGGGGCTGCTTCCTGTGAGAGTCGGATCCTGTCAACTGCTGACCCGGTCAAACCCAATATCATTGTCATTGGTAGTGCTGTGGCAGCTAAGATCAGGTCCCCAGGGCACCAGGTACTGAGCAGAGAGATGCAGTTCTGCCAACCTCGAAAGATCAGAAATCATGAGGCAGGCCCCCACAAAATCACAAGATCGGCCCCAACTATCATGAGATTGGCTGACAAAATCATGAGAGGTTTTTCCCCCTCAAAAGACAAGACGGTGTTTTTTAAGTTTGTCTGTTTATTGCTGCACTCCCCTGTCCAGCCCCAGCATGTGCAGGTCACACTCAGTGTCGCCCTCTCTGCTGAATGTATCTGCTGAGTGATTTTGGTCCCATCTGCCTGTCCCTTGCCCTGCAATTTATTCTGCTCCTGCTCAGCTTCTCTCATCAGTGCAACCCCCTAGCCTCCTCTCTGCTCCTAGGGCTCTTCACTCCCTTCTCCGAGGCCTGGAGGGGGCTGCAGCATGGTTCCCCTTCTCCCTTCCAGGCTGTGGGGCAGCTCCGGGAGCTCTTCACCCCCTCTGCCCCCTCCCAGGCCAGGTGCTGCAGGGAACAGGTGCAGAAGAACCGTCTCCCATTGCTCACAGGAGGGAAGGAGGAGCAGAACTCTTTACCTCTCCCCTCCCTGCCTAGGAGAACAGTTTTGGGGTGCTAAGGGCAAAGAAAGCTCTTCCTACAGCAGCTCGGATTGATTGCTCAGCCCCAGGAGGTGCAGCAAGTTGGGGGCTCAGCCAATCAGAGGCAGATTTCCCCCAGGCAGGGCTACATTGCCCAGAGGGTTGGAGCATCTCTGGTCATTGCAAAGCGGGCGCTGGCCTGGGCTGAAATCCCATCCCTGAGAGAGCTGGCCACATGGGTGACAGGCTGTGCCCCAAAGAGCTTAAGTCCTAAGTACAAAGAGTGGGAGGGGAAACAGAGGTACAGGGAAGGGGTGTGACTGGCCTAAGAGGACACAGCAAGCGTGGCCGAGCCAGGATTAAACCAGTAATAAGCAGAGACAGGCCCGCACCAGAAGTCCAGATCCAAACTCTTCTGAACTCTGGGGAGGGGCAGAATCAAACCCAAACCCAGCTTCAGATTTCCCACTGGGTGGTTTCTGTAGCAGGAACCCCAAATCCATTCCAGATGCCCTGAAATGGAAAATGCCCATATGGGCCTCTCTCCTGCAATAACACGGGGCCTGGGAAGAGTTTTGTTCCGTTCCGTTCCAGGGGCTAGAGGCTGTGCAGAAATCAACACGGGCGTTGCTGTGAGTTTCTCTCTGCTAACCCGTCCTCTGGGGGCCTGGGTTTTGTTCCAGGGCACAGCATCCATGAAGCATGAAGGGAAAGAGGGCTGCAGCAGGCAAACAGGAGCAGGGAGCCGGCCAGCTGTGGCGGGGGGGGGGGGGGGGCGGGGAGGAGGAAGGGAGATGGCCCGGCCTCCTTCTCTGCCTTCATTTCATGGCTCTGGAAAGGAAGTAGAAAGCGGAAAAGCAGAGTCAGGAATGAATGTGCTGCCCCAGCCTCTGGCCACACCCCGCTCTGCCTGGGTAGGAGAGAGGGTGCCTGGACTCGCAGCCAAAGAGCCACTATTTCCTCACCCACTGTGCTTCCAAAAGAACTCTCGGCCACAGGCACTTCACTGCCACTAAGACAGTTAGTCCCCATTCATGTCCCTGACTGTCCCTTTGCATTAGAAACAGGCCAAGCTGCACTGCTGCATCCAAATGACCCCATTGTTTGGATCAGTGTCCAGGTTGCCACGCTGCTGGGGTGTGGCACAGGATCTAGCCATCTCCGACCCTGGGGGAGGATCGGGTCTGCCAGCCTCTGCTTCTAATTAACCCTAAACCAAACACCTCTTGATTTCCAATCCAGTTTAGAGTGTCCAAGCAGCAAGAGCAGAGACAGCCCCCTGCACAAAGAGCCCTCCCCTTGCTCCACAGAAATCAATGGGGTTACTCATGGCAGCAACTCATGGGGGTTGTAGGAATTTGCTCCAGACCTGCAGCACCCCTGTTATTACATTCCTAGGGGGGACACACACACGCCAGCCCTGCCAGTGCACATCTCCTAGCTGCAGCACCCCCTGCTACTCCAGTCCTGAGGGTGCCCACAGACATAGCTCCTCCAATGCATCTCAGTCCTGACCTGCAGCCCCCTTGCATCCACCTTTCAGATGCAGGCAGCCATTTGTAGTGGACTGTGTGAGGCTCCAGAGCTGCTGGCTCTGGCATTCTCCTTACTATGCCAGGGAACCCCAGTTAGAGCATCCTCGAGCAGATCTTTCACAGGGCTCAGAGCAAGCAGTCTTCTTGGGGGCAGGGTGACAAGAGCTCCAGACACGCCCTAGACAGCTGCACGCCACATTTCCCTCCGCTGCCATGCGATCGCACTCTGGTTTGGGGGCGGATTATGCATTTTTTCCACCAACTAGTTTTTGTGCCTTTTTTTTTTTTTTCTTTTAAAGGCACAATGTTTTCTTAGAAACAGACAGAAAGTAACTGGCTGGTTGCTGCCTGTACAAGCCCCACCCTGATGAGAGGCTGAGACTTTCCCCTCCCATCACAAAACATCTAATGACAGAGGACCCCTTGGCACATGGAAAGGAAGTTGCTGAAAATAAACGCTATTTGGAACTGTTTTAACTTCTTGCCCTGGCACTTTCTGAACTGGATTCCCACTCTCCCTACACTTGGACTGTAGCCGAGAAGGCTCTGAAAACGGATTTAACAACCCCTTAAGTAAGTGGCTTAGTTTTCTTCTTGTCTTTACATTTGTTCCGGGGGTAGCACTGAAATTAGAGGCTGCTTACAAATAAGCACAAACACCACCCTCACTGGGCATGACATCCATCAGCGAGAGGAGACTTCTCCCCGAGGACAGAGCATTCCTGTTTGTCACCCAAACTTAGTTTTCCTTGGCCTGTTGCTAGCTCCAGCCTTTGAAAGGACGGGCTGCATGGTTTTGGTTTTGCGCAATTGTTCTGTGCTCCCCTGAATAACAGTCCTGGATTTGTATCATTCCATTCCAGGTTTAGAGTCTTTGAGGAACACTGCACAACACAAACTTTATGGCAGTCGAGATCATGAGTCCGATTCTTCACCCAGATTCTCTAGTGTAAGTCTGTTGATCAGTGAGTTTGACTGGTGTGGAACTGGGGTACTGCAGTAGGGAATTAGGGCCCTAGTTTTTCGTGTTTAAACCCATAGTGATTTTACAGAATAACTGTAATAGACTCACGAATGGATAGAAATAATAGAGAGCACTGGACTGAACTCTGGACTCACCCCCCGTGCTAACCCATGGACTTGAATAGGGCTACACAGGGTAAGGAGGGTGGTAACTGACCCATCGTCAACTAGTGATCTCAGGCACCAGGTTGGACTAGCTCCCTGCCATAATCTCATTAGGCTCAGCTCAGTCTTCCAGGGGCTTGTACACTAAGTACCAGATGCGTGTGGGTCTTTCACAGGAGACCTTAAAAACTGGGATCCCTTTATCTGATTGGCCTGAACACGAAAGATCCCCTGCTACTTTTCAGAGAAGCTGGGGTTTCCATGGCATCAATTTTACATTTGCCATCAACGTGCAGGATGTGGGGCTGGCCCCTTCACAAAAGTCGTAGCTAGGGATCTATCCAGGTGGCACTTGATCATGCCCCTTTGGGGTCTGCCATAATTAGGAGGAGGATGGCTTTCCACAGCCAGACCCCAGAAGGCTGTGTGCCATTCAGGAGATGCAGAAGGCTATGCTGTAGGTATTGATACGAACTCCAGGGCATGTTCACCAGCCTCTCAGATGGGCCTTTGTCAAAGCTCTAGCCTCAGTGAGGTGAATCATCTCCCACCTGAAACTTTGGCGCTCGATGGGTTTGGCCAAGGTTCGTGTCAGTTAAACTTGGCATGCGACACGAAGTCCAAGGGATTGTGGAACCCAGCCTGATGACCCAGAACTGCTGCCTTTTCACACAGCTCCCCACCCATTTCCCCCTGCAGAGGTGGCTGCACTTTAGTGCTGCTGGGCTATATGAGAAGCAGTGTTGCCTAGTGGATAAAGCACTGGACCAGGGACTCAGGAGACTTGGGCTCTATTCCTGGCTCTGCCGCTGATTGCTGGGTGACCTTAGGTAAGTCACTTTGCCTCCCTATGCCTCAGTGTCACCATTTGTAAAATGGGGGTAATGATACTTACCTCCTTTGTAAAGCTCTTTTCAATCTACTGATGATAAGAGCTAGGTGATAACATTATATGTATTCCAGGCTCCCATCCTACAAGCCCACTGAAATCAAGAGGTTTCCTTGTCTGAGAGCTGCAAGATGGGGCCCATAACTAGCAAAGTGCTTTGGGATCCCCAGAAATGATAGGTGCAATGCTATTCTGGTGTAAGGAGCCCAGAGATGAAACCACACAAGCTGCTTGGGAGTGTCCTGCGGGATTTCACTCGGCTCAGCACGAAGGCTGGTGCCTTGTCTCAGAATCTAAGCTGGGCCCTATTGCACAGCAGCCAGGAGGTGAGAGAAGGAAGCAGGTGGTAACTAAGCCTCGGTTAGTGGGTGAGTGTAGGGCTGATGCCAGCTGCATCGATACAAACCCTATGTACAGATGTGCTCTCCTAGGGGCGATACATTGCACCCCCATGGATTGACTGTTTGGTGAAGACAGACAGAGCCCTGGGAAACTCGCTGCTTCGTTATCGTTCCATTCTCCGAATGCCAGAACAACCCGCTCTGGTTTCTGGGTAGTGCAGCTCAACGGGCCTTTCCTGTACAAATGAATACTGTCATCGGACCTGCCAGCAGAGGGCCGTCCATTGCTCTCTATGCACATGACCACATCACACAGGAAATCTGAGCTGCACTAAGGGCTTATCTTCGCTGCATCAGTTAGCTCAAATTACTGCACTCCAGTGAGCCTAGTGAGAGAGACCACACTGCAAACCAATGCTGGAGCTCCCCAGAGTGACTGGACTGGCAGCACAGAGTAACTGGATTAGCTGCAGATGAGTTGCTGTAAGCGGAGCTGTTGCATCCCCATTATTAGCTTGAGCATCAGCAAGTTACAACAATGGAGCTTCAACCCATCCCCTCTAGCAGGCAAGCTAGCTCCCGTTTAACCATCACTTCTCTTGGAGCTAGAGATTGGTGTGTGTGGATGCAGGTCAAGTTAGGGGTAATTTTCAAGTATAACTGGAGCTAGCTATGCTGTGAAGACACACCCTAAGACATTGAGGGTGTCTATGCTACACGGTAAGCCCAGGTTTAATAGAACTCAAGTTAGCAGACTTGGGTTTGTTAGCCTAGGGCTTGAGCGTCTACACTCATTGGTAACCCCAGGTTAGGAATTGTTGAACCCTGGGTCCCAGCCTGGGGGTCCAGCATCTGCACTGTATTATGTGGACCCAATGCACAACCCATATCCCAGAGTTCCTTCCACTCTTCCACAATGGGGCCACTCTAGCCCTTTGTTCATAGTGCAGTGTGGGAAAACTTGACTGTCCTCCAAACTTGACTGTCCAGGGACAAAGAAAGACAGCACATGGGATTGTGAGGTACTTTCAGTGGATTCCCAGAGCATGTGTCCAGTGGAGCCATCTCTACTGCGCAAAGGAACAGGATTTGAACCCTGGGTCCTGGTTTGACCAAGGCTCAGACCCTCCGATCCCTTAGGGTCCTGAGACCCTGAGTCCGATTAGTATGAAGAAGGAAAGGAGGTTAGCCTTGAGCTTGAGTTTGAACTCTGGCCTTACATCGCAGTGTGGACATACCCTGAAACTTTTATGCAGTTTAAAACACCCAGGGAGGCACCTTTCCTTGTATCCATTCTAGGAATAAGGACTCGTGTTAGTCACAAGACACCCATGCATTCATCATCAACAGTACTGGTCACTGGCAACTAATAGTTCAATCCAAACCTACCATACTACGCATAAATATCTGGGATTACCATCAGACCCTGCCCTTCTGCAGAGCCTTTGGCCCGAGGATTTCCAAACTGCTGTTACTAATACTCATTCATTAGGCCCGGGGAGACAGAACACTCAAATCAGAACCTGCAAATGCTGAGACAGTAAACCTGACCTAGGAGGAAAACCTCAGTCCTACTGAACTCCCAGAGAAGTGAGTGTGATTTGCCCCAGAGTTACACAACAAAACAGTGGCAGAGGTGGGAACACAATCTAGGAGTCCCAACTCCAAACCTCTGCTCTAATAATTAAATAACACTGCCTTTCTTTGTTGCAGATTTACAGGAACTTCTAGTATGGAATGGTAAAGCTCATGCCAGTCTGCTAAGGAAGGTAAGAAAGGCTTGACTGGGCTCTCATAGGGTGGGAGAGAAGAGGCAGCCAGTCAGAGAGACAGAATCAGAGGCAACAGATTTTTTTTTTTTTTAGTAATCATCTCTGGCAGATACTGTTTTGAGGAATTCAATGGGAAATGGAAAAGTCTGAGGTTTTCCTTCTAGCTCAAATTTCCTCCCTCAGCAATCCCTTCTGCTCCTTGTTTTTCACTGTCATCTGAAAAATCATTCCATAATGTTCATGGATAGAAAAGTGGCTGTTAACTCTGAACCCTAACGATGAAACTTAAAGTGTCAATATTATTAACTATTTCACTGCGAATCATTGTAGACAGAATGTGTCACTGCTCTGAGATTGAGGGTGGGGTTTGGGTACTAATATTCCCACTCCAAACCTGAGTAAGAGCGCAGAGCTGTGAACTTTGGAGTGTGTATGAAGGAGTGAATTCAGAGAAGGAGGATGGCCCACTGGTTAGGGCACTTGCCTAACACTTGGGAGAACCAGGGTCAAGTCCCTGCTCTGCCACAGAATATTGGTGTGAGCTTGGGCAAGTCACTTAGCTCTCTATGCTTCATATATTAAAGATTCAAGTGTCAGAGGGGTAGCCGTGTTAGTCTGGATCTGTAAAAGCAGCAAAGAGTCCTGTGGCACCTTATAGACTAACAGACGTATTGGAGCATGAGCTTTCGTGGGTGAATACCCACTTCGTCAGATGCATGTCACTCATGAAAGCTGATGCTCCAATACATCTGTTAGTCTATAAGGTGCCACAGGACTCTTTGCTGCTTTTATATTAAAGATTGAAAGCTGTTCAGTTACTATGGTGATAGGGGCCACATAAGTACCGTACCATACACTCAACTGTGTCTAACAATCTTGCTGAAGCATAATTTAAATTTGATTGTGGTTCTGCAGGATCCTCAGGTACTTTGGCTAGCTAGTGGGGGTGGGGCCGAAGTGGGCATATGGACTTCTCCAAATGAACTGGTCTTTCTGGGGTAGCTCTCATTTCACAGGTGCTGTCTAAGGCTCTGGTCACCTTTAAAAACATGCCAGACTGTGACTGTTCATCAGAAATGGCCTACAAAGGAGCAGCTCACCAGAGGTTGTTCCTCTCTCTCCCTTTCTCAGGGCCAGAGGCCAAAGCGGAGAGTGTAGCAAAGTAGGGGCCAGCTACCAACCCCTGGAGTCGCTCCACTCCCATTAACAAAGTGATCCCTACCTGCGTCTGATGCCAGGGAGCAGAGAAACTGGCTGATGTGGAGCCAGGTCCTTCCCACCAGCCAGACCACCTTCCTACTTCTCTAGACTCCCACTGTGACCCCTACTCCAGCTGGGTATGACAGCACCCAATTACAAGTTCCCCCAGAGTTGCCAGGCGAGGTCTCTGGGAAGCGGGGCAGCCATCGGGGAGAAGGGTGGGGGTGCAGCGCCCTATTGCTGCCTCTCGAATATTGGCTCTATAATTCACATTTCCCAGTGCTGTTGTTGTTGCAGCCAGCGTAAGGTGAGAGGACCCAGGCTGCTGTAGGCATCTCCTATTGGATGCTCCATCCAAGATGGCTGCCCTCATCACTGAAAACTTCCGCTTCCTTTCTCTGTTCTTCAAAAGCAAAGACGTGATGATCTTCAATGGCCTGGTGGCCCTGGGCACGGTGGGCAGCCAGGAACTCTTCTCTGTGGTCGCCTTCCACTGCCCCTGTTCTCCGGCCAGGAACTATATCTATGGACTGGCTGCCATTGGAGTCCCAGCCCTGGCCCTGTTCCTCATCGGCGTCATCTGGAACAATCACACCTGGAATTTGGTGGCCGAGTGCCACAAGAGGGGGGCCAAGAACTTCTCGGCCGCAGCCACCTTCCTGCTCTTTGGCTCCATCATAGGGCGGGCTGCCGTGGCCCCTGTCACCTGGTCGGTCATCTCACTGCTTCGTGGAGAAGCCTATGTCTGTGCCCTCAGTGAATTTGTGGACCCTGCCTCCCTAGATAAATTTCCATCCAGATATGGACCGGAGACCCTGGCCAGGTTCCCTTGTAACGACATTCCAAGGAACTTGACAAGTTTTAAGGAAGAAGTGATAAGAAGACTAAGATACGAGTCCCAGGTATTCATTTACTTGTATGTCTGGGTGTGGAAGGAGTATTGACAAGGGGTTAGAGGAGACCGGGAGCCAGGTCTCCTGTATACTATTTCTGGCTCAGGATGAGTGTGTTGTGTTGGAGTTAGAGGAGGAGACTGGGAGCCAAGGTTCTGAGACAGAAATTGAAATCCTGGCCCCACTGAAGTCAAAGCAAGTTTTGCTATTTACTTAATTGAAGCCAGGATATTACACAGTGTTGTCTAGTGGTTAGAGGAAACTTGGGCTGTATTCCTGACTCTTGAGAAAGTTACTTCCCCTCTGTGCCCCATTATCCTCCTCTCTCTGAGGGAAATAATATTCACATTCCCCTCTGTGGCTTAACCAATGTCCAATAAATTCTCATTGAAACTGCAGCATTGGGAAGCCAAGATAAGGAAAATGGTGAAAGCGGCCCTGAAACCCCCAGCGCTGCTCTGAGCTGTGACAGGGCAGGATGCCACTCCTGTCTCTGTTCAAGCAACAAACCGCTCAGAGCTCCGTTTTACAATATCGCACACTCCTTAACTCACTCGGCCAAGGATTGGGGAGACAAAAGGTGTCTTCCCCATCGGAAGTGGGAGTGAGGGGGCAGCAGCATCAGGGCACACTCAGGCTCCACCTCCTCCTTCCTGTGCCTTTTCTACTTTCCGGACTGAGTTAATTAGCCCTGTACCTTTCTCCAGCCCATCCCGTCTATCAGTTAGGCACAGCTTTGCGCCTCAGGTTTACTCTGGGGTGATTTAATTGATGTCTCCCTGATCAGAGTGCTGGTAGAGCTGCTGTTGCCCAGCACTCTGTCACAGAAGCCTGTGTCCTATGCCTGCGAGCACCATGTGTTCAGACATCTGGAGTGATTTACAGCTAATCTGAGGTGTGAGTTGTCCCAAGACCAGGCTTAGCTACCAGAAACCGGTACAGTTTTTACATTAATAATCTGCTTTGAGGGAAAATTTGCTTTTAAGACACATGTTCATGGCTTTGTGAGGACCTACCCAAAAAAAAAAAAAGCAGCATTTGCTAGGTGCAAGAGGACATTATGCAGACACTGGGAGATCAGTTATCAGAACCAACTCCACATCAGCTGACCCAGGGCTTTGCAGTACCATGTTGGATCTGAATTAGACAGACTAGTCTGTTCACTCTGCAGTGATCTGCCTGTCGCCCAGTCAGGAGCAGAAGTGATGGGGTGTCCCTGAATTAGAATAGAACAGGGGTTCTCAAACTGGGGGTCAGCACCCCTCAGGGGGTCGTGAGGTTATTACAGGGGCGGTCATGAGCTGTCCGCCTCCACCCCAAACCCTGCTTTGCCTCCTCCATTTATAATGGTGTTAAATATATAAAAAAGTGTTTTTAATTTATAAGTGGGGATCGCACTCCGAGGCTTGCTATGTGAAAGGGATCGCCAGTACAAAAGTCTGAGAACTACTGGAATAGAATGAGTTGCCCACGTCACGGTGCATTGGCCAAGCTGTAAGGGATTTCAAGTCTGACGTAGATGGGGAAGGTGCAGATCAGGACTGAGGTTCATCAGCTGAGCTGTCTTGGCTCCAGTCTGGAAGAGCAGCCGCTCAGGGCTGAAGGGCATCGGCAGAGGATTGCTGGGAATCTCACACAGCATCTGCCTATGCTCTAGTCAGCGCTATCAGTGTTGCATCACGTTCACAGAGACAAGAACAAAGAATCCAAGCGCTGGTGTCCTCCTGAGCCAGCATGAACTGGGGCAAACCCCAGTATGAAACAGGGCAGGTTCTTTAATCAGAGATTGGACTGATGAGCTGTTCTGATGTAGTCCCCTCTGTCTCTTTCTCAGCTCTTTGGCTGGCTGCTCATTGGGGTCATTGCAGTCTTGGTTTTCCTCACCAAGTGCCTGAAGCACTGTTGCTCGCCGCTCAGCTACCGGCAAGAGGGCTACTGGTCCCAGTACCGCTCTAGCGAGGCCAAGCTCTTTGAGCGCACTGCCGAAGTCCACTCCAAGATCCTGGCTGCCAACAACGTCAAGCAGTTCTTCGGCTTCGTGGCTCTGAACAAGGAGGAGAAGGAGCTAGTGGAGGAGTTCCCAGTGGAGGGTGTCCAGCCAAGCCCGCAGTGGAATGCCATCACCGGGGTCTATATCTACCGGGAAAATAAGGGCTTCCCACTCTACAGCCGGCTCCATAAGTGGGCCAAAGGGGTGGAGGGGAATGGGCCAGGGCCTGATGGTCAGGAAATGGTCTTCCTAGCCACATAAGAGAACCAGCAGCCCAGGGGGATGACAGAACCAGTTCCCCACACCATCTTTATTATATGGAGATGTGCCTGTCTCTCAGAACCGGAAGGGACCTTGAAAGGTCATCAAGTCCAGTCCCCTGCCTTCAAAGCAGGACCAAGTACTGTCCCTGACACATTCCTCCCTGATCCCTAAATGGCCCTCACAACCCTGGGTTTAGCAGGCCAATGCTCAAACCACTGAGCTATCCCTTCCCCCTCTCCCCCCCAGACATTCCCATCAGACTTTGCTTCACTGTATGTTCAAATACGCAAATATGGCACAGTAGCACGGTTAGTTGATCTGCTGCTAATTCTCCTCCAAACAGCTGTTCCTCCTGGGCACAGCAAGGGAGGAAGGATGAACAGCTTCAGGGTAAAGACCAACCACATTGTGCCAGGAACCTGTCTCTAAGACACAACCATGCAATGCTGCTCCCACACACAGGACATGGCACCTAAAGCAGGTATTTGCACCCTGTTGCCAGACTATCAGTGCTGCAGCCCTACTGTTCTGAGGCACAGACCGAGCCCCCGGGACCTGTGTACACAAAGACATGTTAAAGATGGGAAACCAGCTACAATACACTGCCAGGGTTTCCCTATCTCAGCTATGAATGTGGCAGCCTCTTTGCTCTCCTTCATTTCAGGGTCAGGAAAAGACAACCTAGCACAACTGCCTATTTTATTATTAAGACTTTATCTTATAATTCTATAGCATAAACAAATTCCCAGAGGACATGATGGGCAATTGCATCTGGGGTGGAACACAACAGCAGTCCATCAATGCACAGAAAAACTCTACAGTCTAAGGGTTTGTCTACATGAAGGAAGGGACGGGGTAGTATGCCCTAACTTGGATTGGAGCACACTGAAATGACCTGTATTCACACAGTGCAGACCCTGAAAGCACAGTAGCTCCATAGTTAAAGGGTATAAAGTTCATCGGGCACTGAGTTAATACAAACCCATGTTCGTGTACGCACATTTCTCATTCACACTATTTTAGCTGTCCTAAGTGCCACCCCACACTGAATGTCCCCAGGATTGAACTGTCAGTTTCCCTGTGTATCCTCCCCCTCCACTTCTCTGGGATCAAGTTGACCTGATGCCAGCTAGTAGGCCACTGATATTGCACAGGGAAATTTAATGAAGTGGAATGTAATTATCCAGTTGGAAACTGGCCAGGACACCAAAGATCCTTTTTCATGAGCACATATGGTCAACTTGGTTTTATGTATCTGGAAGACAGCACAGTCAGCAGATCTGCATCCTGCTGAGCTGGCCTGGGACAGGTTGAGTCATCACTACCACTTCCTGCAGCACCTTGGGCTTCTCATCCAAGCACTGACCAGCTTTGCCTCTGCTTAGGGTCTGAGACATGGCAAGCTCATAACCAGACTTAGTTACAGTGCACACTCGTCACGCTTAATTGTATCAGTTAAGCATCTTTCTCCTACTGGAAGGAGACCAGAAACCAGACAGCCAAAAGACTGCATTATGAGCATGTCTTGTGCCTGTAGAAACTGATTTGCACTGATTGGAATCGGTGGGATTCAGCCATGGGAAGCAGTGACCACTCCTCCCTTCTTTCATTGGGCTTTTTAAACGGTTTCCACTGCCTTAAATGGCTCCTGAACGAGATCCTCACGGCTTCTCTCTTAAGAACCAAGCTCCACTCTGAGAAACGGAGAGAGGGGAGGTTTAAATGTACGACTGTCATTGCACTATTGTGTTGTCCACTGGTTGGAGAATTGATTTGTGTTTATAGCACTGCACAATTCACCTGTCTCTAACTGCATGTTGAATTAGTTACACGCAATTGTGTCTGTTTCAATGGTTGGCAGCATATTGGAGTTGGCTTTTCTTATTTATAATGCTGCTTTATATATGCACCTCATTTTTATGCACTTTTGCTATGCCTTTCATGGTACTGTCAACCCCAAGTGTACAAATAGCATGAGTCAGGCACTTCAAACTCATGCAACTCGATTAAAAATTGAGTTTTTTTAATAAATAAAATAGGAATTCTTTTTCTTTGCTTTCTGATTTCTGAACATTTTAGGTGCAGCTGGGCCAAAGAAAAGCTTCAGAATGTGAACATGAGGGCCAGAAACTTACTTTGTTTTTTTAAATTAAAGTTCCGATTCTGGCACGTTCACACAACTCCAGGAGCGGCGGTTTAAGCAGACCACCAACTATCAGGCCGACTCTAGGTTTTTTGTTGCCCTAAGCTCCAGAAGCGCAACTGTCCAAGCCAAAAAAGTCTGTGGAGCATAGGAAAAATTGCTCCCACTGGCAGCTCCACGCCCCGCGTCCTCCCCCCCACACACACACCAGCTCGCCTTCACTCTGCCTCCACCTCCCCTGAGCTGGCTGTTGTGTCCTGCTTCTCCACCCTCCTCCAGCAATTGCGCCACCATACAGCTGATTAGTGCTAGCCTGGGAGGGAGGGGTGAGGAGGAGGAATGTGGTGTGCTTGGGGAAGAGGCAGGGCCAGGGCAGGGATTTGGGGAGGAATCCAAAAGGCAGTGAGGAGGTGGGGCTGGGGGCAGGGCCATGGCAGGAATTTGGGGACAGAAGGGCAGAGTCAGGGCAGGGCTGGGGTGCAGTTGGGGCAGGGGACAGAAGCCCCCTCTGCCTGTGCACCAGAGGGCAAAATATCAAGACAATTCGTGGTACAATATAGGGACAATCCTGATAAAAATCGGGATGTCTGGTCACCCTATGCCCCAAGCACATGCTTGCTTTACTGGTGCCTAGAGCCGGTCCTGCCAACTATCAGGAGAGTTGGTGATATTGTTGCACTGATTCGGGTGCAGGTTTTACAGGGGATTGATGCAGTGGGTGAAGGGAAGACTGGACTCTGCTCTGTCACTGTGCTCTCTTGTGAGAGAAAGAGCAGGAGCATGGCTAGCACTTGGAAACAGGCACTGGGGGACATCTCATGGACTGCAAGTGCTAATACACACAGGTTGTAATTGCTATACATCATGTGCTGGCAGAAAGAGAAGTGATGGCAGCCCCTTTGCGAAGGTGTTTGAGTTGAGTTTTTTAATTCTCCTTCAGGGTGCAGACATTCTATGCAGCTCTCCGAGGAGATCTACAACAGACGACAACCAGGATGCTTATAAAAGCATGACAAATAGAAAGAAGTCAGGATTTAGCATAATGAGTAACTGCTATTCATGCCCATCAGCTGAGTCAGGAACTCAGGCTATCACAAGCAATAATCCCACCACTCCAGCAGCTTCTAGCCATGGGCTCTGCTGGTTATCAACGAGGAATTCAGCATGGATTTTGTAATGAAGGAGAGAGCCCAAAACTGAGTTAGGAACAGCCTGTTCCTCTCTCGGGAGAGGTCCATAAACTGGGCAAAAATTTAAAAAAACAGGCACTGTAGCTAAGATTCATTTCCTCTGCCTCTGTAATGGCTGAAAAGAGCAAACACAAATTTGCTTTGAAGATCACATATTAAACTTAGATTGAACTAATTACAACCCACACCCTTCTTACTAAAGGTTAAACAAAAGCATCACAAAGTTAGCTTGCAATAATTTTATAACATTTTGAAGGGCCCATAATCCCACACCTCAGATTACGCCCCCCCCCCCCGACGCCACAGAACCAACCTAAGATGATGCTCAACCTGGGCTGATGTTGATCAGTGACAGCCTTCTGACGCTCATTCCTTCTCTACACAAAAAGGAGGGGATAAAAGGTGGGCAGAAGGCACGTAGAAACAGAACATAAGAACGGCCATACTGGGACAGACCAATAGTCCAATTAGCCCAGTGTCCTGTTTTCTGACAGTGGCCAGCACCAGATGATTCAGAAGGAATGAACAAAACAGAGCAATTATGGAGTGATCCATCCCATTGTCCAGTCCCAGCACCTGGCAGTCAGAAGTTTAGGGATACCCAGAGCATGGAATTGCAATCTTGATCATCTTGGCTAAAAGCCATTGATGGACCTAGCCTCCATATCTAACTCTTTTTTTAACCTAGTGTCACAAAGTTCCTCCTCTGCCTTGGTGAGTCCTGTGCTTATTGGCAGATTTGCTCACCTCAGTGATCTTCCCCACAGTCTCAGTCAACTTCTCCTATGTCTGATCAGGAGTGGGGAGGTTTGGGGGGAACCCGGGCCTGCCCTCTGCTCCGGGTTCCAGCCCAGGGCCCTGAGGATTGCAGCTGTCTATAGTGCCTCCTGTAACAGCTGCATGACAGCTACAACTCCCTGGGCTACCTCCCCATGGCCTCCTCCAAACACCTTCTTTATCCTCACCACAGGATCTTCCTCTTGGTGTCTGATAACACTTGTACTCCTTAGTCCTCCAGCACAGCACAGCACAGCACAGCACAGCACACCCTACCCTCTCACTCTCAGCTCCTTGCACCTTTTCCTCCCAGCTCCTCACACGCACTTCCTCTCCTCTGGCTCCCCCTCACCTGACTGGAGTGAGCTCCTTTTTAAACCCAGGTGCCCTGATTAGCCTGCCTTGATTGGCTGCAGGTGTTCTAATCAGCCTGTCTGCCTTAATTGGTTCTAGCAGGTTCCTGATTACTCTAGTGCAACCCCTGCTCTGGTCCCTGGTCACTCAGAGAACAGAAAACTACTCATCCAGTGATCAGTATATTTGCCCTCTACCAGACTCTTGTACCCTACTGGCCTGGGTCTGTCACACTAGTTATACTTTTGGCCTTCACAACATCCCCTGGCAACAGGGTGATAGGGCATTGTGTGAAGAGGTACTTCCTTATGGTTGTTTTAAGCCTGCTGCCTATTAATTTCATTGAGTGACCCTGGCTCTTGTGTTATGTGAAGGGGTAAACAACACTTCCTTATTTACTTTCTCCACACCAGTCGTGATTATCTAGACCTTTATCATATCCCCCTTTGTCATCTCATTACCAAGCAGAACAATCCCAGTCTTTATCATCTCTCCTCATATGGAAGCTGTCCCATACCCCTAATCATTTTGTTGCCCTTCTCTGTACTTTTAAAAATTCTAATATATCTTTTTTAAGATAGGGCGACCAGATCTGCATTCAGTATTCAAGGTGTGGACGTACCATGGATTTATACAGAGGCATTATGATATTTTCTGTCTTACTCTCTCTCTCTTTCCTAATGTTCCTAACATTCTCTTAGCCTTTTCGACGGCGGCTGCACATTGAGATGTTTTCAGCAAACTATCCACAATGACTCCAAGAGCACTGTCTTGAGTGGCAACAGCTAATTTTGACCTCATCATTTTGTATGTATAATTGGGATTATATTTTCCAATAAGCATTACTTTGCATTTATCAACGTTGAATTTCATCTGCCATTGTGATCCCAGTTTTGTGAGATCGCATTGTAACTCTTCACAGTCAGCTTTGGACTTAATTATCTTAAGTGATTATGTATCACCTCCAAACTTTGCCACCTCACTGTTTACCCCTTTTTCCAGATCATTTATGAATATGTTGAACAGCACTGGTCCCAGTACAGATCCTAGGGGGACACCGCTATTTACCACTCTCCATTGAGAAAACTGACCATTTATTTGTACCCTTTGCTTCCTGTCTTAACTAGTTACTAACCCATGAGAGGATCTTACCTCTTACCTCATGACTGCTTAGGTTGCTTAAGAGCCTTTGGACCGTACCCAGATTTGGACAGGAACAACAAGAGATCCTGGCGGTGGACTATTCTCCAGTAAAGGGGAGAGGTTACATTTTCTTTCATGAAGAAGGGTGCGACATTTGGCATTAGGCTCTTCAAGTAGATGTACAACCTCAGCTGGAGCAACACAAAAGAACCAGTGGCTCCCTGATACTAGTAGCTTCTAACAATATTGTTCATCTTAGGGAGTTAAGTGGATTTAAAAAGAGGAGCGCACAGGGAGGTTTTGCTCAAAACTTGCTGGAACATGTCCTAGACAAATATTAATTAACAAAAGAACTGGTAGGAACCTAATGTTGCTTGGGAAGTCACAACTTCCTTTGCAGCAGGCAATAGGGGTGCATGGAGATATGTTTCTTTGTGTTATGATCTAGTCTTTGGCCCTTTTGGTGAAAAATGTTCTCTAAGAGTTACCATTTGCATGGAGCCTCTTGGACTCCACAGGATGGTCCAGGATGATTGCTAAGTCATAGAATATCAGGGTTGGAAGGGACCTCAGGAGGTAGCTAGTCCAACCCCCTGCTCAAAGCTGGACCAATTCCCAACTAAATGATCCCAGCCAGGGCTTTTCAAGCCTGACCTTAAAAACCTCTACGGAAGGAGATTCCACCACTTCCCTAGGTAACCCATTCCAGTGCTTCACCACTCTCTGAGTGAAAAAGTTTTTCCTAATATCCAACCTAAACCTCCCCCACTGCAACTTGAGACCATTACTCCTTGTTCTGTCATCTGCCACCACTGAGAACAGTCTAGATCCATCCTCTTTGGAACCCCCTTTCAGGTAGTTGAAAGCAGCTATCAAATCCCCCCTCATCCTTCTCTTCTGCAGACTAAACAATCCCAGTTCCCTCAGCCTCTCCTCATAAGTAGTCATGTGCTCCAGCCCCCTAATCATTTTTGTTGCTCTCCGCAGGACTCTTTCCAATTTTTCCACATCCTTCTTGTAGTGTGGGGCCCAAAACTGGACACAATACTCCAGATGAGGCCTCACCAATGTCAAATAGAGGGGAATGATCACATCCCTCGATCTGCTAACAATGCCCCTACTTATACAGCCCAAAATGCCATTAGCCTTCTTGGCAACAAGGGCACACTCTTGACTCATATCCAGCTTCTTGTCCACTGTAACCCCTAGGTCCTTTTCTGCAGAACTGCTTCCTAGCCATTCGGTCCCTAATCTGTAACAGTGCACGGGATTCTTTCTTCCTCAGTGCAGGACTCTGCACTTGTCCTTGTTGAACCTCATCAGGTTTCTTTTGGCCCAGTCCTCTAATTTGTCTAGTCCCTCTGTATCCTATCCCTACTCTCCAGCGTATCTACTACTCCTCCCAGTTTAGTGTCATTTGCAAACTTGCTGAGTGCCGTGCACACCATCCTCCAGATCGTTAATGAAGATATTGAACAAAACCGGTCCCAGGACCGACCCTTGGGGCACTCCGCTTGAAACTGGCTGCCAACTAGACATGGAGCCGTTGATCACTACCCGCTGAGCCCGACGATCTAGCCAGCTTTCTATCCACCTTATAGTCCAATCATCCAGCCCATACTACTTTAACTTGCTGGCAAGAATACTGTGGGAGACCATGTCAAAAGCTTTGCTGAAGTCAAGGAATAACACATCCACTGCTCTCCCCTCATTCACAGAGCACGTTATCTCCTCATAGAAGGCAATTAGGTTAGTCAGGCAAGACTTGCCCTTGGTGAATCCATGCTGACTGTTCCTGATCACTTTACTCTCCTCTAAGTGCTTCAGAATTGATTCCTTGAGGACCTGCACCATGATTTTTCCAGGGACTGAGGTAAGGCTGACTGGTCTCTAGTTCCCCGGATCTTCCTCCTTCCCTTTTTTAAAGATGGGCACTACATTAGCCTCTTTCCAGTCATCCAGGACCTCTCTCATTCACCATGAGTTTTCAAAGATAATGGCCAATGGCTCTGCAATCACATCCGCCAACTCCTTTAGCACCCTCGGATGCAGCACATCCGGCCCCATGGACTTGTGCTCGTCCAGTTTTTCTAAATAGTCCTGAACCACTTCTTTCTCCACAGAGGGCTGGTCACCTCCTCCCCATACTGTGCTGCCCAGTGCAGCAGTCTGGGAGCTGACCTTGTTTGTGACAACAGAGGCAAAAAAAAGCAGCGAGTACATTAGCTTATTCCGTATCCTCTGTCACTAGGTTGCCTCCCTCATTCAGTAAGGGGCCCACACTTTCCTTGACTTTCTTCTTGTTGCTAACATACCTAAAGAAACCCTTCTTGTTACTCTTAACATCTCTTGCTAGCTGCAACTCCAAGTGTGATTTGGCCTTCCTGATTTCAGTCCTGCATGCCTGAGCAATAGTTTTACACTCCTCCCTGGTCATTTGTCCAAGCTTCCACTTCTTGTAAGATTCTTTTTTGTATTTAAGATCAGCAAGGATTATACTCTTCAGCCAACCTGGTCGCCTTGTTTGAACAGTGTGAATTGGGAGAGCTTTGTTCCAGGTGGGCCTTGAGTGGGCCTGACTGCTATAAAAATGCGGTCAGCAGCAAACCAGCTGAGCGGCAAACAGCAGAGGCTAACAGAGGGAGTTTGCCTGGGATCTGTCTGTGAGGAGGTATGCCCCCACCACCAATTCTGGGATTGAGGAGATGAGGGGTCAATTCCTTGTTTTGCCACAGACCTCCTGTGCGACCTTGGGCCAGTCACTCCATCTGTGTCACAACTCCCCAGCTATACAAGGGGGTAACAGCACTGCCCTACCTCAGTGAGAGGATGTCAGGATAAATTCATTAAAGACTGAGGGCTCGGATACTGTGCTGATGGTAGCCATATAAGGACCTTAGATAGGCCGTCCTATTCCAAGTATGAAAGGGTTAAAATGGGATTGGTTATTTTTCAGCAAGTAACACTTGGTTTCTTCTCTCAGTTTAATGACCTCTTAGACAGCTGCTGCTGAGGCAGTCTCCTTTCTAATTACTGTCCATCACAAGCCATGTTTGTTACCCTAGAGTTGCTCATGAGCACCGGATCAAGTTTAATAGGATGGCCGTAGGCTTTTAGAGGAATCATTCAGGCAAGTGGTTGTGTTAAATTGCTGGCAGCACAAAGGCACTGGAGACAAATCATGAAAGACACCATAACAGGTGGAATGTGAGAATATTCTGAGCGATGCTGGGAAGAGTTTTTTTTTTGGGGGGGTGGGGGGAAATAGGAAAGAGAAGGAAGCTTATGCCAGATCATTGCATTTAATGGATGGGGAGTCACTAATTTTCCCATTTCGACACGAAAGCAGTACAGAGGACAGCGGTTTCTACCAGTTATAAAACAATCAGCACTTAACTAGATTCAAAATCATCCACATGTTAAAAAGTCTGTTGTACAGTGGGGCAAGATGAAAAGCTCCTGTAAATGTTTACTTCTTTCGGCCTCAGTTTGGTCCTGGACAATCCAGCCCGGCTGCTGATACTCTCAGGAAACGCACTAGTTATGGACACAGGCAGCCCACTACAGTGGATCTCCATTTCCAGCACCACATACATGGAGTCTGCAACATGATTTGAGTCTCTCTGCTCTGGGAGTTAGCTCTCGGCAAGAGAGCTCTTGGACTCTACGTACTCCAGCGCTGCTACTTTCACAGCCTGGATGGTTTCCGACGTGCCGTATTTCTTCTCATAATCCAGGTAGCGCTTGAAGAAAAACTTCATCCTCTTTGCTGCCAGGCTCAGGTGAATGACCCGCTCGAAAATATCCCTGCAAGAATCAAAAACCCATTCAGAACATGGATCAGCACTGGATCCGCAAGCCTGATGTCCTGCCCATTGTTCAAAGGCAGGATAGGTCATACTTCAGGGGAAGGCAAAGGAAACGCAGTACATGCACTCAGCCTGTTGTAGAATGAACAGTCAGAGCCCTGTGAATCAGCAGGCTTCATAACCCTCTTCCTCTCTGCTTGCACGGTTACTGGTCAGATTATACAGCCGTTTCTCTAAAATCCAGGCACAGTATTTGACTAAGCTCAGGAATGGTCCCAGATTGCCTACACACTGTGCAAAGCAGGATTTCCTTTTGCTAGCTCCAAGCTCATGACAACAAGTAGTCCTTCTCATCCCCAGGGTAGACTTGGCAGAATTCAATTTTTATTTTTTTAATAATTTCAACGGATAATATTGTTTATGCAATTTTCCCCATTTTTATGAATCTTTTTACAGTTGTGCACAGTTATGGGCTTTAAGCATTTTTTTTTTAAATATTTTATCAAGTTAAATGTTCACAGTTGTGGGTAATTATGGGGAGAAATCAGACAAGGGGCGAGGTCAGAGTAATTATTTAATGACAGTAGATGTTGAGATTCAAAAAGTTAAAGCTTTATAACTGTTAAAGCACAAATTGTCAACATCATGTCAAAATATATGAAGTAATTACCGTATATACTTGTTCATAAGCCAAATATTATTGGTAAAAACATGACACATCAAAGAGCGGGGAACAACTTATAAATGGGTCTACACCAAACTTTGACGACTTTAAACTCTACAGAATCATTGAACTGAATATCTAATACATTGTCGTTTTGTTTACCTGAAGCATCTGCAGGCATGGAGCCCCTCAGCTCCCTGTGGCTCCGTTCCCAGCCAATGGGAGCTGCAGGAAATGGCCAGAAGCTCCAAGTAAACTAAACATTCTGACCCGCCAGTGGCTTACCCTGACAGGCCGGGAGCCAATGTTTTCCACCCCCTGAAATATAGGGTCGGCTTATGAAAGGGTTGTGCAATTTTTGCTATTTTTACCTATCCATTTTGAGGGGCTGGCTTATAAACGAACGAGCTAATGAAAGAGTATATACAGTAGCCTTAAATGAAACTCTAATAAGTTTTGAAGCAGCATTTTTCTTACTCTATCTGGAAATTTTGATCATCATCCAGGGAAATAATTTTTCATTGGTTTGTGTGTGTGGTGAAGCTGATGTTTATCAATATCTACCAATAAAAATCTAATCCCTCGAAGACTAACTAAGGGACCATGTAAAATGGAGGGGCTGATCAGCTTTCGCTATCACTTTGCATACGAAGGAGCAATCTCATATCCTTGCTAAGGGGCAACCCAGCCTGGAGGCTGGGAGATCAATATGCTCTTCTGTGAGCCACATGCATCTGGAGAAGAAAGAACAGCAGCTTTAAATAAAGAGATTAACTAGGCTCTTGCTCCTCAGCCAGTCGTGGCCTCTTGCTCTCAGCCTCGTAGACATATGGAATCAGTTACTGGAGAAGCATGGATTAAAAAGAGGTCAAGAGACACGCAGAAGGACTTCCTCACATGCTGTGTAGATCTTGCTGAGGTCCTGAAGATTTAAATCACATTTGCTAGTTTGTGGATTCGGCATTGCTGTGAAAGCTCCATCCAAGTCTGCCTACTGGGCCCCTGAAGGTCTCCTCCTTTCCAACACAGATGAGCCCACAGCCATTTGCCTTCCCCATGTAACACAGATTTGCTGTTGCTCTGGGATCCTCCATACTGCCCAGTACTGCAGGGTATCCACACTCCTTGCACGGGGGCATTTTAAGTCTCTCAGTCTCTCTCTCTCTCTGTCTCTCTCTCTCTCACACACACACACCAGCTGCCTTGCGTCTCAAGCACTCACCGTACTTCCTTCTGGCTGCCGTGTTTGATCATCATGTCTATGTAGATGGACCAGATGTCTGTGCGTTTTGGGTAGCTGCTCAGCGTGCTCTCAAAAATGGCCTTGGCATGTTTGGGGTCCCCAAAGTGGAACTCCAGCTGAGCAAACTTGGAAATCACATCCACATCTATAATGAAAAGACACCCCTCAGGGCACTGCACACACCAGCAAGGGTGCCTGCCCCTCTCCATCCCCTCCTACCCATCCCTCAAACACATACAGACAACTGCCAAATAGCCAAGCAAGAGGCTGGCACAGCTCCAAGGACAATGCTATCTGCAGCCAATCCTTTATCTCTGCTAAGAAAGAGGTTTTGGTGGGATGGGGATCTGCATCCCCAGAGTCGACTGCAGCTCACTTCCCATGTCAGCATTTTATTCCACTCTCTCCTGGAGGGGATGTATTAGGCACTAGTCTCACGAGTTTTAACACTCCAGGGCTCCCTGGAACCATAGTTCAAATCCCAGCAGGGCCTACTTACAACCCTTCCCCCATCAGAAGCAGAACACACATGCAGAGCAGCTGACTTTGAGTGGGGATTTTCAGACCTTAAAAAATGAGGTCCTCTCTACTCTGCGCGAGCCAACCCCACGGCTTAGTGTGTTCCAGGACGGTTGGCTTTGGCATCCTGGCCAAAAGTCTCCCCTCCCCATCGCTGCCAGGCATCAGGAGATTGCAGACCTATTTGCTTCTTCCCAGCTGTTAGCATGGCAAGATACCAAAGATCAACCAAGCCCCCTGAGAAACGGGAACCCAACGAATGGGAAAGATGACACACGGAGTGCGAGAGAAGCCAGCCTTGGGACACTTACGTTCTTTATCTGGCAGGCCCTTGAGGGCGCGTTCCAGGAGCCTGTGCGTGGCCTGCACCCGGCCCTGTTTCAGGAGGAAGGTGGCATATTTCAACCACACGGATTTCTCCTGGCGGAAACGCTTCAGCATCGTGTTGTACAGGTCATCAGCTTGCTGGAAAGATACCAGAGAGGGACGGAGAAGTCAGTCTAACATCGGGTTGGATCACGCAACCTCATACTAGAGCCTGGCACTTCTGGAGAGCTTTCCAGCCATGATCTTTAAGACCTGGTCTACATTTAAAATAAGGTCGACACACCCACATCAGGCAGGAGTGTGAAAAATCCACCCCCACTCCGCCCCCACGAGTGCCACAGCTACACCATCCTAACTCCCAGTGTAGACGCAGCTATGTCAGCAGAAGAATGCTTCTGTCGACATAGCTACCACTGCTCGGTTGCTTCATGTTCTTTCACCAATGGAAAAACCCCTTGTATTGCTGTAGGCTGCATCTACGCTTCTGGGTTATGCCGGCATAGTAACGGTTGCCTAGATCTGCCGTGTACAGTCTCCAGCATGTTTTACAGAGGCGGGGGAGTATCATTAGCTCCGCCCTTTTTAAAACACAGATGGGGAAACTGGAATTCAGAGCAGTGGAGCAGCTTCCTCCAGTTCATACAGCAACTCACTGCCAAGCTAAAAACAGCGCCCAAGTCTCCCAACTCCCAGGCCTGTGCCTGGCTCAGCTGATCATGCTCCCTCCCTACAAGGGTGGATTGTTACTCTGTCTGCAGCTTCTGACCACGCAGAAAACAGTATCCCTGGAGCAGAGTGAATGCACTGGGCCTTTCATCTCTGCATGCTGGGAATGAGATACAGGTTTAGAGCTTAAGTGACAATGAGTTTGGTGTTTCCCCCGGGTCTGTAGGGTCAGTTTGGCATGCCTATCTGTCACTGCCAGGCCAAGCCAAGCCCAGGATCAGAACTGCAGGAGCAGTTGCAAGGTCAGGACTGGGATGCATTGGCACAGCTGCGTGGGAAACTTGCCTAGCACCTGCATTATATCCAGCTCGAATCAGCATGACTGGTCCCTCACCCTTTCAGGAGAGCCAAATTCAGAAGGCCTAGAGGAAATCAAATCTTGGTAACAGACAGATCATCTTATTATGCACCACAGGAAACAGATTAACAGGCAGATGCTATGTGGGGAAGATCTATCTAAGAAAAACCGATGCTAAGTTCCCCTGCTGCTCCCAACAGCGCACGTAGGCCTGCACCATAACTCTCCGGCAGGCTGGCAGTCAGATACATACAACTGGGGAGCAAACGCCGAGTTCGGCCAGGCACTTTCTAAGAAAGAAAAAAAAAAAAAGGCTCGTCTCCTGCCCTGGTGGTGAGCAGCAAGGATCCTGCTCCTCAGCACATCAGGAGTACAGAAACCCACCTGGTATTTCTCAGAGCTGGTATAGATGTCAGCCAGGTGCTGGAAGACTTTCAGGGGCTCATTGTATTGAACAGCCCTCTCAAAGACCTTCATCAGTGTCTCCTCCGTGCCATACATGTTCTCTAGGTTCAGCAGAGCTACCCAGACGTTCAGCTTCTCCTGCTCCTCCCTGAAAGCAAAACAGGACAAGAACTTGGTCAGAGGAACTCAAAACCCTTTACAAACATTAGCTGAGCCCCAACACACATGTAAGGTTGGCTAAGGGATTGCATCACTGCACCACTGAAATGCAGCCCTCTCTGGGGCGGACAGTGGTAGTTGTTTTATGGTGCACAGTAATAACTACACTGTCAGAGAGAAAGAACTGTTTAGCCAATTGAAACTGCCTGGAGAATATAAAGGAGGCAGAATGTATTTACTCATGCTGAAGTAAGCCCACAGGACCAAGGATAACACCCCTCACTCAGGAAGAGAGCCAGATAGAAGTATTAGGTCTCATCTACAAGAGAACCACAGCACCGTGTTGGGGCACTGGCTCAGTACTGATTAAGAAGGAAGACTGGGCATCTATGGAATCATCAATTGCTCTTTCTGCAGCACCCATTTGTCCCCTTACGTCTCCCATCCTAGCAATGCCCAGGCTGGGCCCTGCTTAGCTTTGAGCTCTAACTGGATCACAACACACGATGGGCTGGGCTGCAGACCCACGTAGTGTCACTGCAGCGGTTCAGCCTGGGTCCTCCCTCGAACAAGGCAAGCAGAGAACTGCAGCCCCAAGTACTATGGGGCTACTGGGGCTATTCCCCACCCAGGCTGCTGGTGTCCCTACATTCCATTTCTAGAAGCAGGTTCGATGCCCGTGCACATGTACATCAAGTTGCTGCCCCTCTCATGCCGGGGGTGGGGGAAGCGTTCTACCTGAAGGAGATGGTTTTGAGTGCTCTTTCTGCCACCACCCTGGCCTTCTCCATCTCCGCGGCTTGGAGGTGGAAGGCCATGTACTGCAGCCACAGGATAGAGCTGCTGGGATTGCTCAGCACCAAGCGGTCAAAGTCGTCTGCGGTCTGGGGCTGCCGATTGGGGTCCATCAGGGCGGCTTCGACCTTGGAGAGCTCCTTCTCCACCCTCTGCTTCTCTTGTTCCTTCTCCTTCTTCGTCTGCTTCTTCCTCTGAAGCGGGCAAGGAAAGGGGTGAGAACAAGAGGCGGTGTCACTTTGGAATACCTCAGGCACCATCTAGCACTACAAGGGAATGATGTACGCAAGATGGTCACACACCAAGGCATCCTGGGGGGCATCTATTCAACAGACTGGGCCAATTTTTTAGAGAGGGAATTGAAACCTGGAGAGTTTTGAAACCCCACCCAGAGGCTGCGTCTCAGAAGAGCAGAGTCCCAAAGGGGAAGGGGGATTCGTTTCCCTTAATAAAGCACATCCAGGGACTGAGCTAATTCCCTAACTTTGCACCTCTGACTGCAGAGTTTACACTTTAACTCCACTTGCAAGTGAGTTCATCTGACATTTTTGTCCACAGCACAAGCCCAGTGGTTGCTGATGACCAGTGCAATTGCCACCGCGTAGCTGTCTGCTCTGGAGAGGCCAGGGACTGGAAGGACCGGGGTGATACAGGTCAAGACTGAGGTGCATTGGCAGAACATCAAGGGCTGGGTGTGGCTCAGGACTGGAAGGACGGGGGTTGAGGTGCATGGGTAGCAGGAAACTCAGCTCGCACAGCACCTGCCTGTGCTATACCTCAAAGATCGTCACCTTCCTCTCTCTTTGGAGATGGTTAGGTTTATCCACACACCTTAAAAGACCATAATAAGATCTGATTGGTGAAGACAGTCCCTTGGGTTAACACAGCCTTTGCCATCTGACAAGGCTCGGCACATTACCGATATGAAGACACTAAGTGACGAGAAGGCAAGTTACAGCAGCTCCCACCCAGGCAGTGCTGTCCAGGACACTGTACCGTGGACTGTGCGTTGTCCTCTTCCTCGCTGTCTGAGCTCTCCTCTTTCGGATTTAATATTGGTACCTCCAAGGCATTTAAACCCTCGTCCCAAGTGAAGCCACTAGAAATCTGCAGTCTTGGAACCTCCGCACATTTTGTCTCCTGCTTGAACAGACGATACCACTTGTTTTATATTCCAGGCTTCTCTTGGGAGCAGGTACAGCTGCTGCCTGCACCCCACCTTGCTCTAGCCTGTGCATTGTCCACCAAAGTGGCACCTGAAATTCTGCCCCCCTCCAGCCCCTGTGAGAGTGACTTAGCCATAATGAACTGGGTCCATGGAGGGATAAGCAGTGAGAAAACCAGGCTCACTGAAGAATTTCAGTAGTCTTCTGGAGCAATGAGAATAGATTGTTCACATTTATATAGACACTTTCATCCTGAAACTGCCCCTCAACTATGTTTTATAGAGATAAACATCACTTCATTTACTACTGGAATGCAAGCACCTCTGGGGTGGAGCATGATGGCTGTTTGACAGCATGGCAGAGTAAAACAGGAACTAAACATAGTGTCTCTAGTTGTAACTGCAGTTAGCCCCCAGATTGGATTTGGCCAGGCCAGTGGAGCTAACACCCCTATTCCTGTGGGAGATGATAAAATATCCAAGTGGCCAGAAAGGCAAGAGAGACTAGGAGAATCATCCACATCTCTCCGGCTTATCCTTGACGATCTCCCTTCCCAGCACTGACCAGACCAGACCTTGCTCAGATCAGACCAGATCCCCTGTAATCTTTATTACCCAGTTTAAAGCTCCCTGCATCACCCTAAGGTGATGGCTTTTTGTGGGAAGAATGGAAAGCTACCAGACTCCAGTTCTGGATTTCAGGGCTCTGGTTCCAGTACACGGCGCTGCCTCCCTACAGGCTATTAGTAACCAAACTCTTAAAGAGCCACGTGCCTGCTAATTGTTGAGGCAGGTCCTTTTACGCACAGGGAGGAGGAGCCCAGCTCTCTTATCGGTGTGTAAAGAGACCCAGCAACCACACGCAGAGCAGGTCAAAGCCAAAGCTCCGATACAGCCTGTTGCCTTCATGCTGCTTATTAGCCTGGTAGAAACTGACATCTCAATGGGCCTGACAACCATGTACCCTGTAGCAGCCCCCATCGCAGTCAGCTGCCAGTCACCCCGAACACCCCTTTGCTTGTTCATATTCTCCTCTTCAGGGCTCTGGCTCTTCCTCTGTAGACCCTCACCTTGCAGTTCCTTTTATTCTCCTCCTCATCCTCCTCTTCCTCCTCCCGGCAAAAGACCTCAATGCCACTGTCATCCTCGTCCGTCAGGCGAGCTCGCTTTTTCCTCGGCTTCACTTCCTGCAGTGAAGGCTGGGGGAAGGGTGAGCCACTGGAAAGAGACTTTAACAGGATTCTATTTTAAAGATCAAACACTGGCTACAGACAGAGAAAGAAGAGGCCTTGGAATAACGGTCACCGCCTTCCCAATCACCCAGAGACACAAGGTACAACACGAGTCACAAAAGAAAAAAGTCGTGAGTGTGGCAGGCCTCAATCCACGGGGCAGATGGTCAAGCCAACTATTATGGGCTGAATTCTGGCAGGTGCTGTGCAGAGGTGCCTGCCAGAAAACTCAAGATACATGAACATAAGGCAGGGGATCAGTTATTTTCTTCCCCAAAACACACACGCTTAGGGGTGGTGGCCAAGGAGAGCTGTCTAGAGGTGTGTATGCAATCCCCACTCCCAGCGTGGCACTCCATCCCCTTCCAGCGGTGGTCGGGCTACAAACAGACATTGATGAGCCTGCTACATCACCGGCTATCAGAGGTGGATCCTATAGCTCAGGCTGTTGAAGCTCAAGCTTTAAGATCCAGAGGTCCCAGGTTCAAGCCCTCTTTGTAAGCAGTCAGACATCCCCATTCATACAAAGTAATGTTGCAATTCATGCAGCCTGATTTGGGTTCTGTCTGTGGCAGAGAAGAGTTATAGACCACAGTTATTTTTTCTATTCTGTAAAAACTTCATGTTAGTTTCCATTAAAATTAGCTGAATCTTTATCTCCCATAATTTCCTACTTTGAGGATAAAGCAGATGGAAGCAAGAGAAATGCATTTCTGCCCCCCTACTCAGCACAACCACCCACCCCAATCTGGGGGACAATCCCCCTATGGGCATGTACCTGTTCGCCTTCCGAGACTCTTCTTTTCCGTTTTGCCTTCACCTTCTTGAACTCTGCTCTCTTCTCCTTCCCCTCGTCTGCGTCATAGCGCGGCAGGCCCACCGACTTGGGCAGGACGCTTGGTTTCCCAGTGTCCTCAGGGAGGAGAGAGAGCTCAACATGGCTCTCTGTATTATTTACACTGTGGCACGTTTCCACGGGGGGAGAGAACAGAAAACCAGGAATATTCCAATTGCTGGGAATGCTGCCCGAGCTTTATGAATATAGGACTGGAAGGGACTTCCTGAGTCCAGGGCCGGCTCTAACCATTTCGCAGCCCCAAGCACGGCGGCACACCGCGGGGGGCACTCTGCCGCTCGCCGGTCCCGCGGCTCCGGTGGACCTCCCACCGGCGTGCCTGCGGATGCTCCACCGGAGCCGCAGGACCAGTGGACCCTCCGCAGGGACGCCTGCAGGAGGTCCACCAGAGCTGCCTGCCGCCCTCCCAGCAACCGGCAGAGCGCCCCCTGCGGCATGCCGCCCCAAGCACGCGCTTGGCGTGCTGGGGCCTGGAGCTGGCCCTGCCTGGGTCACTGAGTTCAGTCCCTTACTACTGCAGGTAACAGGGGCCCATCTCCACCTCCATCCTCTTCCCTGCAGAAATCGCATGGACTCCACCGGCTGTGCTCTCACTGACACTTCATTTCAATTCCCCCTCACCGATATAACCACAGTCCCACATGCTCCCGCCTAGTTACAGTATTTGCTGACTTTTTAGCCCACTCAGCAGGACCAGAGGGGAACAGAGATCTCCCTATTCTGAGGCCCCTGACTGGAACCAGCTAGCCCCGTTCCTCCCTCCCTGCACTTCCTTCCTCGGCCTCCTTTACCAGCTCTGGGCTAATGAGGCCAAATGAATGTTTAGTCCACACAGCACATCAGATAATTACCCCCAATCAGCTTCTCCTGAGCCCTAAATAGCATCTAAGTGATCAGAGCACAGGCTCACCTCCTCACTCTCTGCTGTCACGTAATCCAGTTCATAAACTAAAACCAGTTCGGTTGTCTGCCCCCGTTTCTCCGAGGGGGAGCCTGCTCCAGAACCTCACTTCTCTAATGGTTTGGAATTTGCTTCTAATTTCCAGCCTAAGATGTATTCACAGCCAGTTTATTTCCCTTTATTATAGGGCCAGCATTGTCCTTTAGCCTCGACAGCTCTTCTCCCTCTGCAGTGTTTAGCCCCCATCCCCCGGACATATTTACAGAGAGGAGTCAGAGCCCTTCTCAGCCTTCGTTTCACCAGGGCTTGTCTGGAGAGAGAGTTAGTGATCAGCAAGCTGGGGTGCAATCCACAGTGCACTAGCCTGCTGCGCACTAAGTGACCATGTGGACCCTGCTACCGTGCACAAAAAAGGTCCCACGTGTGCACTGATCTACTCCCATGCCAGCTTGCCACGTATTAACTCACCAGCTAGAGGAGCCCTTAGCTAAACAAATCAAGCTCTCCTAGTCTCCTCTAGTAAGACAGGCTCTCCATTCTCCTGACCATCGGGGAAAGGGGGGCACAGAAGCTCATCCGCCCTCGGAACTCGATCTTCCCTCCCTCCACGCTGCCCCAGCCCTAGCCCAGCAGGGGATCGAGCTTCCCTGCCTCTGCAGCCCTGGGGCCGGAGAAGTTCTATGCCTCCCAATGATTATTGGGGGTGCCCATTTGCCCCCCCTCGCACATGCCCCTTGTCACCTGTTCTTCTGCCCCTTCCCATTGTCCCCTTAATCTGCCAGTTCATTGGGAGACCTCCCACCTACCTGAGGACCTTGGCAGTGAGGAACTTCCCTTCCGGCATGTACTGCTCATACATGGATTGTTTCGGTACAAAGAAGGGGACGACTTTGTGGAATTGGATTCGGCCCACAACTGAGCTGGACAAACTGAGAAGAAAGAGTCAGAATCACACGTTGGCAGCTTCACCATAATAGCAGCTATATTATGGGGCCTGGGACACGTCACCAAACCACCATCACTACAGGCGGCCTCCAACCCTGGCGAGACAAAGAAGCAGAAGAGCAGGGAGTATGGCAGGGCAGCCTGGAGGGACACTCCCAGAGCCAGACGGGCAGGACGGGAGCAGCTGGAGATGTTTCAGGTTCGGACTGAGGGACACTGTGGGCACAGTTATAGGATGCTGGTACAGCACCTGCCTGCCATATGACCAGCTCCATATTAGATAGTACGACATTTTTCACATAAACTTCACAAGCTTACAAAAAACACCAATGATTCTGATGTACAGAATGAAATTCACTTGAGAAAGTGGCATTCTGTTGCCAGAGACGTTGCAGAAGTTTGAATTCTGGAACTGTAAACACAAAACAAGCATGCACACACAGACCTCGGGCCTACCCGGCCCACTGTACTTCTCTCGCCACATGTTACTCACCCACAGAACACACCCGACTGCTTGACAGATCTGACATAGCCTCTAACCAACTGGCCTTCCCGAACATCCTCAATACGTTGCACTTCAGGATCTTCCACTTTGTTTTTGCTCTTTGGATTTGTCCTAGAAGAAAGAGGGAGAAGAAGGAAAATCCTCACTGCAACTAAATAGTCTGTACTCTGCTGGGCCCTGAAAAATCAACCCAAACTGCTGGAGACTGGAAAGCAATGATCCCTTTATGGTGTGTGAAGGACCAAGAACACCCTTGTTTCTCCTCCTGTTTATTGACATGCACAGTCTGTATCTTCTTCCAGCTACAGGGTGTACACAGCACTATACAGCGATCCATGTCACTGTACTGTGGCTTACCCCTTGGCCTGGTATACTTTTAAGATACTGCCAGAAGAAGAGGCAAAGGTACTGATTGAGGTTGTATGAAAATTTGGGGTTTGTGTCCTCCTGCCCCAGAGAGGTTTTAACCCAGCCTCCCATCATGTGCATTCATGCGTCCGGCAACCTGATCTGTGGACACAACCAGGTACTTTGATGCCATCATTTGTGTTTGCAATGCACGACTGGCAGAAAGCGAGACAGACTTAAAAAGAAGCAAGCTCTTAATCTGCTGTTTCTTCTAAAAAGTAAAATGTCCACCTGCAGTTTTGAGGTTAAATGTTTATGCTGCCAATCCCGCTATGGGAAACTAATTTTTTTTTTAAACTAGGTCTAAGTAAGTTCACTGGAGGAAAGGGAAATACACAGAACACATGTACAAATGCAGCTGTGTGGACAGAGCTAGAGGAGCAAGGAAACTCAATCAGGCCTAAAATGCTCATAAATAAAATGTGTGAATGTCAGAACCAGACATCCTCACATTCTCCGCTACACAGGAAATCCTCTATGCAGAGTGAACACGCAGCGTCCAAAGCAATCTTCATCCCTTATGAAGTCTGGGCTATCAGGCTAATTGTGCAATCTGAACACATGCATTGGGCTGGCCTAGTAAATATGGGTTTCAGGGTGGGTAAAAAAATGAATACGAAGTTTCACTGCACTTTTTACCACTCTCAATGCAAAGGCACCTACCTGGATTGCCGGAGAGATATTTCTATTTTGTTGTCTTCATTGGACAGGACACAACACCTGGAGATGTGGGAAAGGCATGAAAACAGGAAACTTTTGAACAGATTAAAAAAAGTCACACAGATGAAGAAGAGAAATTCTTCATATAGCAGCATGAAATGTAGCCGGTGCACTAAGAACCCAGTGCTCTGAAGCACTTGCAGTCTACTGCAGGCCAGTGAGATACAACAATTTAGGAGATCAGCTGAGGTGGTTTTGTGAAAGAAAACAATCTAGTGACCTGCACCATAGTATCTGAGCATCTCACAATCCTGAATGCTCACAACAGCCCTGTGAGGAAGGGAAGTCAGGTTAAAGGTGGGGAAACTCGGTCACAGAGACACCGTGGCCCAGATTTAGACATTTAGGAGTGTAAATCCCATGGGATTTTGGCACCTAAGTGCTTACATTCTTTTGGAAAACAAGATAGGCACAGCAACACTGAGCACAGCAGCACCTAAATACCTTTTAATATCTGGGTGTAAGTAATGTTCCCTCTAATTTTTCTCATGCACATGCAGAATGAATTTTGTTATGTGCACCAATATGGAGGTGATGTGTGGCAGGGGCAGGGCCGAAGGGATTGGAATGTGGGAGGGGGCTCAGGGCTGGGGCAGAGGGTTGGGGGGCAGGGCGAGGGCTCTGGCTTGGGGCATGGGCTTTGAAGTGGGGCCAGGGATGAGGTTGGGGGTGAGTCTGGGGTGCAGGCTGCCCTGGGGCCACAGTAGGGAGAACGAAAGAGAGAGGGCTCCCCTCAGCCCTCTCTCCCTGCAGCAGCATGTGGGCTAACAGACGGGAGAGGCGCCTCTCCCTGGCTGCAGCAGCTCCGGGGCTGGGGGAGAGGTGCCTCTCCCTGCTGAAGCCTTGAGCACCTTTGCAGCCCTAGAGAGGCTGCTGCGCGGCAGTGCAGCTTAGAGGGAACACAGGGTATAAGTGATTTGTCCAAGATCCCTGGGAATTAAATGCAGGTCTCCCAAGTCCCAAATTAGCACTCTAAGCACTGCAACACCCTTCTTTAAGAAATGGGGTCTGAAAAGGGGACTGAAGGAAGTGGGCACACAGGAAGCGGGTGGCTGCCCCAAGCAGATACAAACATAAGGTTACAACCTTCTCCCCTTGAGGAGCCAAAGAGCTATATGCCCTCTAACTCTCTACAATTTGCCCCAGAAGGGGTAACACTCCAGCTGGAATGCAAGGAAAACCCCTCAGTGCTGCTACCAACCAACCCACTGGGGATCTCGTCACTGCTGAAGGAGTCGTCCTGCCCCCCAACCACTTGAGGAGGCAACAAGAGACTTCAGGAGAAGAGGAGAATCTCTGACCTAACGAGCTTCCCAATGCTGAAGTTCTTCAGCGGCTGCTCAGCATACGAATCGCTCAGATGAAAGATACTGGCTTTGCCGGTCTTTCCAAAGGGAAGTGCAACGGTCAGGCCGACGTGTGGTGTCACCTTCATTACGGTGCCCAGGGTGACGGTTCCTTCTGCCAGCGAGTGGACTCCTGCCAAGAGCACGGGGATTTCAGAAGGGTTATTTCAGCCAGACCCCACAAAAGGGTGAAGATATTCCAAGCTTGAACACTTGGGGTAAGGGAGTCAAGTGGATAGAAAGGAGGTATGGCATCATTTTCCCAGCCACCTACCATCCCCAGTCTTTTGGCCCCGTGGGGCCTGCACAGCTCTCTCAGTTCACAATCCCTTTTGTAACAATGTGGCCATGTTCAACCACTCACAACCCTTCCTTCAGATATGACCCTGGACTCATTATACCCAGACCCATAGTAATTGGTGAACAGCTTGTGTGCCACCTGGTGTCTGATGGAGATCAGTCAGAAGCCAAGTTGCTTCAGAAGAAAGCAGAGACAAGGACCCTGCCTGACACACCTCAAAGGAGAACTGCTGCTTTAGTCTAAAGGCTGGAACCTCTACGTACAGGCTGAGCCTGAAAACCAGAATACCTTGAACTCTGGATCCAGATTCAGGGGGTTAGTTCTGCCCAGGATAAAGACAAAGTTTGGCTCTGGCTTGCAGCGTTCTGATCCTACGGATTCGGTCCAGGACCATTTCTAGTTGCCGAGCAGATGGAGGAACTCTAACAGGAAGAGTACTGCAAATAACAAGGTTTTACCATACCTGTAAGTGACAGGAAGAGGTTGGTCTCAGAGGCATCTGTGCCAGTAACTGTTGCAGACAAAGCTTGACCATTCTTGAAGCTCTTTTCTGGATGCTTTAAGACCTGAGGGGAGAGAGTCCTTTGCTCATTACCAGGGACTTCAGCCACTCATCTTGATTTTAACCAAGGTAATCTCAGGACATTTCGAGAGCTACACTTGGCACATAGACATCTTCTGCACGTCTATTAAACCCTGATAAAGAAATGTCACTGTGACGCTGGATAAATCTAGCAGTAAACACAGCATTTCTAACTGCTCATGTTTTAGGGAGGCAGCCTGGCCCCATGGAAAAAAAAACAAAACACTGGACTGGGATTCAGAAGACGCTGGGTCTATTCCCAACCCTGCCACTGGCTTGCTGGGTGACCTGGAGCTAGTCATGTGCCATCCTGTGGCTCAGTTTCCCAGTCTGTAAAATGGGGATAATGATGCCAACATGCTTTGAGATCAACTGCTGAAAAGCACTATGTAAGAGCTAGCTATTATTGTATTAGTTATCTTGGTGCCAATATTAAAAAAAAGCAACTCTAAAGAGACAGAGGTTGCACAGTGAGTTAGTCTACAAGGTGGCGGGGTGGAGAAGAGAGAGAGAGAGAAGGGTAAAAGGACTTGCTTGGCAAGGAACCGATTTCCAAATATTTTTATTAAGAGGCAAACAGATCTGATTTGTTCTGCTAACGATCTGGCATTTGATTGGGAACCTCTGCAGTTCCCCTTTGAAAAGAAAAACAACTAATGATGTTCACAATCTAACCAAGTCAACAATACTCCTTATGGAGTAACTATCCAGCAGAAAGAGGAAGTGTGTGCCCAGCCCCAGCTATGCCACAGGATCAGGAAGCAAAAGAGGATCCAAAAGGTCGGAGGCCGCTTGAGACATTTTTGTGTTTGGGTACTTGCAGCCTCATGTGTGCAAAACCTTTGTGCATTTGATTCTCTGGCGAGGACTTACCTTGGGGTTAAGGGAAAGCAGCAACTGGGGAACTCTTCCTCGAACCTCAGGGGTGATGTCCACCTCCAGCCACATCTTTATGGCGTTGTACTGAGAGGGAACCAACCAGCCACAGAAGAGAATGTTAGACTTACAAGAAGATTCATGGATTCGTTGGAGAGAGAAAAATTCACAGATCAAGGCCAGAAGGGTCCAATTACAATCATCTAGCCAGGTGTCCTGCATACCACAAGCCAGAAAACCTCCCTCAACATTTCCAGCCCTGATCCCAATCGCTTACTGATTAGGACTCAGAGATAGGAGAGGTGCTTCTTTGTGCTCTCAGAGGAGAGGAAGGAGTCTCCCCGAAGAGGGGAAATCAGCGTCTGGAATTCTCTGCAGACAGAGATACTGACAGAATCCACCATACCAGAGAGGTCTTTTGGGTGGGAGGGAACCATGAATTGGCCCCAATGATATCTTGCTACTACAGGGTCTGCTGCTACACTTCAGTGACTCTCACACAAAAGCTCAGGTGTTCTAGCATCTGGCATATTTGGAATTGGGGGAGCTTTCCCCCTAAATGACCTTCTGCTGGAGCACTCGGGAGGCGAGGGGGGAGGGGGAGACATTGCACTGGGGACTAACTGGCTGTGATGCCAGCCCGTCTCCTCTGCTTCTTCCTATTTCCTTCTGTTGTCAAAGACTAGAGCTGGATTTTGGATGCACCGATCCAGCATTTTACTGGCACGTCTACAGGCTGGAACCAGGCCCTACGTTGGTCCTTTCCCAGCATTTATTTTGGAAGCCTCCAAATCTCACCTTCTTCACAAAGCAGGTCACCATCTGCCCAGCTTTGTAGGGCCTGAGCCGCTCACTGGGATTGTCTCCTTTGGGGCTCAGAGCTGTGCCGCCATCCCCCTTCAGATCACTGTTTGCAAAGGGTAGAGACAGGAGCAGATGGAAAAAAAAATTAAAGTCCCAAGGTCCCAGCTCCAGGCAGTGCATGGACATGTTGTGAATCCACGAGACTGTTTACAATGATGAAATATCCCCTGGGCAGCATCCCTGTAAAGGTCATCCCCACTCCCTTTCCCCCCAGCTTTCTTCCCTTATTCTGCACAGTGCAGGAACTCCCACAATTTAAAGCAAGTCCTCCCAATGCAGAGAGAAGCATTAGGGTGTGGTCTGACCCATGTCCCATGCCAGGCAGCTCAAGGGTGTGTTAAAGGAGCAGTAGGAGCTTTAACTCGTAGTGGCCAGAAGAGAGTTGGAAAGAAGAGAGCGATATGCTTATGTGTCCTGTTGTGTCTCAGATTCCTGGCTCCTGACCTGTTCCTCGTATTCTCCATAGGTTGGAGGGCAAGAGAGCCTCTGCAGAGCAGAGCTCTGTGGCACGCAGGGGCTGTGGATCCCAAATGCTGCCACCCTTCCCCCTTCCCCAAAGGACCAGCAGTTCCTCAGCAACAGCTGACAGGGTGGAATTTGGCACTTGGCACTTTCCATCTTCACGGCACTTTACAAACATTAACCCAGGTGGGCAGGAGGCTAATACAGAATCTGCGGCTCTTACCTGGGTCGAATGCTGAGCTCTGGAATGGACTGAGTGAAGTGTGGATGGGTGATGGGCAAATACCTGCAACACAGGAAACCATTCAATTCCATCTCTCTCCCCGGCCTGTTACCAGCACAGCACAAGGCCAAGCACTCTTAAAACTAAGCTTCCGAGTTCTGGCGCTCAGCCCTTTCCTCACGCCCATCTACTCCAAAATGAGACACTGCTAGGGCACCATCCCCGGTGCTGGCTCTGTAACAGAGCCACTGCCGGACTGGTCCTGGCGGCAAACCCTGGGCAGATTAGCTCTGTTTCCCAAAGTAGAATTATCCTCCTTCTCGGCCTACATTTGAGGAGCCTCCTTCCTCACAGTGGGATGCTGAAATGAGATCTGTGAGATGACCAGCTGTGCTAGGCACTCAGACCAGGTTTTTGGATAAACCTAAGTGAATAAGGTGCCTAAATTCGACTGAAATTAAATTGGAGTTTCAAGTTTTGTTACCTCTGAAATCAGGCCCTTAACTTTCACTCGGGACTAGCTCCTGCTCCATTGGAAGTCAACGGGAGCTTTGACTAAGGCAGACCCCAGACTCTCTACCTGTGATCTAAGCCAGGGATAAAATGCCCATCTGCAGTGATACAAGTATAAATGTGCTAGCCCACCACAGTACTGAACCCCCCGCACGTTGGGGCATGGAACATGACAGGGGAAGATTCCCTTAGGGCCTCATCACCTTCAGCAGGCACAGCTGGGATAGGAAATGCCTGGACGATACAGAGGAAGAGACCTGGCTAATCTGAACTAAATTACTACTCCACCGCCTGCTTCCCCTGGAAGTGACATAGAAGTTTTTTTTCTACCTGTAAGTCTTCACATCTCGGCCTCCAATGACCCGGGCAGTCACCTTCTGCCCAGCTTTCAGCCTGGATGTTGGAAAGGAGCCTATGGGGACTTCATCCAGGATCTGGGACGTGTGGATGGAGCCCATTAGTTTGTCATCAATGGCAACTGTCACATAGGTAGGTCTGACAGACTTCACAGTTCCCTTGACCACATCTCCTAAGCACAGGGAGTGTTTCACTGCAGTCAAACCCTCTTCTCCTGTCTCCGACTCTTTCCAGGACCTTATAAAAGCCCTTTTCTTTGCTGGGCCTTGCACTGCTAACAGGACACCATGGTCACCCGTCAGCACGGTTTTTAATGTTACAGAGACAGTTTGTCCCACCTTCAGCTTCTCCGAGTCAAAACGGAATGTGTCATTGAAGTGAGAAGCCACAGGAATGGCAGTCAGCTGACCTGTCTCCACCAATGAGGCAATGGCAAACTCTTCTGCTACATGCTGCACGACAGCAGGGTGCTGGGAGTTTTCCATTAACTGTCAAGCAGAGACGGATGGTGACTTATCTGCAGGAACTCTGGATTCCAAGCTAAGACATTTGTGCCCTTTCTCCCCGCCCACCGCCACTTGTGCGAAACATTTCCCACTTGAGCATTATTTAAAATCCATTACCCAGGTAAATGCATACCTGGCACAGGAACAGAAACACATGAGACCTAATAAGAGAACACAAGCTAGACGTACCCGTTTGGCTTTTGGATTCAACAGCGCTTCTCGAAGGGAGACGTGAACTGCTGATTTGAGAGCATCAACATGGAGAACTAAGACTCTTGCTTTTTGACCAGCGACCAAACTCTTGTCTATAAAAACAAGAAGATTAACTGCTGATAGCCCCAAAGGATTTCTACCAGTCATGACTCTGGGGTGTGACAAAGCCGAGGGGCAGCACGCTCAAGGACAATCTGAGCTACTAATGCTAGCATGCTAATAGTAAAACTGTTTCACAGTCCAGAGGAGGTTACTGAGACAGGGAAGGATCCATTCACAATACAGTTACTACTAGCAGCCAGATGTGCAGCAGCTCGTGTTTAAAAAAAAAAGGGACCGATCCATGCTTTTTCTCCATGCCACCAATGTTGGGGGAGCATTATCCTTTCACTGGGAAAAAAAACAAAAATGACAGCCAACCTAACAGCAGGATCAAGTCAGTTTTACAATAAATAATAATCATACCTAGTTTGTATACAGGACTTTTCATCAGGAGATATCAAAGTCCTTTACAAAGGAGGTCAGTACCATTACCCACATTTTAGGGAGGGGGAAACTGAGGCACAGAGCAGGGAGGTGACTTGTCCAAAGTCACCCAGCAGGCCAGTGGCATAGTTGGGAATAAAACTCAGGTCTCAAATCCCAGGCCAGTGCTCCTTCCACTAGGTAACAGTGCCTGTTGTATGTATGGTTATAATTATTTTGAATTTGAACAAAATAAATACCCAGATTAAAAGGTTGTAACTAAACACAAATGGGTCTATTAAAAGGCAACAAATGCAGGCTTCAGTAAAATTTGTAAAAGTACTTGTATGGAAACTTTGCATATGGCCTACGTGTGTACATGCACACACACTTCATATATGTTAGTAATGATAAAACAAAGGTAAAAACAGTTCTGAATGCCTACGATAATTTTCAGTTCTGTTTAAAAACTTTTCTGAGCTATTATTTGAATTAAAATAGATTTGAAATTGCAGTTTTGCTTAATAAAAGTTACTTGCATCAAGAGAAAAATTATGCCATAACTGAGCATATTCCAGATCCTAAAGGAGGAAGGGAAAAAACTAAAAACTATTCATTAATACTTTATCCTTCTGCAGGACCTTTCATCTGAGGATCTCAAAGCACTAATTAAGTCTCACAGAAACCCTGTGAGGTAGGGGAGCACTATCCCCATTTTACTGATAGGGACAACGGGACAGGTTGATTAAACCCCAGACAGGTTTAATCAACCTGCCCCAAATCATGCTCTGGATCAGTGGCAGAGCTAGAAATAGAAACTCAGGAGCCCTCACCTGCACTATCCCATTCTCACTAATAAGTAACATCCCTCACTGTTTAATCAGCAATTTATTTCATTCCAGACAAAGCAGCTTGAGAGAACTGTGTATCCCACCCAGTGATGACGAAACCGAAAGAAATAAAACCGGAAAAGAAATTCCTAACCTCCAACATGATAGCGAGTGGCTATTACGGTCAGCCCAGCAACACAGCTGCGGCTAAAGAATGCTGAGCCATCACACCTCACTTCCTGAACGACCAGCTCAAGCTTCTGCCCAGGCATCAATCCACAGAGGTTTTGGGCCACCTTGGAATGATCTAAACCGACAGTGTGGGAAAAGGTAGAAGGTTATTTTATTTCCACTGTATCTTTTGCAGAAGCAAAGAAGCAGGATTCACTTTTGCTTAGTATGAGTTTTTATGCCCTTCTTTAAAAAGGGATAGAATTAGATAGTTTAGACTCCCAACACACAAAGAAATAGGATTAAAACTTAATCTCAATAGAAACACTTATGAAAAGCTAAAAATTCAAAGCCACACTGACAATCACTAGAGATATTTACTGTCCCAGGACTGTTAACCTATAACTGAATGAGGCCTTCCTGGAGGCATGGCATATAGCATTCATGCAGCCCAATTCAGGTCTTATCCAATTATCAGCTAATTCCCTCTTCGTGTATTTCCAGTCTATTATGGTCTGTATGTGAGATCTGTATTTCCTACGGTGCCTATCACCTTGGTATCTAAGCACTAGTGCATTTATTTAGTGTCTCTTTTCTAAACAAATCAGTTCTATACCCTCACAAATGTTCCTGCTTTTAGTACGTGCATCTGTATGCGGAGAGGCATCTACGCACAGGTGACCAGGGTTCTCATGGCATTCAGGTCTGGGCGGTAGGTGGTTGGTAGGCACACGGGCACTGCACAGCAGCCATTCAGAGATACAGAAGTTTCCTCTGTCTACTTGGGCTGTGGGGCAGCCAGCAAATACTTTTCCCCAGCAAACGAACAAGCTGGCTCACCACAAACGCCTTCCCTGTTAGGTAGATTTCACCTTTGCTGCCTTCTTTTTTTTTAAATGTGGTTTTCCTTACTGTATCCTTGACCACAGTATCGAAGTACTGATCGATAAATCAGATCTGCATGGAAAGGTCCAGTGACCTTCTCAGAGGATTCTGCTCTTCACCCACCTCCCTGGAACTAGCAGGCCCCAAGTTTTGTCCCATTGTGTCTCCCTGGCTCTTTCTATTCTATTTCAGCATAAGGCTAATAATATCATAGCTCTTAATCCTCTGTTCTTAATCACTCAGGCCCTCAACCTGCTCCCACTGAAATCAACAGCAAAACTCCCACAGACTTACAATGGGAGCGCAGCCTGGTTCTTGGTTTGCTACTTGTGTCCACTCCTGACAAGAGTTCCAGAAAGTTTTGTTCCTGTTTGTAGCCTTTCAAGGCCTGGACTCATTCTATATACCCTCCTCTCTTTACAAACCGGGCTCACGAGTTAAGCCATTGCTTGCTTTGATCTTTCTCTTATATGGAAGGCAAAGGGGTAGTTTATGCCTTGCATTATTTCTCTAGTGCCAAGTGTCATGACGTGATCACCTGAATGGCTTTCGCGGCTCTGTTCCCAAACTTACTTCTTCTGCGCATAATGTCCCTGACCTCCTTCATCTCCTCAAAGCACTGGCTCAGGAAGGAGAAGCTCTCAGCAGCGTGGTCTTCCGAGCTGACCTCAGACAGCTTCAGACACAAGAGGATACGCTGCTTCTCCTCGTCCATGCTCGTCACGTTGGCAACCACAGTCTGTCCCACCACAAAATGGTCTTTGGTGTCCGTCACAAACTTGTCACTCATGTCCTGTTTGGAAAAGAGGTCAGCAGAGGCAGCTGCTTAGCAATCCTATTAAACTATAGCACCTTTCATGATAGAGTGCTTTAGAGTATTTTTACAAACATCCATTAAGCTTCAACCCCTCTCTGATGTTGGCAGATACTATCTCCCAAGTACAGAGAGATTAAGTGACTGGCACAAGGTCACAGAGCAGATCAGCGGCAGGCTTGGGAAAAGAACTGAAGAGTCGCAATTCCCAATCTCCTCCATGAGGTGCTAGCCACCCCACTGTAGCAGTTGTGTTTTGCATTGCAGTCCCAGATATGCCAGCAGACAAGTGGTGGGGGAGATGTGGCGTGACTCAGAAAGAGGACTCTTTTCAGCGCTTGTAGCATCCCCATGCCTTCATGCTCTTTCCTGTCCCTTCCCTTCCATATCACGGAGACACCTAGAACTCTATAAATACAACCCCAGCAGTTTTTACTCCCAGTGGGCTGGGCAGCGTGAGTGCAGGAGACCTGCAGTCTATCTGCCCTCTAGCTCTGCTCAGAGCCACATTTCTTGGGCCTGCAAACATGGTGCTTTACGAGGGACAGTCACAACCAGCTTACCGCTTTGGGGGCCAGTCCAGCTAGACCAAATGGGAACTCCACAAACACTCCATAGGACATAATGTTCCTCACATAACCAGCCAGCTGCATCCCAGGTTGGATTTCAGAGAAACTCCTCACCACTTGCTCCTCCTGTACTGCAGAGATCATTGCAGGCTTTCTGCACAGGGTCTGAACAACTAGTCAAGGAACAAGGCCTTCTAATCAGGGGAAGAGGGGAGAGGAAAAAAGTTCAGGAGCCTACTAAATCCCTTGGTATCACCAGAGGCTGTTACCAGAGCTATTGCAGGTTGTACAATACAGGCTCTTAAAATCACAGCATTCCGTTTACCACCTTGCTTTCCCTCCACTGATAATTTTGGAGCCAATCTCACAAATTGTGACAGTTGGAGATTAATCCATTACTCCATTTGGAATCTGGAATTCCCTGATTACAATCCGTACAATTAGTTGGTTTTCAGTGCTAGCTGTTTACTAAAGTCATGTCACAACTGACATTTATGCATGCAAGCTGGGGAGAAAAACAAGTCAGTCATCATAATGTTGTGATTTTAAAGCCTGATACCTCACAATCTACTAGGGCTAGAAACATGTCCTATCGCTGATGGGATTCCCAGCAGCATACAAGATTCAATTCAAGGATGGGTAGTTCGCAAGATACCAGCCCTTCAAATCATCCTTGGTTACCGATGATACCAGCCCCACACCTTAAACTAGTGTAATTCCACTTCCTTGTGTACAGTCTAGATTTGAAACAGATTGTTCCATCAAGGTGTGTGTTTAATGGCCAGAGCCTTCATGAAGAGTCAAGGATACAATGTGTCCTCCCTTGTCACTTAGGCACATAACCCTGCGGAGTATGTCACCCTCTTCTAGCCAGTGGTGCAGGAGTTTACAGTTAACCACGTGGTCAGACAGGTGCATTGTGGGAAGGTGGGCGGAAACATTGTCCGATAAGATGGAAACCTCCAAGCCATTATCCTTCTTCTTCAGGACTTTCACGTCAACCATCTGAACAGAGAACAGGAGACATGTAACATGAGACTGTAAACAGCTCTGAGGTCCCTCCAGCTATGCACAAGGAACTGTCTCATTCCAACAGCAGAGAACTTCAGAAGCATCTGACACATTTAATATAAAACAAACAAACAATCTCAACAAATCGCAGAAGTCTAAGTCTGGAAAATTCATTTGATCAGATGGGAGATGGCGGGGGCGGGGGAAATCATTTAAACAAAACAGAACATCCCCATGCTTGCAGTAGTAACACTTGTATTTATGTGTCAGCAGTGTCCTTCATTCCAAGGGGATACTGAAGCACTTAAAAACTATTGTCTTTATGGCAAATATTTACCCAACACTGAAATGCAGCCACCTCTGGAGCAAAACATAGCAGGTGTTAGCACACTGCAGCATTACAGTTTGAGAAATGACCTGACCACCACATCCAACAGGAATTACTTCAGGGCAGTCCTATGACCGGTGTTATAGAGGAGGTCAGACTAGATGATCACAGGCGTTCCCTCTGACCGTATAATCTATGCACTGAAACTGCTGAAGTTAATACTCTACTCTTGGGATAATTTCATGGGGCTCTTTTGCCCTCCCTCTTCTAAAACGCATCAGACCCTCCCTAGCATCCTAACGGGATACCAACTTCACAATAGGAGATGCAAAGATGCTAGTTCCTCATTTGCCTGCTGTCCGAAACAGCCTTTCTGCATCTACCAGCCTCTTTTCACCTCTCGTTCCTCCCTGGCTTGCACCTCAGCCTGTCTCTTTAAGTGCCTTGTGACTGACCAGTCCAATGTATTCACATAAGTATTTTCTCTAACATACACTCCTGCATGAGTCATGGTCTCATTTACTTTAGTCTAAAAACTTATTTGGGGATGACACTTGTACAAAAGATAAATACAAAACCCAGCTGTCACCATCTAGTGAGAACCTTTAGACAGGTTTTACAAGTAAAATAATTCAAAGTTGCACTGAATCCTTTCCTTAGTAACCAGACAGGAGAGGGAAGAGGAAGAGGAGAGCAGGGGCATTTACAATCAATACCTGTCCAGTTTCGTAAGCCACTTGCCGATTCTTCTTCGGAATTTGTTCTCCTTCGGCCTCAGAGACAGGTCTACTCATCAAATTGAATGACAGCAACAGCTTCTCCTGCTCAGGCTCACATTTTAAGACTAAGACTTTGACAACCTATTGTAAAGAGATTTAAAAAAAAAAAAAAAAAAAAAAAAAAAGAAGACAGTGAGTTTTGTGCAGATCCACCCCTCCACTCTTACATCCAGTGTATGGCAGTACAGTGCATAAGGCAGCGAAATACATACTCAGCAACTCTTCCCCTTGCACCCAAGGCTATCAACCAACATTAGTGAATTCAGATTCACAAAACCCGTGTGAGGCAAGTGTAATTCTCACTTCACAGGTGGGAAACTGAGGTACAGAGTCATTAAAATGACTTGCCCAAGACAGAGCTGGGAATAGAACCCAGGTATCCTGACTCCCACCACCAGACCATCCTGCCCTTTCTGCAGCTGCTATAGATTCCTGAATTAAAAAAGAACAAAAGGATCCAGGAACACTCTGAGCAGGTCACACGCCTCACAGGGATGGCAGACTGGATGTACAGACTGGAATTAAAAGTGCCTGGACATTGGTAAAGTCACCAGGCACAGCGTGGGTTGGATTTTTAAAATATAGACTTAAAAGATTGTTTTCCTGATCCTGAAAACAAAAGTTTTCAGTCTTCTGAAAACAAGGGCCTCAGCATAGACCTCAACCCCTCCGCTGAGCAATCCGACAAGTCATCTCTCCTGGGGCTAGGTTTCTTTGCCACCCAAGCTGTGCAGACCACGTCACACAGCTCTGTGCCTGCTGCACTCTCGGAAGCAGGCAAGGCATGGAAATCTACAAGAACGCAGCTCTGCAAAGTTCTTGAGGGGAAGGAATCTCTTACAGCCCAGCATTTAATTGCATACAGGCAAGAGGAATCACCTGCTCCACAGGAGCGTTTTCAGAATTCCAGATCCTTTCGATTCCTTCCTGTGTTGTCTGTGTGTGTTAAATGATTTCCCAAGACAGGAAGAGTTTCCAGTAAAGGCCTTTGATTTGAGTCCTTTAAGCCTTAGGACACAGGTGAGTTTGTAGGTATGGACATCCAGCTCCTAAGAGTTAACGGGATGCAACAGGGCAGGGGACAGAAAACTGGGACCCTATCCTGGAGCGAGAGGCCTCCTCTCCCCTCAGGAACCCCTTCCTCCCTGTTATCAGATCGTCCTTACAACTATGCAGTGGTGTGACAGTGTCACACAACCGTCAAGGAATCGCCTACTTCAGGGACTCAAAGCCAGTGGCACGCAGATGATTCCGTGTAGCAGGCTAGACTTTTCGATAGCCTGTCTAACCCTAGCACAGCAGAGGGCCCAACACCTCCCACACTGCAAACCACAGCACCAGGCAGATCTCATCTGAGGTGTGTCTGCCTTGCCAATATCCTTTTACAACTGTCTAGGTGCTCTGGATTCTCACCTGAACCTCCCATCCACAATCAACCAGCTTGCGGCCTCTTTCTAATCTGTCAGTGCGATGTTACAAATGCCTCCATTGCATTTATCAATGGGTGTGCACGTGCGCATGTGTATTTGTTACCTGGCCTTTGTAGAAGACTTTCTCTGGGGAAGGTATGGGCTCTGAGCTCAGCTCGTTCTTGGGAACCAGACCTTTAACGTCATTGTAGAACTTCACAATGCAGCCGAATTCCCTAGCGCACACAATGAAGCCGTGAGTGATCAGGCCGGGCTTTGCAGCCTCGTAACTAGTGAGGACTGGAAATTTTGACATGACCAGAGTTTTCTTCAGAGTTAGGATCAGCTTCTTTTCTTCAGGATTGGATATTAACACCTAGGAGAGTGCGGGGGGGGGAGAGGTTAGAGTGACTGCAGAAATGCTTTTCAATCAGGGAAAAGGCACCAAATTCTTGGTTCATATTCACTATGTACAAGAATCCCATATATGTCTACAAGTCTGCACTAGCTTCAGACATCCAGACGCAACAGCGCTTTGAGATCCTCGGAGGAAAGGCAAAGTGCTTTATAAACATTAATGCTGACAATATCTCAGAAGCTAATCCTGCTAAAGCAGGTGTCGTCACGTGATTTGGTGGCCAAGTTCCTGGTGGTTTTCCCTTGGATTGAATTCTCTCTATTCAAAGGTCATCAAGCTAGAACAGGAGCAACACTGGCCCCCAAATGAGATGCAGGATACTCTGTCAGTATCAGTGAGTCTAACGGAAAACCAGGAAGGTGCATTAAAAGTGTGCATGGAAACGGGTGGGAGTAAAGCCCATAAAATCCGAGCTTCTCTTCAGAGAAGACAGAATCTATTTCAGTACGTCACTGCCCGAGAGATGACACCATTACTTCTGAGAAGTAGCACAGGGAAATGCAGCAGTTTCCTATTCAATATGCAGATTCCTACAAGGAATCACCTTAAGGATTTTAAATGGTCACAGCCTCTGACGTTGCTAAAAATTGTTGAGGTTTTGGGAAATTAAGTGATTACATGTAGCACGTACGGTGCTCGGTTCATCCAAGGCTCTCAGAGCATTTTAACAAGACAGGAATCTAGTGATACTTGGTCTGTCTTGTTAAAATGGTGTTGACAAGTTAAGGCCTAAACATTTTCAAGTGTCCACTAATTGGGAGGACAATCTGAGCCCCCTAGGGAACGACTTTCAGAGCTGCTGCATATCTGCAGCACACATCACTTCACGTGGGTGCTCAGAAGCTCTCAAAATCAGACCCCAGCTGTTTGTAGCTGGGCACCAAACACCCTGAGACCATCCAAAGGAGCGGCGGCTTGAAAGCGTGGCCATAATTTGGTCAGGTCGCACACTGAGTCACATTGCCCAACACTCAGTCTAGTGGCCAATAGGGAGGGATAACTGAGAAAAGGCAACAGCTTCTCTTTCCGAAATACCAGCAACCTCACGCCCCCGGACTCATTATAAACCAACAATAAGTGCATCAGAGAGTCACCCGCTCTCAGTGAAAATCAGATCAGTCTCTAAATGCTCAGGCATCAATCTGGTGGAAGAGTACAACTTAAGACAGCCCAAGCCCTCGGCTGGCCTCTGACAGGGGAATCTCACCCGGCACTTGACTTCACCTCCCACGCTGTACTTTTTCTCGGGTTGTTTCAGGAGCACGTCCGCCAGATGCAGGTGAGGCACCAGCCCTCTGATGTGATCCGTCACCTTCACCTGCATCCCGAAGGGTTTCAGAGCCAACACTTTGCCCTAAAGTCCGGAGAAGAGAGCAGGATTGGTAGTTTTCAGTGTAGGTTGTGGTGTACAGTAACGCCTCGCTTTAAGTCGTCCCAGTTAACATTGTTACGTTGCTGATAAATTAGGGAACATGCTCATTTAAAGTTGTGCAATGTTGTTTGGCAGCCGCCTGCTTTGTCCACTGCTTGCAGGAAGAGCAGCCCGTCACAGCTAGCCGATGGGAGCTTGGAACCAGGGTGGGCTGGCACCACTCCATCAGCTCTCAGCTCCCCTAAGTTTCCTGTGCAGCAGCCGCCCAGCAGGCTATCAATTGCCGGCAGTTCAGCTGTCCCTCCCCCTACTGCCGGGTGCTGCTCCTGCCCTCTGCTTTGGAGCTGCTCCCGGGAGCCTCCTACTTGCTGTGCCGGGGGGGGGGGGGGGGGGGCTGGGCTAATGTCAGGGTGTCCCCCTCCCCTTCTTCTGCCCCACGCTTACCCCTTTTCCACAGAGTGGTGGAGGCGAGGGGAGGACACAAAAGGGCTCAGGAGGGAGGGAGCACGCTGGAGGCAGCTGCTGTCTCAACTTGAAAAGGCAATGTACTTAGAGTGGAGTCAGTGTACTTAAAAGGGGCAATGCCCATCTCTCTCTCGCGCTCTCTCTCACACACATGGGGTGTGTCTCTGTCTCTCTCTGCCATGCTGTCTCCCTCCATTCATGCTGCCTTGTAGAGTGTGAGGCTACATTAACAACGTGTTAACCCTTGAGGGCTCAGCTGCTCTAGTTCAACATTTAGCAGGAAGGCATTCCCTTGGAAATATCCCACCCTCTTCCGCCCTCTGACTTCACCTCCTCAACCAAGCTTCACAATCATCATTGCTATATACAGTACTAAATTGTTTGTTTAAAACTTAGCCTGTGTGTGTGAGTGTGTGTATACATCTGTGTGTGTATAGACAGACAGACCGACCTACCCCGACATAACGCAGTCCTCAGGAGCCAAAAAAAAAAAAAATCTCACCATATTATAGGTGAGACCATGTTATATCGGGGTAGGGAGAGGAACCACTCCTCGCCCCAGCTCACCTCCGCTCTGACTCCTCCCTGAGCACGCCACCGCCGGTCCACTTCTCCCTCCCTCCCTTCGAGGCTTGCCGCGCCAATCAGCTGTTTGGCCCGGCAAGCTGGAAGGGAGAGTAGGGGGGAGAAAGCAGAGCGGCGGCAGTGTGCTCGGGGAGGAGGCAGAGATGAGCTGGAGCAGGGAGTGGTTCCTCTGCCCCCCCCCCCATTACTTGCTGCAGCCCCCCCAGGAACTCTCCCACCCCAGCTCACCTCTGCCTCCTCTCACGAGCGCACCGCAGCTCCGCTTCTCCCTCCTCCCTCCCACGCTTGCCGCGCCAATCAGCTGTTTGGCGCGGCAAGCCTGGGAGGGAGGAGAAGCGGAGCTGAGCGGCGTGCTTGTGGGAGGAGGAGGCAGAGCGGAGGTGAACTGGGGCGGGAGCGGTTCCTCTGCACACCCCCCTTACTTGCTGATTGGCACAGCAAGCCTGGGAGGGAGGAGAAGCGGAGCTGCAGCGCCCTCATGGGAGGGGCGCCGGGGAGGGCAGCAAGTAACGGGTGGGCACAAAGGAACTGCTTGCAGTAACACGAATTCGGATATAACGAGGTAAAGCAGCCCCGTCCCCTGGAGTGCTGCTTGACTGCCTTATATCCAAATTCACATTATATCGGAATGCATTATATTGGGGTACGGGTGTATACATACATACACACACATATATGTAGGTCTTTTGTCTGGTGAAAAAAAACTTCCCTGGAACCTAATCCCCTCATTTACATTAATTCTTATGGGGAAATTGGATTCGCTTAACATCACTTCGTTTAAAGTTGCATTTTTCAGGAACATGACTACAACGTTAAGCAAGGAGTTACTGCACATGGGCAACAGGCTACCCACTAAACCCCCAAAAATACACACGACCCACCCCAAAAATCGATCTAATGTATTAACCACACGGAGGCCAACAGTTTTACATAAGGGAAGCTGCACTGCTTCTTGCACCCGCAATGCCAGTGATGTGCTCTCCATGGGCCACATGCTGGTTCTGCTGAAGTCAATGGTAAAATTCCCACTGACGTCAAATAGACCTGGATCTGACCCTATATTATATATCTCCAACATACGATTGGGTATACAAGGCTTTAGAAAGATCATTCTACCCTCACCAAGGCAATGCGGACGAACACCTGGACTGAAATGTCGGTTAGGTAACTACAGTCGGGAGAACTTGCAAGTTATTTTTACTGGTGCTGTATTTGCATTCTCCCTTTCCAGGACTGGTCTGAAACAAATAGGTGTGAACTGGCATTAACTAGGCATGGAAAATATGCATTACCTAAGGCGAGGCAGCAAGTACCAACACTCTACAATGCCAAACGTGCACCGTTCTCTCAGGATCTTACCTCCACCACACGCCCGGGACAGATGTCTTGGTATCTCAGAAACGGAGCAGCAATAATTCGACTAGGAGAAGATACAGCAAGGGTTGCTGCATGAGTCATCTTTAACGTGAAGGAAAACCCAGAGGTGGTAAGAACAAGACGACCCCTCCCCTTCCGTTCCCCCTGGGGTCTGTCAGAATCCGCCTGGCATCTATTTATCACATCAGTGCTCTGTCCCCCTACAGTCCTATGTCAGAGTCACGGTGACCTTCCCTCCGTTAAGGTGGGCCCAGCCACCCGACTAAGTTTTGTCCCAGTTTATGACACAAAGGATCATGGCCAGAAGCCAAAACCCTGCATGCAGGGAACCCACCAGCTCTCAGAGGGCAACACCTTTACTAGACAGGAAGGACAGCCCGGTGGCTAGAATGCAAGCCTGAGACCTGCTCTGTTGCAGCTTTTCTGTGTGACCTTGGGCAAGTCACTTAGTCCCTCTGGACCTCAGTTCCCATCTGTGCAATGGGGAGAAGAGCCTGGCCCTGCCCCACAGGGATTGTTGGGAGGAGAAATGTGTTCAAGGTTGTGACATCTCAGATATCCATTAATGGGCATCAGATGAGTGCCACAGACAGATAATGAGTGGAAACTCCAATGGGTGGGTTCCAGTCAAACAAAGCAGCACAGTATTTTCCACTTGTTATCAGTCCCTTCTCTCCCCTTAGCCCCCACAAACAATTCTGGAACAGCACAGGAAACTTACTGCTTCAAGGACAACAGGGCGAGCTCATCCATATGGCTGTAGTCAATGATTCGACATCTGTGCTTGCTGCCCACCTTAAATGCCCCGGGTTTGAAGGATTTTTTGGTGTCCGAAAGATGTTTCAGCTACAAAAACAAAGGGCGATTTATCACCATTTGGAAATAGAGATGGTATTGACTTGGGAGAACGAAACCTAGACTGACTTGAAGAGGAGAAAACAGACCAGTAAGTCTTAGCAAGTTTCACATGGGTGTTTTTACTCAGATAAGATGCAATGTTTACATCCCTCTGGAAGTATTAGTTGGGAGGATGGGGAGGAAGACACAGACAAACCCATTATTTTGGGGAGCAGCTTGTACAATAGTTGCCAGGCAGATGAAGTTGTATTTTACTGTGTATATACACTAAATGGCCTTCAAAAAATTATGCTAGCAGAATGTTGCCACTAAGAGCATGAGAAAGAGGAAAAGGCCACCAGGCCAGGGCTTGACCTGAGCGCGAGGCCAGTCTGGTACTTTATGAAGGCTGGGCAAACTGTACAGTAACCTCATTTCTAAGGGCCACCCTGAGCTCTTATGGGGTTCCAGTCACTGCAAGACCAGGGGCTGCCCAAAGGATTTCAAGCCCAGTCCTGCAAGTTACCAAGTGCCCTCCACTGGGGTGAAGGATGCCCAACCCCTTGCAGGCCTTCCTTATTTACTTTCTCCACACCCGTCATGATTGTGTAGACCTCTATCATATCTTCCCTTAGTCTCTTTTTCAAGATGACAAGTTCCAATCTTATTAGTCTCTCCTCATATGGAAGCCGTTCCATACCCCTAATCATTTTTGTTGCCCTTTTCTCAACCTTTCAATTCCAATACATTTTTTGAGATGGGGCGACCACATTTGCAAGCAGTATTCAATATATGAGCGTACCATGGATATAGAGACAATATGATATTTTCTGTCTGATTATCTATCCCTCTCAATGATCCCCAACATTCTGTTCGCTTTTTTGAACGCTGCTGCACATTGAGTGGATGCTTTCAGAGAACTATCCACAATGACTCCAAGATCGCTTTCTTGAGTGGTAACAGTTAATTTAGACTGTCATTGTATATGTACAGCTGGAATTATGTTTTTCCAATGTGCATTACTTTGCATTTATCAATATTGAATTTCGTCTGCCTTTTTGTTGCCCAGTCACCCAGTTTTGAGAGATCCTTTTATAGCTCTTTGCAGTCTGCCTGGGACTTAACTATCTTAAGCAATTTTGTATCATCTGCACTTTTTGCCACCTCACTGGTTACCTGTTTTTCCAAAATCATTTATTAATATATTGAATAGGACTGGTCCCAGAACAGACCCCTGGGGGCCACCTCTATTTACCTCTCTCCATTCTGAAAACTGACCATTTATTCCTACCTTTTGTTTCCTATCTTTTAACCAGTTACCAATCCATGAGAGGCCCTTCCCTCTTATCCCATGACAGCTTACTTTACTTAAGAGCTTTGGTGAGGGACCTTGTCAAAGGCTTTTTGAAAATCTAAATACATTATTTCCACTGTAACTGCCTTCTCCACATGCTTGTTGGCCCCCTCAAAGAATTCTAGTAGAATATGGAGTATACTCAGTTTCATTTCCTGGTTCTCATGCACTAGCAACACAGTGCAATGTCTGGGTTGCAAATGCTGCGGGACAACCATTAATTTACAACCGTTTCCACTTACGTTTTAAAATACCATTCCCCAGATGTCTCTGGTTTGGTTGGCGATTTCATGCCAGCATGTGGCAACCCCTTCCACAGTGTAACTCGGCCACAGGGCATTCATTACTTACACATGCAAAAGCCAGCGTGCCATCATCCAGTTCAAAGATGACGCCAGTGTTTGCGTGGAAGCTTTTCACCACTGACTCTTCCACCACCATGCCAATTCGACTGCTGGCGAGCTGGCTAAGCCCCGTTCCAGGCTGAAGGAAGACCTGCCGCAGCGTAAGCCGTACTGCTTTGGAGGTGGGATGGACAGAGAGGATGCAGGCCTTCACCTGTTGCAGGGGAGAGAGGATGGCAGGATGGTAAGGCAGGCTGTCAACTGGAAGAGCCAAGAGCCATTTTCAACCCTGCACTCTCACATCACACCTGGCTTCTGATCACTTCACGGAGGCATTGCCGAGGTAGAGCAAGGACAATGGAACGTGCGGTGTTGTTATTCAGCTGTAACGTCTTTATGGGCTGGGCATTTTTTCTTTACTTATCTGATTAAATTGTGTGAGCTAGTTTGGTGCGGACAAAGGGAGGGGAGAGTGACTGCGGGCAATCAGCCCCCGGCACAAGCCATTCCTCATATTCCATGAGCCTCTCAGCTGCTAAAACTGTAAAGGGACACTTTCCCCAGGACTCTCCAGAGGCTACATTCAGAACTGAAAGACATAGGCTGCTTCCCTTCTCCTTACCAGGGGTGTAGAAAGAAGGTCTGTGCCAACAAAATTGCTGACATGACCGATTCCACAGAAAATAAAACCTTTATCAAAAAATGGTTAGAGAAGGAAAGAAGACAGGCAGACCACACAGCTTTCTGATTCCTACGGCCGCTTCAGCATCCACTTACCGTCTGACTTTCTGAATAACTCCCCGCTTTCTTCGGATCCAGGTGCATGAAGTCCACAATCCCAGTGAAGGAGGAGAGGAAACTCAGAGAGATGCCATTAGGGGTCACCTAAACCAAGAAAGAGAAATTCTTCTGTAGGGCATAAAATTAAATCACTAAATCAATGCCCTACCATTGCAGGGGCCTCAGGGATTGGTGCATTCAGTCCCTCCTGTTTTCTGCCTGTGACACAGAACAGTAGAGTGTCTCGAGGGCTGTAACACCTTTGTCTAATTCTGGTGGTTTGCTAGGCCTGGGGGTGACTGGGTGGTGTTGGTGATCTGTGATATACAGGAGGTCAGACTAGAGGATCTGATGGTTCTCACCTGGCCTTAAACTCTATGACACTAAATCTGTGTGAAAAGTTCTCATCCAGATCAAGATGTGGATGGCACTTTACTTCCTCCACTAATAAGCATCTTGTCAGTACTTAATAATACACACGCTGAAAAAGACAGTTAATTGCTTGAGAGTTGGCTTTTTGCCACCACTAGAAAAGAATACTTTTTAAGTTTTCTAATTGTACATTTGATCTGAAGTCCAGAATCAACCTGTGCTGGTTTGCAAGCAGGTGTTTTTCCCACCTTGCACTCCCAAGTCCCAAATTTCCATTTAAAAAACCAACCAACCACTAAGATCCCAGCTGCTGCAGAAAAAGGAAAAAAAAAAAAGATCCCAGTGTAAACAAATACAGTGAAGTCTGCCCGAGTCTGTAGGCAGCCTGAAACAGGAGTTCAGCAGTGTCAGCTTCACCCATTCACATGATCGGCTGTTAAGTTTGAAGTCTAATGCTGAAACTTTCAGTGCCAGCTATTTCACCAATGATCAAAGAAGGACCATCAAAAGATCTGCATAATGTACTGAAAGTGGTGTCAAGTGGGCAGAGCTGTGGAGAGCGCCACTGTCCTTTTTTTCCCAAATTCAGCTTCTAAATGAACATATGGAAATGCTGATATGAAAAGGAGGAAAGTTTCTCTTGTTTCCACAGCCACAACAGAAAGGTCCAAAGGATGCCAAGCAAGGAGAGTTGAAAGGTTAATGCTTTACTCATCGTGCCAGCAAGTTGCCACTTATATTTAGGGCTTTTAGACACCGTAGTGTTGTTACAGAAGGAAAAGGGACTCAAAAACGGCTCCTGGTTACTGCCCTTGCGCTTTTTGAGCCAGATGTGCTCACTGCCTGACACAACAGAAGATTTTACTCCTACAGAGTAACTGCTCTTCCACAGAGCTACAAGACTAAGAGCAGGAGACAAGCAAACTGGATTTGACTCTGCCTCGCACTTCCCCACCACCACCAGCCAGGCACAGATACAGGCGTCTTTACACCTGATAACTGGGCACAGAGCAGAGCTCCATTTCGGAGATTGGGCGGGTGGTTTGCAAGCAGGTGTTTTTCCCAGGTGACAGGCAGAAATCACTTATTTGGATTTGTAAATTCACTAAATTCCAGCTGAGTTTTGCTGGGGCAGAATACATAGGAAGATGTCCACCACAGCTGCGATCATAACTCCACCTCAACAACCCTTCAGAAAAAGCTGAGTTTTACCTTCTGCACTTGGGCTTTCACCACCAGCCCTGGCAGTAAGTTACTGAGCGCCCAGTTCTGTTCTTCTGTTGCAATGGCCGCAGCAACCTCCGACCGAGTGATGGACAGACGGACAATTCTTCCATTGTTTTTCACTTCTTCAATGAGACAGTTCAGGTACTGGCCTATTTTCAGCTCAGCCCCTACAAAGACAGGGCACATACCAAAAAACCCCCATCATCTTCCTGTCTGTCATAGCCCCCTACTTCCCCTTCTGAAACCCTTCGCTAGCTCCCCCCCTCCAGCCTAACACAAGCCTCTTTTCCAGACCCTCTCTCCTGAGCCACTCATCTCTTATCACAGTGCCCGACCCTGCTAAGCTGCCCTCAATGCCAATTTCAGCCATACTTGCCCAGGCCCCCCTGTGCATGGAACAGCCTCCCTGAAAAGACCTGTAAGGTCACTACCCTCTGCTCTTTCAAAATCGCTGCTCTAGATCCACTTCTGCTGCAACACCTATCAGAAAATCAGTAGCGTTTAAATGGCTGGCAGTCAGGGAAACGCAATGCTTTATTTATGCAATTACAAAGCAGTTTTTTAAAAATAGTAAGTATCTATGCGCATAAAGACTGAACTTATCCAATTTTCTCCCCATGCCTCACCCTCTGTATATTGCTTGTTTTCTTAGACTGTTAGCTCTTTGCTGTAAGGCCCCTGCCTACTGTTATGTTTGTAGTGCCTAGCACAATCAGGCCCTGGTCCGAACAGGCCTCTGGGTGCTAATGTAATATAGTTAAATTGGGATGAGAATGACTTTTTCCATGCTCACCTGGAGAACACATGCATCACAAGGAGTAGCAATGCAAGCTCCTCCCGCCTCCTGGCACCAGATCTAGGGTGCGGAGACCAATTCCCTTTTGCCCATGGCCTTTGTGGATGACAGGCCACAAATCTATTTCCTGTAGCCACCAGATCATACATACTTCAGGTCTCTGCCAGCCTGAGCCAAAAGAGAGCCGTCTGACCAAAGCAGCAGAGAAAGGTGCTCTCTCAGAGCTTTTCTGTTCTAGTGCATTTAGGGACTTTTAGCAATACAGCTCTGTCGCTCATGCACAAGTACCAGGAAACTGCCACTTGGTCAGTTGATTTCAGATGGGTGTGGATTTAGTGCTATGGGAAGGGGCAATCTAGACAATCCTGGACACCAATCAATCCTCAGGACAGGCAAAGTGCAGGCGGCTGCAGCACACGCTTCTCCTACACCATCCTGCCAATGTGCCTCAACCAGGACCTACAGGACTACTTCTCAGGGTGGGGGAAATGAAAGGGGAGAGGTAGTGCCCATCTCCATTTGAACTTGGGTCTCTCTGCAATAGTATCCAAAACGCAGAATGACTAGTGGCAGTCAGGATGAAGGTGTTTACAAGGAGGACACCAGTAGATCACGAAATGGACTGACAACCAACAGCTCATTGTTCAATGGCCTGTGCCCAACCGTATGTCAGCAGAGACTTCTGATCTCCCCTGACTTGAGCTATGTTTGAGCCAGGAAGCTAGAGGTGAAAGGCTCCAGTCCCATCCTCGCTCCTCTGAACCAGCCAGTTCTCCATCTCCTGCTGGATGCCTTACCTTTGTTGGCTGATTTGATGTAACTCTGGGACTTCTGACGAGGCAGAAATGCCTTAGCACCACTGACTCCAATATCTATGAGGTAGCCGTGATCTTCCACACTAGATACCAAGCCAGAGAGCAACTGCAGGGAGGGAAACATTACAATTCAACAATATAAAGGAACAGTTAGATCGGCAAGGAGAACAATTCTGTCAACAGGCTGCTTGCACTCAGATTTCCTTCTCTCTTGGGGTCAGAATGCTGGAATTCCCCCCACTGTGTTGGACACATTAGACCATGGCTCCTCTGACAATGCGGTCTCAGCTGTCCTCTCATCCAACCAAGACATGTATCTAGGGGATTCTTGGCTTCCTGAAGCTCTGGTAACATCAGGACATTGAAAAGAAACAGGCACTCACACTGCTGGTGAAATTGTGAGCTTAGTTAATTATTCTCTTGCACCCAACACCTCTGTGAGGTGGTCAGATAAGTATTATCCCCATTTTACTGATGGAGAAGCTGAGGCAGCAGAAGTTAAGTGACTTGCCCAAGAGCCAGCAAGCCAGTGGCAAAAGAACAGATCTAGAGTCACAGTTCAGGCCTGCGTTCTACCCACTACACCACACTTCCTACCAACATGAATTTCACCAGAAAAGGCACAGATCCTTGCTTTAATTGCATGCAGTGACAAAACTGAATTCATGCAAGGAGACGTGAGGCCAAGGGGGAAGCAATCTCCAAAGTGCAGGGAGGCTGCGGTGCACCCAGAACACCTACCATGCCTGATCTAAGAGCTGTGGTGTTCAGTGCCTTGTTGACATCTTTGGGGTTAATTGACAGCTTGACACTCTGGTGTCCATCCATGGTTTTCCCCATGCTGGTCACAGTGCATCTGACCAGCATTCCAGGAGGGTACAGGTCTGAGAGCGAGTTCAAATCCTAAACAGCAAGACAGTTAAAGATCACGAAAACCATAAAATCATTAACATTAAATAATGCAGAAGACCAGAACTTGTTACTGAAGAGGCTTTTGAAACCCAAACCCAAGAGGAAAGCTCTATTCTCAGCAGCAGCTAAATGCCACAAAGACTGGGGGCCCTGGGTACAGTGGGCTTGTGCCCCTGCCTGGAGTTTCAAGCCTGACTCAGGGAACACGCACAATAAAAGATGTATGTAATGTTACAAGGCTGAGGTCAAAGGATTCAACACAGCTACCAGGCTGAACACCAGGAGGTGCTACAGGTCAGGATTAAGATTCAGCACCAGAGCTGATTTTGGTCCCAGTCTCAGGTCTCCCATTAGCAAAGAGGTAAAAGGTAACAAAAGAGCAAGGGGATATTAGCATCTTGCCATTCCCAAAATTCAATTATAAACAGGCACGGACGGCAGTGGGAAGGGGAAATATAAACGTGCACATGGACTATTCCCTTCCTTTCTTTGGAACATCTGTGTCATCAGGGAATTACATAGGCTGCTTGGAAGAGACATAGGTATTGGAGAGACTATCTGCCACAGCACGAGCTGGTAATACACAGCACAGAATATCACAGAAGCCATCTTTTGAGGGGCTGCATAGTGTCTGGCGAAGAGGACAGAGTCCTCTGCATCTCTGCTGGAAAGTAGATGATTCTCTCAAACATATCCCCAGCTTCATCCTTCAAGTCCCCTGCCCAAGAGCTCTGGGAACCCCTTAAGTAGGGAGGGGTGTACAGTGATGGCTGCTGTTGAGCAGCACATTAAACATGCTGCCTTCAGCATTCACAGGCCCTGTTGGCCAAGGAAGCAAGAGAGCAGGACAAGGAAGGGATCAGAATCTCCTGTACACCAGTGGAAACTGGGTTCTCCCGCTGGGTCTCTGCTTGCAAGACCCCGTTTATTTTACCCAGTCCCAGGACACACACTATAGCTCAGGACTCTCCTCACCTCCAGAAGCTCTCCTGTGGCCACTTGCTCATTCAGCATTTTGCTGTATGCATCACAAATGTGCGTCACTTGCACAAATCCAGTGAGTCCATTAGGCAAACTGACCACTAACTCGAAGTCATTAGACTCCTTCACGCAGCCGAGCAGCAGCATCCCCTCACTCAAGGCCTGGAAGAAAGAAAAAGTAGCAGTTGGTGGATCTCAGTAAGCCACAGAGTTACCGTGTCTAATGAGACTGAAAAAATAAACTACTGAAAGTCAAGAAAAACTCAGCACCTTTTACCACCCAGACTCAGGACACAAATCACTACCAGCACCACTCTGCGAGTTACCAAGCCACCGCTGACATACTGCAATTAGGAGCAGCCCTCTTAAAAGGTCAGTGGAAAGCAGCAAAAACCTAGAAACAGGACTACAGCCCCTCCTACGGTCAGTGCTGGGAGCAGGAATGACTGATGGGGACACGAGCTTTCCAGACTAGAGAAACCTGTCACACTCTTGCAGTAGCATGTCCTACAGAACATTCTATGGAGCAGTCATGAAGGAAGCTGTATGTTCCACCTTCCAAACTGAATACAGAGGGCTTGTCTACACTACCACTTAAGTTGATGAACCTAACATTGCTCAGGGGTGTGAAAAAAACCACCCCCCTCAGCAACATAAGCTACATCAACTTAAAGCTCTCCCACCTAGAGCTTCTGCTTCTTGTTGAGGTGGAGTAATTACGTTGATGGGAGAGCACTCTCCCATCAACATAGGCGATGCATTACATGCTGCGCCGATGTACTGCGGTAGTGAAGACAAGCCCAGAGATTGTCAGACTGGATCAGACCCAAGCTCCACCTAGTCCAGTATCCCATCCCAGACAGTGGTCAGAACCAGATGCTTCAGAGGAAGACATAAGAATCACCAGAGTTGTGGGCAGACACAGGATGACCAGTCTGCCACACAGGTCTTGTCCTAATGCCTGAAGCACAAAGTTTAATATTGCTTCCAAAATTTTTGTCATCATTAATTATAACAATTCTGGATATTCTTGAGATCCATATACAGTAGAATCTCAGAGTTACGAACACCCAACACCAGTTATGAACTGACTGGTCAACCACAGACCTCATTTGGAACCAGAAGTATGAAATCAGGCAACAGCAGAGACAAAAAAGGAACAAATTAAGTACAGTTCTGTGTTAAATATAAACTTCTAAAAAATAAATGGAAAGTTTAAAAAAAGATTTGACCAGGTAAGGAAACCTTTTCTGTACTCGTTTTATTTAAATTAAAATGGTTAAAAGCAGCATTTTTCTTTTGCATAGTAAAGTTTCAAAACTCTGTTAAGTCAATGTTCATTTGCAAACTTTTGAAAGACCCACCATAACGTTTTCTTCAGAGTTACAAACATTTCAGAATTACGAACAACCTCCACCTGAAGTGTTCACAGCTCTGAGGTTCTACTGTAAATATCTAATCACTTGTTAAGTTCTTGGCTCCCATGACTTTCTGTGGAAACGAGTTCCACAGTTTAATCACATGTTGTTTAAAAAAGTGTTTTCTTTCAGAGGTTTTGAATTTCCTATCTTCAATTAACTTGAGCGTCCCCTTGTTCTTGTGACAGGAGACAGTGAGAACAGACACTCCTGATCTACCTTCTTGAGACCACTTTGTATTTTACATTTTCGTCTTATTCAACCCCTTTCTAAGGTACGACTTACAGCAAAGGAAGTGGAGTGATAGAGAAAACAGGTCATCAAGGGTTAAACATGTGCCTGTGGGGAGGATGGAATAGCAGCCACAGAACTGAGAGCTGGACAATAGCCCCTGTTCAGAATCAAGAAGCGTGCATCAAATGGAGGGGGAAAAGAAATTTGACTATGGCCAATCTGATAGCAAGGAAACCAAGAGAGATACAGACTCAGCAGGCCTCAGAAGCATTCAGCTCAGTAATTCAGTTCTCTGTGGAGATGATTTTGATTGTATACAGCCTTTGTTAATTATCAGAGCTTTACTGCAGTTAGCATCACTTTTTGCAGCAGTTAATTCTGCATCCTGGGACAGTTCTAAGTGATAATACTCTGCCTTCATTGCAGAAGACTCGGAGGAGATGTACCATTTCTTACATGTCACTGAACTCCTTCTTGCCAGCGAAGCAGAGGTTGTGAAAAGGAGTCCAGCCCTCCCTTAACTAAAGATTGGCGGTTCTGAGACAGGCCTAGGAATAAGGAACCTCATAGCTGCACTGGACCCAATGGACGTCAAAATACACAAATCACAGAAGAATAGAAATGTAGAACTGGAAAGGACCCTGATAATTCACATAGTACAGCCCTTCATACAAAGGCAGAACTAAGTATTATCTTCTAGACCATCCCTGGCAGGTATTTCTCTAACGCCTCCTTAAAAACCTCCAGCGAAGGAGGTTCCACAGCCTCCCTAGGTAATTTGTTCCAGTGCTTAACTACCCTTTTGGTCAGGAAGTTTTCCCTAATATCTAACCTAAATCTCCCTTGTTGCAGTTTAAGACCATTACTTCTTGTGGATAAAGAGAACACGTTATCACCCTCCTCTTTATAACAACCTTTTAGCTGCTTGAAGACTTATCTGAACGCTCATTCACAAACCTCAACTGTGAGAAGTTCAAAATCCTTGGCATTAGCTTTAATGGCTTCCTTTTTCTCTTTCTTGAGCTTTTTCCCCTTTCCTTGATCTTCTTGTATTCTCTTCCTTTTCTGGGATCCTTCTTCATATTGAGTCTAAGGCAGATTTTAAAAGGGGGGAGGGGGAGACGACAAGAGAATTAGAAGAGAGAACTGTTGTGCTCCACAAAAGAGGAGCAAAATTATCAGCCATCCCAGATTAGAGGGAAATGCTAGAGTTAAGGGTGAGAAGGAAATTTCTATTGCAAACCCTTATGTTCAGTCATATATAGGTCTCTCAACATTTCTCCCTTTGGGCTGAAACTTAACATATTTGGTTAAAGCATGAATACATTTGACCAGTTTGAGCAAAACCGTTCAACAACTTTTGAGTTAAAACAAGCAGAAAGAGACATTTTCTCTCCTTCCTCCGGTGGGTAGAAAACCACCACCACCACCTTTGAGCCTTCATTTGCAGAGAAAACTCAAGAGCCACTCAGGGCATGTCTACATTTAAAACACTGCATCGGAACAGCTGGATCAGTGCAGATGTAGCATTTTAATGAAAACATTCTACACCAACAGGAGAGAGCTCTCCCGTTGGCACAGTTAATCCAGCTCCCCAAGAGGCTCTCTCACCAACACAGCACTCTCCACAGGAGATTAGGTCAGTATAATTATGTTGCTCAGGGGTGTGGATTTTTCATACTCCTGAGCAACGTAGTTATATCGATATAGATCTGTAGTGTAGACCACAACCAAACCTTAAAACCTCAAACTTAGCATGGACATAGGCCCTGATTCGTCAGAGCACTTAAGGAAGGAGGTTCTTAACTTTCTGCACAGGAGCAGTCTCATGAAGTCAATGGGACTACTACACTTAAAAGTTAAAAACATGTTTTAAGTGTTTTGTTGGATCGGTGCCAGAGCCCTCAGTGAGGCAGCTCTGTAGTGCTAAGTCTGAAACAATTTGGTTAGAAATAGCAAAGTAATTGATATATTAAAATGGGATGTGTGTGAGGGGGAGGCAGAAGAGGATGTCATGCATCCTGTTGTTTTAGGAACAGAAACAAGAGAAACATATTAGATCGAATTAACCCTGGCACAGCACCACTGAATTCTATGTCCTCACACCAGATTTGGATTTGGTCCACCACATCTCTCTAGATGCTCTTACCTCTAACAGCAGATCAGTCGCTACTGAGATATTTCAAAGTTAAACCCTGATCAATTACGTTTGATTAATGGTTTGCCATCACATTTACCCAGGGACAGACACCTGTCAAAAGTCATGACAATCCTGGATTCCACAATGAAGACCAGTCACAAGTACTAAAATTAATGTTGGGGCTCAGTCCTGCAGCCCTCACTCAGACAAAGCTGTCATGATCAGAATGAATCTTAGACTAT